>NC_000075.6:104217053-104817053 GCF_000001635.26 Mus musculus | reverse complement strand
GACTGAATTCGCACATATGCCAGCTTTTGTTGTGCAAACCTTGCTCCTTAATTTAAAACTTTGGTTAATAAAGATGCCTACAGACTGTGGCTGAGCAGAAGAGAAGTAGGCAGGACTTTGTTTCCCAGGCTTGGGGTCTGAGGCAGAAGAGAGGGAGGAGGAGAAGGAAGAAGGCACCATGGGGTAGGTGGATTGTGAGCTCATGGCCATGAGGGCCAGCCACTTAGAATAGGAGTGGCCCAGGGGGAATATGGCAAGTGATATCTCAGGGTTATTGACAGAAAAGTAGACAAGCTAGCATAGAGGGTTGATATCTGCTCAGCTCTAATGCATTAAGGATTATTATAAATATAAAGATTTTGTGTCTTTTACTTGGGAATTAAATGATCTAAGATGGGGTAGAAACCCCTAAATAATGTTTACTGCAACATTTTATCAGGACTCTTATCCTTCAGAACAAGTTCTTTGTTCTGCCAGAGGAGTGGTTTCCCTGTAGGTGGTAACATCCCAAGAGGTTGTCTGAGTTGTCTTCAATTCTATGGAGAAGAAGAATTTACAAAGACAAAACTGGGTTATCTGGCCCATACCTGCATCATACCAATAAGAGTCTAGCATGCGACAAGGGTTTCAACAAATTTATGCTACACAAATGGATGGATAAACACAGTGTATTGTGTTGATTGGAACTATAAGTAGTCTTGCCATAATAAATGTGTTGGTAGAACTTCTTTCAGACGAGGTACCCAGCGTGTGAGCTATGATGTGACATCTCCATATTAGTCATAGTCAAAGAAATTCACTCAGGGTTCCTTTTCATTGTTGGAATCACAGGTCACATCTCCTCCTGTCATAGGCTCCTCAGATAGCCACGAATGCCATAATTTCTTCCTGGATATAGAAATTATTGATGTGATGTCACCTGGCCTTTTTCCTCCCATTTGTGGATCACAGATGGCCTGGTAATGCCCTGTCAGTCGAAAAGAATGCACACCATGGGGAGGGATGTTTATCCCGGATCTTACTGTGTGTGATGTATTAGCACATTTCTTCCATTTATACCCCTGTTGGCATTTTGTTTCTTCCTAGGACTTGTGATTTTCAGGCTGCATAATTAATATATATGGGGAAATCCCAGAATCAGAGGAGTCCATGGGTTGTTCCTTAAAAGTGGAGGTGAACCTGATCTAGACATTCCTGCCTACACCATTAATAGACATTGGAGACAACATCCCCTTTAGGACTATGTAAAATCTAGTTCAAACCTCCTTAGTCTC
This sequence comes from Mus musculus, assembly GCF_000001635.26. Classification (NCBI taxonomy): domain Eukaryota; kingdom Metazoa; phylum Chordata; class Mammalia; order Rodentia; family Muridae; genus Mus; species Mus musculus. The sequence goes on along the minus strand of NC_000075.6, from coordinate 104,815,779 downwards.
TTCTACTTATGTAAGAGATGTAAGATATTGGGTAGAGTTATTTAGACATAACACTGAGCAATACTGAATGCCATAGGATGCAATGTAGGCAAAAGATCCTCGCCTGTCAATTTGTCCTCTCACTGCAGTGTAGTAGAGAAGAACCAACCATGGTTTATCTCTGTAGAGAGAAGCATAAACAATTTTAAACAACATTTTCCATGTTCAGTAACATGTGGTTTAACATGTAACCATAGAAATATTCACTGATTATATAAAAATACCCATTCGCTGTTAGGATTGTTCTCTTTTAGGATGATGTGGCACTTAGTTTCTTCATGTGTGTGTGTGTGTGTGTGTGTGTGTGTGTGTGTGTGTGTGTGTGTGTCTATGTGTATATGTGTGTGTCTATGTGTGTCTATGTGTATGTTTGTGTGTGTGTCTATGTGTATATGTGTGTGTCTATGTATGTGTTTGTGTGTGTGTGTGTCCACACGCGCTAGTCCACTACTTTCTTACTGGGCTATTTTCTCAGGCCTTTTTTGTTCTTGTACACAAACAATTGACGGACATGCAAATGGTCCTGGGCTAAATTTGTTGTTAACTATGTTGGTATCCCAGAAAGCAACACTTGAATTTATGTTCTTGACAAGAGGAAGAAGTAGATTCTTTGGAGTTCTGATGACAGAAGACCTCTTATCTTATAAGTGATTACTTCTTACTTAATAAGAAAAGCAGTTGAGTTTCATATAAAAAAAAACCTAAGCTGTTATTTAATATTCCAGGGATTCAAAACAACAAAGAAGATGACATATAAAATTGTTTTCTGCATATCATAGTGACTCTGTTTTGTGCTGAGCATAACAACATTTATGTAACATTGACTCTGCTTCCTCAATTTCCAAATGCGGAAGCTTAGGCTTGGGGTCACCAGATAAGAGACTGGCAGACAACCTGTCTAATAGCCAGCCTCCCCAACCTCCTTGCTAAAATATCGCCAGCTTTATCTATCAGGCAAGGTCCTTACAAAAGGTGTCCCCTAAATGAAAGTGAATTATGATTGGTCAAAATTCAAAGTGGTAATATAACATGCTCTTTGTCTAGTGACTGGCTCAGACATGAACCTGTATCTAGTCCCAGGAAAAAATAGAGTAGAGCTAACAGCCTGTGGAGGAACTTCGATAATGTATTTACTGCCCTGGAGAGAGAGAGAGAGAGAGAGAGAGAGAGAGAGAGAGAGAGAGAGAGAGAGAGAGAGAGAGAGAAATAAAAAGGCTTGGTTTCTTCTGCTGGACAGGGAGCGTCAGAACAAAATGCTGCCTGCTCTGCTGCCATCTTGTTTCAACGTGGAAGCACTTGAATGTAAAAGCCAGCATGCTTTAGATGGAGGAAGAGAGGGATGAAAGTGCCCATGCTCACAGGGACATTAATAATTCACAAAGAGTTGAATATTCTATTACTTGCAATCAAAAGCACTTCAGCTGGTGCAGTGACTGAAATGAGATTTACAGCAAAGCCTGACTGACCAGTAGATCCATGAAATTAGCAAGGTGTGGTCTGGTGCCCCCAGGAGACCTTTTCTTAGATGCCTTAGGGAATGGCATCAGATCTTATGAGAGAAGTTTCCCTGTGCTGTAGATGGTGGTTAAAGTAGAAACTTAACAACGAGTCAAAGTGCAGGGAGTAGGTGTGAGTGGTGTACCCAGCCACAAATGGGACAGATGTATCACACAACTGCTTCTCAAGGCTCAAAGACCACTAAGGAAGAGGGGCAGAAAGGTCAAAAGAGCCAGAGGTGGGAAAAGGCAGGAATAAAACAGTGTCTATTGGACATGACAGGGCTGCTGTATTCATAAACTCACAACTGTGGTTGTGTTGTGTGGTTGCCTACAGACCTGCACACTTTAGCAAGGGAAGGAAAGGGCTCAGGAGCCCACTCTCACTGAGGCGCTGTGGATGTTTGATGGCTTCTAAGGAGGGAGAGTCAATTTTTTAAGAGTGTGGCTCCTGCTAAATCTATCAGGTTCCAGTGGATATCCCCCTACTCATACGTATATGGACAGCACACGATAGAGGGTGTGGGTTATTAACTAAAAATAAAATTTAAAAAAGGAAATAATTTTGATGAGAGTAGGAAGATCTTGAAGGACTTAAGGGAAGAGATAGAGTGGATATGATTAGAATACATTGTGTGGAATTCTCAAGGAATTAATGAAAATATTTGAACAACAGCATAAGAGAAGCTAAGATGATGACAACCCTTGGCATCCTCTCCCTCCTGTATCCTTCCTTCTGCTCACAGAGGTTCGGTGTTAGAAACTTCTCATCAACTTTATCTGGTTAAAAATAATAATTTAAAAAACCAATAGAGTACTTAAAAAAAACAGTGTCTTTTCTTTTATTGAAGATAGATGTTTTGAATACACTATACACTGATAACAATTTCCCTTCCTTTACCTTTCCTAGTTCCTCTCCACATCCCATACCACCCAAATCCATCCCCTTTCCTTCTCTCATTAGAAAACACACAGGCTTCTAGAGGATGATAAGAAGATATGATAATAAGAAAAAACAAACATATCAGAATTGGAAAAAAGAAAGAAAGAAAGAAGCAAACAAACAAACAAACAGAAAAGAGCCCAGGAAAAGGCACCAGAAACAGGTACAAATACAGAGACCCACTCCTTATTCACACACTCAGAATTCTCATAAAAACCATAGGGCCAGAAGCTATAATATATATGCAAAGAAACTGTGGGAGGAAATATATAAAAATAATAAATAATAAAACGTAAAACTTTTAAAAATCAAAAAGAGAAGGCCCTGGCATGATTCTGTGAGACAAGAAACCTCCGTAGGTGCTACTGAGTTTGTTTTCTGTTAGCATCTACTGTGGGGCATGGGGCCTGTCCTTAAAAGTAATTTGCCTTCCCAGTGAGACAGCCTTGGAAAAAACTAAAGTTTCACTTGCAAGTGGTTATCATTAGAGATAACTTCTGGGTTAGAGATGAGGTCTTGTGTCTACTTCTCCTTGCAGCCCTAGGACCCTATCTGGTACATACCTGTGCAGGCCCTGTGCATCCTGCCTCAGTCTCAGTGTGTTCATACGTGCATTGCTCCTGCTAGGTTTAGAAGACCTTTGTTCTAAAGACCAACTCTAAAGCTGTCTTCTGCTTAAGAGGATCATAGTCATTAAGTTGTCTCATCTGATAGGGTATTGGGAAAGATGAAACTCAAAGACAGTTCGGATATTGATTGTCACTTGACCAAGTCTTTACTTTTTATTACCTAGATGCCTAATTGCCAAGGCCATAAAATAAATAGCTAAGTCAGCCATTTTCCATCCTTGTGCTTTGGATTTATGTGTATCTTCTGCCTTTTATTGTTTTTAATTTCCAAAGAAAGTCCCCAATGAGGAGTGGAATGGCTTTGGTCCTACAGAGGAAGGAAAAGGGTAAGGACCCTGAGGCAGACTGAGAGAGGTCCCAACCTTTGAAACCTTTGATTCTTCTTGCATCAGAATTCAGGGATAATGTTTTCTTGTTTTGTTTTGTTTTGTTTTGTTTTGTTTTCCCAAAACAAAAAGTAACTGTCTTCGACAGTCTATACATGATAAATATTTGAATATGGTAGAGAGTTATAAAAGGGGTATAAAGAGAAAGGATGGAAGGAGGGAGAGAGGGAAGTGGACATGTACCCATTGCTTTCATAACTTTAAATGTTTCTGTGCATTATCTGACATTTCATTGCTGTGAAAAAACACCTGAGGTAATGAACTTCAGGCTGAAAGGGTTGTTTTCCTTATGTATCCAGAGGTGCCAATCTATGGGGACAGAGAATACAAGGGTAGACAGAAGGCGGAGTAGAATGACAGCAGGGAGTGATGGGGCAACCTATGGATCCTAAGGGTACACCCTGGGTATCCTTCATCTAAGTAGATCATACTTGGCACAGTCCTGTCACTCACCAATAGTCTTTTAAAATTTTAAATCCATTGATGAACTAAATCATCCATGAGGTCAAAGCCCTCAGGATCTGTCTTTGAAACTCATTCACAGCCATTATCTAAGATGTACCTTTCAGATCCTCAAAACCAGTGCTTCTCAACCTTCCTAATGCTGTGTCCCCTTAATACAATTCTCCATGGCGTGCTGATCCCCCAACCATGAAATTATTTTCATTGCTATTTCATGACTGTAATTTTGCTACTTTTATAAATGATAGTGGAAATATATGACATGCAGATGGTCTTAGGAGTCCCCTATGAAAGGGTCATTTGACTACCCAAGGGGTTGAGACCCACAGGTTGACAACCACTATTCTAGCCCTTTCTCAAGCCAATCAAGTTGACAATGAAGATTGATACCACACTAGATGTATCCTTATATAGAAGTGTGGTGTAATTTAACCTGACATCTCTAGATTACAGTGGAATACAGTTGACCGAGAGGAGGCCCAACAACAGTGGCAGAAATCTGGGCATCTTTAGGTCCTATTTTCTGAGGGGTAGGTTTGCTATGGACCACGGATATAGAGAACAAGTCAAAAAATCATAAATGTTCTATCAGAAAGTCAAGAAGAATGCAGAGGTGTCCATTTCCCCCTTCTTTAATTTGTCTCAACCTGCAGTCTCAGGTCTTATCACTACGAGTGGAAGAAAGATGTATAATGTGGTGGCTTTTCTATACTTAGACCAGAATCTTCCAGGAAGGAATGTCGTGGTGAATTATGCACATCATGCAAAGAAACACACAATAAAGCACTGGTCTAAGTAGTATGTAAACTCCCCTCAACCCTCAGGCACGAGAGAGCTCCATTAGTGGATACTGTGCAACATCACAGTCATCCTTGTGCTGGATCCAGATGCCCCCCTTAGTGCTTGAGAAATTTTTCTTATGGGCACTTCTCTCTGGTTTGCACTAGAGGATCCCTGATACTGTCACCATATCATTTCTCCTCACTGAAGCAAGAGATTTCCAAGCCAATGCAGCATCCTGCTTAGCCAATGACAGTTCACTGTCTCTTCTTCTTTACCTTTCAAATCAGGATCTTACACATTTCAGGTTGACTTCAAATCTATTATGACCTTGAATGTCCAATTCTCCTACCTCCACCCTCAGATGCTGGGATTATAAGCGGCTACCACGACATCTGATTTGATTGTCTTCTAATGTATTTCTTACGGAGATGGTTACCAACCTACAATGAGCTTGTCTTTCTTTTCATAAGACTTAAGAATGTTAAGCAACAGGAGGCAGACCAAAATTCCAGTGGGGAGATCCAGGTACCTGTGTTCTTTTCATGGCCTAAGGAACTGTCAAAGTCCTGATATCTGTCCCTGAAAACCCAGACTCTGCAACTAGAGATGGAGGAGGCTGATAGCATCTTTGTTGAACACTCATTTCAGCATCCCGTCACCACCCACAATAGATAGGGAGAGACTGTGATAATGGCAACTTCATTTCAGACAAAACCATTTCAGTCAGATTTAAATTGATGAAGTAAAGCCAAGCAGGGGCACTTCCCCTGGAGATAAAGCAGATGCCAGTTTGGGAAAGGCCCCAGACAGAAAAGCTTAGGCTCCATGCAATCAGCATTTCTACAAGCCAGCATTTTTACACAAACCATTGGAAATGGGGTTGTCTTAAGTAACACAACACATTTACTGTATCTTGTTGGACAATGACTTGTTTATCAGGAGTTGACAGTTGATTAAAGGCTTTGCTACAGGGAGAAAATAGCTCCTCATTTCATCCTCCACCTGCTGTAGAGATGTTTAAGGAGACCTGGTAAACATTAACAAGTACCTGGAAGCATGTGTATAAGCTGAGTTAGGGAGTGTCAGGCTAATGCATTTAGTTTTATATCAGTTACAACTATTCCATCCTCCTAGGAGCTCAAAAAGGCTGACTAGAAGCTGCTGTGGTGATGGGTTTTGTTTGTTTCTTTGCTTGTTTTGGTCAGAAATGCATGTTCCCCCTTCCCTCAGAGATTCAGCCATTGCATTATACCCTACCTGGAGCATTAGAAACACTCAACACCCAGTCTTTAATTGTATTTGTATTTATTTAGTGTGTGTGCACATCCGTAGAGGTTATAATACAACTTGTGGGAATTGTTTCTTTCCTTTCACCACATGGGTATTGGGCTTTGAACTCAGGTTGTCAGGCTAAGGAGAGCTGTCTTTACCAGCTGTGATACCTTGCTGGCCACCAACAGACATTCTAAAGTGCACACACTCAGGATGGAGAGATGGCTCAATACTTAAAAGTATTTAATGCTCTAATAGAACACCCAAGTTTGGTACCTAGAAACCCATTTGGATGCCTCACAACTACCAATAGCTCCAGCTCCAAGGAATCTGATACTCTCTTCTGGCTTTTGTAACATCTCTTCTTAATTGTGCCTACCTACATGCAGACACACGTACCTAGAGATAATCAAAATGGAAATGAAATCTTAAAAAAATAACTGTTCACACTTATCTTCCTGAAAGGGCTTTGTATTATAGGCAAGGCTCAGATTTAATGTGAGAAAGCTTATCTTTTCTTCTCCTTGAGAAAAGCATGGTCGGGGGAAATCAGGTAACTCATATCAGTCTTTTATAATGACTTGAACCCAACCCCTCCTTTGCACAGAGCAGAACTTCTAAGACAAGGTGTGTTTAGTTAGGGCTGTAACTTCAGGAATGCAGAGAAAGATCAGAGGTCAGCTTTGAGCTTATAAATACGCTGAGTCCGTGGCAATAGCATCTCAGAAATGTTGTATATGTATTCATTTCCTTAGTGCGCTGGCTTGGATGAGAATGGCTTCCATAGGCTTGTATGTTTGAATGTTTGGTCCCGGGTTGGTAGAACTGTTTGGGAAGGATTTGAAGGTGTGTACTTCTTGGAGGTGAGTCACTGGGACTGAACGTTGAGATTTCTGAAGACTCGTGGCATTTCCAGTGTGCTTGGTCTGCCTCATGGATGTGCATCATGATGAGAATGCTAGATTGTCCCTTCACTCAGCCATCACAGACTCTAACCCTCTGAAAACTTAAGTTCAAACTGAAAGTTTTTAAACATACGTTTCCTTGGTCATAGTGTTTTTATCACAGCAATAGAAAAGGTAATTGTCCTAGCTGGTTAGTTAGTATTTAGCTAGTTATACAGTTGAGTTTAAAGAGCCTGGGAATTTCAACTGTTCAATATAAAGATTATTATAGATAGGACAAGGGAGGGATAATCCCAGCAGTGTCTAGTTAAGAGTTGTTCTACTGGGGGAGGAATCACATTGAAGAAAAAAGACAAGAGACATCCAAAGGAGACTTTGCATATGTGTAGAGTTCTGTTCCTCAGCAGGTATGCAACCTCTCTCCCAGGGGAAGATGTATCATCATCAGAAGTCTCAGGGACTTCCTACCTACTCTCAAGATGTTGTAGTCCTGTTGATCCTGTCTTTGCAGAAACACCTAGAGAACAACATTCCTGGAGATCCTTCAAGCCTTTTAAGACCAAGCCTGGCCCTTGGCACAGATAGATAGATGGTAAGGATGTGGGATGCAGAGCTCTCAGCATCTGTTCCTGGGTTGAGATGAAAGGAAGCATAGAGAGATCTTGAGCTTTCTGAGATGGAATGTTGTCCTGTATTGGAGACTGAGGGACCATCAGTACAGAATTGATGCGATTGATTGACAGTGCTTTGAGGGAATCCCAAAGCAATCGAACCATGTGGACTCACAACATTCTGACCTAGTGGTCAAACCAGACCTGCTAAGCAAGACTGAGATTTGATTCTCAGTGATGCTTCAAAAACTATTTCAGCAGGGAACCTGATTTATTCTTCCTCTCCACTCTGGGATCAGAACTGGAGTCTGAACTCCACTATCAGATATTTTCTTTGGGGACCAACATCTTCTGGAAAGCCTCTGGCTGTTTATTCTCACCTTTAAGCTCTAGGGACCCTGAGCTGCCTCTCAGTATCTGGTTGTTTCCTAGACTCTCTGGCCAAAGGACAAGAGAGTTCCTATCTCACTCATCCATCCAGGGAACAAACAACACAATCCATTGTGTTTCCTTCAGACTGCCCAACACCACAGGGAAGTAATAGAACTTCTCAGAGAAAACTTTCTCTGCAAGTGTGATTTGTTGTTTCATTTGTTTTTAGGTTTCAAAGTCAATGCTGACATCTATGGACTCTGGATTGGAGTGTTCTTCAAAGTGATCTTGTTAATTCACCTGAGCAATATTGAGATGCTGAACAGTAAGTCTCCTGCCTAGTATTTTTTTTAATTAGACTCACATTACTTCAGAAACCATTTACTCCTACTTTTAATGATTCCAACTGCCAAGCAAGCCTTACTTTTATGGTCTTAATATAGATACCCACACAGTGCTCTCTCACTGGTCCTGGTACTGATGTTTGATATAAAATTGAGTAATTAGAACTGATTCTACATGTTTTTGATATGGAAGTATCTAATACCACCTCTACTCCTTGGCCCAATCAGCTCCAACTTCTGTTGTAATTGTAGTACATAGATCAGGCCCCTGATTAATTCTGCTGATTTTGAGCCTCTGTATTTTTCTCTGAGGTTAGGGAAGTCCACGTAGAAGACAATCTGATAACAGGTGGATGCCCTTTCCCTGGAGAGGAAAGAGTTTCTCACCTTAAAGTTTGTAGTCCATCATTCGAAGAAGTCAGGGCAAGAACCTAGAGATGGGAATGAAAGCAGTTGTTCCCCATAGTTTGCTCAGCCTTCTTTCTACCATCTTATACCACCAGCCCAGGGGTGGCACAGAGCACAGTGAGCTGAGCTTGCCCACATCAATCATCAATCCAGAAAGTGTCCCATAGGATTGTTCATGGGCCAGTCTGGTGGGAACATTTTCTCAGTGGAGGTTCCCTCTTCCCAAATGACTCCTGCTTCTGTCAAGCAGACATAAAAATGACCAGCATAGTGGCTTACAATTCCTAAAAGGGAACAGTTCGCTGAATCTTCCAGCCTACCAGTCTTTGGAAAAAGAATACTGGAATGTATCCAACACAGTTCCCCATATCATCTATAGTGCAACTGGACTTCTACTATCCAGGATAAGAGCAGCCTTTCACTATCCTAAGAACCAGTGTCACCAGATAATGTCAGTGACCACTGATGTTAGTAGAGAGTTCATTTTGTGTCAAGGTCATGCTAGGCACTGTATATCATATCACTCAGTTTAAGCACAAAAGCAACTATGAAGCATACATCATTATGCCTATTTTAGAGAAGAAACTGAAGTCAGAGGAACTTTCTCAGGTCACTCAGCTGGTTGGTGGCCAAGTCACCTAGAGTACAGTAGTGGTTTAGCTACTAAGGTAATTTCCCAGGTCAGACTTTAGACAGGCTATGTGAGCTTCCTAAGGAAAACGGAGGTGATAGTAAGGCTCTTTTGTTTTAAAATTTTATTTATTTATTCACTTTACATCCCACCCACTGTCCCTCTTCTGTCCATCCTCTCTCACAATCCTTTTCCTATCCCCCCAAAACAATAAATGAACTTCCGGAGGAATCACCATTCCTGACCTCAAAATGTACTACAGAGCACTCATGATAAAAACCACAGGGTATTGGTAAGAGACAGACAGGTTGATCAATGCAATACAGTTAAAGACCCAGAAATAAACCCACATACCTGTGGACACTTGGTAAAGAAGCCAAAACCATACAGTAGATAAAAAGAAAGCATCTTCAACAAATGGTGCTGGTCTAACTGGATGTCTATGAGTAGAAGAATGCAAATAGAGCCATATTCATCACCCTGCACAAAACTCAAGTCCAAGTGGCTCAAGGACCTCAACATAAAACTGGATACACTAAATCTCATAGAAGAGAAAGTGGGAAATACCCTTGAATAATTGGTGCAGAAGATAATTTTCTGAACAGAACACCAATGGCCCAGGCTCTTAGATCAATAAATGATAAATGGGACCTCATGAAACTACAAAGCTTTTGTAAAGGCAAAGAACACTGTCAAGAGGACAAGATGACAGCCTACACATTGGGAAAGGATCGCCACCAACCCTACATCTGACAGAGGGGCTAATATTCAAAATGTACAAAGAACTCAAGAAGCTAGGCACTGAGATGAATCTTTTTCAATGTGACAGCATATTTAGGAGGTTTCTGGTGTGACAATTAATACATAGTGTTTGGCTGGAAATCCTGCTCTTCCCTGCACAAGTCAGAGCTTCCCTCTTCTTCATTTAGCCCCACCCACACAAGAGAAAACTCCAGGCTAACATTTCATCATTCCTTGTCTCCCCATTTTCTACAACCCCCCCCCAATAGTGTCTGCTCAGGCGCTCAGTTTTTGACCATGTATGGGTCAAATCTCAACTCCTCCTTGCCATCACTCCTTAACTAAGCTCCATAAAACCCCTTTGCATTATCCCTGGATGCAGGACTCCACTGACCTCCACCTGTGAGATCAGTGAACCTGCCCAAGAGCTGCCTCCTAATAAACCTGCTTTTATCTGCCTTTAATCTGGTTTAATCTGGCCTATATCTGTGTCATGGAGGGAGAGAAAAAGCCTTCCACATATCCTGTCTTTGTTAGGTGGAATTATGTAACACCCATGTAGAAATCACATTTGTTTTGTTCTGGGGAAATGGAAAGCACTCTCTTTGGACATGAGGAAATGATCCCTTACTCTTTGGACATGAAGAGATGATCCCTTACTCTGCTTGGAAGTTCTGAGTTCTGAGTCCTGAGCATCAGGAACCCCTGAGCTTTCTGACTGCCAGGCTCCTGCCTGAGCTTCCTGGCACACCTTCTGTGAGCACATCCATTATTACCATCCAAACTTCTGCCTCTCTTTTTGTATCTTCACACATTCGAATTCAAATGACTTGCTAATTGATTCGCCCACCACGCCCCTATTTATTTCTGAGTCTACCACAGCCCTTTGCAATCACCGCTCTGAAGACACTCAGGAAGGGCTGATTTTCCACCTTGATCCAGACCATTACTCCAGGAGGGAGGACATGGGTGTCACAGATGGGCTCTGTAAAACCAGATGTTGAGGAGGATTTGGGAGTCCTGATGTGTGGGAGTGGGGTCTGGAAAGGGATTAGCGCCTGGAAGAAGAGGACAAGAAGCTGATTTCCAAAAAGATCAGAAAGGATGAACTCTTAGCTGATCTGCTGCTGGGTCTGGGGCAAATATGATGGGAATTGCTCTACCTTAGACCTACATGGTGAGACGATTTCATTTCACACTGCTCATTTACTGTATGTCACAGAGATGTGCACACAAGACGTGTCTTGCAGTGAGGGCACAACCCCACGGTAGCTGAAGGTTCCCTGCTCATCTTTCCTCCTGTAGCTGAACATCAATCGTCCACAAAACAACCTAACTGAGCTCCCACGATACAGGCGGTTCATCTCTGATCTCAAACTAGACATGAGAGTTCATCAGCCTAACGGAAGTGCTGACAAACCCCTCCCCTTGTTTATTAGTTCCTGGAAGGCTAGGGATTATATATCTATAGACCCCAGAATATGCAGCACAGTGTCCTTTGGTTCATGAAGATGGACTAGACGTTTATTAAACAAAATAATTAGAAGAGAATTATGATAAAGTTAAAAGGGAAAGGGTGATTATATATCAATTTGAACAATTAAATAGTTTTTTAAAAGCAACATTATTCACTGGTACAGATACATAGCAAATATATTAAAATTATAAAGATATAATTGAAATAATAACTCTCAGAAGACATTGGGAAGTATGACTCTGATTTTTCAGATATTTGAATGTTAGAAGCGAAGGAGAGATCCTTTACTGAGAGTAATTATATCATTTTAAAATTTCCCTAAGTTAGAAAACATTTAAAAATTAAAGAAAAGTGAGCCATTGGGGAAAAAATCTGTAGCAAATTAAGCATGAAGAAGTTATACACATTTATTGAACTATCAAAAATCCCCCAAGGGAGGAAAAGGGGGCAAATGATATTTATTACAGTTTTAAAACAAACAAACAAACAAACAAGGAACGGACCTGAGAAAAGGGGGAGCACCTTTGTTAATCAGTGGCTTTCAATTTTAAAACTGAAGAGAGAGATTCTCGTGCCTCTAAGTGGCAGATCTTCAGAGCATAGTACTGTTGGCAGAGGTCAGGGAGATAGAATTTATATCCAATACAGATTTGGTGGTGGAATCAATTTCAACAATTTTCTTGAGGACACTTTGGTCACACAAATAAAACGCTTTTGAGCCATCTATGCTGCTCCTGATTATTTTCCCTGAGGAAGTCATCTGAAATATAAACAGTGATAAATACCCAGCAATGAAGAAATCAGAGGGAAATACATTAGCTTATTCACTTACTATGCAGCTATTAAAATTTACCCAGTTGAAGAATACTTATCGAAATCAGGTTATAATATTAAGTTGAAGAAAATCAAATATAAACGAGGCAGATTGAAACCTATTTGTGAATACATTTATCTGTACATCCTAGATGAATAGAAATTAATCACTCTATCAGAATATGATAATGAGCATTTTCTGTAGTTCTTTCTTGCTTCAAGATATTCACATACTATACACATTAGCCTGGCATGAAAATAAATGAACCAAACTGTCTCTCCTTCTCAACGTCTTCCCCTGCACAAGGCTGTGAACAAGATGCCAAGAATAGATGACTTTTCCACAGTTCTGTCCCCTGCTCTGGCCATTGATCTCAGGCTACTTACCCAATAAAGGATGACCTAATCCTATCATCTTTCTCAGTCAAAACACTTAACCGTTTCTGTGCTAAGAAGGTACAAATCGTTCTGCGATATAATGAAAACCAATCTGGAAACTTTCATGTTTAATTCCAACTCCCAGGCTAAACAGCTACACCCTTGAATTCTGAGAATCACTCTCCTCTTTGCAAAATGAAGTTAGGAGCGTTCGCTGGATAGTCTTGTTAGAGCAGCACAGGCAAGAGGACCAGACTGCCTTGTTTCATATCTTGTCTTTGCTGCTGACTGTAGAGTTGGGATTATGGCCAAGGCTTTAAACCTTTCTGTGACTGATAATTCATGTAGTAATAAATAATGATAGCGTTTGCTTTACCAGGTTTTAGAAGCATTTTGGAGATTAACAAGCACTTAGAGCAGTCCCAGGGCATTCGGCTCACCGTGCTACCACTTCCCCTGGCTATGTAGTTGAGACACTTGGTGCAAAACTCAGAGACAATTCAGTTAACCAAGCACTTAAGGATAGTTGTGTACCCTATGTGCAACGTCCAGAGTATCAGAAAGCCTCACCCTTGCTAAAGCCTTGGTCTTGAAGGGGAGGAATGGACATAAAGAAAAAATGATGACAGCCACATGGACAAAATCAAGTCAGCATTCCACTCAGGGCACCTCACAAGCTCTGAAAGCTAGCCCTCGTCCACCATAGGAGTTCTGAGAAGAGCAGGACCCTGGTAGAAACTTGAAACACATAGCGGTAGCCATCTTAAATCTTTCTCCCTCTATACCCTCCTGCTTCTAATCACCTCTCATCAAACCTGTAAGTAGTGACTGAGTGAGAAGAACTAACAAAGACAAAACCTGGGGAAAAGGCAAGTGTGTTTTTCTTTCTGTTTCTACTTTCTCCCTCTTCTTAGGCAGACTGGCAGAACCACACTGCCTCGCATCCACCGTGCATACTTTTAAAGTTCAAGGTCCTTTCTCAGTTGCCACCACCCAGATGTGGGAATTACGTACTTCTCTCCCTGAGTTGTTCTGACCTTTCATGAGAAGCTCTGTTTACCCCCAGTTCTCATAAAGAAGTAAATACCCAAGTCTTGCTGTCACAAAGTTTTAGGAACACCAAGACATGAGAGCATCAGACAAAACTCTGTTTTCCCCAATGATTCTTCCATTCTCTGAAGTCTCAAAGTGGTACTGTCTGACTTCCCATCACCCCAACACATCTGGTTTCAGTTACCACCCCCTCCTTGCAGGGTTTTGAGCAGTCCCTACCTTAAAGTTCAAGTTGCTCAAATACAAGTCAAGAACAGGCTGAGCCTAGGGAGTGTCCTAGGGGAGGTGGGGATGCTCCCCAAGTCTACAACTTCCATTCTTCTTTAGCTCGTTCCTGCTGGTATCTGAGACTCCTTGGACCACTCCTCTCTGAAGTTTGCCCTCTCCCTGGTTCAATTATCATCTGCACTTACACCACTGATATCAGGAGCATCTGGCTTTGTCAAGCAAGCCAGGGGTCCTGAACATGGTAATTATGCTTCCTGTCTGCAGCCCAGTGCCAGCATGGTGGTGAGCTTGTACACAGCCAGTGTGCAATCAATGTTTGTATATGATTGAAAACTGACGTTCCCAGCTAGGTCAGATATGTGAGTTAAGGTAAAAGTAACAGATGGCATTCTAGGATAAAAATATCTTTACGGCAGTCACAATCCTAATTGGGTCTCTAAAGTGTCAAAGACTGATCCTTAGTCACCTAGAGCTGAGCATATGCCTCACCTCCTATGGGGGAAAATGTGTCAAAACGTACCTTTTCATTTTTATATTTTACTGGATAAGTGACACATAGCTATTACATGTTTAAAAAAAAAAAAAACCAAACACTTAGAGCCCAATCCCTGATGACATTTCCTGAATCAAATTCTAAGCCGTGAAGGCCAAGGGCTACTTTCATAGGGTATCCATTTGGCAGCACAAAGCAAACAAAACTCTCAGAGTTACACAGAGAACGAGGAAGAGATCGTCTATGCCTAGCTTGCTCTAAAAAAAGAGTCCATCAGTAAATGAAATTTATCAATGAAATGAAACTCTTTGAGGCCCTCTGTAATTCTAAACACATATTTATGTACATGCTGGCAATAGATATCCAACAGTGTGAAGGACCTTAATGCTATCAAACTGTGCACTTAAAAAGGCTAAAGCTGGGAAATTAGGTTATATATATTTCTACATATGTGCAACACATACACAAATGAGGTATGCACATGTGATCACTAGTGATCATTTTCCAATTACTCTGACTTGAGACTATTTCTTGGGGTCATCTTGCTGGAAGACTATACTTCCCTACCATTGCTCAGTGGCCAAAGACTACTTAGAGTGTAGGATTGTGTCCTTGGCTGAAGAGGGAAGGCGACACTAAGCAGAGCATCCATTATATGCTCTGGGAGACATCTTCTAGCTTTCTTAATTATATTCCCACTAGAGAATTCTGAAAAGTCACTGACTTCTTTAAACGTGTCAAAGCTGGCATCTAAACGATTCCATATTGTATTCCATCCATTGCAAATAATGTATTTGTATTATTGCACTAAAATATGTTTAGTATATTTGATTTCTACTCTCTTGTCTATTTAAAGTCAAAAGACTGGCCATTGATACAACAGTGATTTGATTCTATCATCGATTAAAACAAAAGTACACAGATGAACTCTTCCTTCATGACTTTTTAACCTTTATGTCCCCTTTCAAGTCACCTTCCATTTTACTTTACACATGAAACCGAAGCCAAATGAAAAATATAACTTTATACTTTAAAATGTTTTATTGATTGGTCTTTCATTTCTCTGTGACAAACTCATTTGTAAATATAAATTTTTGAAGCACAGTTCTGCCAGCCTACATATTAAACATATTATTTGGATTGAGTTATCGTTGTAATTATGAGTGCAAAGTTGGCCAAAACAATGAATTACAAAAAAAATTAATGAATTATTTTAGTTCATTCAAAATGTTTCTTAATGAGATAGATGGTAGCCCTTTCCATGATTACTTCATGTATTTGTGTGTGAATAGGAACAAGTGCTAGAATAAATGAAATTTATCATCATTTGCATTTCTCTGTATTTAAATAGACACAAATATAGAAGTTTGGTGCCACGCAAGCTTTTGTACTCCCTCCAAGTTGTATATAAAAAGTCTCGTGGTGATTTATCATCAAAAATATTTTTAAATATCCAGCAAGTGACAAGTTAATTATGTCCACCTTAACTTTTGAGGAAGGAAAACAGCTAGAGGACAGGACTTGGGGACAGATTTATTGATTCCAGAGCCAGGAGAATTGTCTGCTTCACACTGATTCATATACCTTCACACTTCTGCACAGCAGATAGTCTCCATGACTGTTCTCCATGGGCAGCATGTAGCCTCCCTCCTCCTTGCCTCCCTTGACCCTTCGGACCATTCTGTGGATTACTGTAATCATAGACACCAAGGCACATAACTTATTTAGAGTTCTCTGTGCACTCATGTTGTTCTTTTTTGTCTTGTCACTTCCAGCCCTAGAGTCCCATGTAGCCTAAACTGGCCTTGAACTTGCTATGTACTTGAGGTTGACCTTGAACTTCTGATTCTCTAATCAAGTGCTGGGATTACAAGAGTGAGTCATCA
The DNA here is from genome assembly GCF_000001635.26 of Mus musculus. Classification (NCBI taxonomy): domain Eukaryota; kingdom Metazoa; phylum Chordata; class Mammalia; order Rodentia; family Muridae; genus Mus; species Mus musculus. The sequence continues at coordinate 104,799,429 of NC_000075.6, read as the reverse complement.
CATGCAGCTGGCTTTTTCTATTGTTCTTAAAAATCAAATTCAAAGTTCTTACCTAGCTGATAGAACTGAATCAGTGGTTTTTAGTCTGTAATTACGATCACCTGGAGGACCTAAAATAACAGTGAGAGGGTACTAGCAACAGCAACAAAACCAAAGCCATCAATAGGTGGGTTCCATATCAGGCCAACTGCACAAGCATTTGTATAGATGCAATTCGGATATGCAGTGTGGGAGTTGACAGTCACTGTCCTGACCTCTGACCAATGATCTGGTTTTTCACTTACTAGCTCAGTCATTAGACTCTGAACCTACTGAGTTTTTTAAAACAATTTTGGTTTTTGTTGATTTTTGAGTGTGCTAAAATCTTGTGGTTGCCCAGGCCCTGTGAAGTAGCTATTTCTGGGATGCTTTTGCCCACATTTGCTGGCCGCTTTTGACATTCAGATCTCAGTTGGAATATTACATCTTCAAAGAGGATTGTGGGGAAGACAAAAGATTTGCCAGTCTCTGCATCTACATACATGATATCAGAACCCTCAAGCCAGGAGTGAACCAAGCACTTGAATACACCCAGTCCAGTTTTCCTGAGTTTATTGCCCTCCTCTCGGCTGAGGCACACATCTGTCCTAAGAAACACGGGCATTATTAGATTCTTAATAAGCACCTGGGATGGCCTTGGCATGCAGGCCCTACCAATTTCAACTGCCTTTCTCAAGAACATACTCAATGAAAATACAGTTCAGCTTTGGAAACTATTCCTTTAGAAATAGAATTGACAATGGTCTACAGAATGAGCGTGAGTAGCGGGAATTTGAACTCTGATGACCAAACACAAAGTTACTCTAAAGGAATCTCTCTGTGGTCCATCATTTCCAATATTCTACTAGGTTGTACATAGATAAAGGAAACTATACCTACATTGTCTTGTACAAATAACTATCTTTTTAAAAATCACAAATATATGTATATATATATATATATATATATATATTTAATTCTATGTGTATGTGGGTATGTGGGGTGTGTGTGTGTGTGTGTATGTGTGTATGTGGTGTGTGTGTGTGTGTGTGTGTGTGTATGTGGGGTGTGTGTGTGTGTGTGTGTATGTGGGTATGTGGGGTGTGTGTGTGTGTGTGTGTGTGTGTGTATGTGGGGTGTGTGTGTGTGTGTGTATGTGGGGTGTGTGTGTATGTGTGTGTGTGTGTGTGTGTATGTGGGGTGTGTGTGTGTGTGTGTGTGTGTGTGTGTGTGTGTGTTTATGTGAATTTAGGTCCTCTGAAGGGACCTGAAGAATCCCCTGGCACTGAAATTACAGAAAATTGTTAGTCATCTGATGTGGGTGCTTGGAATTGAACTTAGTTCCTCCAGAAGTGCAGCAAGTGGTGCTCTAGAATGTGCACCACTGAGCCACCTCTTCTTCCCCCTAGATATCCTTCACGTTCTCTCTTAACTCTGTGGGTGTTTAAGGCTGGCACAAGGTCTCTGCATTTGAATGTATAGCTTATGTTCCATAAAGGTGTACATGGAATGAAAGCTTTAGGAGTGAAATCAAGCCCCTGTTCCAAGCCAGGGAGCAGGTCAACCTAGAGAAAACCATTCTAAATTCATCCAGGAGAGGGAGGATTTCTCACTTCTTCCAGTGATACAGTTCTTTTGTCTGTTTGTTTACTGAGTCATTTTGGAATCAGCTTCACTAACTACAGGAGGATGAAGGACCCCATCCCAGTGGCAATCTCCCAGTGACCTGACATAATAGTCACAGTAATCAACCTCGGGATTTTCCATGATCCCTGGGAACTATTATTCCTTACACACTGGGCTGGTTTGTAACCAGTACCTATATGCTGATCGATGGGTCCTGAACACTAAAATGGGAGGCATGATGAATGGAGCCCAGGGCAGAGCACTGACATAGTATCTAGTTCCATGCGAATCACCGGACTCATCTCAGTTCCTTCTCCCATCCTGGAAGCTGAGGCACAGATTCATCACCGTCTTCCTTGGATTAGGCTTTTCTTGGCTTGAGCAAAGATTGGAAACTTCTGTAAAGAATATCCTTCTTCACGCTCATCCCAGCTGTCCAGGGCTATGTGAATAAAAGCCACTCTGGGAGGCAACGTCAGCTACATTGAGCCATTCTGGAATCACCATCAGCTTCACCCACTACACAAGGTGGTGCCTTGGCTGCAGTGACTTCTCTCTTTATTGGACTCGCTGTTGAATTGAATCCCTAACTTGAAGCCAAATGTCCCATCCCCAGGGGCTTAGTTCCAAACACACGTATTGATTTCTGCGCCTGCTCCCTTGGGTCAAGAGGACAAAAATCCCCCATAGCTTTTTACAAAGTGGGGCATGCTCTCTAAGCCTTCTGCCTGTTGTGTCCGGAGAAAACCATCATGTTGGAGGAAGGACACAAATGCAAACATTTTCTCCCAGTCATCAGTCATGGCCACATAACATGGCCCCTCCCTACTGCAACCTCCTCCTATCCCGACTCCCAGACCCTCCATCAATAAATAGATTAACCTCATTTGCTACTCTCTAGGGAGAAGGCATTCAGCCTGGGCTTCCTAAGGTGCTTCTGTTCCTGGTACAAAAAGCTGAAAATGTCATCGCATTTGCAAATGAACAGAAACCTCCCACTCAAAGAGCATCCCTGCCACAGTGGCTCACAGAGGCAGCCCACAGGAGCCTTCCTCAGGATGCCATTCCTTTCTTGTCAGAATAATACACACATATTCTTTTCATCTAACTATGTTGGGTAAATCTAACTTGCTTTACAAAGGCAACAACTTTGCCTGCTTCTGACAGTGATGGCTCTCTCTTTCTTTGGAAAGGGACAAAGTACTCCCTTTCAAATTTCCTATTGGGCCAATCACCTTCAGTTTCTAGGCTTGTCTTACTTCATTCCACACTGAAAACTTAAACTCTGTAGGTCACAGTAGGCTTGATAGTCTTTTGTTTTTCTCTGTTTTGTTTTGCTTTGTTTTGTTTTTGAGACAGGGTTTCTTAGTGTAACCCTGGGTATCCTGGAACTCACTCTGTAAACCAGACTGACCTTGAACTCACAGATATCCACCTGCCTCTGCCTCACAAGGGCTGGGATTAAAGGCTTATGACACCACCACCCAACTAGGCTTGTTATTCTTAAGCCCTGGAATTCTAAACTTTGGACCAAAATTCCAGCCCCACCAAGCCTACCTTCCCCTGAATGTCATTACCAAGAAGAGATGAACTAACAGTAGGACTCCTACATCTTCATGATCTGCAGCACTCGGGGCTTCAATGGGTTTTAATGTTTATATTCAAGTTGGTATGTCCTGAGCAAAGGCTCCCGAACTCTAATAAAACAGGACAGAATATCTCCAGTTTTCTAAGGACCAGCTCATGATCTCATAAACATGAATGAAACAGCCTGGTGCCTAGCCTCATGCCACTGGCTAATCCAGACCTCCCTCCTAGAGCATAGCCAACAGTTTTCTCCAGAGATTCTAAGTTTGAAAAGTGACTTCCTTTGTAAGCTTACCATGCATGTGTCTCAGCAGGGTCTGAACCCAGGAGGGATACCTACTACATATTTTTATCTTTTGCTACAGGAAAGGAACATGAAAATGAGGGGGCTCTGGTTGCAAAATTTCCTGGAGCCTTTAGATTCAATAGGTGGGGAAGCTGGGTTAATTACTGTTCCCTGGCTGCCAATGGAAGCTCATTGTTCATTAATGCTAGAATAGAGGCTTTCTGATAGAGAATTATCTGGTTCAGATGTGACACAACAATGCCACTATCATCAAAACCTACTGAACCAGCTGTGTAGACGCCTGTCTGCATGTTCACCAAGCAAATGAAAATGCTGAGAGCATTAGTCAGCTCCAGATGTTAAAACAAAATACAAGACCAGGTGGTTTGAGCTTCTGAAGTAAATTGTCTCATATTCTGGAGGCTTGAAGGTCTAATAAGTTATCAGGCAATTTAGCTCCAGGTGAGGGCTTGGTCTTAAGAGATAGATCACTGCTGTCTCTTCTTCTTGTTTGGGCACGAGCCCTGTAAAAGTAAGTGTTCAGTCTCGTGACCTCACCCAATTTTTATAGCCTTCCTACATGATCTTCAAACACAGTCCTATTTGAGTTAAGGGTTCCCATGTATGAATGTGGGAAGACATAGGCATTTGGCTTATAATGCCCAGTAAATGGCAAATTACAAAACATTTGACCTCAGCTGCTTTGCTCCTAGACCTCTGCTGAAATTATGTCAGGGGTACTTATAAACTATATACTCTGCTAAGTAAGACGTAGCTTCAGAGATGTGGACAGCAATGATTCGGTCATCACCAGGACCATCTACATTGATTCGTGGCCTGGCTGTTCTAAACAAGAGGAAGATAAATTGGACATGGTGTCAACCCAAAGCATATCATATGAAAGCTAGACAGACGTATGAAACTGTGTAACTACAACCAGACCAAACAGTATAGGTCTAATGTAAAAGATGTGTCTGGAATGTTGTAAATATTCACAACCTATGGGGCTGGCAAGGCAAATTCCAGGCAGTTGTGGTCTTTTGGTTGAGTCCAATGTGGCAATTTATGGAAAACTTGAAAGTTTCAAATGAGACAAGTATTTGAAAGCTAAATGATAGATCCAATACTCTCCTCTGATCATTAATTGAATCTGGGACATGTGAATGAACATGGAATTGTGGGAAACTAGTAATATTTGGCCATGAGGCATTAATGTCTAAGACTTCACAAAGCAGCATTATTGTTTGTAGTTAACATTTCTCCTCTTTAATTTTTTAAGCCAAAATCCAAAAGAAAATCAATATGCTGGAATTGTGCAAGGTTTAACTCGATTCCACTTTAGAATTTAAATTGAACTTCTGTGCCCCATCGTCAGTTAGACACACTTTTCTCTGAGCTCGGCAGTGAAGGCATTTACAGAGCTCTTCGGATGTACTTACTTGGTAGAGTTTTGAAAGCCAGCTCTGTGAGGAGCAAATGTCATGAATGTCATGGTGGGCGCACTTTTCACTGTTCAAGTTATCTCTTGAGAGACTGGGTTATAAGTGAGTTAGAAAGAAGCAGAAGGCTGGACCAGGACCTCTTTCCAAAGTAAAGATAAATTCATTTAAGATTAATGCTGTGTTTAAATCAACACAATGAACAGAGCTATTATTCTAAGTGTGTCCACCATAGTAAATACATGGAAAGCCCAACCCCAAAGCTGGGTCATAGAATTCACCCACACATTTTGTCAGAGTGCATTCTGTCCTGTCCCACTGAGCCTGTCCTTTAGGCAAGAGTTGTCCACAAAGTTGTGCTTTGTGCTAAAAAAAACGAGCCTACATTCCCTAGTTTTTAGTTTTAATTTTGTTTATAACATCGTGTCATTCTTTCTCAGTCTCTGAATCTTAGAATGAAATCAACTGGAACCATCCTCAGCAATGAACTCCCTCTTGCCCATGACTCAGTTCTCAAGACTGGTCCTCTATCATCAGTTAGGTTTACACAGCCACCTTTTCTTTTCTAAACCTGTGAGCACAACAAGCTCAGTCGGTATAATGCTACTTGTATGTATGCTTCAGGGCTGACCGCTGGGTATCGTATAACTGATTGGGGTGCTCTTCCCTGGGGAAGACTAGCTCTTTTCCGCTCAGCATTCCTTAGTTTAATCCTTTTTTCAATGCCATCCCAGCTCTCTTCCTGTGGTACAGTCAGTAGAAGGCAGGGCACAGTGATCCTCCAAGGTTGGCATATGCAGGTGACCTAGGCTTAGTAAGAAGCGGCTGGTGCTGGCAGCTAAGGTTTCTGCTTCTTCTCTACCATCAAAGTATAAAGACTAGAAATGGATAAGGCTCTAGACTCTGAGAACCTTTCACTTTCAATCTGAGTCAATCCAGGGACTGCCTCTTACTGGTCCATGTATAAACTTATTAATTAATAAGAAATTAATTAATATGAAAGATGTCCTGGAGCTTGTGATCCCTGTGTAACCACTAGGATGGTTCCTTCAGCTCTTATAACACCCAACAATTTCAGGTCTATTTGGCGATCTCTATCCCCATTGCACAGCAAGCTGTTTTAGCTCCTTGCAAAGGCCTAGCACAAAGTGGTTGCTTGAAGATATTAGGAGGATGGATATATGACAGAAAATGGGTTGGTTGTGGAATTGGAGGTTAACAAGAAATATGACAGAAGAAAAAGTCTAATTTGTATAATTAAATCTGATGATTGATAATTTCGTCTATAGACTTACTATGGGTAAAAAGGAAACCAATATATAGAATTCTGACCTTACATACAACAACATATTTGTTCCATAGGTGCCTAGAATGTCACAGCTAATATGAAACAAAATATTTTATGAGTGAGAAAACAGAGTTTCAAATCTACTTAGTATGGTATGTTCTGTGGGGCTCTCAGCCTGTGTGGAACATGCATACTGTGTTTTCCACCGATAGTGTTCATATGAACTTTGGGAAGACTAGATGGAACAAAATTTAAAGAGGGTTCATTGAATTTATAGTGGATGCTTTGAATGTTATTCTGAGTGTGTGGGAGTAATTTCATAATTAATTAATTTAGCTTTCTAAGATGGTATCACACTTTGTAGTCCAGGGTGGCCTGGAACTTATTGTCTGGTCAAAGCTGGCCTTGAGCTCACAGAAATCCTCCTGCCTCTGCTTCCTAATTTCTGGGATTATGGGCATGTGATACCATATCTGGCTCAAGACAGACATTTTACGTTCTCCGAAGAAGTGATTGGTGTGACTGGGCACTGGGGAGCTACTCTGAAGCCAGGCTAAAGGTAGTCTTGCTTACTGGGCAACCACATACATTTTTATAAGAAACATGGAGGTTTCCATAAGGGTATAAAGAGGAGAAAGGATGGGTCTGAAAGCATTTTAGGGGCATACCCATCAGCTCTTTATAGTATGGGGTCATCTAAAAGGATTCTTAGGCTATCCTCCATTCAGCTCTAAAGAAGAAGGCAGTGATGGGAAGGTTCAGAGTTCAGCATACCAGCGGGGCCTTAAGTCAAGTACCTAAGTACCCAGAACCCTGGACTAGATTGTGCTATCTGAATGTAATTTCCCCCAGTGGCACACACAGGCAGCCCCTATCAGAGCAAAACCTGGCCTTAGAGAAATGGCCTGTTTCTATTGGTAATGGCCACAGCAGGCCAATCAATCCATACCCAGGCAGTGCCTGGGATTTCGTAACAAGCTCCTGCTGCTTTCCTGATTGAAATGGGGTCAGGTTTATTTTTGAACTTTCCATGCATTTTCCAGTGAATTCCTGTCCAATCCATGCAGAGCTTATACACCACTGGTGAAGAGCTGAATCTGAAAAACCAAGGGGAAAAAAGCTGCCTTTGACACTAAACAGTAACAGAAATGGAAGCAAATCCAGATGTCTCTACAAGTCTTCACTAAAGTCATAGGTCAACAGAGGACAAGCCGGGACACTCATGAGCTCTGGGTACCACGTTCTCATCAAAGATGACCACTCAGTCACAGGTTCGCTCTTTTAAATGTAGGGCGTCATTGTGTAAAAGATCCCACAGCATAAACTCTGGCATATGTAAGTAGCATTGTATTGGACTGATAAAGATGTAAAGATACATGAAATGTTTCAAGTCTGTGCTTAGTCTGGGCACATTTCTTAGTGGCACTGTCACCAATCTATACTAGATATCAGAGAGAACTAATTCAAAATTAGTAGGAATAGAAAGGGAGGGAGAGAGAGAGAGAGGGAGAGAGAGAGAGATCCCTAAGACCCACAGATGAGACGTCAATAGTAATCTGTCAAGATAGTGAGAAGGAGGTTAAGGAAATGACAGAAAACAGTTCAGGTTCGTGTCAATCAGAATATATGTACATAAAACACAGAGAGGAAAAGAATCATACAGAAGATAAACTAGGATAATTTTGGCGAGAATCCATTTCTGGTCAGCGTTACTTGGTCAAAGTAATAAACACGGAAGACTTCCTTTGTAAAAGAATGATACTGCAAAGAAATGCTTTGTGATCAAGGTAGGAAATAGCACCCCCCTCCCCCAAAGGCAGGAATTATTATTCAAATGTCCACAAGCTCTAGTTTGGGGAGCAGAACAACCTTAGATAATTCCAAGCTTTTCAGTGTAGCAGAGCAAAAACTGTTGACAAACTACCCAGCTGTTTCTTCTATAATCCAAAATGGAAGTTCAGGGAGGTGGCCATCAGAGGTTGGCTCTGAGCTAAACTCTGATGAGATGGCGCAGGGTAGTGCTGACAGGTACTATTAAAGGTGATGGCCTAAGTCACAACACACTGAGATTTTCCCAGCAAGACTGTGAATGGCACTGTGAGCACACATCTAACCTGAGCTCATTAGCAGCAACAGGATTGCACAAAGTGTTCACGGAGGTCAATGCTGGAACTTTCCCTGGAGCTCTCAAGGTGTCTGAAGATACAGAACAGTATCACAATGGTATATGATAGACATGGGCAAAGATGCTGCTTGCTAATAACTGAAAAGAAGGACCGGGTCATGATAACATGGAGCCTCAAATTACTATAACAGGACAGCTGCCCAGAGACTGTTACCCTGAATAGGCACTTCAAGCAGTTGTTCTGGCTTTAATATTTCAGTTTTAGAGTGGATGTGTACATTTCTGTAATTAGGTACTTTGTAGGAGAATGTTTTGTTTTTTAGAAGCAGGGACTTGATTTGCAACTCTGGCTATCCTATCTTCCTATCCCTGCTCTGCGTTCACAGTGCTGAGATTCAAGGTGTGTACCACCACACCCAACCTTTGTTGTTGTTGTCGTTTTAATCTTTATTGTTATCATATATACTTGTTAGTTTTTATTATCAACCAGACACAAACTTGTTTCACTTGGTTGGAAGAAACCTCAGTAGAGTCAGCAACTATCAGAACGACCTGTAGAACATCTGTGGCTTTTTCTTTTCTTTTTTTTTTTTTTATTGTCGGATATAAGAGTGCCCAGTCCAATTTGGGCAGTGTCATCCCTTTGCAAATGGGCCTGGGATATACAAGAAAGCTGGCTGAGCAGGCTGTGGCTTTCCTTGATGATGGACTATAATCTAAAATAAACCCTTTCTATCCCAAGTTCTTTTTAGTCATGGTGTTTATCACAACAACTGCCACCACATCAGAGCAGCATACAAGGTAACAAGTTCCATGCTATAATCTTCATATGTTCATGTCACTACAATTCATGCCCATTCATCCCCCCCCCATTTCTCTTTCCTTCTCTTACATTCTCCTCTGCCATAACAGATAGTTCTACCTTCAGTTATCATATAGAGCCATTACTCTCTCTTCTGCTTGCTTCCTTAAGATATTTTCCTTTCATAATCTCATTTTTTACTCTCATGCCCTGCACACACACACACACACACACACACACACACACAAGCACAAGCACATAGACACATACTTAGATCATAGTCTGCATATGAGAAAAACAGCATTTGTCTGAGTTGGCCACTTCTTCTAAGATGATGAACTCCAATTCCATCCATCCATTTGCTGCCAACACCAAGGCTGTATTCTCTCCTCTGTGGCTGATGTAATTCTATTCTATGTATCATATTTTCTTTACCCACTCATCTGTAGATTGCTATCTATTCAAAATAGTTCAGCACTAAACATGTACAGACAAGTATTGCTATAATAACACTGAAGGTTAGAGCTCTGCTAAGGCAACTTAAAACTGTTTCCTCCTACACAAAAAAAACTGAGATAAAAATCAAATAAATTTAAAAATTAAAAAAAAAGGAAGGGGAGAAAATCTACCTCTGAGTGAGACATGTATCATTCCTTTGAGGCTGTGATGGTGAAAGTCAGAATTTCTTTTGGACTCCATTGACCAGCAGTTAGACATGATTAGTCACTGGTTATATTTGCCCAACTGACCCACTTAGATAAAAACGACTTTTTTTCCCCAAAATTCTTTTTAGGAGAGAGGTTCTGTAACCTGAAACTGCTCTCTTTGTCCTTCTGCTTAAAATTATATCAAGTCACTCTGTTATAGTGTTACTTAATGAGAAAATGTGTTTTTATACATACAAATGTTGATTTTAAAAATTACTTAGTTCAGTCAGGACAGTCAGTCACCTGGGCTCAGGAAGGGGGACTCACCTTAAGCCATGCTCAAAAGATAGGAGAAATGACTGTCCCTTTAGTGACATAATGCACTATTCCTCCCAGAACCCACTCTAGGCACTTGCCCTAATGTAGTTGCTGAAGGACCACCGTACCATGAAGCTCTCTTTGCTCTGCCTTTCTGAGTCAGGCAGAGAGGTTCAGCTTTTCCTTGTCTCCTTCTCTCTCTCTGTCTTCCAGATGTGTAAGGATGACTGAGCTCAGCACGTGCTCCCTAACACTTTGCTTTCTCATTGTTCCTCTCACAGATTTCCTTCCTCCCTCCCCTTCATTTTCCTTCTCCAGGCAGCTGCTGGGATGGACAGCTTGCTTGACCTGAGGGTTTTTTTTTTTTAAATGATAGTAAAATTGTCTTCAAGTTTTCTTCTGTGTCCATCCTTAAATTTGTTTATTAATGAGACTAAGAACTCTTGAAAAGAACCTCAGTTTCCCCAGTAACATCTGGCACCCCAGGTAGGGATCCCCAAAATTTCTAGTAATAATATCTCTATAATACGCAGACATACAGCTGTTCAGTTGCATACCCAGAAATAATATAACCAGGTCATAAGGCAATTCTATTTTCTGACTTTTGAGGAACTTCTCCATGCTGATTTCTATGCTGGCTACCCAAGTTGCTATTCCTATCAGTAGTGGATAATGGTTTCTTCTTCACCACAATCTCACCTGTCTTTGTTGTCATTGATTTTTCTTAAGGATAGTCTAGCTGCCTAGTGTGAAATAGAATCTCAATGTAGATTGAATGCACATTTTTCCTGGTAGCTAAGGATGTACAGTTATTTCTTGGCCATTTGTATTTCTTATTTTTTAGAACTAACTATTAAATTCAGATATTGATTGGGTGGTTAGATCATCATGATGCTTAATCTTAAGGCCAACTCAAGACAAGCAGAAACTGAAGCAATCTTGGAACACAAGGCTGGCACTATGGAATGCTTAAGAAAATGTAAACAGGGGAGAAAGACAGTCTAGGTCATGACAGCACAAGAAAAATAAAATAAAATTATGAGAGAAACAGGAAAAAATGAGAACTGGAATCATGTAGGACACAGTAAACCAAGGATCTCCTGACAGGAGTCAGGAAGGGGCAAAGAACTGGCGGTGGCTCAGACAGCTAGAAAAGCAACTGGGAAAATCATAGGAAGTAGTCGACCCTCCCAATAATAGCTTTAAATGCAGATGGCCCCAACTCAGCACAACAGAGATGTAGACTAGTTGACTGGATTGAAAAGCAAAATCTGTTATTTGTTATCTTCAATGAAGCCCACTGGCAAAGGCACCCCAGGCTACAAACCGAAGGAAGGAAATCAACATGTCAAGCTAAAAGGAGCTGAAAGTGGGCACAGCTATTCTGGTAACTAGTAAAGCTGAATTCAACCCCAAAATTACCCAGGATGGATAAAGGAGACCATTATATATTAATAAAGTGGGGGAAAGCACAAGCAAGAACCATCATTGTAACTATGTATGTTGATGCATTTTCTAAGCTGCATATTCTATTTGAATTAGAGAATAGCTGTTTAGGAATTTCTTCTTCATAAACAATTTAAAGTATGAGAAACATTATACCAAGTTAAAAATATATATATACCACTAGAAAATATCATTAGGCATCTATTTGTGCCAGCCACTGTTTTTGGCACAGGAGATAGACAAGCAGATAGCTTCCTGTTCTCTTGAGAGATACATAGGTCTCTGTCACATAGATTGTTCTGATTGTTCTTTGCCCTCTAGAAGCTCCGACACAGGTCATAAGAACACACTGAAAATGTTTATTGCAGTGCTGTTTCTAGTTAAAAGAAATGAGACACACGACATCACTAACAAGAAGAATGTTGGTGGAGTATGTACTTATAATTGCTGGGTCATTATACAGTGACAGGGTGATCGTTATTGTAAAAGTAACTTCTATTCTCCTGCTGTAACTGGTGTCAGGGAGGCTCACTGCCTCCATCTGCTAGCCTAGGCCTAGTCCTGAAAGGCTTCTAGCCTCCTTACAATCTAATCTAGGCCTTGGATGTTTTCAGCCCCTGAGACTTGCTGCTGAATAAATGCACCCTTTCTTGTTCTTTCTGAACTCTAGTTGGCTGGTTCACCTCAGCTGTTCTCGCTCAAACTCCTTTACACACTGACTTAGTCAATCTGGCTTTTCTCTCAGCCTCTGAATGGCTTTGCTTGGCCTCAAACTAACTCTTGCAATCTTTTCTAATCTTCTGGCTCCTTCTCACTCTCTGGCTCATTCTACCTTCACCTGTGTCTAGCTCGTTCTGTCTTCAACCTATCTCTGAAAAACTCTCCCAGGAAAATTGCTTCCTTCTCCCTCTGGGCTGCTCTACTCTCCCTCTCAGCTCTACTGCACTGCCCTCCATGCACCCTCCTGTATCCTAGACTGCACTTGCTTCCTCCTGTGCTATCTGTCTCTCCCCTAAGTAGCTTCCCTTTCCTCTCTCTTCTCATGAGAGTTAGGCATATTCTAGTCTGTCAAGTCTTTCTCTGATTCATCACTTTGTCTGCTCTCAATTAAACATCACTTTCAAGTGTGTGTGCTTCCTTCTACAAACTAACTTTCCCTGCGTTGTTCTGGATTAAAGGTGAGGATTGAGGACATGTCTTTATTCCAGCCAGGGGCATTAAAGGTATGTGCTAAGGGCTGAGTCACACCACAACTAGAAAGAGGTTCAAATATCCTGTAACAGGTCATGAAGAGAATGAACAGCTTAAAGAAGATCTGTACTTGAACAGGCAGCATAGGTTCCTGACCGAACATTTACCCAGCATGAATGATGCTCTGGGCTCACTCACCAAACACCACCTTTAAAACTAAAGCAATTGAAGTTCTGATTCAGGTTTGACTTCACATTGAAGCATCTGAGTTTATAAAGCCTGACTCTGGACCCAATAAATCTTAATTCATTTTCTTTACCCCTTATCTTTTCCATGTCTCAGACTGCCTAGAGTAAGTCAGTCTCTGCCTCCAGTCCTAACACACTGATCAGAGAAGTGACAGTTGAGGTGCCCCACCAGCATTAAAGATTTCTGTCAGCAAGTTGAAGCCCTTAGAGTCCTATCACTTCCATACCACTCACATTTGGTTTTCCTGTTAGCAGAATTTACACTTTATAAAATGCAATTGGCTGCTGTCAACAGAACCCAAATGTAATGGAGGCATGGGAGGAGAGACTTTTAATGACAATGGATAGACACATATCATAAAAATTACAAGTTGTAAGAACCCATGGAATGTGAATGAGCCTTGTGGATAAAGGTCGAGCATCCCACTATGTTTATCTGACCCACAGAGCTAGCAGCCTGGCCAATCAAGACCAGAGATAAATGATTATAATAGGAGCTGTTCACTGAACTGTGTGCAGGGTCTTTCACTGTGGAACTCATCTCACAAAAAGCTAGTACTATGGGCAGGACAGTGGTGGCACGCAACTTTAACCCCTTCCATCTGAGATGAGAATAGAGTTTCCTTTAGCAAGTAGAATGCAACAGAAGAGGACAGTGTGCCTCTTCCGAGCCTAGGCCACAAGAAGGGCCAGTGCTCTGATTCTCTCTCAGAACTATGGCATTGTCACATGACCAAGGTCGATCTAACGTGGCTTAGTTATCCCAATTGCCCCAGTCATTTGCCAGACTCCATCTGCAGCTGAGCACTTACACACGATAAATTCCAGCTGAGCACAATCTAAACCACTGACCTACATCACCGTGAGCTATACTAAGTAGCCAATGTTCAAGCTAGTGTGTTTTGGATGGTGTAATACTGAAGGAGTATATCTAGAAGCAGCCTGGATTCCAAACGAGCGTAATCCTGAGTACTCGCCAGATTCATTTGCCTTGAGGCTGGTCCAGAAGAAGTCTTGCTACCCATTCTGTGAGTTTTCTATCCTCACGTGCATAGAATCAGTCTGGGAAGGTGAATCATGTGCTGCCTGCCACAAAAGAGAAATGTGCATTCTTCTAGAAGGTCCACAGCTTGCCTTTCTCGGTGCCTTGGTGAGAGACATTACTGTGGATAGCTAATTTGAAGGAAGAGCTTGTGGAGATGCAAGTGGCAAGATGCATGTGTGAAGATGCCCCAGCGAGATAAGCAGAGAGGTGGGAAAAGCAGCATCCACTAGACTGTGAGCAGGGACGTTGACAAATTTTACACCTCCTAATTCAATGTTGGCTCTGTCTTTGGACCAATGCTGTTCCAATTTCCCACACCATCTCTGAAAGTGCCAGTATGAATAACGGTGGTATAAAAACATCATTTAATGGAGGGTGCATCTCAGTAGGAGAGTGGCTGCCTAGCATGTATAGCAGTCTCGTTCTAATTCTCACCATTGGCAAGAAGATTACTAATCAATACAGTTCTGGGCATGCGGGGGGTGCTCACTTAGATGATTCTTTTTTTTAATTTTTATTTTTTTAATTTTTATTTTTATTTCATGTGCATTGGTGTTTTGCCTGCATGTATGTCTGTATGAGGGTGTTGGAGCTTCTGGAACTAGAGTTACAGACAGTTGTGAGCTGCCATGTGGGTCCTGGGCATTGAACCTGGATCCTCTGAAAGATCAGTCAGTGCTCATAACTCCTGAGCCATCTCTCCAGCCCCCCAGTTAGATGATTTTTAGTTGGGCCTCTCCTGAAGTGGTATCCAGATGGCAGAAAGCATCACTTTCTAAAAAATATTTTTTATTAGGTATTTTCCTCATTTACATTTCCAATGCTATCCCAAAAGTCCCCCATACCCTCCTCCCCCACTCCCCTACCCACCCACTCCCACTTTTTGGCCCTGGCATTCCCCTGTACTGGGGCATATAAAGATTGCAAGTCCAATGGGCCTCTCTTTCCACTGATGGCCGACTAGGCCATCTTTTGATACATAGGCAGCTAGAGTCAAGAGCTCCGGGGTACTGGTTAGTTCATAATGTTGTTCCACCTATAGGGTTGCAGATCCCTTTAGCTCCTTGGTTACTTTCTCTAGCTCCTCCATTGGGGGCCCTGTGATCCATCCATTAGCTGACTGTGAGCATCCACTTCTGTGTTTGCTATGCCCCGGCATAGTCTCACAAAAGACAGCTATATCTGGGTCCTTTCAGCAAAATCTTGCTAGTGTATGCAATGGTGTCAGCGTTTGGAAGCTGATTATGGGATGGATCCAAACCATCCTCACTCTGGTATCTTGTGCTTGCTGCTGGCTAGCAGCCAGAACACCTACAACTGGTATGTTCACCTGGCCCAGGGCTTTACCACTATGTTAGACAGCTGCTCCTTCATTGTTTCAGAAGTCAGCGTGCTTCCCTGTGCACTGCACTGGCTAGGGTGGTCTCACAAGGTGATGGCCAGATGCAAGAAAAGAGGTCCAAGAATCAGCCCACCACCCACACATGGACCAATGCTAAACAGTCAAACTTGAAGAAAAATGTGTGAACCAGAAGATATTCTCACAGCCTGCGATGAAAAGTAACTTCTCAAAGATTTTCATGTAAATCATGGGAAGTCATAAAAATTGAGAGTAATTTCACTTTTATGGACTTGAATCTGGAATCATGCTAACCGGCAACTTCGGCATCGAATATTCTGTGGCAGTAGCCAAGCCGGTCTCAAATATAATTAGATACTTGAAATTTCATCTGGGTCTTCTAAAAGCATCTTGGAAGTTAATGAGAACCTTTCCGTTGGCTCAATGCCATCCTTCCACGTACAACTAAATGACATTTAATTTAGAGTATGAACTTCACCTTGAGATATTAATCAGAACACAGTAATTTTATAGTTGTAAGCCTGGGGCATGAAAACACAGTCAACTTGATCAGCTGGTGTTAAGGCCTAGGTGTAGGGGGAAAAAAATTAAATCTCATAAGCAGTGAAGAAGTCACAAAAGGACACAAAAATCGCTTCTCAGTGATTTCCCTGCTCTGTTCTGCTGTCCAGCAAATGGTGTGAGCCAGGATTTTTCCCTCTGAAGTAGAATCTGGTAGGAGAAAAAGAATGGCCAATGAGTCTTCTTGGGTTTGCCTCTCAAACCATAACAACTATCCAGGAAAGTAGACTGAGAGGGAGAAAGCTATGGTTCTCAAAATTTGTTACATACAAAATAGAGGGTATAGGGACCACCAGGGTCTTCTTGTCCATACTAGGGGCTTTCTAAGATTAAAAAGAAGGAGATAAGAGAAAAAAAAAAGAAAAATGTGCCTACTACCACAACAATGGACCTGCACTCCTGACAGGCTATGGCAAGGGTAAGTAGGAGGAGGTGGGCACAGTGTGCAAAGGTTTCTCTGTCCCAAGAAAACGGAAGCATTATAAAGTCCTGAATTCTGTGAGCATGTTGTCCAGGGTACGGAGTGTTTTATATAGTGACAAGCCACTGAATTTGGGGCAATTTGATATAATAGCAATATAAAATGAATATGACCTCTCCCCTTACCCACAAAGCTTCAGTAAGCACATAGAGACAATCGAGACATCAGAAGATAGAGGGTCAGACCACAACTGTGTGGTCACAGAAATTGAGTAAGATTGGACTGAAAATTTGCCCAGCCTAATGAAAACCCAGTAGAACGTGCACTAATAAGAAACCGAAAGTGGACAAATGCCCAGCGGGGTCTACTGGAACAAGTGAGAATAGGTCATTATCATCCGACTGATATTACAGAAATTTGTGAACGTTAATACAGAAATGCAATTAACAGCTTCACTGGACCAGGCCGTGAAGTCAGCAAAGGAGCAGCTTACTGTGGGCCAGGCAGTCAGGCAGCATTTTAGACTTTATTCATGTGTCTCCAAAATCCCCTTTGTCACACACACACACACACACACACACACACACACACACACACACACACACGTTTTATGTGATGCTTCAATAAGTACGTATATGAACATATATGGTTATTCTTGGAAATAACCTAAATAAATGCTTTAGGCTAGAACGTCGGAGAAATGAAAGACAACTCATGGCTTCACACCCAGCAAGAGTTTGTCCTAGACAAGCTTAGTTTTCTACTATATTCAGAGGCCCCTTTTACATGTGTCCGATGGTCCATGTCTCTCTTCTGTCTCAACCCTGCCTCTTATCCTTTCTGTGAGAATGCTATTCAAATTAGCCCCAGTATAAAAGTTCTAGGCCCCTGAGTGTCCCAGAGGCTAACAGGTATTATAACGAATCAAGATGAACACATTCCAAAGCAAACAGAACACCTATTTCTCCAGAAGGAGTAATAACCTGCAGGTTTCTGGTGCAAATGGTGAAATGTTAAGAGCATCATCTCATATAATCTCACCTTTATGTGATAGCTGTAAAACTGAGTCTCAGAGAGGTGAAACAACTTGCCCAAGGTTATACCATATTAACGGACCAAGGGAGGGGCATGACTTTTCTGAAGGACAGTGTTGAAGGGTACTGCTCACTATTCAAGTATGGAAGAGTGAACTGCCCATGAAGGATGCCTTGGAAATCAATTGCACTCACTAGGAATTTCAGTTCGATGCCTGCCTGGGTGTCTTTGGATCAATAAAGAACAAATTAAAGAGTTTTATCCCTGGGCCATAACTTAGAGTCTAAATTACCTAGGGCTGCAATTAGAATCTGGTGTTTATGACCCCCAAGGGGCATAAAGGATAGAAAAAGTAAGATAGCCAAACTGGGGGAACGCCATGGAGCCCGGGAAGTACAGTTCTAGTCAAAGAATCTGTAAAATTAGAGATATTAAGATGAAAGCATAACAAAGATAGTTAAGTTCCAGAAGGGAGAGAAGAGGAAAACAAAGTGATAGAGAAGGGGGGGGGTCAAAGATAAATATTCAGTACAT
The DNA here is from genome assembly GCF_000001635.26 of Mus musculus. Classification (NCBI taxonomy): domain Eukaryota; kingdom Metazoa; phylum Chordata; class Mammalia; order Rodentia; family Muridae; genus Mus; species Mus musculus. The sequence goes on along the minus strand of NC_000075.6, from coordinate 104,781,452 downwards.
ATTTATTTCATGCAAAGCAAGGTGACTATCCAATCAAGGCAAAGATCTAGGCTCAAGGGCAAAACCAAAAAGACAGGAGCCTGCTGTTTTGTTGATTAGCCCAAAGCACACTTTCTATATTTTCAAATAAAACAAGGGACTTGAAGGTTCTCTGAGCTCTGCCTGGGGCCCCATAGCCCTGGTAATAAATATCAAATATCATGTGTGACTGGGGGTGCCTGAGAGCACGTACCATCTTTTATTCATTCTGTTCTGCAACATGTTTGGTTCTGAGAACTTGCTCAGATCTAAGCTCTCTCAGGAGCATAGGTGGGAGAAGGGTGCATGGCTCTTACCCTACATCACAGAACCATATGGAGTCAGACCCATAGATAGAATACACAAGGGCTGTGGAAGGCTATTGCTTCAAAAGTGACTCAGGGTTGTAGGACAAACTGAACCCGAAGCTGGATCTAAAGGAGTGTATATACACCTTTCATATTAAGGAGTGTATATATATATATATATATACATACACAGTTCATATTAAGGTGTAGGTATAGTTGTATCCTCTCTAAGGACAGAGTCAGCTATTTTACAATGACAAATAGAGTTCCAATCTTAACTTTTAAAATCCTAAGGGTGTACTCTCTCTCTGGCTTCAGGGGCACGTAATTTGGCGGGCCCTTTTCTGTTCACTATTACACACGATTGCAGACTAATACAGAAGCCACTACCTCAAACATAAGCAGCTGCTGTTCCAGAGAAACAACACTATAGAGTCTTTCACTGCTTTGAAGTGACCCATTAGTCATCGTTTGCTTGCTGGAATTAGTCACAATGGAAGCCCCACCAATTATAACGGCCTGGGAAATGGAATCGGTGTCCAGAAGACAGAACTGGAAACGAATAGCAAAAACCACTGCTGACTACCATAGGAGTCCTTCCTTCTTTCTGCTCTGCTTGTCTTTAATTGAGGCATGAAATATAGAGATTCAGGCACTGCCTTCAGATGGCATCTCAGAAATTCTATCTGCAGGAGCACAGGGCATCAACAATCAAGAGGAGGTCTACAGAATGGCAACACAATTTGAAGAAACTGGTAGGTCTGTCAGATAAGGGAAGATTAGAAAAATTAAATATGCATGGTTTGTCTGAGCAGGCCCAGTAGGGAGCCACAGTGGGTGGTGGAGGTGGACACACTTGCAATCTAAAAATAGCCAAGAGATAGAAAGATCAGAAGGAAGAATTATTCAACATGAAAATCAGAAAGTATCTTTAGGCGGCCCACCGGAGAGAGCTAAGGAGGAGGCCATGGGATCCTGAAACTGGACAAACAGACAGCATTTTAAGTAAAGTCAAAGACAGAAGGACATTCTGGGTAAATATATACTTGAGAATATTGGGGGGGGTGGGGAGCTAGAGAATAAGAACCCGCAGGAAGTTAATTCAGAGAGACATTCAGGCTTGGAGATGAAGAGCCTCTGGAACATTTTTTAAAATATAAACTAAATAATTATTTTATGTATTTATATATTTATGTATTTATGTATGTATGTATTAGATATTTTCTTTATTTACAGTTCAAACGTTATCCCCTTTCCTAGTTTTCCCTCCGAAAATCCCCTATCTCCTCCTCCCCTCCCCCTGTTCCCCAACCCACCCACTCCCTCTTCCTGGCCCTGGCATTCCCCTACACTGGGGCATAGAACCTTCACAGGACCAAGGGCCTCTCCTCCCATTGATGACCACCTAGGTGAACATCTGTTACATAAGCAGATAGAGCTATGAGTCCTACCATGTATTTTCTTTGGTTGGTGGTTTAGTCCCAGGAGCTCTGGAGGGTACTGGCTAGTTCATATTATTGTTCCTCCTAGAGGGCTGCAAACCCCTTCAGCTCCCTGGGTCCTTTCTCCAGCTCCTTCATTGGGGACTCTGTACTTCTGGGACACTTTATTTTTGTTTTCTAAAAGTTATTAACATGAGAAGTGGTCTTGTTTACTTTTTCCTAGAATATTTCTTAAGGAGAAAGTATGTTCTTTTTCTTTATTATGAAAGCTGTGTGTTTTCAGAATTATCAGATTCTAACTCCTGTATCAATGTAGGAGTGAAGCAAGAGTCAACTCACTTCAGAGCAAGATGCTCTCAGGCTCAATGGCTCAGCCCCTGTCTTGTTTGGCATAGCCCTGTAAAAACAAAGTCTAGAACTCAGGGTTTTACTGGTAGATGAATAGGACTCGAGTCACATCTCTAGCCTTGGAGGCCATCTTGAACTTTCAGGCAGGTTATTATTTGATAACCATCTATATCTGGCTCTAAGAGTCCTAAACCTTATGGGGTTCCTGTTCACTTTCACTTTAAGAGAAAGAACAAAAACATTGCTCTCTCCTGAAAAGTCAACCCCAAATGGATGTGTCAATCACCTGAGCACACAGCACTCCTTAGAAAAGCTGTCTGTTCCAGAGGCTTTAGAAATAGTACAAAACCTGACAAAAATGTAAATCAGCACAATGGCTTCCCTGGCCCTTGTCTACCTCCATGATGCAAGAGTACTGGGCTCTTTAAAGGGTTCTTTGACTATTGTTCAAGCTCATCCCTTGAGGGTAGCCCACTATACTCTTTAACAGAGAGAACGCATAGCTATCTAGTCAAAGGGAAGCCACAGCAATATTGATGCACTTAATGATGTATATGCCATCAGTACAGCAGGAGGGGTGGCAGAAGGGCTTTGGGAGAGCTGGGCTGTTTTGAGCCAAGGCACAATTTGGAAGGCTGAGCTAACATTGCTTTTCTAGCTTGTCACAGAAGGTATGCAAGTGACAGAGCCCAGAGCCAGAGTCTCAACAACTAAGGAAATGGTGGTGGTGGTGGGGGGGGTGGGTACCAAAGACCAACAGAAAAGGAATCAAGCCAGAAGAACCCAGAAGTTTCAGGAAAGAAGCCAGGAGGCTAGGAAATTGGGAAATAGTGTTGCTGATGTTTTGCGGTAGAAGTCAGTGGAGAGAAGCACTCTTCTTAACCCACGAGGGATACAGAAGCATCCCTCATCAAATAAAAAGCATTTTCCCACCACCTCTAAATGAAAAGAGTATAAATAAAACAAACACCGCCTACCCACATCTGAAATGTTGTCGACTTCTGTTTTGTAAGAATCCTGGCTCTTTCTAGCCGGGGCTACTTCCTGATCTTAAACGCACTGTGTCGTTTTATACAATTCTAACCACTCAGGTCTCCTAAGTGACTGAGCTACAGCTTTCTTTTCAAATGAACACCCCCCCCCCAGATTCAATGTTTAAGAAATAGTCATCTGCTAAGTGAATCAAAAAGCACAAAATTTTCCATGTCATACTGTCCGTGTCAAGAAATAGTTTCTTTTCAGCAAAACATGAAATTGCTTTATTAGTTGAGTATATAAAAACACTACAGGATCTCGGTTCTTTCCCAACACACGCTTGGGTAACTCCCATTAGTAACAGCAGGGATTGTAACAGCCCACACAGGAGAAAAATAGAAGCTTCACGGGGGGAGGCTACAATAAGCAGCCCAGACGCCCAGTGGATTCATTTTGCTGTCATAGGATTGCTCCACTGTGCCTCAGTTTCTGTATTTGGCTAATGGTGAAGTTCTGTGCCCTCTGTCCACAGGGTATACTGTGAGGGCTAGTTAAGGACTGATACCAACAGCTTCACATGCATTTTACACACATGTACACACACAAACACAGACACAGATACACACACAGGCATGCACGTGCACATTCACACAAGTATTATCTAAATTCTCATTATTCTCAGTATTGCTTTGAGATGGGAGGTTGTCAGGAACTCATAACTTTGGGAGGGGGTGTGTGTCCCTACCTTATTGAGTTAGAATTTGTATTTTGATAAGGCCCCCATCTTCTACTTTAATATATGAGAGAAAAAGCACAATGCCCACCAAGTTTACTTAAAACCTGATGTGGGGCCGAGGAGATGATTCAGTGTGTAAAAGTGCTTGCTCTGTAAACATGAAGACATGTGCCCAAATCCCCAGTACCAATACAAAAAGCCAGGCATGCTACACGTCCCTATACCCAAGCAGTGGGAGTTTGAGGTAGGCAGATTCAGAGTACTTGCTGATCATCCAGCTTAGCCAAAGGAGCATGCTTCTCTTCCAGCAAGAGATTCTGTCTCAAGGTAATGAGTCAGAGAATGATAAAGGAAGACACCCGGCATCCTGCTCTGACCTTTGCATGTGTGTGGAGGACTGGAGGGGTGTGTGTGTGGATATACACATCTAAACACTTCAGTGCATGCAACAACCCCCCATCATGCCACACACAGACACCTAATGTAATCTTTGAATCAACTCTACTCATAGATAACATTATTCCAATTTGATTGATTCTACAAGGTGGATGATTTTTCTAGGAATACTTTACAACCTAGTGATACATGGTGACCCCAGGTCAGGGCTGAGGAAGGACATGTAGGAGATATAGCTGTACTTAATTTCCTTCCAGTGTTAAAAAAAAGTAACAGAAGAGGATCGCTGTCAGATGGGGGGAGGACATGCTTGATAAAAGACAGTGGGGCTGCACATGTGTAGATCTAGCAGAAAAACAGTGAAAAGACAGAAGGACAAAGAGAAGTACTTCTAAAGGCCACACTCTCCCTTCCCTGCATGTCTCATATAGTAAAAGCTCTCTCTCTCTCTCTCTCTCTCTCTCTCTCTCTCTCTCTCTCTCTCTCTCTCTCTCTCTCTCTCTCTCTCCTCTCCTTAAAAATCAAATCCTGCCCGGCATGAATATGTATAATTAGATGTTCCCTAGGAGTGAGAAGTAGTAATTAATTCAGTGTTAAACATCACAATCTATTACTTGAACTCCATGGCAACCGTGGTTGCCAATAGAGAGAAAACAAAATTTCGGAGCCTATTTTAAAATAATTACATTGAAATTTTTGAAAATGTGTAAAAGCGGACGCTTTCTATTTTTAGGTTTAGACAATAGGCAGTGCCTCAACAAGTAGAGATGGGCACCCAGAAATAAAAACAAGGGAATAGCAATCCCATCTGAACTCACCAAAATGGCGATGTGGACCCTGTGACTCTGACCTGGTCCAGAGCACAGAGCCCAGCTGCTTGCTCTGGGTGAGATCATTGCTCAAGCCAGAAGGAGATGTATTAATAATTTCCCAGGAGATTGAATCTTTGCAGTCCATCTGAACTAGATTTTAATCCCAGATCTGTCACTTAAGTGTTTTCACACAGGCAATTTCCTTCCCTCTCGGAGCTTCAATTCTCCTACGTGTCAAAAACGGTGGTGGGGTGGGCAGGTGACTTGCAATATTCTTAAACATGTCAAAGGTATAAAGTCAAATATAGTGTGGTTGGCTGTGTTCCTCTGAAATCATATTCTGAGTTTAAGATGTCTTTAATGCCAACAGCTTGAAAAATGAAAGCAAAGGAGGAAGAAAGACAAGGTAGAAGGAAGAGGTTGTTCCAAGACAAAGTCCCCTTCACAACCAGGGATGGTCTCTTGGGGATCTCTGGAGCTAATGTACCCGATAAAGCTAATCAAGCATGGAAAAGAATGCCACGAGTATTTCCCACACCACAATCTGTCACTTGGTAGGTTGGCCTCTCCATGGAGGACTGGGTGTTGGGTGAAGGGGGAATATTGGAGGCAATCGCTGAAGGAGCTTCAAGCTACCAGCTTCCTCAGCAGCTGGTCCATGAGTCCTTGGAAGGTGAAGTAGAAGTGGGTTTGAATGCTGAATCTCTATATCCATTTTATACTATGTAGACAGTGTTTGCTTTCTTTCCTTAGAAAATGTAATCATTACAAACATTTTTGACTAATAGAGATTCTAGTGTCCAGAAAAAGCCATTTATAGTGGAGAGCATAATGTTTTCCATTCTTTAAAATAACCTTGAGGGCCGGGGAAGTGGTGCAATCAATAAAACATGCACCTTTCAGATCTGAGGACCTGAGTTCAGTCCTTAGACATGCATTGTAATCCCAGACCCGAGGAAATAGAGTCAGGCAAAGCCCTGAGGCTCACTGGCCAGCCTGATGAGCCTACTGGGCAAGCTCCAACTAGTCACATCATGCCTCTTTGCCTAGAGTCAAAATAATCCATCAGCTCTCAACCACCAGTGCTCCCATGGAAACTGCTCTCTTCCCTTCCTTCTACTGAGAAAGTTGACTCAGTTAACCTTTATGCTGCAATATCCTTAGTTTCAAGTATAATTAAATTGTGTGCTGCAGATAGAAATGATCAGATTATAGGATCTCTAGAGTTTGTTTAATCACCAGGATCTTTCTCTATCAGCATCCAACTTATTAGCTGGTGGGGAGACTGTATTCTTGAGGCAAGTCTAGAGCAAAGTTCTATGGAACACTTAGGGATTTTTGGTTGCAAGCAACAGAATCTGGATTTTTCTAAGTTACACAAAAGGGAATTTGTTGAACAAGGTTGTGCATTGACCAAGGCTAAGTGGATGGCTTTGGAAAATAGCTGGGCCACCTTCTTGTAGAGCAAGAACAAGCGAAAAGCCAGCAAGACCCTTACTGAGAGAAGATTAGGTTGATGTTATTTGTTCTGTTGATGCATCCAGAGAGATAAGTATCTATCAAATGTGCCGTGTGGCATGTGTTCCTTTCAGAGACACAGTCTGGAGGAGAATCACATGGAGATATGCTCTAGGGGGAAGATGCAGACCGGAAGTCCTTTGGTTTCCATTAGAAACAAGAATGTTGTTTTCCCCGTGAGACTATTCAAAATATAGTTTGACCAAATTCTCTCAGGATGCTATTTATCAGACATCTATGCTACCTCTGTGGTCTTATGCTTCCCATTGATATTTGATGGATTTCTTCGGGAAACAATAGAGTGTCTATCTCTCATCATTAGTAATGGCACAGTTTGAAGTAAGCAATACTAGGTTATGAATTGAATATATGAATATAATAAGAAAATTGGCATTTTACATATATTTCTATATGTAAATAGAAACATATATTTCTATATGCAAATTAATTTGCTTCTAACCCAGGGAGAAGCAAATTAATTCCCAACTTCAGAAAACCTAGAAAAAAAATCACAATTTACAACAAAGTTCAAAAGTCACTGGGTCAGTGCATAGGCTAATTATGTAGAATGATACTGTTTTCAAGTTCTAAAGGACATTGCTTAGATTTTTTTTTAACTACCATCCAGGCTATAGCAAGGGTGCTGGGTTATACATTCATATGATTTATACCTGAACTCCGTTGTAGAATTTGAAATTTGGCTCTTTGTAAGCTTCTCAAAGAGGTGTGTGTGTGTGTGTGTGTGTGTGTGTGTGTGTGTGTGTGTGTGTGTATTTGTGTGTGTATGTGCATTTGTGTGTGTGTGTGCATTTGTGTGTGTGTATTCTTCAGGCTCGTTGCCTTGGTTCTTAGAAATGCACAAATGGCTGTAAGCCTAGCCTTAGCCCAAATAGGTTACTTTCTAAAGTACTTGTTTTTTGTTTGTTGTTTGTTTGTTTTTTGAGACAGGGTTTCTCTGCATAGCCCTGGCTGTCCTGGAACTCACTCTGTAGACCTGGCTGGCCTTGAACTCAGAAATCTGCCTGCTTCTGCCTCCCAAGCACTGGGATTAAAGGTGTGCACCACCACCACCTGGCTCTACTTTCTAAAGTAACAATATGAAAGGGGTTAGAAAATTATCATTTTTGGTTCTTATTCCTAAAACTCCACAGCTATCAAACTATCCATGTAACTCAGAATTCATTGATTTAGTAAGGGGGGAAGACTTGGCTTCTAAATTTACTGAATTTACTGTTATCAAAATCAATGTCCTTGTCTTCTCAGAAAGGCAAATGGCTTTGAGCCCTACACAGTAAACCAAAGGCCCATCCCAACACAATCACAGTGTTACTGGCATTTAGGCTGCAGAAGTATAACAGGGATCCAAGTCACAGCCTCACTCCCAGAGTCCTTGAGAAATCCATCTATCTGAGATCATTTTGAAAACATGTCTGTTTCAAATCGTTAAGATACTGTTTTTCATTTAGTCTTGGGTTTCTTATATAATTACCCAATTTCTATACATCACAACTTTTCTTGTTCAGGAAAAGAAGGAAGAAAGAAGTTAATATTTATAAAAGCATACTCTATTCTTTGTGTCAGGCTGGTGGATTCCTGCAGTTCTTGATCTCTATTATACTTTTAGAAGACAATCAGGCATGCCAGAGGTCACTGGGTTATTTCCACTTGAACCGTGCCCTTGGAAGGTCATAACCTGTCTGAGGTCTCAAGCTTGCAAGTAGCAAAGCTGTATTTACATTGACCTTAGTATTCTCAGCCTCCCACTAAGGCACTGTTATCAAGCCACAAGCTTGGCAAAGCTATAATCTAGAAACTGGCCTTTTGGGGCAGTGTTGCATCAGTACCAGCAGCACCTCCACTGTGGTTGGGATTGACATGTGCAGAATCTCCTGAATACAGATGGGATGAGACCTTCTCTTTTACTGAGCATGCACCAATTCGAAATCTCCTTGCAAGTCAATGATAGAGGAGAAGCTTTGGGTAACCACTGATGTTCAAATTTTTCTGAAGTTACAACCACACTCTAATTAAAGATTCGGCAGGAAGAAATGCTGACTGTCATCAGCTACGGTGCAAAAATATTTAAATATGAGCACATGTTGCAATTACAAAACAAAACAAACATTAAAACTGTATTATTTTGAATCTGGTATCAAACATAGACAGCTAGATATTTCCTCTTTTGTTTAAAGAATTGTTGAGCTGTCTCAGTGGGCAGAAGCACTTGGCACAGGCCTGTCACCCTGAGTTTGATCCCTGGACCCTATGAAGACAATGTACTCATATACATTAAATAAATAAATAAATAAATAAATCTTAAACAACAAAAACCCAGGATGTTTTGATCATCTCTCCCCTACCCCTTCTCCAACTCTTCCCAGATCTACCCCCCTTCCCTTCCTACCCAACTTCATGTCCTTTAAAGTATGTGCTTTTTAATGTTCAGCTTCCTTTAGTCAAAAATATCTATGATCTATTTCTCTATTGTTTATGTGTGTTATTATAGTTTGTTCTTTTTGGTGGCCACTGGCTGTCTCATTGTAAGAAAACGCTGCTGTTTGTTAGTGCATCCTCAAGTTGAAAGCCATTCAGGTTGCTTCCAGTTTGAGCATTAAGATTTTACCAGCTTTCGTTTAGATATATTTCTTTCTTGTTAATATGGATGTAAGGAAAAGAATTACTACATTCACACAGTGTATTTTTAAATTCTTATCTAAATTTATCTCTTGGTTATCTTGTTGTACACACACACACACACACACACACACACACTTTGAGACAAAATCTAACTCTATAGCCCAGGCTGGTTGCAACCCACTATGTGGCCCAGGCTGGCTTTGAACTCCCTGTAATTCTTCTGCCTTGGTTTCTTGTATTTTAGAATTGTAGGCACAAGCCATCATGTCCCAACTTAACAGTGTATTTCTTGAGAAATAGTATGTCTTGAAATTTTATCTTATAAAATAAAAGTAGGCATCATTCCAGTGGGATACTGCACCTGCTTAGGGCTCTGATCTCTCTGCCTGTACATTGGCAAAGATGATAAATCCTCCAGAGATGAATGTTTCCAAATCACTGACATTTGACTGCTACAGTTTAGGAACCCCAGGTGCCCACAACCTATGTCATCAGCACGAGATGTAAAGTTACAACAGTCCAAATTTGAAATTCAGCTCCAAAATGGACCCAGTGCGCCATTAAATGCAAGAAACGATGTCTAGAATATTAACTCTACAGCCCTATAAGTGAGACAGTTACTACTTTATTTAAAAATAACTAACAAATCAAGAAGTAAAGGGCCCAAGGTAGCATGGTTTGACAAATGTTGATGATATTAAGTTGGAATAAATCCAAAGCAACACCTTTTACAAGTAGATGTGGAGAGATCGGCTGGATTTATGTGTCATCTGTTGCTGAAATAACTACACATATATCACTGCTGTCAGGACTGTTTATCAACAGAACGTGGGTGCATTTCAACCAGGCCATTAATTTAGAATTTTCAGATTGAGAATTAACAAGACCCCACCCCCATTCCACCCACATACTCATGCATGCATGCCAATGTTATCCAGACTCTCACAGGAAGAGATGGCCATCATTTAGGTCTGCTTGGCTCTACAGGGATAAACTAAGTCCTTTGCAAGATCTGTTTTCTCTTGCATTAACTGTATGTTTGGGGTTTAGAAGATTAATAAAAATGAAGCTGCCTTGGGGGCCAAAGACAAACAGTAAATTTATGGCTTTTTACAGTGATTCTGTCCCAGGTGTTTGATCCTGCACTAACTGTCTAATTCATTTATACTGACTGTCCAAAGTAGCAGTTCTACTATGGCATCTCCACGCATGCATACGATGTGCTTAGCTTGTATTTACGTCCATATCGATCCTCTTCACCCTCCATCCCTCCTTCTTCCTACAGCACTCTTTATACTTTTGAATATTTTCCATACATTCTAGATAGAGCAGAAAATTTCTATGTCTTCTTGCTGTGCTCTCTATTGTTCAAAAATTGTCTCATATTCTGTCAAGAAACTGTTAAAATGCAGACCATATCCAGACCTTGTGCTGACCTCTACCCTGGGCCTCAACCTCTCTCTCTCTCTCTCTCTCTCTCTCTCTCTCTCTCCCTCCCTCCCTCTTCCTTACTCCTCCTGTGTGTGTGTGTGTGTGTGTGTGAGAGAGAGAGAGAGAGAGAGAGAGAGCTGCCCTTGCTTCCTTCATCCTGAATCGTCCCATCCAGCTGACAATAGGATTCTTTATACTCGCTACCCGCTACCCCTGCCTCCTTCCTCTTCCTGGATGTGCCAGGAAAGTTCCTCCCTTGGGACTGTCCTGGATATCCCTGCTGTGCACATTTGTTCAACATCCCCTCCTCACCGAAGCCTGCTCTGACCACGGCAGAGGAAGCCTGGAAATCGCTTGCTTCCCAATCCTCTGACTCTCAAAGCACTGACCTCATCCTTTCTAGTACTCGATGACTGGTTCTAATACACATGTATTTCTTTATATGCATATATGCACATTCGATAATGTATGTGTGGAGGTCTAGGGACAAAGTGTCTCCTCCTACCATGTGTGTCCTGGGGATAGAGCATAGGTCATCAGGCTTGGTAGCAAGTGCTTTTCCCACTGAGCCATCTTTATTTTTTTGTTTTTATTGGCTTTCTTATCCAACTATCACTGCCAAGGAAAGTCTATGAATTTGTGTCTATTTTTCTTTACTGATCTGTCCCAAGTGTCCAATTCTCAACATAGAGTAGGCATGAATACTTGCCAAACAAAGGAATAACCTTGGATTAGAAGTTTCTGGAAATTAAAGTCTTTTTTTTTTTAAGTTAACTTCAGTATGGAACATTCAGAAATAAACCAAACACTACTGTCGACACCATTGCACTAGGTCAGATGTTGGATTCTGTGTTGCTCTCCAGGTAAAAATATTACATGGGAGTAGAAGAAGGCTTTTGTTGTGAATTTGTTGTTAGTCTTATATTGTGATCTTTTGTTTCTCCAGGCTGAATTTCATGTAACCCAGGCTAACCTTGAGTTACAATATAGTTACAATATAACCTTGGCCTCCTGATCATCACACCTCCACATCAGGGTTACTGCAATTGCAGATGAGCATCAGTACATACGGCAGAGTAAAGCTCTTAAAGGAAGAAAATCAACTATCATCCTGGATAGTTTGTCCAATATACAATATTGTTAGAAATAACTCAAAATTGAGAAAATGTAGCTCAGTGGATCCCTATATGGATTCCACAGGTGTGCTTGGGCTTTCTTTCTCAGGAGTAGCTGGTCCATGGCACAGAATAGATGCTGAGAAGTGCAGGGGAAGTAATTACATCATGTTGCTAAGGCCTTAGCCTGCTCCAGGGACTTCTCATGCCACCCTTGCACAAATGTTGCCCATACACCCATCTTTCCCAGTCTACCTGCACTTGGATGGAGACTTGATGCTTTCTTTAAATTGAAGAGATAAACCAAACTCTTACACTTTGTACGAATACTCTAGAATCCCTGCACCTCTCATTCATACAGAAAAAAAAAAAGGAAACTAACATGGGGTGTTGGGATAAATTTTAAAATTCTTAAATTCTAGCCAGGTCCTGATGCCACCCTCATCCACCAAGGATGATGTTTCTCTTGGGGGAAAGTAGAGAATATAAAAAGGTAAGAATGTTCATTTTCCTTTGTCTGCAACACAGGCAGACATACTACAGAGAGATGTGGCAATCAATAATGTTGTGGATAAAACACAAAATAATGTTGTGTGAAAATGCAACCCGAAAATCCCTTTCCTGCCATCAGGATACAAAGTTTAAGGAGCCAGTGCTTCACTGAGAGACGGCATGTCCAGATTTGCCCTGAAGTCATCAGTGCGTCACCAGATTCACAGAGTGGTTAGTGCAGACTCAAACAGCACAGCCAGCCTAATACCTCAGCTCCCATAGACTTCGCTGTGTGTGTTGTCCTTACTTTTAGCGTGTTACACATTCTTTCTTTCTAGTTCTTTCTTTGGGTATGGGAATATCTCTTCTGTCTGTCCCTATATCACGTTTTAGAGGTAAGTGTTTTTGTTTTTGATCAAACAAGTTCATAGCTGGAGTAAAACTCCTGTCAGGATGATCTGTATCTTGAACGCCCCCCCCCCACTCCGGGTTAGAGTAGGGAAGAGTTAAGGCCATTCAGGGACTTTAGGATGTAATGACAGAATGTTGCTTATGAGAAGGAGGTGAATTCATGGAGATAAATAAGCAGGAATAGAAAGAAAGAGAGCAGATGTCTATGTCTTTTAAGATGCGAGTGTTGACATTATAACCCCCAAAGGTCATGGTAATAGGAATTGGAAACTTTTAGGGGGTAATTAGACAAAGAATCACTTTAGGAGTGGGATCAATGACCTCATGATAAAAACCCCAGGGTTCCTGAGCACCTTTCCTCATGGAAGACACAACACCAAGGTGCTGGCCCTAAGCCAGGGACTTGGTCTTTCCGTGGGGAAGTGCTATGAATGGCATCCCACTTCCCAGGTCCCTAGCTATGGAAAATAGTTTTCTCTTGTTTATAAGCTTACTAGTTTATTTATTTATTTACTCACTTACTTACTTACTTATTAGTTTTCTTATTGTTTTTATTGCACCTTGAGCAGATTACAACAACAGTGTTTTTTTTATCTTTACTTTTATGAGTATATATATATATATATATATATATGGTTTATTAAGACATTCTCATCCATGTATAATGTGTATTTTGCTCATGTTCATCTCTCATTCCCCTCTCCTGTCCCCTCCCAGATCCTCTTGCACTCTTCCTCTCCCTGCCTGTTCTTCTACTTTCATATAGGTTGTTGTTGTTATTGTTGTTGTTGTTTTCAAGATCCAATGACTTTCATGAGGGTTACTTAACAGAAGCATGGCTTGAGAGGTGCCAGTGGCGAGACCATTAAAGAAAACGTCTCTCCTCCCTTAGTAACCATTAGCTGCATATAGAAACCCGGGACAGTTTCAAATGGAGGGTAATCATAAATGGTAGGAGTTGACTGGGTGTTCTCTGGGAATGGTATGATTTCTCAGTTTCTTCAGCTGTAAGTTCCATCTGTGTTAGAGGAGGACTGGGGCAGGCACCAAGGCATGCCACTCGGCTGGGCTGACTTGTGTAAGGTCAACTGGTCAAGACTGGGGAACTTTGCAAAAGTTATAACTGACCCCAAAACACCAGGGTTTCCAACTGATTCCCACAGCCCCACATAGCAAACAGACTCTGCTTCTACTGAGACAGACACATCTTTTTCAGCAAGAGGAACCTGACATGTGTGAATATATTTCCCCATCTGTACAGAAGCAGGGGGGCAGAACCAAAGGCTAATGTATGTCCTCAAGTAACTACTGAAGATGTTAAAATGATTTCAATAATTTAGAGAATTCCCCAGATAAACAAGAAATCTTTGCATCCCAAGATAAATGCAATTACTTTACTTATTCATGAAACATCAATTTTAATTCCACATTTTGAAATGACAAGAAATATTCACATCTCCCCTCCTTCACTTCTTTCTCCTCCTTCTCTCTCTTTCTTTCTCTCTCTCTCTCTCTCTCTCCCCCTCTCTCTCTCACTCTCTCTTTCTTCCTCACTTTCTCAAAGCTAGCAAGAGAAACAGAGATGCAAACTACAATGAAAGCCTGAGGTTTAAGTTATTTTTCGATTTTATAATAATCGTCATCTCCCTGTATTTTCTTTCTTGCTTAATATCATGGGACAGGCAGACTTAATTATCTCCCTTTATATGGGCTCCTTGTTTCTTTGCTTGCTTAAGTCATTCTCTTGTTCAGTTTCTTACATGTGGAATGATGAGGAAGGATTAGAAGAGGGAAGACAAGGAAATGTGATATCACTGTTCATGAGAGAAGTCAGATTTCTATTTTCTTATTTAAATCCGGAGAGAGTTTGTTAGGCTGGGGGGTGGGGGTGGGGTGATGGCTAAGAAGTCCTGTGAAGAGGGAAAGCTAATTCTTTCAGGAATTATGTTTGTTAGCAGAGACAGAGAGAAAGGCTCACCACTGGAAACGGGCTGCTGAGACAATACATTATTTGGAGGGGAAGATAAAGTCATATCACTTCTCTTCTCGCCATGAAATAAAAAGAAATCCAAAATGGACAATGGTTTAAATGTAAGGTGGAGGAAGAAATTACCTTATCTGATCTGAGGATATAAAAAGAATGAACCAAAGGATGGATTTATAAAACAAGTGAACTGTTTAACAAGACATGTAGAGATAGGGAGAATATATACTCACCTTAACTAATAATTAGAACTCACTTGATGTTTGCCCAACAGTGAAGACGTAATTAAAAGAAGAAATAAAAGTTAACTTAAAATGAATTTTGTCTTACTCATAGCATAAGCATAGTGGCTTCTGTGGGTGACACAAGCATTTCCCCAGGCACCTGCCAATTTAAACTGAAACCCTGGGTCAGCCGAAGGCAATCGCAGAAGTTTCTGAAAGATGGGGTTAAGCTGTTGGTTGACTCTGGAATTTTCCCCTTCCAAGTTAGCATGAACGTTGGCATTGCCATTACTCTCGCCTTGTTTATATGACTGTGAGGAGAAGGAAAATTACCCTCTCCCAGGGATGAGTCCCTTGCTGGTTGTCCACTGAAAAATGTTCATCACTGAGACCATGTACACACAATCAAAAATAGACTTATCAGGTTGCATTTCTAGATATGTGCACATACATACATACATACATACATACATACATACATACATACACACAATACACACACACACAAATACATATGCAACAATAATAATCAAAGAATAAGAACCTATCAATTTGAAAGTTGGGGTGTGGGAGGGGTTGGGGGAAGGGCACATGAAAGGGTCTAGAGGCAGAGGGGAAAGCAATGCAATTCTATTTCAATTAAAATACATTTTGAACTTTGGGTGGTATTGCAGGCTGTTAGTCTTAGAACTCATATAGAAAAAGTCAGGTCTCTGAGTTTGAGGCCAGTCTGTTTTACAAAGTAAGTTACAGGATAGCAAGGCTACATAGAGAAATCATCTCGTGAAAAAAATTATATCTATCTATCTATACACACACACAAACACACACACACACACACACACATACACAAAGTTACTTGAGTCTGTGATAAAAAAAAATTGGGTAAGCCCCATCTATGTATTTAGCTTGATCTGGATGCCAAAACAGCCTGTAACTTAGAACCATTAAAGGACAAGTTGTAGGAGCAAAAGGCTGAAAGCCAAGCTCTGAAGCCAAAAGGTTAGGCTGAGCAACCTAACCCCCCACTCACCGTTTAAAGAGAATTATTATTGTAAGAAACAGAGAAAGATTAATTCAATATGGCACATTGACAAAGACCAGATAAAGGGGTTCAAGGACCCTCAGGTCAAACTTCAAGGTATTAACATGAGCATTACGTTTACATGGAGGAAGAATGGGGGCAAATGGAAGAGCTGCATGCAACTAAGCAGTCTTGGTCCCAGGGTAGGTTGGTTGAGCAGGATCTCAGGTGTGGTTTCCAAGGTGGTTCCAAAATTACCACTGCCATCAGTTTCATAATGAGCCAGTCCCTTTGAAATGATGATCTTATCATGGCATTATGTCTGCAAAATTCTATTGCTCATGTAGTCCAAAATGACTTACAGTGGGGTGAAATAAGGTATTGTGAAAAGGAACAGTAAGATGCCTCAGCTCCTATCTCTGTCTTGTACCATACAGGAAGATGGAGAGGTTAAGAACCATGTTCTTCAGCAAGCATCCCTTGACAAATCAATATGTGGAGTACATCACAAGACTGACTCAAAGTCACCGAGATGGATACAAAGTGAAGGTGTCAGGTTTTCTTTGTTCTTCTCTAGGGACCTCTTGATACCAAGCAAGTTTCTAAGTGCCTGCTATAGATAGAGTTAAGAAAAACCATCACCCGGAGAATGAGTTCTCTCTACAGAGGACAGAGACAGGGAGGCTCTGCAGGAAAGATCTTCCTCATCCTGCAGATCCATTCACAACCACAAGAAGTGGTACCCCTCTCTCCTCCCATCCACAGAGCTGTGGCATGTGAGGTGGTGGCCTGACCTTCCATCTCTTCAATGGGCTTCTCCTCCATGGAGCCCATGCAAAGGAGCACTAGTAACTCGTTCCCTTCCACTGGGGCAGGTGTAGAGGGAGAGAGCTACGGGATGCCTCCCTGGCTGGCTTTTCAGTATAGTGGAACAGTATATGACTTATTAGCTGTTCATTAAGCCAAGGCCAACATGGAGAGTATCTCTGTGCTTTGCCCTGTCCTCCATCTGGAGAGAGGGAAGAGGGCTCCCTTGGATTAGCATATGAAGTCCCAGGCTCACCCTGAAGTGGCCCATGCTAAAAGCTGAACACAGCTGACACAGAGGGGCCTGTATGAGCTGGAGCACAGTATAAAATGTCACCCGAGCTGGGCATACCGGGAGAGCACTTTAAGGGCTTTGAAAATAAAATAGCATTTGAGCCAAACTCAGATATATGAAGCATCATAAAATATTCATAAATACATAACTAGAATGATATACCACAACTAAGTGGGGTTTAATCTAAAATATAAACTTGGTTTAATTGCTAAAAATAAATCAGTATGAAGCTGGGGATGGGGTAACTCACTCAGTCCACACATAACACACACCACTGCTGATGGGTTTGAAAACTGGCCCTGTCATTCTGGAAAACAAAGTGGTAGCTGCTGCTTCTTCTTCTTCTGCTTCCACTTCCACTTCCGCTTCCGCTTCTGCTTCCTCTTCCTCTTCTTCTATTACTTTTATTTTTTTTTTACAATCTAGCCATTGCCCCCGCCCTTCCTGGTCTGCCTTCCCTCAGTTCCTCATCCCATTCTTCCTCCCCTCAGCCTCCAAGAGGATATCTATCCCTGCTCCATCTGCCAGGCCTCCCCAGTCCCTGGGGACTCAAGTCTCTGGAAGATTACACATGTCTTTTTCCACTGAGGCCAGACCAGGCAGTCCCCTGCTGTATATGTGTCAGGGGGCCTCAGACAGGCTCATGTATGTTGCCTGGCTGGTGGCTCAGTGTCAGAGATCTGAGGGGTCTGGGTTAGTTGAGACTGCTGGTCATCCTAAGCCAAACATCTTACCACTGAGCAGTCCTGATCTTTAGTGTCTATGCTAAAGAAATTGAAACTTAGCATATATTTTTAAAAAAATCAGTGTAAGTAAGTGCTCAAAGCTCCAAATACAAACCAAACCAAAAACCTCCATACATAGTAGAGACATTGTTGGACATCTAGACACTTATTTCCATCTAGTTCATGGTAATAAAAAATCATAAACAACTGATAAACAATAACTTGAATGGCTCTTGAGAGAAGAACATTACCCTGGAGTTGGGGGTGGAGAGTCTATCTCAACTTATTACATAGTGATTGCACTTCACTCTCTATGTAATTAACAAATGACCAAGCCATGATGATGGAGAACAGGTTGTTGGCTGCCAGAGTCATGGTTGCTGAGATAGCAGAGGGGCAAGGGAAGTTTATTTTGGAGTTGGTAGTGACAGAAAAACGATTCTGGTTGTGGTGGTGGCTCTTTGGTTCTATTTGGGTAATAAAGCTCATTAAACTATATACTGCATCTCATGCACACACCAACCAACCAACCAACCAACCAACCAACCAACCAACCAAATAAATAAAAAACAATGGAAATTTGGAGATGAGGAAGAATGTACATGGACAATTCAGTGAAATCCGAATACTGTAGCACCAAGGTTTGTAGAAAGTCAAGTTTCAGCCTTGATCATTGCATTAAAGTTAATTTGCATATGATATCATCTTGGGAGAAGAAGGAAATATTCATGTATGAAAATATCACAATGAAGCCCACTGTTCTGTGCAATTAGTGCAGGCTTAAATGATTCAGTGGAGACTAAAGAGATTGGCAGGAGGAGGGGAGAGAAGAGAAGAGAGAAGGGGTGAGTCGTGGGGGATATGCGCTCAAGATAAAATATATATTGGAACAAATACATATAAAAATGTAAAAACAAAGAAATAAAAATCAGAAGGAACAAACAGAAATGTTCATCACTGTCGGAAGTCACAGCTTGAAAAACCATGTAAAATACTGAAGAATATCAATGAGAACAAAGGTGTGTGTGGTGGGGATAAGAGGGAATTTTACACAGGGATTCTCTGAGTCATGTTTGTAAATCCTTTTTCTCCCTCAATGCTGTGAGTCAAACTCAGGTTTTTTACACATGCTGTACTGAAGTAATAAAGACACATAAGAAAATTTATTCATTATAAGCCTACTACTGATGGCTTTTTAGCAATTTTGCAAAGACAGTAAAACCCTCACCACTATTTTGAATACTTGCATAGCTGCCTGAAGAAACCTCTGCTTATTTTCAAGTACCCTACTCATTCCTATCCTCGGGGCCAGGCTTGAGTTCTTTTTAATGCCTATGGATATGCAATTTCTAGATTCTGTACCATGAGTTCCACATTAGTCTGAAATTGTTTCAATATAAATATTTTAAAGATAAAACATTTAAATAAGATTTATTTTGCTAAGAAATTTAACAAAGCTATCAGATATCCATGTTGTCTCTCTCTAGACATAAGAACATTTTAAAGATCCCACTGCAACCTATATTAGAAATAAAATACAAATGACAAGATTACACTAGTGACTTGATTACATTACACAAAGGAAAAGAAACATTAAAATGTATGTTTGTTGGTTGGTGCTTAGAAATAGTACTATTATTAGAACAAGCAAAGTTAATTTAATACAGAAGAGAAGAAGTCAGCCCAAGAGGACTAATAAGAACTAAACAATATATATATAAATGCAATGGTTAACAAAGTTATTTCTGAAGGTGACACAGAATTGTGTTTAGAAAGTAATTTGTGCACTGTGAAAGCTATCCTGTAGGGTTTGATAATGCTTCCAGGTGAGGACCAACCTTATTTCTCTCTGTTCTGTGATGTAAATGTGTGGTGTCTTCAGAAATAGAATCTTCCCATCAATTTCCAGAGGTGAATAAAAGTATTGGCAATAGCCTGTAATACTTGGGGTGGGGGCAGTTTATAGGAGCCCATTAGCCAACAACTCAAGAAGAGGTAACTCATTCCTAGTACTATGGTTTTCATTTGCTAGTGAGTAGTGTCTAGGAGTCAATATTATCCATCTGTGGTACAATAATGATGTAACTAGATACACCCACTGGTGTGATAGTGGCATGAATGTTTTGGGAGTAACCAACCACATTCTGATGGGGTCTAAGGCTTGTTCCATGAAATGGAACCCCCAGCTGGCACTGTTAACAGGTCCAAGAGTCTATAGCTGGACAGGTCATATGCCCTAGGGGAGAACCCAATGCTATACTCTGCTGAAAAGATACATTGCTAAAAACATTATTAATTACTTATTGCTATATCCATAAATCAGTGCATCTCTTAACCATCACTAGAGAAGGTTTTCCTTGAAGTAGAAGGCAATTAACAGAAAGACTCTCATTCTTCAGAGATAAAGAGATTGTAGAGTGCTCAGCCCTAAATGGGACATATTTATCATATAACTCTTCACAAGGCCTTGGGATCCTTGAGGAAGAAGATGTGGGAAGATTGTAAGAGAACAGAGGAAACAATATATTCTGAACACAAGAAGGCAATCACTCATATGATCTCATGGTGATGGTGACTGCATAAACAACAACTGAGGGAGCTCAAGACAGATAAAATTCCAATACAGAGGGGTGAGAGATGGGCATGGCATCCCACCTCTAGCTGAGGATCTACTGATATGTACTGGCTACTAGAGAAAGGGACTGTCACTTTTCTTTAATGATGTGATCCCTGATAAGGTGACCACATTCCAAGGAAGGTTTTACCCAAAAGCAATTGAATAACATAAACTGGTATTAATAGGGAGAGAAAAAGAAGAAAACTCAAGGTTGGGTGGTAAGGAAGTAAGAGTGAAAACAGTGGATATGGGAGGAGTTTGGGGTGAATACGATTGATTGCATCATATGAAATTCTGAAAGAATTAAGAAAAATATATTTAAGAAGAAATAGAATAATTCCTGAAAGCCCAAGAAAGTGGCACTTGCCATTTAGCATGATGACCTGAGTTTGATCTCTTGAACCTACAAGGTAGAAGGAGGAAATGACCCTCATGGGTTGTCCTCTAACCTTTATCGGGTACACTATAGCACGTTACCCCTCCCAAGTGACAACAAGAGTAACAAATGTAATAAAAATCGTTATCAATTTTCAGTGGCAAGTGAAGATAACATTAAACTGCAAACTAAAAGCTGGTGAGATGGCTCAGCACCAAGATGGATGACGAGTTCGATCCCGGGACCCATGTGGTTGAAGACAGAACCAATTCCCACAGACTATCCTATGAACATCACAGGCACACTCTGCCCTGCCTATGCCCATGCACACATGCGCATGTGCGCACGCACGTGTGCACACACACACACAAATGAATAAAATTTAAAATTCCCAGGCTAAATTTAGAGTAATCATCCTACTGATTTAAGTTTTAAGTTGTTTCTTGAAGACGTTAGAAGAAAATTCTGACAGGAGGAAAACATCACTGGAGTGGAGAAATGACTCAGCCACTAGAGGCTCAGGCTCACAGCCAACAGAACAAAGGAACATCCGAAAGGATCTCACGGAACCAAACCAAACCAAGCTCAAGTAATGAGTAATGACACAGCATTATGGTGAGAAGTTTTCAGTAACTTCTGGGAGTTCTCAGCATCAGTCTTGGGAGGTGACTCCATTAGTGAGGACCTGAGTCTGGTACCCAGAGCCCACATACAAAGCACTAAGTGGTGATGCTGATTTGTAATCCCAGGGCTGAGAAAGCTGGAATAAGGGACCCCCTGGGAATCCATGGCCAGTCACTCTAGCCCAATCAGAGAGCACCGGGTTAAATGAATGGTTCTGATTCAAATGACCAGGTGACTGGTGCTTCCTGAGGCATGACAACTGAAGTTAACCTCTGGCCTTCATACCACAGCCTGCCTGTGCAAGCTCACCTACAAACACATAGACACACATGGACACAGACATACTCACACACAAGAGTGAATTCTAAGGTTATATGTGCATTTGTACATACGCATACATAGGTAAATATGTGCGTATGCATACATGTGAACCAAGTAAATTCAAACATTTACGACTTAGAAATAATTCTGATCTGAAATTTTACTCATTGAAACAATCTGTTTTCTTACAGTAAAAAGGAGCGTATTTTAAAATAAAGACATTTGAATATAGCTTGTTATCTTCAAATGCCGAGTGATGACAGTGGGGGTGGGAGGATACTGTAGGAAAACTTTACAAAATGACCTCTAATCCTCCCTATGATGCGTCATGACTTGGTCTCAGCAATCATGTCTGTGCAGAAGCATGGGGTGCCAATGAGATTGACCTGAAGACGTGACCCCCACACTGTGCATTTGGAAGGGGAAACAATGCAGTTAGAGTACTAGATTTGAATACTAAAGTATTCAGATACTTTCCAAATCCACATTATAGACGTGAGCCAATGAATGGTGAATACAAACAATGAGCCTGTGTGTGTGAGAGAGAAAGGGCCTCAGAGAGCCCAGGCTAAACTTGAACTTGCTATGTAGTAACCTTACACTTGGAATTCTGATCTTCCTGCCTCAGCCTCCTAAGTGCTGTAAGCATAGGTATGTACCGCTGTGCCTGTCTGATGTGGTGCTGGGACAAACCCCAGGACTTTGTGCACAGGAGGCAAGCACTCTTGAAACTGTACTGCAGTAGGCTTTTGAATTTTTAAAGATCATATTGGTGGAGAAAATATAACATGGGAGATGTTTATAGTCTAATGCAAAATTAATCTTTAAAACTAGGGCATAATATATATGCATTATATATACTTAAATTTCCTTTAAGTTTGTTATTTAATATGTGTTTAGTTAAAACAACAGATACATACATTCATTTTTACCTATATATACATAGATATAAATTATTTTTGTACATTGATATATTAATGTGTCTATTATATTTGTATATATATATTTAATACAATATTGATATTGGTTATTTTGGGTGACAGAAATATGGTATACATTTATTTGATTTTTTAAACACTTGTTTGTTTGTTTGTTTGTTTACTTGTGGGAGGGTCACCCCCACACACAAATGAGTGTGAAGTGTGAAGGTCAGAGACTCATTTGCAGAAATCTGTTCTTTGCTTCCATCATGTGGGTCTGGTGGATTCAACTCAGGTCTTACGGTTATAACAGCAGGTATCCTTACTCAGTGAGCCCTCTTTACCAGCCCTACACTGATGCTCTACAATATACCATTGTTATGATGACAAGATAATCGACAAAGGACTTGCTTAGACCGCAGAGCCCTGGCCTGTGGTTCCTGAGTCACTTGCACTCATGACCTCTATTCGGTCACCTGTGGATGGAGGCTGAGGTCATGCTCTCTCCAGGTTCCTTCCTAACTCTGATTGTACAGTGCAAGTACCTAGCATGTGTGAGACACTGCACAATGAAGCACACAGTGATGAAGGCAGACCAACCATAGGTCCCTTCACTCTAGTCAGGAAGAAACCATCGTATGCAACTGTAAACTCCCTTGGCATGTGGGAGAACTGGGGAGTGTCATGAAGAGCTGGGTCTACGAGGGAACTTCACATCTGGGAGGGTGATGGCAACATTTTCGTGAATTTATATTACCAGCCTGGTCAACTCCACTCCCAGTTGTGCTGTGATTTTGCCTCTATAATCCTCACAATTGCTTTCCAATCTCTTCCCGTTAGTCACCCGGATCGTTACTAGTTTTTACTTCACTTTCCTCTGCACCGAGCCCTATCAGCAGTGAAAGGGTGACACGGAATGAGTGAATTGGGATGCAAAAGAACAAATCGCAGCTCAGCTAACAAACACATTGGCTAAATGCCTGCCTCAAGCAGGAAACCGCCAGCCAAAATATTTATCAACAGGATTTTAATTCTACAGTCTGATCTCAGTTTCTACTTAGCAGAGTGCAGGGTGTGTCAGGCTGGTGAACTCTAGATTTCTAATCAGGCCTGTCGAAGCAGCAAGACAAACATTGGCATTGGTGCTGCCACTGTGGACTTCAGGTGACAGGGCTCCTGAACACCTTCAGACATCCCCTTCAGTCATTGGCTGCCGTTATGGAAGTCTCTTGAGGTATTTACTCCTTAGCTTTTTAATATCACTCCAGTTGTGTACTGGGCCTCCAGAAAGACAGTTCTGGTTTTTCTTTAATCTAAACTCAGTAGAAAATGAACTTGGAGTTGTCTTGAGCAATAATGACACATCTAGACATCAGTCACACTGCCACAAGCCGTAGGTTGGAACATGCATCCAGCTGTGGGGCTGCCTGTTAGGCTACCCCATTGGGGAGCCTTCTCCTGGAGTGCAGTTGTTCTTGTTAGCCTTTATGTTTCCACACTGCACCCACACAGTTCTCCTTAACACAGTTCTTCCCTAACCTAGCATCTGAGGAGAAACAAGATACCCTCTCAGTCCCCAAAACAGCTACAGCCCAGAGGTCAGTGCCTATGGAGAAATCACTGGGCTACTGGAGACAGAAAGGAGTGAGACATTCCCACTGAATGTCTGTGTTTTCCCTCAACCACAGAGAGTCGGTTTCCCATGAGGACAGATAGGGAAAGTAATGTGGCATTTAGATGCAGATGGAGAATATTTAAAGTAAGGGGAAATCACATCAGGATGCAAGCAGAGAAGTCATCTATCGTTGTCACAAACAGAGATGGAACACCCAGAGCTTCCTTCACCCTCATTGCCCCGAGCAGATGGATGCAGTCAGCAGACAGCCTCTTGGGGCAGCCCCCAGGTACAGGAGGTATTATCACAACAGAAAATGGAAGATGGCTTTCAGTAGTATTGGAAGCAATTTGAAAAGGTCTACCTGGGTTACTAATGCCTACAGCAGGATGTGGGACATGAGTCGAGGGTAGACCCCAATCTCCTTCTTTTGGCAGCGATGGGAATAGAAACTCTCAATGGGCTTGCTCTCCTGACTTTCCTAGAACAGCTGGGCCAATTCACCCCTGACTGGAGAGCTTAAATAGCAGAAGAGCAACTTCAAACGGGATTGAGGAAGCACCCTCAGTTTATAGCGGCTGACTGGTTTGTCAGGTTTCCAACACACTAATAAGAGAAAGGAAACCTGTACTTGGAATGAAGGGGCACAAGGCAGGAACCATGGCCATCAGCAGGTCTTAGCACTTTGCCACTGACCAGGAGATTCCATTGTAAAAGAAACTTCCTATTGGGCACAGACATCCACTCGGAGGTGACCAACAGGGAACTGGGGGATGTACCAATAAGGAAGCCTTCCAATGCTGTGTGGTTGTATGCCAGAAAGGGAGAGGAAAAGGAGCCTCCTTGAAGAGAGAGGATCACAAGGGTAAGAGGACTGCATTTTATACTGACCTCATTTAAACCCTCAGTTGACCACTTATACCAGGACGATTGTACCAATCTGCACGAGGCTGAAGCAAACTGGAAATGACCAAGCCACTTCCACTGGCCAAATCGCTTGTCTTTGTCACCAACCACTGAGTACAAAGACAGCATGGAAGGATGTCGTAGTCCTATGCAGAAAAAACAAGTCCCATTTTTGACATCTGAGTCCTCACCAAAACATTTAAGTTACTTGTATGTAAAAAGAAACACTGACCCTAATAGACAGCCATCGGCAGAGGTCCCATGGTGGGAAGAACCACGGACAAGAACAGCATTTATCCAAGGTGGGAATTAAACAAGAAGAATTCACCAAGTCCAAGGTCCAAGTCTTGCACAGATATTCAAGTGGGTTGGACTCAATTTTACTTCTGCCAGCAATACTTTTACTCTCTCTACACTTGTATGCAGGAAAAAAAATAAGTAAAAACCCAACCATATTCATAAAGCATTTTTTTCAAATGCTAAATGAAAACAATAACTTTGTCTCCTGCACCTTCGGCGTGTTACTCCGTGCCTGACAAAATTCCGAGAGATTTCTGGAAGGCAGCGGTGGAAGCGGGGAGGTGCGCTGTTGGCAGAGATCCAGAGAGTCTGCAAATTATTTATGCAAAAATGGAGTGGGACGGGGTTTCATATTTGAATTATGCATGCTTCTGTTTTATCAAATCCATTCCACCCACACGCACATTCGAGAGTCATCATCTCTTATTTACACACCGCAGGGTACGCTGCTCAAACACAGGGCAGGATGATACAGTGCGTGCAGAAAAAAAGAGGAATGTTTACAGCAAAAGTATGCGTATTTATTAATCAATTCAACAGATTTTAGATACACTTTTAAAGGCTGAAGCTATGTCCACAGGGAACAGGAATGATTTTCCCCCCTTGCTATACTGAAGACTAGCCTGTGGTTTAGAATTCAGCATTGGCTCCAACAACTGATCTGCCTGAACCTCACTTTCCTTGTGTGTAAACTGGGAAGACCAAGGCTCCACTTTAGAAGTGCTATAGGATGGAACAACAATATGAACTAACCAGTACCCCGGAGCTCGTGTCTCTAGCTGCATATGTATCAAAAGATGGCCTAGTCGGCCATCACTGCAAAGAGAGGCCCATTGGACAGGCAAACTTTATATGCCCCAGTACAGGGGAACGCCAGGGCTAAAAAGTGGGAGTGGGTGGGTAGGGGAGTGGGAGGGAGGGTATGGGGGACTTTTGGGATAGCATTGGAAATGTAAATGAGGAAAATACCTAATAAAAAAATTAATTAAAAAAAAGAAGTGCTATAGGAGTAATAAGACACAACAACAACAACAATAAAGCTGTTGTGTGGGTGGGGCTGGCCCACTGCAGCCTTTGCCCTCTTATTCCCAAGGTCAAAGGACCTTCTGTTGGTTGCTCTTGTTTGTATTGTTAGAAGAAACTGAGAATACGTTTCTGGGAAGCTCTAAAAATGGCAATGTTCCAAGGCCAGCATGGGCAACGTAATAAGAAACTCGATGAAAAACATGCTGAGTTTAAAAAGGCCAAGAACATAGCTCTGAGGCAGAGAACATGCCTAGTGTATGCAAAACTCTAGGTTCAATTCCCAGTGCTGGGGTATGAACAGAGGAGCAACTCCTTTCCCGTGATTAAACCCAAGAATCTCTGAATGCTCCCTGTGTTCTATGTCCTCATTGCTTACCATCAAACCTCCTTGCAGTCAGACTGATACTACAACTTGTCGATATATTATTTCTTTAATCTATGCCAGATAGATTTTTAGAATGTAAATTATATCTATCACTGCTTCGTGTGTGTGTGTGTGTGTGTGTGTGTGTGTGTGTGTGTGTGTGTACACGCACATGTGTGTACAGTCAGAGGTAACTTGCTAGAGTTGGTTCTCTCCTTCCACCATGTCCCATGGTTCAAAGTCAGGTCACCAGACTTGACAGCAAATGTTCTTAGCCCCTAAGCCATCGCCCCAGGCCCAGAAAGTTTTAATGGGTATCACCTCACAAAATATCCTCAGCAGCTCTTGGTATTATTGCTGTAAGAAGGTAGTTAATAGAGGCTCATGATGGATACAGGTAGTGAAGAACACACAGTGCTATCAGGGGGAGAAAATGGTGTTTGAATGCAGTGCATTAGTCCAGGGCTCTGAGCTGATCAGAACTGTGTTCTCTTGGCTCTTTCCCCATCCAAGTCCCTTGTCACACCTGGCATGGAGCTGATGCTGAGTTGATTCTTGTGGAATGATTTCAAACTGAAAAGAATGATCAAAATATGCTATGGCAAGTATAATCATTTTTCTCCTAGTGATTCTCTTCTGAGTACCACAGTCTTGATCTTGAACATCCTACAGCAGGCCTATGTACTTGGTCCTTGTGTAGGCCCTGTCATGAGGTTACAGGGACTTTTTAAGACATGGAGTCTAATGGGAGATCCTGGGTCACAAGGATTGTGTTTTTAATGGGGACGGCAAGACACAAGTCTCCATTTCCCTCCTCCTCTCTCTTTTCTGAGCATCATGAGGTGAGATGACTGCTCTACTACACACTCTTGGCATGGTGTTCTGCCTCATCCTAGGTGCCGAAAGAAACAGGGTTAGGTCATTGAAATGTCTAAAGCTATATAGACTGAAACTATAGACAAACCAACATTGCTTCTGGTATAAGTTGATTTTCTCTGGTATTTTGCAACAGTAGTGAAAAACCCACCAGCATAGTACCTAACCATATCACATCTCTTTCATCATCTTCAACTTTCTCTTCTCAAGTTTTCCAACAATGGCTCCCATGTGACGCTAAGGCAGTCTCTGTGCTCCCGAGCCACTCTCGACTAATCAGTCATTGTGGCTGTGAGTTTTATCTTTTTTGCTGCTGCTGATTTGGTTTGTACCTTCACTGTAGATAATCACTTCCCTTTCTATTTGAACATCAGGGAAAATCAAAAGATGATTTGGGGAAATACCTTCAACAAGAAAACAGACTCAGAGTTTCAATCTATTTATGTATATTCACTGGGCATAAAAGTCACTGAAAAGCCATATTAAATTGATTTAAAATGCTGATTCCTCTGTATAGGACAGTAATGCCATTGTAACCCATAGGAAATTACAATAGATATCTCTCCTATGACAGATGTCATGCCCAACCATTTAAATATATTATTCCACTTAACCTTTACAACTACTCTGTGAGGTATTGTTAACATTCCGAAGTGAGAAAAATAAATCTTCAAATATATAACTCTCTTACTCAAGGTCACAGCTACTCAGTAGACCCTTGGCTCAAACCTAGTTCCACCTAAAACCAGAGTATCTGTTCTACGCCACGAAATTCTGCCTTCCAAAGTTTACACAGCTCGCCCATTTAATTACAGCACAGTGTCCAGATACGCAATCCCACTAATCCACTCACATTCAGCTACAGAAGTGTAGGATTCCTTTGAAACTGCAAAAGCCCAGCGGCACAGCAATGGAATGTGGTCCAAGTCAATCAGAAAGTATCTAAGAAATTCCATGTACTGCCTTTAACAAAACAGTATACAGTATACAGTAAGGTATATGACTGACAATTAATTGAAAAAATTAATGAATGCATGGACAATCAGTGGCACAGTAACTTAACCAGGACTGAAACTCTTGGCTTATAATCTTCCTGGCTTCACAGTCTCTGCAAATGCTGTTGAGTTAACCCATAGCGTTGAACATAACAAGAACTGGACACTAGCTTGACTTTGGTGCCTTTCAGGACATTAAATTCCAGGCTATTTAGAAGCTTTGCAATGTGATTTAAAAAAAAAAACTTAGTTACCATAAGTCATGGACTCCATCTACATCTGCTTCATTTTGTTACTGAAATGAGTTTGCATCCTTTATTTTTAGTTTTAAATAATTAATTGGATACCTCAGTTAGAATGGCTATTGTTAAAGAAACAAATAACAAATGGTAACAAAGATACAGGGCAAAGAAACCTTTACATGGCACTGATGGGAATATAAGCTGGTTCAGCCACTATGAAAATTAATAAGGTGTTTCTCAAAAACCGAAAATAGAACTACCATATGACCCAGTCACACCACCCCCTGCACATTCCCAGGGGAACTGAAATCGCCATCTCACATTTGTGTTTACTGTTGCACTGGTCACAAAGCCACATAATGGACTCAAGCTCGGTGCCTATCACTAAATGATGGAAAAGGAAAATGTGGCGCACATATATACAATAGTGTTGTATTCGGCCATAGTGAAGAACAAAATTATGCTGTTCCAAGGGAATTGGTGCACCTGGGATCATCACATTAACCAAGACGACAAATAAGTCCCACATTTTCTCTCATCTGTGGGTCCTAGATTTTATAGACACATAAACCATGTATGAACATAGAGCCTGAAAATCAAGACTACCCAGGGAAATGAATTGGAATCATGGGAGGAAGAGGAAGCCAGGGTTAATGTAGTCAAGTACACATCTTAGTGATACACTTAGATGACGATCTCTGCATGAAATGAATCATCTGCGCAATACATATATGCTAATTAATAAAAAAGTTAACTGGAGTTAAATTAGATACATCAATCTGATGGCGTTAGGCTCACAGCGCAGACACTGCAGTCAAACTGCTCTGACTCTTTCCTGTGTTTGTTTCACAATACACAGTCTCTCTGTGCATTGCAGACTGGCCCAGAGCTCGCTGGTTGTGAAACTGAGATCCTCCTGCCTCAGTCTCTAAGGGCTGGGATCACAAGCGCATAGCATGCCCAGCCCAAACTGCTTCAATTCCAATCTCTATAAATGGCATGATGGTGGGGAGGGGTGGGGGAAGAGAATTAACCTGCTTCTTATATGTAGAATGGTAACAATTATGCACTTGGCTCATGGAGATATTTTAATCAGGTGGAAACATGTAAATAAACTTAGAAATTCCTGGCACTTTGTAGGATATACTCTTTAAGAATATCAAGTGTGATACCCAGGATCTGAGAGATATTAGTTTGCCCAGATTCTCTGGAAGGGATTGCTTTGTTCATCCTGTTCGTGGCTAGACATCCAAAAACACTCCCGGCAGAGTAGACAGCAGATGCCCTGCATGGGTAACTACGTGGATCCTTCTTTCCCCCATTATCACCACATGCTGCTGTCAGAAAGCCTGTCTATAAAGCCTTTTGCTTGAGCCTCAAGCATAGCTGTCCACCCCCACCCCCGTACTCTTGCTTGTCATGTGTCAATAGGGAGACATCTCAGTAGAGATGCAGAGAGATGCTTAGGGATTGGCCTGGCATGGGGTAGAGAAGGTTATGAGCCAGATAAATTTTCACTTATTAGAGATATTCATGGAAGAAATGCAAAGACAGAGTAAGCCAGCTCCTTCATGACTAATATCCACATAGTAAAGAGATGCGTGTTCAGTTTGGGGAGCTAGATTCTCTTGGGAGGAAAGCATTTCCCACATCTTTTACCCCAGTGAATGGATTTTTATGGAAGGCTGCTTTTTTTCCTTCAAACTAAACCAGTGCATGGCCTGTCTATGTCCTTGTGGCCACAGGGCATCCTCATAGGATGGTGGCTCAATTCCTACAAACCCAGTCAGAGGCTTATGTGTGGTGTGTGTGTGTGTGTGTGTGTGTGTGTGTGTGTGTTGCTACATGCAAGATATGATGAATATGTACATATGGAAGCCACAGGAAAACTATTGGTTTTGTTCTCCAGGCATTATATATCTTTCTTTTTCTGAAGCAGTCTCTCATTAGTCTAAAGTTTTCTAAGACTAGGCTGGCTGGCCAGTGAGTACCAGGAATCCCTGCCTCACAAGAACTTGGATTAGAAGCGCATGCCTCCATACCATTTTAAAATGTGGATTCTGGACATCAAACTCAGTTCTTTAAAATTATTTATTTGTCAATTGATTTATTTTTATTTTTCTACCCATTTATATGTGTATGGGTATTTTGCCTTCACGGTTTTCTGTGTACCATGTACATGCCTGGTTTCCACAGAGCGCAGAAGAGGGTGTTAGATCCCCCAGAGCTGGAGTTACAGACAGTTGTAAGCTGCCGTTTGGATGCTGGGAATCAAGCCCAGGTTATCTATAAAAGGAGCCAGTTCTCTGAACCTCTAAGTCATCTCTGCAGCCCCCAAACTCAGTTCCTTATGCTTCCAGGGAAGCATCCTGCCAACTCTGCTATCTTCCCCAGCTTGGGCTGTACTTCTTTCTAGAGCAATAACCAAGTGCCTCACTTGCCGAGTCACAGCCCACCCCGGTTCCACATCCCTACGAGACAGAAAGTCATGACATTCGCCAGAGCAGATAGGAGAGGGTGTGCTCTCAGGTTGCCCACAGGTGCTACTGGACTGTTCTAATGACCCTATAGACACAATGTTTGTATGTCTAGTGCCACAGGCATGCCTTCCCACCAGTTCTCTGGATGCTGGAATTCCAAGACATTGGTTCCACTTTTATGTGTGTCCAGAGTCCACCTGTGCTTAGCTTTGCTCATCACAGGCTGTCCACTCGGTGTCAGCTTTGTCTTAATGTAATCCATACCCGCACAGTGCCCTGCCCCGCCCAGTCTCCTTGTCACTCCTCCAGAAATGAAGCAAGCTCCCTTCATCTCAATAAATCTAGTCATAATTGGTATAACTAGTTCCAGCAACCCATGTTTTCAATAATGTATCTTCCTACAGCTTCAGGCATATGTGATTGAGCAAAACTGAATGCGCTGCTGGCTCTGCCTATTAGAGAGAGAAAATCTGATTCTCTCTTGCCTAGGGGCAGAGCTAGGAAGAGAGTAATGGGGGGAGCGCAGAATATGGGTGTGTGGGGGAGGACTGCAGAATACGGGTGTGTGGAGGGAGCATGGGATATAGTTGAGTCCAAAGCTGTGGCTGATCAGATGTTTCAGTGTCACACCAATATGAGTTCCAATGCCATGCAGCCTGGATCTGTTCAGGTAGGTACAACTTGTGTTAAGAGCCAGCTCAGGAACATGTGTATTATTACAAGTCCACCTTAGGGACCCACTCTTTGCAAGGCTGTCACTATTTCAAGGGAGGACAAAAGGAGTCAAATGGAGCGAGAAAAACAGCAGGCTACTGCAAGCGATAAGTGGTTAGTAGACATTGATAGGAAGAAAATGATCACCACACTCCTAACAATGTGATTTGTTCTGATTATTAAGGCAACTTGCAACATCCGGACAAGAAAAAAGAGAATTGAAGATCCCTGTTTCTTCATAATTCAGAGGGCACAGGGCATGCATATTTTCAGGTAATTCATTTTGCACTTTTCACAGTTTTACCCGAAATGGAATTATATTACTCCCAGAGTTAAATATCTTTCTCTTTACTGTTGTTTGTACATGTGTGCTTGCATGGCATGTGCAAGGGTACATGTATGTATGGGTCTATGCATGCCACACAGAGGCCATAGGCTGACCTCTTGTGCCTCCCCGTATCATTATTCCCCTTCACTTTGGAGACAGGGTTTCTCACAGAACGCAGAGCTCACTGATTAAAACGGACTAGTGAGGCAGACGCTCTGTGGACTCTCTTGTCTACACCTTCCCAACACTGGGATTTCGGGCATGCACCACACCGAGCTTTTCCCATGCCTTCTGGGGGGTGGACCTCAGATCCTCAAGCACTTCCCTGGCTGATCTCCTCTTCACCTCAGATACGTCTCTTTAAATAGCATTATTCCATGGTCTGTGTAACCAGCTGAACACTACCAAGTTATATGACGAGAATTTACCATGTTGCTCTTGTTGTCAATGGAAACTGTTTTCATATGTCCACCTTTAAAGAGAGTATGGTGAGGCTCCAACCCCTCCCTATACATAAGGTTAGCATTCCTTGGCTCCTCTTTCCATTCTCAGCCATTAGATTCTAGAGCATCCCTCTCCAGCATTCTCAACAATACTGGATATTATAATTTATAAACCCCCCAAGCAATTATGATAATTGAAAAGAATTTATGCCTTCAAAATTAACACTTGATTATGAATATCGCAACACTTTTTATATGTTTAGAAAGCATTTGGATTCCTGCTTAAATTGCCTGTGGGATCTCCATGCCTTTTGCACAGGTATCCATCTATAAAGGTAAGATAACACTTGAAAGCATGGATTTCTGAATTGTACGAGGAAAGAGGGGTGAACAGGGATGAAAGGTGACAGAAAATAGCTGTTGGAAGCGTTTTAAGTAGACCAACTGAATCTCTAAGAATGCTTGGAAACCCACCTTTGGGCTAAAGAGCTAGGGGAAATGACTAATGACTCCCCCTTTAAACCAATTCTGAGGAAGAAATTGTAACCCTGGTGGCAGCTGCCACAAGAGAGAGAGTTTCCTGTCCACTCTGTTTCATTTAACTCCCCAACCCAGTACTGATATGACAGATCTGTGGGGCCATGGTCTCCTCCTCCAAACTTATAAGATAAAGATGTCCCAGTACAAAGAGGCCAGGGGAGGCTGGGCAGCTGAAGCAAACAGGGGATGCCTGCCTGGAGTCTCTGGGATTCACCCTCAGTTTAACCACAGTAACGAGACAATCACAGATGATGAGGGTATGTGTGGACTCCCCAGAAGTTAAGAGATACCTGCAAGGATGTCCTCACTGTAGCTGAGAAGTCTGTTACAGGTGAGCTTGCCTGGATTTCCCCTGCAGCACCTGAATAGGACTTATATATTCCAGTGTGTGTGTGTGTGTGTGTGTGTGTGTGTGTGTGTGTGTGTGTGTGTGTGCACCCACACAGGTATGTACATGTATATATGTGTATATGTGGAGGAAAATCTGGTGTCCTTCCTCAGAAGTTGTGTTCTGAGACAGGGTCCTTACTAGCCTAGGAATCAGTGTTCAGGCTAGGCTGGGATGGCCAGTGAGCCCCAGGGAGTTACCTGCTTCCCATCCCCCAGCACTGAGATTAAAATCATGTCCCTCCAGGTTTTAAAAAAAATAAAAACTGAGTACAGGTGAGTATATCAACACATAAGCATATGCATGCACCTTGTACACACACACACATTACAATTTCTATTGCCACATCTGAAAATTAGTTTTCATACATTTAAATATATCAATGGATTAATGTTACAGTCAAGTGTCATGGTGACATCCAAGGGACCAATAAAAGGCTATTCATAGTGAGCCTTCTTTAACATTTTTAAAGGGCTGAAAATCTTCAGGAAAAATAAAAGTTGGAGAAAAGAATCATACTATTATAAACACAGAAGCTAAGAAATTAAAAAAATAAAAGTGGCAACTCAATAAAAACAGTAATTAGAGAATATACCTACACTGACATCACGACTGGAGCCGTCCAATGACCATTAAAGATATCTTCTCCATTATTGGAGAGATGACGAAGTAGTTAAGGCCGCTGATTGCTCTTTCAGAGGACCTGAGTTCGATTCCCCATTCATAATCATCATAACTCCAGCTCCAGAGGACCTGACACCCTCTTTAGGTGCCGGGTATATAAGTGATGCACAGAGATGCATGTGGGCAAAATACTCATGCACATAAAATAAAATATATTTAAAATACATTTTAAAGATATCTGCTTTTAAATCTCAAAGGGTGATATACCCAAGCATGCTAGGTCTAATAGTTAAAGTCCTTAGTGAGTTGGATAAATTAATGTACCTATACGATATAGTCAGCATTCCTTAGTTTTTCTTGGCTCTCTGAAGAATGACCACTTCAAAAAGCAAGATGTTTTCTAGTAAGAACTAGACTTCAGTTATTTTTGCCATACTCACACTCTACTGGGCCATTCCAACTGCATCCTGTCTATTATCTAGAATGGCAGGTGATGCAGTGACCACTCTCTGGCATCTGTTGAGAAACCTTTATCAAGGAGTCTCAGAAAAGGTAACTCCAAGGACATGTAGTGCAGACAGCAGTGCCTCTGTACAGAGCACTAATTCAGAGACCCTCTCTAGACCCCATTTACGTAAATGACGAGAGAGTGTGGCAAGCTCTGCTCCTTAATCAAGTCTTAATTAAGTCTGTTCTTCACAACTTTTGCTTTTGTGAATAAGTAGCATTTTCAAATCCTCCCTGGTCTGAGGACACTAGGGAAACTTCAGACAAACTGTGCGTTGTAGATAGGTTTCCCATGCCTGTGATAAAATACCCTGATGGAAGCAGCTTAAGGAAGAAAGTATTTATTCTGACTCATAGCTCAAGAATCCATCACTATAGGAAAGCCAGGGAGGCAGAAACCTGAAGCCACTGTGTATATTGTATCCATTGTATCCATAATCAGGAATCAAGAGGGATGAGCACCTGTGCTGATTGCTTGCCTTTCTCTTTTCTTCTCTCTCTCTCTCTCTCTCTCTCTCTCTCTCTCTCTCTCTCTCTCTCTCTCTCTCTCTCTCTCTCTCTCTCTCTCTCTCTCTCTCTCCTTCTTTCTTTCATATAGTCCAGGAATGGGGCCTAGGGAATGGAGCTTCATATTTTTAATTAACCTAATAAAGATAATCCTCTGGGCATTTGTATTTCCCAGATGATCCTTGATCTCATTAACTTGACAACTGAGATAAAATATACAGCTATCCTTAATCACCAAGTTCTCAGATTTTTCTACAACATGAGCTCCCAGGATAGAGAAACAGGACAGTCAGGGGAAAATATGCTCAGATAAGGACACAGCAACGAAGAAAGTTCCTTAGCTCCCACATAATAACAGACTCTAGCTACAACTACTGCAAATACAGTCCAAAAGTCCTGGGGAGATTGGATATTATGGTCCTTAGGGATCATGTGACTGAACTACCATCTAGTAACAAACTCCAGATCCAATAACTCAGGAAACCATGGCAGTGCCATGGCTGATCCTTTGCAGAGGCACAAGGGTGGCAGAGAGCACTGCAGGTCTCTGGAGGTGACACATGTGGGCATTGGAACGGGTGTAGTGACTGACAAGTGCCCATCGAACCACAGGAATCAGCCAAGGGCAGACACACTGATAGGCATAGAGAAATAATCACATAACTGTGGACAGAGAAGCAAAGTAAGGCACAGCAAAAACACAGGACCTAGAAGAGGAAGGAGATAAAGGAGAGAAACGCATGTCTTAATAGGCAGAGGCATTTGGGGAGAGCATGTGAAAATATGGAGCTCAGTCTGCCTGACGAGGGCACTGGGGTCACTCGATAGCCATCTTGCATTAAGTAAGCCTTACTGAGCCTCTGGTTTCCTGTCTGTACACCGAAATACCACCACCTAAATCGTAGGCTTTTTAGTAAAGGTTATTTTAAATAATATATTAGATGCCAATACAATGGCTGCCACTTCAAAGTTATTCAAATACCTTCTGTCTAGTGTCATTCACACATTAGCTGGGTTGTGGCTGCCCATTAAGTTTAGGGGCTCCACATTTTTAACGTTTTTTGGAAACGTGAGTGCTCATGGAGGCTGAGATGAATAGACCCAGAGGAGAATGAGTTCAAATCAGATTGCTAATCATGACAAAGTCTCATAAGGTGGCCTAGGCTGTCCTTAAACTTCTAGACTCAGGTGGTCCTCTTACTTCAGCCCCCAAATAGATGGGACTACTGGGGTGTACCACTGCACCCCATTACTTATTATAACTTAAAGTATTTACCCACACTTCTACCTATCCATCTCTCTCTGTCTCTCTCTGTCTCGCTCTGTGTGTTTGTGTGTGTGAGAGAGTGACAGAGACAGAGACAGAGAGAGCATATGTTCCAACTCCTTTGATGTGTGCATGCAGGTATATGTGTGTGAACATGAACACAGATGCCATGCTTGCTAATCTTTCATGTATGTCCTGGGGATCTAAACTCCAATATTCATGATTGCACAATGGGGGGACTTGATCCACTGGGTAATCTCCTCAGCCACACCCCACTTTACTCTAGTCATCTCTTGAGAACAGGGTGATACTCACAGGTTCCTGGTAGCAGAGATGACATGCCTGTTTCTCTGTCGAGCTTCCCTGTGGTTCTTGAAGAATGCGCCATAGCTGAGGAAACTCATTTCCCTCAGGATCAGGCAGCTAGCATCTGACATCTCATATATTTTGTTCTGTAAGGTTCACTGATGGTGCTTTAGACTCCTATACTATACTGGGTGGTTTTGGGTGTCAACTTGACACAGGCTGGAGTTATCACAGAGAAAGGAGCTTCAGTTAGGGAAATGCCTCCATGAGATCCAGCTATGGGGTATTTTCTCAATTAGTGATCAAGAGGGGAGGGCCTCTTGTGGGTGGTGCCATCCCTGGGCTGGTAGTGTTGGGTTCTATAAGAAAGCAAGCTGAGCAAGCCAGGGGAAGCAAGCCAGTAAGTAGCACCCTCCATGGCCGCTGCATCAGCTCCTGCTTCCTGACCTGCTTGAGTTCCAGTCCTGACTTCCTTTGGTAATGAACAGCAGTATGGAAGTGCAAGCTGAATAAACCCTTTCCTCCCCAACTTGCTTCTTGGTCATGATGTCTGTGCAAGAATAGAAACCCTGACTAAGACATATACCATCCTTTATACTCCCAAAAGAAGATTTCTAAGTCCATGGCTTGCCAGTACCCATCTTGTGCTCATGGTCTGATTAGTTAAGGCAACATTTCTATGATCACCATGAGGCTGGAGTATTGCTTTAAAACAGTGGTGCTCAACCTTCCTAATACTGCGACCCTTTAATACAGTTCCTCATGTTGTGGTGACCTCCAACCATAAAATTATTTTGTTACTACTTCACAAGTGTAATTTTTCTATTGTTATGAATCATAATGTAAATATACGCTATGCAGGATATCTGATATGTGACTCCTGTTGGGGGGGTCAGAATCCACATATTGAAAACCTCTGCTTTGAAGTGAAGTCATGGCAGCTCAAGATTTTCCATTTAAGGCCATTGTGCACTCTCTCCTGTCCATCTGTGGGTTGAATAACCCCAATCTTCCTTGAGTAAAATATTGAGGTGACAAGCAAATAAAAACACAGAAAATGGATGCCAACATATCCTCACCGCATACCCGTTCCCACCGCCTCCTTTCAGTCTCCACTCTTCCACGGCATTGCATCAATGGGTGATAGCTGATACTGAAGAGAGCATTGGCTTGGAGCTGACTGCCTTCAAACCTACTGCATGTGAACAAAACTGACGAGCACAGAGGCGTGGAGTTTTTGTTGTTAAATATGAGAAAAAGAAGCGAGGTGGGGGAGATATCAAGTGGATGAGGCTTGCCAGGGAAGCTTCTAAATCTGTTCTGCTGTGAATTCAAACTGGGACACTGGGAACTTCACATCTTTGCCATGTTTTTTAGGCAATTAGTAATTAAAAGCACATTAAAAAAAAAAAGCCTTGAAGATTTGCACTCAACTCCTATTTGTCTCCTCGGAACACAGAGGCACTTGTGAAATGCAAAATTCTTTAATCACTCCAAATTGCCCAAGCACTAACCAGGCCAAGAGCATCAATTGCATCTAAAATAAGATGCAGGTGTTCTCAAAAATCTCCATGCAGTCCGCTGCTCTTCGCTCATTTGAAATTGCTCTTCACTTCATGTGCCCGGCAGAGAGGAAAGACTGGAGGAGGCACTTCCTATCACAGCCTCCGTGGTGGAAAGACAGCAGAGATGCCAAAAGCAGCGAGGAGGGCAGGCTGGGTGGGGCTGGACCACAGGACGGCTGTCCACCTCCTCTCCGATGTGTTAGCGTGTTCAACCAAGGGAGAGGAGCTCAGGCAAGTCCCCAAGGGCATCCTGACCATACTCGTTGTGGGTGGAATTATCCCCAGTTTTCACCCTCAATGGATCCATATGGAGATCCATAAGGAGAT
Organism: Mus musculus; assembly: GCF_000001635.26. Classification (NCBI taxonomy): domain Eukaryota; kingdom Metazoa; phylum Chordata; class Mammalia; order Rodentia; family Muridae; genus Mus; species Mus musculus. Next base: position 104,742,576 of record NC_000075.6, on the reverse strand, counting down.
CCCCTCACCAGAGAGCACTGCAGATTTCCCCACACTTTGCCTTTGTCCTCTTCATTTTTTATGAATGGGTAGAAGGCACAGTCCCACAGAGTGTTTGTGTGATATTCTCTCTCTCTCTCTCTCTCTCTCTCTCTCTCTCTCTCTCTCTCTCTCTCTCTCTCTCTCTCTCTCTCTCTCTCTCTCTCTCTCTCTCTCTCTCTCCCCAATGGCCCTCTAATCCCAGAAGGAAATAAGAAATTGACTCAACAGAGGTGTTCAACCAAACAGAATCAGAAGGAGCCCATTCTGAGCGACCTGGCTCCCAGCCCACCACAGACACCTCAGCCAAAGAACACTTGTATTCCTATGCAGTAGTTCTGTGGGTATTTGTTCTCCAGCATCATGGAAGCAGCAGCTAACTGAGACACAGCACTAAATCCCAGCTTTAGTGAGCTAAAAGTGCAGGACACATTGGGCACAATTTTAAGTGCTTTATATGTGGTAAACGTATTTAATCTTCTTAAGAATTGGCATGATCCTATAGTGTGAGAGAGTAGATCCAAGTTGCATGTCTAATGTATTACAAAGCAAGAACTCAACCTTGGGTGGTGCAACACCAGAGCACCCTTCCCTAACCCTTCTGTTATAATACTATCTGTTCACTTAAATGTGGCCCTGCTTCAGATGCAGTAGCTCTGATCATTTCTACTGCATTTATGTACAAGATAATATATAAGCCATTTATGATAATGATAGACAGAAACCATGTAACATTAGCATAACATAATTACTTATGCTAATATTTAGATGCCTTAGGTATGTGTGAGTATGCATGCTAATGTATAAGAAAAGCCCCAAAGTGGAAATGGCATGGAAGGTGTCTGGGATATGTTTGTGATTGATAATAATTTAGACATCATCAATATCAATAATGTTTAAATCTTTTAAAAAGAGACTGTATTTGTACATTATCACTCAATTGCAATTAATATTTTCAGTTTTCTCCTTAACAGAACATTCAATGAGAAACTCAAATGAGTTTTCTGAGTTTAATTCCCACTGTGTAATAGTTGGGGAGTTTGGATACATAAGGGTTTGTCTCCTAATCTCACATTCAACGTCTTTGTAGAGTCCTTTCATGGGAGCTGGTGATAGAAGAGAACAGAGCTAGTCCTCTGTAGGATGATTTCTGTAATCCTCTAAACAGCCAGCATGGAGCAGTTAGAAAGCAGACAACAGAGCAATCTAGTGGGAGAAAACAGCAGCTTAGCCTGAGCTGGCTTGGGTTACATCCCCTGCTTTCCCAAAGTCCAGTCTCCATCACCACAATTGTGGAATTTCATGCTCCAGAGGGGTTATGCAGACTAAGAGCTTTGCTATTACGTGGGGGAGAAAAAGAGGCATGTGTGGGAGATGTGGGGTGTCTGAGATCTCTCACGAGCAGATCACAAACTAGGATCTTAGCCTTTTCCTGTTCACTGCATGTCTGATGAGGTCACCTTGATTTCTGAGGGAAAAAAGAACCAGGGTGTACCCATCCTCTCTGTGGGTAATTCTCATCACATGCACCTGTGTGGAGTACTTATGTAAGGGGGAAGCTTTTTAGAAAAACCTACTCCCAGGAGAGATATCAGAGAAGCGAGCTGTAGCTGTTAATCTGCTGATTCGTGAGTCCTTTTATCCTTTACCTTCTGGACAGACTCTCGGAGCTTTAGGAGTATATCCCAGGAAAGGTGATTTGGGGCATTAAAAAAAAACCAAGTTCCCTTCTTGGGATCTCAGTCTAATAGTATGACATGAGCTGTGTGCTCTTACAATATTATTAAATGGGGCCAGGACAAAAAAGTATCCAGTAATCTGTACAAAGAAGAATATAGTTATGACTAAGTGGGGTTCAGCCCCAGGTGGAGGGCTGATTAACATTTGACCATGAGTCCATCTAATATATAACTTCCAAAAATAAGAAACAGCCGACAGTGGATGTAGCTAAGTTTTAAAGCACTTTTCTTGTCTTCTCCTCTCAGTACAAGAAGACTAAGGGAAAACAAGCAAACAAACATGTGAACAGAAGTCCATATTATTAAGAAATGTAAAGAAGACGTGTGACAAACTGAAGAGCCTGCTCATGTCAAAGCCCTCTCTGAACACTGAAAATGGACTCTACCTGAGCAAATCTTCCACAGTCGTGGGGCTGGTGACTTATTGAATGGTGAAACACTAGATGCCTTTCCAAAGATCAGAGATAAAGCAAATGCATCTGATCATGTTATACCTGCTCAACTGCTCAGTAGGTGAAAAAACTAAAAGGCTTTAGATTGACAAGACCACCATCATCACTGGGTCTCAGAATCCTGGGTGCTCAGAAAAGCAAGATGTGGTTTAGAAAACAAAGGAGTTAAACTAATTGAATGAGTCAGCAAGGTTACATAATACAATGGAAAAATATAAATGGGTGCGCTTTATATAATAAATAATTTACATATAAAACAAGCCAGACACCATGGAAGTCCATGACCTGGTGGCTGCTGCCTGCCAAGGACAAGGAAGCTTATTTGCAGAGATCTTAGTGACTGCACACTTGAGGTTGAGAGTGAGAGACAGGGAAGGCTTCTGTGACAACCCCCAACCCTCAAAAGAGAAAAGAAAAAGAAACAGTCTAGACAGGAAGCCATCAAAGAGAACTCTTAGAAATTGTGCTGGGGTTGCTGAAGTGTGGCTCTTCACAGTTGGTGGCTTCTGGCAGGGATGGGTAGGGAAAGGAGTCAGGTTATGTTTAAGGGGCTGACCACTGGGGCTTTGACCATCCATGCTCAGGTGAGGATATGGGCAACACAAATTGGACTTGGTATTTTTACTTTCTTTTACTTCCTTTCTTTCTTTCTTTCTTTCTTTCTTTCTTTCTTTCTTTCTTTCTTTCTTTCTTTCTTTCTTTCTTTCTTTCTTTCCTTCTCTCTCTCTCTTTCTCTCTCTCTCCCTCCCTTCCTCCCTCCTTCCTTCCTTGCTCTCTTTCTCCCTTCCTTCCTTTCTTTTTCTTTCTTTCTTTCTTTCTTTCTTTCTTTCTTTCTTTCTTTCTTCTCCCTCCTCCTCCTCCTCCTCCTCCTCCTCCTCCTCCTCCTCCTCCTCCTCCTCCTTCTTCATTTTGTTTTGAGGGAGGTATCAAGGATGGAGGTAGACCTGGGAGTACTGGGAAGTGAATATTATTAGGAACATATTTCCTAATGAATATTTTCCAAATAATCAATAAAATATTATGTTAAAAAACAAAAAAATCTTATGGTAACATAAATAAGATGCTTATGAATAAATTTAGTAAAATATATATAATCTGTATAGTGAAAACTCTAAAAATAATTGTCAAAAACAAATTTAACCGTGTGTGTGTGTGTGTGTGTGTGTGTGTGGTGGTGGTGGTATGATATTCATGTATGCAATCTATGTGTACATATGTGTATTAGTGTATTGTAGTATCTTGTAGTTCTGGCTGTTGCATGTTCCCATCCATCCCTTTCTGCATGTTTAAAGGAATGTCTTTGAGAATGGTTTCCTTATATTTATGTGCATGAGTGCTTTGCCTACACAGATTTTTGTGAACCACCATGTGGATGTTAGGAACCAAACAGGGGTCCTCTGGAAGAGCAGCCGGTGCTCTTACCCACTAAGCCCCTGTTTTCCAGATATCTTACAGTGTTTGCTTATCAGGTTAAGCTAGATAATTACTCTGTCACTTTCCACTAAATTGTCCACGCAACCTCAATCACAATACCAGTTTAATTTTCTAAAGAAATTGTTCTCCTGAGTTTACAGTTTCTTGAAAAACTCGCTTGATGTCAAAGAGTCAAAATGACCTGAAAAATAAAAATATTGGCAGGCTTATGAATTTAAAATTTATTCTGAAAAGGATGAAACTGGTGTAAAAGATAGGAAAATTGATAAAGTGAAGCAAGTAGAGTCCAGGGAGTCTAGAATTAAAATCACACAAGCACTACTATAAACTGATTCTTAACAAAGGACCCACAGAAATTCACAAGAAAAAAAATGTTTAAAACTTTTAAATAAGTAGGGCAGGAGGTGGAAGATGTGGCTCTGTGGCAGTGCACTTGCCTACCATGCAGGAGGCCCTGAGTCTTATTCTTTTTGTTTGTTTGTTTGTTTGTAGTTTCATATTGTGACTATTTTATATATTTTTCTTTATTTACATTTCAAATATTATCTGTTATCCAGGTTTACCCTACCAAAGGGCCCCTCCCCTATTCCTCTCTCCCCTCTCCCCTCTCCCTGCTCACCAACCCACCCAATCCTGCTTCCTAGACCTCACATTCCCCTACACTGGGACATAGAGCCTTCACAGGACCAAGGGCCTTTCCTTCCACTGATGACCAACTAGGCCATCCTCTGCTACATATGCAGCTAGAGACAAGTCCTACCATGTGTTTTCTTTGGTTGGTGGTTTAGTCCCAGGGAGCTCTGAGGGTACTGGTTAGTTCATATTGTTGTTACTCCTAGGGGGCTGCAAACCCCTTCAGCTCCTTAGGTCCTTTCTGTAGCTCCTTCATTGGGAATCCTATGCTCAGTCCAATGGATAGCTGTGAGCATCCACTTCTGTATTTGTCAGGCACTGGCAGAGCCTCTCAGTAGGGAGTTATATCAGGCTCCTGTCAGCAAGCACTTGTTGGCATCCACAATACTATCTGGGTTTGGTGATTGTATATGGAATGGATCCCCAGGTGGGGCCTTCTCTTGATGGTCATTTCTTCAGTCTATACTTCACACTCTGTCTCTGTAACTCCTTCCATGGGTGTTTCGTTCCCCCTTCTAAGAAGGATCGAAGCATCCACACTTTGGTCATCCTTCTTCTTGAGTTTCATGTGGTTTGTGAATTGTATCTTGGGTATTCCAAGCTTCTGGGCTAATATCCACTTATCAGTGAGTGCACATCTAATGACTTCTTTTGTGACTGGGTTACCTCACTAAGGATGTTATCCTCCAGATAAATCCATTTGTCCAGGAATTTCATAAATCCATTGTTTTTAATATATGAATAGTACTCCATTGTGTAAATGTACCACATTTTCTGTATCCATTCTTCTGTTGAGGGACATCTGGGTTCTTTCCAGCTTCTGGCTATTATAAATAAGGCTGCTATGAACAGAGTGGAGCATGTGTCCTTATTACATGTTGGAGCATCTTCTCGGTATGTGTCCAGAAGTGGTATTGCTGGTTCCTCACGTAGTACTATGTCCAATTTTCTGAGGAACTGCCAAACTGATTTTCATAGTGGTTGTACCAGCTTGCAATCCCACCAGCAATGGAGGAGTGTTCCTCTTTCTGCAGATCCTCACCAGCATCTGTTGTCACCTGAGTTTTTTATCTTAGCCATTTTGACTGGTGTGAGGTGGAATCTCAGGGTTGTTTTTATTTGCATTTCTCTGATGACTAAGGAAATAAGTGTTTTCAGGTCTCTGTGAGTACCAGGGTTAGAGGATGCCAGCTCAGAGAAGGGGATGGGATTAGGGAAAGATTGTGGGAGACAGTGATCTGTTGTGGGGTAGTAAGCAGGATGTAAAATGAGTAAGTAAAAAAAGAAACAATTAAATTTAAAAAAATATCCAATTATCAGTGAAACAACATCCTATAAATAAAAATGAATTTGACATGGCTCATAGGCATAAGTAAAAGCTAGGGTTCCAAACCATCTATCAGAAAACATTTTAATTTGCTATCCAATTTTATTTTAAATGGGGGAAGACATGAGTCAGCAAAATTCCGCAGGTTACAGAATCTGTCTTAGCGAAGGCAGAAAGTAACAGATCCCTGAGAATCTCTGGACTTTGACATTCTCTTTGATATATCCTGTCAATCATTTTTATTGTTTTTATTCTAACATAAAATAGATATATCTATATAATCATAGCACCAGCAATACCACAAACACTCACAAACTTTTCCCAGCCACCTAAGGAAATAAAACAATACTGGTAACTATGAAGTCCTTTTTGATACCTAGTACTATGAAATTTATATTTTCATTATAAGCATCAGAAGTGGATACTTTGTGAGTTATAGAAAGACAATGATTTCTTAGGGTAGGATTAATTTTCAATAGATATTTAAATATTTAACTTTAATCAGAATTTATTTTTTTCCTTTTAGAGGCATGTTAGGAAACAAAAAGACAACCTATATAACACAATATTGAAATATTAAATTGGATAAAATCTATGACCACTGGACTTGTTAAAATTATTTTTAAAAATTTGACAATATCAAATGTTGGCATGGATACAAAACAAATGGAGAGCTTATTCACTTCCACTAGGAATGCCAATGCTATAACCACTTTGGACACGGAATGAACTTTCTTAGAAAGCTAAACGTACATTTACTACTTGACCTAGCAATTTCATGTTTATGTCCTGGCACAAGAGAATCAAATAGATGTATTTGCCAAAATACTTGTATGAGACTATTTCTTTTTTTTTGTTTTGTTTTATCTTGTTTTGTTTTTTTGTTTTGTTTTTTGGGGGGGTTGTTTTGGTTTGGTTTAGTTTGGTTTATTTTGAGACAGGGTTTCTCTGTGTAGTCCTGGCTGTCCTGGAACTCACTCTGTAGACCAGGCTGGCTGCGAACCCAGAAATCTGCCTGCCTCTGTCTCCCAAGTGCTGGGATTAAAGGTGTGTGCCACCACCGCCCAGCTATAAGATTATTTTCTAATAGCTAAAAACTGGTAAAGCATGATGTTCAAAACAGAGGAAAAAATGAAAAATATTTTATATTCAAATGATGAACTGTTAGGGTAAACTACAGATACTCAAGACAACCTGGAAACATCTTTACAACATCATGTTGAAAAGGAAGTAGCTAGGCAACACACACACACACACACACACACACACACACACACACATTTTATATGACTGGACTCTGAATTTAGAGTGCTTTCTTGGAAGGATGAGCTTGGAAGGGGGAAGGACATTGAGGACTTTCTGGTACGTCAATCTAATCTACACATCACTTTTCCTAAGTATATATCAGTATGGAAAGAATCTGCATTGGCCACCAGATCTGTGCTCAGGAAGTAAATCTCATATGCAAATTTACTACAAGTTTTTTAAATGGGTAAGTGGAATCCAGGAGTGGTAGCACACACCTATAATCCCAGCACTTGGAAGGTAGAGGCAGCGGGCATCAGGGGTGTAAGACCATCCTTAGCTACATAAGCTAGGCTACAGGAGAATTTTGTCAGAGAAAAAAACATGAATAATTTTTAAATAAATAGAATAATGTTTCACCAAATCTGACTGAAGAAAGCTAATATTCTCTGCTTCAGGGTTCAGAGCACACCTTTACAGGACAAGCCTATGTGAAATCTGTACATTCTCATTTCTTCCATTCTTTCCCCTTCTCTTTGTCCCTCCCCTCCCTTTTCTCTCCCTGCCCCCATCTTTTTCCTTACTCCCCCTACTTTCTATTAAGAATGCAAGGAAAATTATAAAAAGTTTCATTAGATAATTCGTTTTCATATAATTCAATAATTAAAACCACCTGTGACCACTGCATAGCACAGAACCAAATACCTGTCTAAGAAACTTCTCCCCACTGCCAACACAAGCCAACCAAGGGTACTCTTACAGCACCTTCAAATGGAAGTCTAGCAAAAAGAATGAATGGATCAATTCAAGAGAAAGGGCCAGTGTTTACTTTGTATAGTGTGATTCTCATGAGCCCTTTTCTGAGTTTGGTTTGTCAGTATTCACGAAAGCCTGGTATAGGCTTAACCTTAACTGATGCATCTTGAAGTTATTGGATTTTTCTAGATTATTTTCTAATAGCTAAAAACTGGTAAAGCATGATGTTCAAAACAGAGGAAAAAATGAAAAATATTTTCATTCTTGGACCACAAGATACACAGTCATCCATAGCCAGACAATTCTGATGACTGACAAGCTCCACGTGGACAAAGGCTGTCTTATGATGAGGAATGTAGATTTGGTCAACCCATGTCCCTCAACATGGTAGCAGCAATGGCTTTGGCCCCACTAAGGTTGGTACAAGGAGGACAGATATGGAATGTTGCCTGGCCTCAGTTTCTAGGCACAAGCAGATATTTTTGGCTTGTTCCTTGTCAATAATTATTCATTCACAGCATTCTGACTACCAAGGGATCTCGATCAGGTTTCAGAGAGACTGCTCAGAGCTTGGCATGATGGTGCACAACCTTAATTCCAGTACTTGGGAGGCAGAGGCATGTGGATCTCTGTGAGTTCCAGGACAGCCTGGTCTGCAAAGTGAGTTCTAGGACAGTCAGGGCTGCTAAACAGAGAACTCCTCTCTCTGGATAAAACAAAACAAAACAAAACACACCAAAAAACTACAAAACAAAAACTAAACAGAAAAGAAGGTGGCTCCTTTTGAAAAGTGTCCATTCCACCCCTGTACCTCTTGGTTTTTAAAGATCATCATCCCTATTGTTAATCTTGCGTTCATTTTTATGCATGCAGCTGAATTATGGAGTCCTTAGTTTCTGATTTCAGTTGAGTTCTCATTTGTCCTCTTAATTGTGCCTTGAGGTTGCAATGCATGGGAGGGGAGTGCAATGAGTAAGTATATTATGAAATTCAATCATTTCATCTTGAGTTTCTCTGGGCCTTCATTTACAAAGACTTCCACTTTCAGCCTTGACTTAGCTAAGCCCATAATTCTTTATCTGGCTATATCTGCCATCACTATTACTGCCATCAAACCCAATCCTTTCTAATAAACAGATATTGAGTTTATATAAATAATTTTTTCTGTTTCTTCCTCCACTCAATTTCACATATCTGCCTTTCTGAGCACCCCAACCCCAGATGAATAGCTATGAAATCCCTGATTGTATTTGAGATGAAGCTAATGGGTCATTTGCGTGGTGTCCTTCTGCTGTGTGCTAGAATACTGTGCTCTCTCCCTACACAGGCCAGAAGCTTTCGATTCCTCTGTCTGCCAGGGCTAAAACAAAAATAACCAACCATGCAGCTTAGTCTGTAAAGTCCGTTCAAGACATCACACATTTTTGGAGCACTCACTGCAGAGAACCCAGAGGAAACACAATTCCCCATTGTATGGTTTCCACACACTCACTTTTTTCATAATGAACATATATTCACTTTGTTCAAATTTATAAGTTTTATAACAACAGCAACAACAACAAAAATGTTTCACAACATCTGTGAATGAGCCAGGAAACTAAGACACCAAGCTTCTCATTCTGGACTTGTACAGGACCTGGTGGTCTGTGCTTTGCCTGGAAGATGGGATGGGATACTTCAGTTCTGCACTAGGATAGGGAATGAAGATGAGAAGATACACAATGATAGAAAGCCTGAGTAACAGGCAGCAAAATGTACCAAAACAAAATGAACAAACAAACACAAACAACACTTGGGAAACCTGCCCATGAAGAGACTTTCTCCCAACATGATCTTTAGAATGAAAATGCTTTGGAGCTGATGAGATGAATCAGCAAGTTAAGTCACTTGTCACCAAGCAAGATGATTTAAGAATAATCCCAGACACTCACAGAATGGAAGGAGAGAACTGACACCTACAGGTTGCCCTCTGACCTTCACATATGTGCTACAGTGTGTTTGTACACTCAGATGCACAAATAAGCACAAATAGATAAGTAGGCAGATAGATAGATAGATAGATAGATAGATAGATAGATAGATAGATAGATGAGAGAGAGAATGAATGAATGAATGAATGAATGAATGAATGAATGAATGAAAATAGCTCCAATAGTCTCATAGTGAGTGGCTTAATGTTAGGAGGTGTAGCTTTGTTGGAGTGGGTGTGGCCTTGCTAGAGAACTTATATCACTGGGGGTGAGCTTTGATGTTTCAGAAGCAGAAGATAGGCCCAGTGTGTGTCTCTCTGTTCCTGCTGCCTGCCAATCGGGATGTAGAATTCTCAGCTACCTTTCCAGTACCAAGTCTGCCTGCATGCTGCCATGCTTCCCACCATTATGGCAATAGACTAAACCTCTGAACGGAAAGCCAGCCCCAATTAAATGTTTTCCTCTAAGAGTAGCTGTGGTCATGGTGTCTCTTCAAAGCAATAACACCCTAAGTCAATAGCTATAATAAAAGCAAGTGTTTGCATGTTCACAAGGAGTTGTTACTGTCTCCATTTTACACATGAACAAACTTAAAGAATGAAAACTCACTCAGTGCCACAAAACTAGCATTCCTGGCTGGCAAAGCCTCAGACTCAAACCCATCCTGGTTGAAGAAGCCCAGTTCTTCTCCATGATGATCTATTATTGCATTCATTCAATGGAGTGGGAATTTTGTCCATTATTTCTGTTTCCAGCATGGTATTTCACACACAAGTATCAGCTTCCTCGGATGTATACCAGGTATGCCAATCACCTTGAATCACAATTCCACTCTCTGCCTCAAGGACAGGTGAAGAAAAAGAACAAAGATAAAAAGTCACATGTTCCTTCCGATAGTTTCCAAACAAAAATGCATGGAAACATACCTTGTGCTTGACCCAGTAACTGATTCGTAGGTCTCAAGACGACACTGAGAGAAGTTGACCTGCAAGCTAACAGGCACTGCATGGTTTTATAATAAAGACAAAATGGTTGTTTCTATCCTGCAAACTTCAGCAGGGCCACCACAATATGAATCAAGGAAAATGGAGAGCGAGTCCTCCAGCAACCGCTTAATCCCTCACTGACAGATGGGAGATGGGAAAGTTTTCATTTATGGAGATCTGCAAATAAGTCAGAGCATCGCAAGAACTGGTAACTATCTGTCGAAACTTAAAGCTGCTGGGAACGTATAAGCTGGATCCCTGAAGACTTGACTAACTTGACTTTAGAAACTTTTTTTTTTCATTTACCTTGACACTTAATGACTCCATTTTATAAAATGGTTTGGGTGTCTTGATATTCTCTAAGGTCTCGGCTCTGGCATCCTATAGTTCCATAGAACTGCTGTTAGTTGGCCTTGGGACCAAATGTTCATTCTGGTTCCCACTGTCTGAGGAGGGTCAGCAAAAGGAACACTCTGAAGGCTAGCTAGGGAAAGCCTGTGATAGCCCCTCTCCCCCATCCCCAGGTCTCCTTCTGCTCAACTAATCAGACTCCTGGGCTAATTGTGTTGTGGCTTCCTCTGAGAAATTGAATCCCACCCTCGTTTCTCCTAACAGCACAGCAATTTCCAGCAGGTGTTAGGTGGTTAAAAAAAATTCAGACAGAAAAAAAAATACCAGATGTAGGCCATATAAATACTACCACACAGGTGTTGGGAGGGGGTAAGTTCTCCTAATTATGCAAATATGTCTCTTTTTCTTGACAACTCAACTTTTCTGAAAAGCTAAACACATTTCTTTGGGGATGTCTTATTAAATTTAAATTTTCAATGTTCTGTGTTTCTGTGCCTTCAAATTTCCTTCAAACTCGTTGAGTCAAGAAAATTAAATGTTTCATCATGATTATTTGCTTTTAGACAACATCAGAAGTTTAAAAATATAATTATTTCAGATATGAATCCATGTGTTCCAATTCAACTTCCCATTCTTCTCCCATCTCACCTCCCTCCCATCCTGCCCTATCACCAGTTCCACTAAAGCAAAGGTTTCTTTTTACTCTTACATTTATTTATGTATGTGTATGTCTGTGTCTATCTGCAAGCCACGTGTGTGCAGATCACCATAGAGGCCAGAAGAGCATGCCAGATCCCCTGGAGCTGGAGTTGCAAGTGGTTTTGAGCTGCTGAATATGGGTGATGGGAGTTGAACTCAGGTCCTCTGGAAGGGTAGTAAGTGCTCTTAACCACTAGCTATCATCACCCCAGCCTAGCTAGTTGAGTTTTCTATTTATGTATATTTAATTTTTTCTGATGGATGCTAGAGAACTACTGCTAAAAGAAAAGAAAAGGGTAGCTCAAAAAAAAGGAGACAATAGAACCAGGGGAGCACAGACTATACACCAAGCTTGGATTAGAGATATGTTCACAAAGAGGCAGTGAGTTCCAACACCTAAGTGGGACTTTGCATCCTTCACTTGTTATACTTAGTCTCTTTTTCACGTGAACCTAAGAGGGCATCATCCCCAGGAGCTGTCACAGCACACTAAAAGCTATATTGCAAGCTCTCTTTTGGATGCCATCACAGCATTTAGAAACCAGCACTGTCAAACTGTTCCCAAAGCAATGGCAGTATAAAGACCATGAGTCCCTAAACCGTCATCTAAGGGTCATTGTCATGTCTATAAATTCTGTTTAGGACTTTCGACACTAAAGCAATAGGCTCTCATCATACATACTACCAGAGACAGCGTGAGATCCAGCCATTTGTCATCCATAAACTCCCCACCAAGGAATGCAAATAACTGACACTCCTTAAGAAGTGATTCTCAATTACAGTGGCACGTTCACATCACTTAACAGTTTCCTGTGAATAGCTTTAACTGGAATTAACCTATCTGAGTTAGAGGCACTTAGGGATGAAAAGATGTGTTACTCAGGGTGGGTTTTTGTTTTGTTTTGTTTTACATTCTCTAAGTGATTGCGCTGGGCAGCTCAAACTGAAAAGGACAAGAGCTGAGATGACTGACAGTAAGGTGCTTGCCACATGTGGTGGTTTTGAGCACAAATGGCTCCCATAGGCCCACAGGGATCTGCACTTTGAGGAGGTGTGGCTCTGTTGGAGTGGATGTGGTTTTGTTGGAGAAACTGTATCCTTAGGGAGCAGGCTTGGAGGTCTCAGATGCTTAAGCCAGGCCTACGGTGGCCTTCTCTCCCTGCTGAATTCAGATCCAGACTGGAACCCTCAGTAACCTCTCCAGCGCCATATTTGCTCGCATGCCACCAGGCTTCCCACCCTGAGGATGATGGATGAAACTTCTGAACTGTAAACTCGTCCGGACTAAAAGTTTTCCTTTCTAAGAGTATGTTCATAGTGTTTTTTTCATAGCAATAGAAACCCTAACTAAGATGCCATATAAGCATGAGAGCCTGAGTTCATGACAACCACGTGACAAAGCTGTGTGTGATGAATGCATCTGTAACCCCAGTGTTAGGGAGTCATGCATGCACAGAGAGGGTGGGAGGGAAGGAGGGAAGGAAGGGGGAGGGAAGGAGGGAGGAGGAGAGAGACAGAGGGAGAGAGAGAGACCCTAATAGTCAGGGCACAACTCATGCTAATAAAATTAGAATCTCTCAGGACAGAGTCTCACATCAGCATCTTAAGGGTCTCTAAATCATTTGAATGTTTATCCAAGACTGAGAAACAATATTATCCAGAAGATCCCATTAAGCATCATTGATGCAGATTTATAAGGGTACCTGAATTCAGCCCAAGAGTCTGCTGGTGCCTCAACTTGTTTATTTCTCAAGAATCAAATTCTGGAAGGGATTGTCTAATGGATAAAAATTGCCAGGGGAGACACTGTCCAGCATAAAGAGATTACAATGTTGCCAGATATGAATAACATGAATAATGAGTAGGTGAAAGCAGTTCAATGCAAATCCATTCACGGAAGGACTCCATGTTGCTGCACTTTCTCATTCTGTCACAATGTCCCCAATGTCCCCATTCCATTCTTTTTTCTAATCTCAGGTCAACTTCTGATTTCTACCTGGCTTCTCTATGCACAGAGTCATATTTCAACCCATCATGGCACCTACCTGCATCTTCATCTATTCACGAGTTAGCCTTTGAGTATCTGCAAAGCCACATTGGTGCATCACACAACAAAGCACAGCAGTGATGCCTCAGGAGTTACCCCTGGGTGAGAATGATGATCACAGGGAGAACCTATCCACCAGGGCCTACAGTGCCTAAAGTCTACAAAAGCCACCAGATTACTAACTTACAATAAAGGATTGGAAACAGTTCAGATACTAAGTGAGGATTACGGTTCTACAGAACACAAGGGAAGGAGAGACAAGACACCAACAGCTTTGTATCTGACTTGAGCCCATTTTTATTATTCTTATAAAACAGTTAAAATATATATTGGGAAATAGGATGGGAAATAGTCTAGACAGGTCACAAATCTCAAATAGCATCTATGTAGCGAGAATAGCCATTATGAAGCTGTGATAGTATCTTACACTTTAACTATGTGTATCTCAAAGAACTTCTATGTAGTGAGACTAGCCATTCTGAAACGGTGATGCTTCACAGAGTATCTTACACTTTAACTATGAAATATAACTTTATGGACTTATGCACTACCAAAAATGAAAAATCCACAACAAGATTAGGAATAGAAAAACAATTAGCTTTATATCCCCTTTCCTCACTTATGCCCATTACCTGGACTAATGCTTCTTCATTCCTTGGTATGCAGCTTTTCTTGTTTTTGTTTGTTTGTTTGTTTGTTTGTTTTCTACATGGTATACTGTTATCACATGCAGATATGCTTGTGGATTTCAATCTTGACTACAATACAAACATACTTACATTTGTTTCTATTAAATACAAAATTGCAGATTGACTCTATAATAACCCCCCCCCCAGCCCGTGTGTTAAACATTTGTTCCCAGCTGATAGTGGCATTTTGGAAGGTACTGAGAACATTTTGAGGTAGAGCCTACCCTCTGAGACCAGACCAGCTGCCCAGAAGAAACAGAAACTAGCTGAGCTGCCTGGAAGAGGTTTAGAACAACTGAGTCACTTGGAAAGGACACTCTCCAGTCTGTAGTCTATGGTCCAGGTTCCCAGCTTTGTGGCTGTCACCCATGCTGGGGTGGGCTTAGGTGATGCAGCTGTCTTTGAGTGATTTCTGCTTCTGTAAGTAACCACTCACCCATACTCCTGTAGGTAACCCCAGTAAAACTCATAGTTTGCCAAGTTTGACTTTGGTGGTATCTGTACTTGGTCCGTTGTGGGATCCCTGTCTGGGATGAGCAAGTGTGTGTGTGTGTGTGTGTTGGGAGCGACCTTGTTTGAACATTAACTGCCTTAAGTGCTTGCTGGCATAAAGTCTTGGCCTCTGTGAGAAAGTACTAGCCCAGCTGAGTACAAATAGACATAGATCCTAAAGTTAGCAGAGAACAAATAGCTATAAATCTTGTGTATAGGTGTCTAATAACCCACTCTGTTCTGATCTTCTTGCTGACCTGTATACCCAGTCAATATCCTGTTCCTGGGAACAGGTGCATTACCCAGAGACAAATCGACCCCCTTTTACCCCCTTCCTGCTCCTATGAGTATATAACCTGTGTGGGAAAAATAAAAAATTGTCAGCTTGAACAGGACCTCTTGTCTTGCTGTCCATTTTTTGCGTTTCTTGTCCCCCATTCTCTTTCAGGTGCCGCTCAAGTCCCTGTTTGACTGTCCCATGGGTTGGAACATGTGTATATTGTGCTTTATTTCCTCAAGAAAAGTTTTGTCACACAACATAATGATCTTAAGTCCTTCTTGAGTGAGGGGCACTCTAGAAAAGAGAATGAGCTTGTGTGGCAAGGCTTTTTGAAGGTGAGATCACTGAAGCACAGAGAGCCAGGATCAGCCTCAACATTGTGGCAACAACCCATTCCTTTCCCCCAAATCAAGTGGCTGAGTACAGTATTCACCTTGGAGGCTGGGTTCACTTTGTTATGACCTAAGCAGAAGTGGAATTCTCCCATAACACTGGTGAACTCGTGTGATGCCTGCTTCTTTTAACAAGAATTCTGGACATTAAGATTGCTGACATTTGCTGAGGTCTCTCTGTTCTCTATGTTTTATTCTCACAATTGATTAATGGTTATGGAAACCTTAGTCACTGAATCTAGATGCTATGGAGCTGGAATAGCAAAAGACAACAACAACAAATTAGTGGTATCCATAGGAAACCAAACTTTTCCAGAAGCTCCCAGACTTTGCTGATGAGAACACTATCTCATGGCAAGGGCCCCAGATACAAGGAAGGCAGGAAGCTGTGATTCATACAACTGGCCAACTGCCTTTTCCAGTAATGTCCCCAAGGCAGATTCTTGTCTGTGAAAAAAAGGAAGAACAAATATTACATAGGAAGCAGGAACCTCTGTCATGTAAATTCAGACTGAGGAATCCAGGTTGAAAGAAAACCAAGAAACGGGTAAAAAAAATTAGATAATATGGAGACCTGGCCAGTGCACAAAATAATTGTTTTGTAAAGTGACTTTTTCCCATTTAGCAGAACAAAGTTATATAAATGAATAAGGCCCGCTAAAAGAGACAGAGAAAGGAGAGTATTGTACAGCTTTACACAGAGGAAACAGATTGTTGGGACAAAGAATCAAAGTCAGCTCAAATAAAGAGGCAAAGAAGTGATCAATGAAGAAAAGGGCAAAACAGGATTGAGATACTACCTAGCATTAAAATAAAAAAGAGAATGCAAGACACAAGGATGTCAGCAACCAGTATGCCAGTCTCCTTAGAACTTCAAGCGAGGAGTCAAAAAGACAGCTGCTGATGCTGGAAGTGTTCAGAGCTGGTTGCTAGTGTTCATAAAAGAAGTTAAAGGTCACATTCTGAAGATAGAAATAGGCTTCCTTGATGTGAGGATGGAGCTGCAAAGAGAGCCGTGATACTGAAGAGGAAGTGAGTCCCTCCCACCACCACCACCACCTCCCTGGCACAGCTGTTACAAGAGCAGGTACCATAAAAAATAAAACCATCAGGAGCTGATAAACTAAGAATTCCCAAAGTCAATGCTGCAGCAAGGAAGAGCAAGCAAAATGTTTGAGACATCTCAAGGACAGAGTGAAGATGGAGTCACGGGGCAGAGAGAAGGCCAAGGTTGCTTCCATTGCTAGGAAAGAAAGGATACATTGAAATATTGATTTAGGCATTATGAATTGTCACTAGAGGCATTGGAGAATGCTTGTAGTTAGGACCACTTACATACATCAGTGCAGCCCTCTACACAAATGGTGACTCTGTTCCTACTTGGAAAATTCCAGTAACTTCTTGACCACAAACTTCCTTTGCAAGTTCAAAAATCTATTCCCTCATGTTATAATTGATTTCTATTTGAGGGTGGTAAGGCCTCTGTGGTGGACCTGACACCAACTGTCCTGGCAGGAATCCCAAATTTAATTCAGGCTCTGCCACTAACCAGCTCCAAGTCTTCAGAAAAATAGCATTCTTTCGCCAGACCTCATTTCCTCATCTGTTCAATGAGCGAGCTAGACCATCTGTCCCTTGGCTCTCCCATCCTCTATGTAAATGGATGATGAAGGATGTGTTTTCCTTCTAATAATTCTTCATGAAATATATCTCAACAGTAGTTCTTCAGAACAAAGCATTACTTAATAATTGCCATTTAAGAAGCAGGCAACCCCTATTCCTTTATTCTTTACTTTTTTTCCTAGATCCCTACCAACAAAAATACTACTGATAATATTTTAGTAATAAAACCTGCCAAGGAGAAATGACTTAAGCAAGCAAAGTATATTCTCAAAAAGCATCTCCATTGGTGCTTGATCCCCAGTATGTACCCTTCTTGTTTTCAGAAAAGTAGTTCCTATGGTGATTTGAATGAGTATTGACCCCCACAGACTCATATATTTGAATGCTTGGCCCACAGACAGTGGCACTATTAAGAGGTGTGGCCTTGCTGGAGTAGGTGTGGCCTTGTTGGAGGATGTGAGTCACTGTGAGAGTGGAATTTGTGATCTCCTATGCTCAAGGTACAACCAGTGTGACACACAGTCCCCTTCTGCCGACTCCATACCAAGTTGTAGAACTCTCAGCTCCCTCTCCAGCACCAAGTCTGCCTGGACATTACCATGCTTCCCACCATGATGACAATAGACTAAACCTCTGAAACTGTAAGTCAGCCCCAATTAAATGTCCTTTATAAAAGTTGCCTTGGTTATGGTGTCTCTTCATAGCAATAAAATACATACCAAGACAGTTCCTAATTTCAATCATGCCTCCTGTTTGTGTGAGAACAGGTAATTTTTTCATCTTCACACTGCAATTAGGTGTGACACCAGCAAAGTCACACACTTCTCTTCCCCATCCTTGCAATCTGAAAGGACTGGAAGTTGGATGGGGCTGTAAACATTCAAAGTTGTTCCCATGACTCACTGACTCACTTCCTCCATTGAGACTCCAGCCCCTAATGATTTCAGAATTTTCACAAATAGCACCATTACCTGGAGACCAAGTGTTCAACCCCTGAGCCTATAGGGGCTATTTTATACTAAACCCAAGCCCAGCCTAAATAAAACCTAACATATTACTGATTTCATATCACATAAAAGTTTTCTGGAAACTTCTTTGGGGTTAGCATTTGAATGCAGGACAGCTTCAACACTTATGACCAACATATCTCCTAATCCTCTATAAATAAATTAAATCAAGTGTGTGTGACGTGAAAGACAATCTTTTAACATGGGACTGGAACATTTCAAGAGCAGCTTTGGGTGCCTCCACATGAACAAATATTCCTAGGATGAGTACAGTCGACAACCATCTCTCTAGGTGTTGAGATGGTGGATACCAGTTCTACAAAGGGTTCTTGTCTTCCACAAAGTTTCTGAAAACTAGGAGGATAGGGGTACACAGCCTCAAAATAATAACTGACAAAAAATACCCCATAGATATGATAGGTGCATTTTAGAGGCTGTTGTGATATAAACCAAAGATTCAAAAAGAATTTCGACAGTAGAAAAATAGAGTATTTTTTCCTCCATCCCCTCGACCCCTCCTTTCCAGTACCAGTCTTGAAAAGGACATCTAGATAGGATAAATTTTACAATTTCCACAAAGAGTGCACTGAGACTGGTGTTGTTTCTCATTGTGTTGAGTGAGACCACAACTTTCACATTGTTAGTAGGTCTTTCAGTTCTGTGTTCTGAAGCTTATAGCAGCTGAACAGGGACTATTATTCCAGAAATAGGTTATATTAGAACTATTAATTTTTTTGTCATTTTAAGATAAAATCCTTCCATATTTCTCACAATAATGATATTCTCCTCCAAGAAGAAGATGAATGTCACTGATAATTCTCAAAATAGCTACGACAGTCCATTCAAAATGAACAGTAGAGGCAGCAGGAGCCCATTAGTTAACTCAGCTTTTCATAATGTAAAAAAAAAAAAAAACTGCTGGCCATGTATCCTCTACTTCTGCATATTTTATAGTAATGGAATATTTTTAGACAAAAGCATAAATAAAAGATGTTCCTGGGTGTTTGAACAGTACATTGTATATACTGTATTTTATTATGACTTTATCCTTTCTTGATGCCGTCACAACTTCATAGATGATTATAGTTGCATCTTGAGAGAAGAAGAAGGAAAAAATGGTTCCAAAATGCATAAGAAGTAATTTGGCTTTTTTTTTATTACTCATACATACTTCTACCCCTATTTTCTGAAAGTAGAAGTGGCCTAGGCAATGTTTGACACCAGAAGTATCACTAAAGCTAAAAGCATGTGTGTCTTTTTCTCATGCTGCTAGTATATTGAAAGACTCAGTAAGAAGCAATTAAGAAGCAAGCCATAAAGATGTGTCATCTCTATGATATGAAGAATGTAAAGGAATATCATGGTCTCTCAGTCTTGGTCGCAAGGGAGAACAGAGTGTGAAGGGAGGACTTAGGGTGGTTTCTCAAGGAAATGAAAGTTGAGTTATAAGCTATCTACACCAAGCATATGTTCTGATGGGTGTGGGAAGAGGAAAGAGGATGAACAACTTCATTCACAGAAGTACCCTAGTGAGGTTCTGTCAAAATATCATCTCAGGCAGGTCCCACCTGGCTGGCCACCTTACCCTCAGATGAACAAGCCACCACTACTTACAATGAGCTGTCCATGCATTCACTCAGTCTACGCACACTCTCTGAGCACTTGCTCTGTGCTACCTGTATTCTAGAACTGTCGAGAAGTATGAATAAGACACAGTAGTGACACTCAGGGAGGAGCCAGTCTTATGAACAAAGGCAGTCCTTACCTCTGGCTGTGATAACAAAGCATAAACAGTACACAGTGTGACCAATGAACAACCAGCAAGAATAATCTGGAGAGGAAAGAGCAAAGCAGTAATAAATGAGGATAGAGGGATGGTCAAAGAAATTCCGGAAAGGAGAAGACTCGGAGATTCAACATCAGGCACTGCACGGTTTCTTCTCTTTAAACCCAGCCAGCTTAACTTCATTAGCTTTGTGCAGAATGCATTGTTCTCATAACAAGCTCCCTTTCGATGTTCTGAGCAAGGATGCTAATTAGTGATGGCACTACCAGAAGGCTTCTATTTAGGAGTCACTTGACTCCAAGTAGGAGACATCACATGAAGCCGTGCTCTAGAAGCATGAGGAGCCATTTGTTCAGTGCCCTCTGTGAAGGGGCCCTTCTGATGTTTAGTGGAGAAGCAATAGAGACAGCCAATAGATTGCTATACCAATTATTACATAGCTTCAATAGTCTATAGTGAAAGGTCCAAAATCTAGAGTGAGAGAGGGCAAAGAGAACATGATACATTTTAAAAAGTGGATGATACTGTTCAGATATAAAGTGATTCCTCAGATAGGAAGAGCAAGAGAGAAAGAGGCTGCAAGACCTAATTATTTGTAACTGTGTTCTGCAAGTGGTAGCCACTGTCTTATAAATTCTACTGCTGTGATACACATTAAAAGTACCCAACAAGCCCAAGTTTTGGATGTTGTTCCCTTAGCTAGGGACACTGACCTGGGTGGAGGAAGTAGGTCACTAAGGGAGGACCTGTGGATGTCTGTCCAGCCTCTAGTTCTCACCGTGCCCAGGACTTTTCTATGTCCTGATCTGCTGTGCTAAGATAAGAACAGCTTTTCAGGCACATGCTCTTACTGCTGTGAACTGAGATTCTCTGCTATATTTTCCCCACCATGAAGGACTGAGCCCTCTGAACCCATGACGCATAGAAAACCCTCCCTCTTACATTATGTGGTTACATAATTGGGTCATAGTGTTGCAAAAGTAGTAGCCACAGAGTAAAAACAGAACATGTGTATGTATTCTCTGTATAGATGGAGGTAAGCTGGGTAGCAAAGAAAACTCTGTTGGGATTTGTCTCAATAGGAAGCATCAGAATTGATGGATATTAGAATCCAATATATCAAGGAAAGTGGAAGAGTCTCCATGGAAAATTTTAACATTAAGACTGTAGTTTCAGATGCTCTCAGTGGGACTAGTCATCAAAATACTGACAGCAGCAAAATGGAGATGTTGGAGGCAGTTTGCTGATGTCTTCATGTTCTCTTCCCACCCATTCCCATGCTGATGCTGGACACATCTGCTACTATGATACCATGGGGACATTTAGTGTAGGACACCTCCTGGGGTCCAGGGAGAACATGATGTAAGGCCTGGATAGGCTAGTCTTGAATGGCATCTGCCTCAAGATGCCATTGTCCTGAGGCATAAGCTCTTTAGTCTGCCTGGCTGGTGCCATTGCCCTCTTATGAGAAAGGAGGGACTAGGTAAATTCAGACCCTTACCAGTCGAAGAAACTGGTAATGGTAAAACACAATGACTGTGTGTGCACAGACTCTATTTAATGTCCTCACAGGTTGATGTATTTTTATCTCTAAAATGAAATATTTTTCTCTGACAGCCTCGAGTTCAACAGAGACAACGTTGCCACCCTGATTAATTTTTAGACACCCTCCTCCCCTAGCCCCTGAGTGAGTAAGATGCTGTGACAGATTACAATTTCCAAAGATAACTGACTGCTGTATTGTGTTCACATGCTCTTCCTATACTCTGGTGTTGACACAACTCCAACAAGACTGGAGGGGAAGGGGGTCCTCATTCCCAGGCGGTCAGCTGCCCAGTCCTTTGTGATTGGTTTAATCAATACACTCTGACAGAGGTGAGATTTCTGAAATGTATGAGTCAGGGTTCTTGAAAGAAACAGAACTTTGTGTGTGTGTGTGTGTGTGTGTGTGTGTGTGTGTGTGTGTGTGTGTGTGTGTGTGTGTGTCTGTCTGTCTGTCTGTCTGTCTGTCTGTCTGTGCGCACATGCATGTTATTCACATGTGCATGTTTTGGATTTCTTTTGTTTTTTTTTCAATTTTAAAGATGTATTTATTTTATGTATGTGAGTACACTGTAACTGTCAGACATACCAGAAGACAGCATCAGATCCCATTACAGATGGTTGTGAGCCACATGTGGTTGCTGGGAATTGAACTCAGGACCTCTGCAAGAGCAGCCAGTGCTCTTAACTGCTGAACCATCTCTCCAGCCCTGCACATGTTCATGTTAATGTGCATGTGCACATGAATATGTGTGTGTATACATATCCATGCTTGTATATGAGTGTATGTGTATATTTGTATATAAGTGTGTATTTGGGGGGTTGCGGGGGATATTGCAAGGTATTAGCTCTAATGATTACAGAAGTTGGAAAGTCCTATGGTTGGCAATGATGGAAAAGCTTTGATCAGAAGCCTGAGAACTTTAAAAGCTCAAGGTGTCATTACACACTGAAAGCCACTAGGCTTAAAACCTAGGGAGAGTTAGTATTCCACCATGTCAAGTCCATAGGCAGAATAAAGTAGGATGGATTCTCTTATTATAGGTAAAGTGAACTTTCTGTTCTATCAACCCTTCAACTAGTTAGATGAAATCCACTTACAGTAGGAAGGGAAATTTTCTTTTTTTAGTCTATAAACATAAATGTTAATATCATACAAACCCTGTCATACAAAGAACATTTGACTACCCCATGGCTAGGTCAAGTTCACACATAAAATAACTTATCACTGAGATGAAGTCACAAAATGCTATAGGGCTGTGCTTCATATTCCTCTCTCCCTATGCTAATTGCCCTAGAGGTCCAACCATTATGTTATGACTTAGACTAGAATATGAGTAGAAGCCAAATGTAGACATTTTGAGGAAAAGCACTAGCCAGGCACCATAAGTGGTCACACTGTACACATGACTAAGTGAGACACTGGATAATATCAGCCTTCAGTCTTTTCTAACAAAGATTCAGTATCACCAGGGTGGGACAAGATATGCTTTGATGTAGTTTGTCTTAATAATAGAGCCATAGAAAATATAAGAAACAACTCATGATTCCCCCTAGATTAACGATGAGGTAAAGCTTTGCATAGCAATAGAATCTCACATGGTCCTATGATACCAATTTTAATAAGTCATGGCTCCTATCACTCTGTTTTGTTCCTCCATTTTCTGTCAGCATCACAACACTGGGAGCCTTGACGTGGCAGGATCCATGCCTTTTTGCCTATATGCTTCCAGATCCCAAAACACAGCAAAGAAGATATTGATGGAGGTGAATTTGTAGAGGGTCCATTTTATTCATTCCTTCAATGCTTGTTACATTCAATCACAAATGGCTTGAATGCAAAGCTGGGTATTGTGCCATTGACCTATAATCCTAGCATATGGTAAGCTAAAGCAGGAAGATCAGAACTTTAAGGTCACCCATGGCTGCGTAGTAAGTTGCCCCCCCCCCCGCCCCCACAAAGAAAAAAGAAATCAATGGTAGAATAAGAATTACTATTTAGTGAGCTTCTACTAGTACTGAGCATCAATGTATTTTGAATCCT
Source organism: Mus musculus (assembly GCF_000001635.26). Classification (NCBI taxonomy): domain Eukaryota; kingdom Metazoa; phylum Chordata; class Mammalia; order Rodentia; family Muridae; genus Mus; species Mus musculus. The sequence continues at coordinate 104,719,064 of NC_000075.6, read as the reverse complement.
TACCATCTCAAGTTGTATAAGGTGGTTATGTTACTAATGAGATAGAAGGAGAGTGGCAGACTCTTTTCTACATAGTCAGTTGCAGAGTCAAGGCCAAAACAATTGGAGAGATAGATGAATGGGTAAAGCATTTGCCGTACAAACATGAGGTCTGAGTTCAGATCCTAACACCCACATTGAAAAGCCACGCACGACAATATGAGCTGTAGCCACAGTGTCAATGAGGCAGACCCAGGTGGGTTTCTGGTGCTCACTGGCCAGCACGTCCATCTGAATCTGTGAGCTCCAGACTCAGTGAGACACATCAAAAGATAAGATGAAGAGTGACTTTGGAAGACAGAGACATCAACCTGTGGCCTCCACGTGCATGTACAGTGTAGGCACACATGCATGTAACCCCCCCCACACACACACACACACATACACACACCACACTTTAGGTAAGGTTCAAACCTCAGCGGCTGTTAAAAAGCCTGTGTATCAATTTATTAGAGAGCACAAGTTGACGCTTCAGACAGGACAGACAGGAATGGGAAGTCTACTCTTACCTATCTAGGACAGCCGATAAATCTGCAGATAACATCAAATGACTTAAATATCTGTCATAGCCAACAGGAGCATTTAGCTGTCTTGTACAATAACTGTAGACAACTCATGCCTATGACTATCAGACCATTTGGGGACAATAGACGGCTGTGATGATTATTAAGCTTGTGTCATTCATTGCTTTGTGATGCTGGATGCATTGACTCTGAAAACCACTTTCTACCTTACCTCTAGATCTCTACTGGGCTCAGCCTCTGCAGGCCACTAGTCAAAACTGCAAGGCTCGAAAAGGAAGAAAAGGAGGCTAGCTTTGCACCATCTTAGTTGTTCTTCTGGTGCTCATCTGCATCAGCAGCCTTCCCCAACCACAAGTAGCCCCTCACCTGAATTGTTGAATTTGCTTTTCACTTTCCCACCACTCATGAAAACAGCCTTAATGATCCCTGCTTATCTTTCTGTGCCCAAGAAAAGAGGCTGATAAAGGGGAAAAGGGTTCATCAGGATGCTGGTCCTTCATGACAAGGAAGCCATGGTGATGGGAGTAACTTGAGCCATGGTGCCAACTAGCAAGCACTGAAAGGGGGATTCAGTAATTGGCTTATTTCCACTTTTAAGGTCAGTCTGTGGCATGGTGCTGGTCACAGTCAATGTAGGTCTGCATTCCTCAGTTAAACAGCCCTAGAAATGCCCAGAGATAAGTCTCCTAGGTGAGTCTATATTCCCAACAAGATAACAATCCAGACCAACCAAACACCACCTCTCTAGAAGACAGCACATCCCTGTCCCTTCCTGAAAGTCTGAGCTTTGCTAACAGCCCTACCCAGGGTCCCTTTTACTCCCATACCCAGGGTAGAAGCTGCTTCCTGCAGCTGCTGGAGTTTTTTTATTCTCTAACAACATCGAAACTTTAGCTCCTACTAATCAGTTCTTTAGATGGAATTTTCCCTTTCAAGATAATGGATGGCTTCTGTCCTCTGATCAGACACTGACTGAGACGGTAGAGATGGAAATGATTGTTCCAGCAAAGCCCAGTCCTAGATTTAGATAGAGAAATGAATCTTCAGGGTGCTGATCCTTTCCTCCCTTCTTAGAACTGAAGCCTAACCTGCCTATCCTTATCTTCTTGTCAAGCCATGCTTCACTTGCTCTGTAGTGAGCACCGGAGGCCACACCGAGGCACCTGCTGTTCCAGGAACTTCACTAGCAGAGGCCAGACTTCTGCTTCGTGGGAAACATTTCTTCTAGCCCATTAGTGTCCCTACTTGGATCCACAAATACCTCCAGCACACTAACATTGGGGCTAAATGGTGGGGATTTAGTAATGACAAGTGACCAGATGATACACGCCAAGAATCCATTCTTTTTTTTTTTTAAGTGATTGACTGATAAACATTTCTTCTCAGCTCAGCCCATCGAGGAGCACAGAGGGCCCTGGGGGTAGTCTAAAGGAATGGTCATCATGGATTCCTTCTCCCTGGATCCTCAGCGTCCTTCATCACCACCTGCATTTCACTCATCGGACCATACTTGAGGGAAAGGCTAGCCCATCAGACAGACAGTGGACAAAGGAGAAGATAACTGGATATCACTCCTTCCATTCCCAAGTCATTTCTTTCTATTAAAGCTCTGGAATCGGTAGCACAGTGATTGTCTTCTGTGGGAGGTACCTTGAGAACAGCTAATCTTGATTGAAAACCACTTCAGTAGCTTATGGTTTAGGACTCATTTACCCACCCAGTTAGTATTTATTGGACAGATGTTTATTAAGCAGCTACCACCAGGCATTGGGTCAGACACTGGAAATAAAACAGGGAATGAGATAAGGTCTCAGCCCTCAGGATGCCTTCAGAAATGGGCATTTGAAAATAAAATTTAAGAAAAAAAAACCCTACTCTTCATCCTTTCTAGTCCTCCTGCATACAAGCCATTCTGGAGATGGGGTAGGTACCAAGACCTCTTTTGATGCTTGTGTAACCTTGGTAAGTCACGAGGCCTCTAAACTTTGGTTTCTTCAACTACAAATGAAGGTTAACCCCACAATGCAGCAAGATTGATGTGGAGATGGAGTGGCTGTGCTCAGGAAAGTCCAGCATACAAATTGGATGAGCTTAGAGGAAAAAAACACCCACTTCATCTCCCTTGTTATACTTAATGTGCTCATTTAATCTGCAAAGCATTTGCGCTGAGATGATTGAATTACTACTTTATGGTAAATAATTCGATTTAAAAATTCACATCTGGCGTTCCTTGTTACAATGGGAGAAGATGGGAAGAATTTGGCTTAAAGTCAAATTGGATTACAAACGAGGAAATGTGGGGGGTGGGGGGAGTGCATACATAATATTTGTGACTATTTCTCTTATCCATTGCTGGACCAAAATCCTCTCAAGAATGTGTGTGTGTGTGTGTCTTTAAACTGACACTGGAGGCCTTAGCTGTTTGGTTTCTCTAAAGAGATCTGAGAACATTGATACCTCTCACCTGTCAAGAAAACCTATGAATTAGACCTTTCCTTATTATGTAAACAAAGAAACTGGAGGTGGGAACCCTAAGTGAATGAGGCTTGCCAAGCCAGTCACTAGAAGGCTTGGGTCCCCTATCTGCCTTTTGCCAACAGGCTATCTGGGCTTATTAAGAGGTTCTTAGGTTTTTGTTGGTTGGTATTTTCATTTTATTTATTCATTAGTCCTATTTTTAAAAAATAGAAATGACCACCTTGCCAGAGGAAAACAAGTTCTCCTGTTTACCAAGAGAACAAAGACAAATGTTTATCTGGTTTACACAGAACTCCAAGCCAAACCAAGCGGAAGGCATGCCATCCATGGCGGGAGGAGGGATATTTATTGCAAAACATTACCTTCCCATTTCCCACTGAGTGTGGGGGTAGTGGTGTGTGCTATCATCTATTTTACTAAAGGTCAATTGGTATGGTAATGGAGGAAAGGTGGCTGAGTCTAATGAGGCATGAACACAGCATCACCCCTTAGAACAAACAGAGAAGGGACACTGAGTGCAACCTAAGCCCTTGCCCTGTGCACCAGAGCAAAGGTGGGCCTGCACCAGCAAAGGGCACTGTCAATTCCAGTGATCTTGTCCCAAAGCTAAGGAGGAGCTGACTACGCCATGCTGTTTGGGAGGCCTTTCTCCAACATCTACAGTAGACATCATTTTTATTTCACACCAAACTAACACCTTCTCCCTTTTTCTGCTTTAGGGGTTTGAAACTCAACCACTAATATCCCAGCCTCCTCACAAGCCAGTTCTAACCAGTAACTTAGTGGTCTTCAAGACAGAGACCTCACAGGCTAAAGAGACACCTCAACATTTAAGAGAACTCGCTGCTCTTACAGAGGTCTTTGTTCCCAGTACCCACATCTGGCAGGCCACAACCTCCTGTCACTCCTGCTTCAGGATAGCTGATGCCCTTGTCTCGCTTCTGTGTGCACCCACATACATAGACATACACTTACACAGACACATATTTATCTCTTATATAAAATAAATATATTTTAATAATATTTATTTACTATGTTATTTTATTATTTTAAAATATATTTATATCTTATTATACTTTTATGTAAATATCAATTTATAAATTCTATATTTTATATAATAAATATATTATATGCTTATATAAATAACATTATATTTTTTAAAATAATAAGAAATTTAAAAGCCAGAGATATGAGCAGCTGGTAGAGTACCAGGCATCACATTCTGAACATAACTGGAATAGCTTTTTGCCTCTCTCTTTTTCCCATTAGAATGTGAACAAAATATCTGACCATTCAACCACCATTCTGCCTTCATGGAACAGATATGGGGACAAGGAAGACTCAGCTTGTTAAGAATCAGATAAAATAATGGCATGAACAAAAAATATGGATTTCTGTAGTGGTAACAGAGGCTCTGGATCAATACCAGAAATAACTCTTTATATGAAAAAAACATAATCTTATTTATGATTGTCTGACCCACTTTCCTACTGTAAGTAGCTGTGATTTGAATACAACAGAGATTTAGTTTTGGTTGCAATGAAACACATGAAACAGTATGGAAAATGATTCTAGTATATATAAATCAAGAATAGCATACTGATTTTACAGATGAACAGAAAGAAAATAGATACTAATTACAACAGTATAAGGCTCCACAGCACAAGAATGGAAGAAGAAACAAATATAAAATAAAATATAAGTAAAAACTTTTATGTTTTTAATTTTAAGATATTAGTCTGATAGGGTTGTAGGGATGAAGTGGTTTCAATAAAGAACAATAGCTAGGGTTAAGGACACATACTTAGACTTGGATACAATTGAAAAGAAATCATTGGTAATTGCCCTGTGTCATGTCTGTAGTTTTGGATCTGTAGAACTGGCCCCTTCACACACTGCAGCAGTTCATCAGTGGGGTAGATGTTGGGCTGGGCCAATTCAAAGCTGTGAATCTGGTCCTAAAATGTACCAGAAATGGTTAGCCCACTGGCTCTCACACACAGGATATCTAAAAGGAGTCCAAGTGAAGTCCCAGTATTGACAGAGTAGCAGAAGGTAGACACATCCCTCATACCAGACCAACAAGTAATTGTAATGAATATTTGCAAGCAAAAACAAAAACCAAAAACCAAAAACAAAATGTGAACAAAAGGGAATACTGTGGACACACTGTGACACACCACAGCTTCCACAGTGAGGTTTTTCTCTCTCTCTATTGGAGGAGATGTTACCAGGGTGGAGGGTGGGTACAAAGAGATGGGGAGATGAGTGGGATTGGGGTGCATAATGTGAAATTCATAAAGAACCAATAAAATGTTTAAAAATGTTTATCAAAAAGAGATAGAGCCAAAAACAAGATAATCCAGCATGATGGTACACATTTGCAATCCCAGCATTCAGTAGATTGAGGCAGGAGTATTAGTGACCATTCCAAGCCAACCAGAGATACAAATTAATTCTCTGTCTAAATGCAAATGAAAACAAAAAGTCTTTGTCTTAAAAAAATGCAAAACAAATAAAAACAAAATATGATCAACTTCAATATATGTATCACGCATAATGAATATGTGTGTTAGAATCTCCCATCTAAGGAGAGGCTCTGAATACAGTCTTCACAGAAGAGAGATTGGTTAACATGTATGAGGACCTGGGTTTAGTCCCCAGCAAAGTACCACTGCAGACCCACTGGAAAGGCTATAATGCAAAGAATGGATGACACCACGTGTTGAGGAACAGGAAGAATGCTGATAACCATCACAACATTACTTGTGGGAGTATGTATTGGTATAAACATTTTTGGAAACTATTTCAAAATATCTACCACAGTGAAGCATATTCCCATTCTATGACTCATCAATCATACTTCTAAATATTTGTAGCACAAGGAACCGAATCCATATGCTTAGGAAAATGATCTATATGTAGGAGGGTCCAAAAGCAACATTGTCCCTGAGAGCTCTAAACCAACGATAGCCCAAATGTACACTAGCAATAGAATAAATCAATACTTCATAGCTACACAATGCAACAGTATGCAGCAGCAGGGATGGCTCAACTAGACTCCATATAATACCATAAACTCACAAACCTGTTAACTGAAAGAGATCACAAGCTAAACAGGAAATCGTATATGATATATGTTCACGTAGAAGTGAAGCACAGTCCAAATCCCTGTGAGAAGCCAACACAACGTAACCCCACAAAGATGGAGAGGAGAAGAAGAAAGGCCCAAGGGTGGTGTCTGAGGTGCTGCTGATGTCTTTCTTGGTTGGGTGTTGATGTTAGAGTTGTGCTTCCCTTTTAAAAGTGGATTTAGCCACACAGTTAAGGTAGGTGAGATAGGGTTAATCTACAAATATTTATCAGAGGACATTGCTCTAATGGAAGGTTTGGGTAAAATATCTCATTGATGGGATAACTGACTCATTAAGAAATCAAGTTTTTCAAACATGCTACCATCAAGAAATAAGACATTTGATTAATAATAGAAGTTCAGCCCTGACTCATGACAGCAAGGAATGGAACCAGCTTAGGTGACCGTCAACAGATGAAGGGAAAGTTAAAATGTGGCACATAGGCACAATGGAGTTTTATTCAGCTGTAAGGAAAAATGAAATCTGAAGGGAAATGGATGAGTGTTATATCTAGAAGGCATTCGATTAAGCAGGGCAATCCAGATTCAAAATGACAAACATCATGTGTTCACTCTCTCATGAATCCTAACTTTTAATGCTTAAATATATGCATGTGTATAAGTGGGTGTGAGTGAGGGCATAGGATGGGACATAGAAGGAGACGATGAGAAGGGGCAGGGTGTGTTGAGGAAAGAGAAAGCAACAGATTGTCTGAGGCTCTTGGGGAGGAAGGGCACAAGATGGAGTCAAGGGAATAAGGGGAGAAGGGGGTAAAGGTAAAAGGGGGTAAATGAAAAAGAGGCTCTTGGGGAGGAAGGGTACAAGATGGAGTCAAGGGAATAAGGGGAGAAGGGGGTAAAGGAATAAGGGGAGAAGGGGTAGAGGAATAAGGGGAGAAGGAGGTAGAGGAATGAGGGGAGTAGGGGTCCTCTGGGAAGGAAAGGAAAGGGAGAAAAAACAAATGTTTAAAATCCTAGAATGAAACCTTATACTTTGCACACTGATTAAAAATAAGCAGATAAAATTTACCTTTTCAGAACAATGCTGCAACTATCGGGTATGCCCACCCCATAAGAAAGTTTCCATGCACTTAATGCAGGAATCTCCTTCTCCCACACACTCCACACTCAAATACTAAACTGTGTTAACCTGGTATCAGACATGGTCCTAGGTGTAGCAAGTCTGTGACCAAGATCTTGACCTTCTGGGATTACAGTAGTCTGCCCTTATTTCATGATTCTACAATAGCTTAGAAATGGGTCTGTTTATTCTAGAAAATTCCACCCAAATTACAACTGAAGCTCTTTACTCTAGCATTGACACACTGGGTTGAATTTATTTGCTAAGCCCTAAAACTTAGCTCTGTACTGAATGCAACGATTTATTTTGTGAATGTGTGTGTTTCTGTCTGTCTGTCTGTCTGCCTGCCTGCCTGCCTGCCTGTCTCTTTTTGTGCCTGTGCCTGTATGAAAGAGTCAGGTATGTGAGGTCATCTAAGATGAAATGAGCTTCAAATCCATTCATGAAGTAAGTGTTCAATGTGATGGGAGATACAGCAGATATGTGAGTGAGATTGCATGTGTCAGGCTGAACCATGGTAACTGGTCTAACCCAACCAAGTACATTTTATTAAGAGGTTTGCCAGCTCACTCACTCTCAAGACCCAGCAATGGAGCAGAAGTCAGCCGTCATATCCAACATGCCTACACTCGGTCTCATTGGTAGAGTCAGAGGAAAGGCCACCATCGGAGTGAATTCACACAAGCTGGAGACCACATCCAGGCAATTCTCTATTCAAAGACTTAGCCCTCAAAAGCAGCAGTCCTTCCTGGGAAGTCCTTTCCTCTCCCCAGCTGAGATCTTCTGAAAACCATCTGTGCTGAACAGACAGTGACGCGAGAGCAGCAGGGGCCCTAGGAAGGCTCAGGCTTCTTCTTCTCAATCAGTCTTTAAAAATAGCAAAGACTTAAGGCTCCAGCCAGGAAGATGCTTCACCCTTCATATGGTATTCTCAGAGCTACTCATTATTGACTTATCACAGTTTATCAACTGGGGCTCTCCCTTTCTTGGGCTCAGATTTCTGCAAAAAGTTTAGGTTTTTCTTTGAAAGCAGTGTTATTTCTGCACCTTATTCCCTTCAGACTCACAACTTAAAATCAACCGCAGGTCATATATCCTCTATAAAGTCTTCCTTGGCTCATCTTCCTACTTCAATGTGGAACATACCTTTCTCTGACATCCCCATCCAAGTTTGCAGAGAACATTTTGATTCATGCATTATGCTGTCTCCTGAGGAACATAACTGTTCATTCTCACATGAAGTAACAAGAAGGGCACCTGGCATATGGGAGGTGTGTGGTAACTGTCAGTGACCAGCTGATACTTTCAAATGACAGGTTTGGAAGTGAAACTGGCTAGAACTCCAAGTACTCTGTCGAAGAGATACAGAAAGAGTCAACAGACTTGTTCCTGATTTTAGTGGAACTACTTTAAGTTTCCTTCATTTAATTTGGTGTTGGCTATTGGCATGCTGTACATTGCCTTTATTGTGTTTCGGTATGGGCCTTGTGTCCCTGCCCTTTCCAAGATTTTTATCATAAAGGGGTCTTGGACTTTGTCAAAGACTTTTTCAAAATCTAATGAAATGATCATGTGGCTTTTTCCTTTCTGTTTGTTTATGTGGTGAATTCCATTGATGGATTTTCATATATTGAACCACCTCTGCTTCCCTGGGATGAAGTCTACTTGATCATGGTGGATAATGTTTTGATATATTCTTGGATTTGGTCTGTGAGCACTTTATTGAGTATCTTTGCATCAATGTTTATAAGAGAAATTGGTCTGAGATTCTCTTTACTTGTTGGGTCTTTGCGTGGCTTAGGTATCAGGGTGACTGTGGCCTCATAGAATAAGTTTGGCAGTGGTCTTTCTGTTTCTACATTGAATAAATGGTTTGAGAAGTATTGATTGGTACTACCTCTTTGAAAGCCTAGTAGAATTCTGCACTAAAACCATCTGACCCTGGACTTCTTTTGGTCGGGAGACTTTTAATGATTGATTCTACTTCCTTAGCATTATATGGGAAGTCTAGGAGAGTAATCCTAGATTAGGTTTCTACTGGGGAGCATACAGAAACTGAAGTGGCCATCTCCTGTAGCCAGGAATAACTCCAGTGGAGGGAAGAGGACATCAACCTATCCACAAAACCCTTAACCCAAAATGTGCCCTGCCTACAAGATATGCAGGGATAAAGATGGAATAGAGACTAGGGAAAGGCCAACCAATGACTGGCCAACATAAGACCCATCCAATGGGAGAAAATCAACCCTGATGCTATTAATGATACTCTGTTATGCCTGTAGACAGGAACCTACCATAACTGTCTCCTGAGAGGCCTCATCCAGCAATAGATGGAAACAGATGCAGAGACCCATAGAGAAACATTAGGCATTGCTTGGGGAGTCTTGTAGAAAAGTAGGGGATAGAATTGAGCAAGCTGGAGGGGCCAAGGATATCACAAAAAGGCCTACAGAGTCAACTAACATGGGTCCATGGGGGCTCACAGAGACTGAACCACCAATCATAGAATTTGCAAGGGCTAGACCAAGTCCCCCCACATTTGTAGCAGATGTGTAGCTTGGTCTCCATGTGGGTCCCCTGACAATTGGAACAGGGGTTGTCTCTGATTCTGTTACCTGCCATTGGATCCTCTTCCCCTACCTGATGGGGCCTCAGTGGGAGAGGAGATAAATAGTCCTGCTGGGACTAGATGTCCCAGGGTGGGTGGTAACCAAGAGGGGCTTCACTGTCTTTGAGGAGAATGGGAGGGGTAATATGGAGAGGGATTTAAAAGGGCAGGACTGGGAGGGAAGGAGGGAGGGGGCTGTGATTGAGATGTAATGTGAATAAAAATAAATAAATTATGAAAAAATGGAAAAAAGAAAGAAAGAAAAAGTGAGACTGTTTCCAAAACCACAAAATACTGAATCTGGCTTAAGAACTGAGACAGGAATGGAGCCATCTATCCCACTGAGGCGCCCTCCTTGCTAGATCCCTGGCCAAAGAGTATACTCTTATGTTTTTAGGTCAAAGAATATGAAGAAGTGAGTAGATACACAGAATGAATAAGTCTAGAAATCTAATTAAAGTGTGCCACAAGAAATTTAGGTGGTAAAATTATGCTGTATTTGGACTTGGTGTGAAAAATATAGATTTTAACACTCTTGTCATCAAAACCAAAAAAAGCAGGGGATAACTGTAATATTGTAGATGTGTTAATTGCCTCACATTATAGTAACCTTCTTACACCTCCATGTAGCCTATACAATCAGACTGTATTCTTTACATGTGCAGGATACATTTAAGTTTAAGGAGCTCCAAATAGAGATGAAAAGAGACTTGAGTATCTTCCAATGAATTTGTGAGAATTTTCCCTTTATATGACCAGAAAGAGAGAGGAAGAACAGAGGAAAAAATTGGCATTAAAGAAAAGATGAATGAGCCGGGTGTGGTGGCACATGCCTTTAATCATAGCACTTGAGAGGATTTCTGAGTTTGAGGCCAGCCTGGTCTACAAAATTAGTTCCAGGACAGCTAGGGCTATACAGAGAAACCCTGTCTGGAAAAAGACAAAAACAAAGAGAGAGAGAGAGAGAGAGAGGGGGGGGGAGGGGGGTAGGGGAGGGGGAGAGGAAGAAAGAGAGGGAGAGGGGGAGGGAGGGAGGGAGGGAGAGAGAGAGAGAGAGAGAGAGAGAGAGAGAGAGAGAGAGAGAGAGAGAAGATGAATATGTAGTTGATAATTACTCTGAACATCATGACTAGTCTTTTAATATACAAGAAAGAACCTGGGAATGAAAGGTCACAGAGACACAAAACTTGTTAGGATTAACTTTCCCTCCTCTTTTTATGCTTTTCCAACTTGCAGACTAAGGCTAAGTTACATTAGAAATGTAGCAGCCCCACATCTGAGCTTCACTCTGCTCAAGAGAAAGGCAGCACCTAATATCTAGGAAATGACTTGGTTCTCTCTACCTGGCCTAGTGCAGACTGGAGCTGGCCTGGTACACACAGCTGAGACTCTACGTCCTCCTGTCAAAGATTTTTCATAAGACAAGGTCATTCTATGCCTACAATGGAGCAAGACAAACGTGAGACAATTTCATAAGCATGCCTGTAGCAAAGACACAAACATTGTTCAAACCACAAACACATCCACACGTCTCCCTATCTTGGATGCATGAAATCCATTTCTTTGCCTTCAGTCATGGTCGGTTCTCCACACTTTAATAATATTTATTAAAAGACATTAGAATTTCCCTGTCTTCTTGACAACAGTCCATCTAGAATAAAGCCTTCTCCCATGCAAATCCTCTTCCCAGTGCCTAATGTCAATGCTGTGAGTTCTTCTGAGCTCTCTTACAAAGGAGCTTTGACTACCCTACAGTGTATATCTTCTCTGTACCCACAAGCAACAAATCCAACTTATTCCACAATTGGTGTACATTTCTCAGTTGTTCACTGGAAGGTATGGACAATTCTTTAAAAACTTGGTTCAGTCAAGGAGAAAATGGGTTGCCCCCAAAGCTAGAGTATATACTCAAGTATTAGACTCTTCAGAAGAAGCACCAGAAAAAGATATTGCTCTAATTTTGTCATGTTTCTGCCCTACCTCAGTTTAAAAATGAAATATCAGAGAAACTCCCAGAAGAAATGGTGATGTAAAAATGTATTATTTTTTATTTTTATTTCAAAACTTTTTCCTTACAATATATATTGATCATATTTTTTTCTCCTCTCCCAATTCTTCAAAGATGCTCTTTACCTCCTTACCTACCCAACTTCGTGGTTTTTTTCTCCTCAAAACAAACAAACAAGCAAGCAAACCCAGAAAGAGCAGACAATGGAAATAAAAATAATCAAATAAAATGCCAATAATGTAAAAATTAAAAATAAAATAAATAAGCCAACCAAAATGAAAAAATAAACTCCACCCCTAACCAAGAAGCTATTTGCAATTGATGCCTGCTGGGGAGGGGACAATAAGGTTTTGTTTTATTTTTTCCAGTGGATTGTCACTGGTGTATCAACCACATTCCATGGCAGGACCCATACCCAGGAGTAGTGGGCCAACAAAAATGAAATAAATTAGTATATTGGATATGTTCTTTATTTATATTTCAAATGTTATCTCCTTTCCTGTTTTCTCTACCTCCCAGAAACCCCCATCCCATCCCCCTCCCTCTGCTACTATGAGGGTGTTCCTCCCACGGATGCCTGACAAGAGCATCCTCTGCTACATATGCAGCTGAAGCCATGAGTCCCACCATGAATACTCTTTGGTTGGTGGCTTAGTCCCTGGGAGCTATGGGGGGTCTGGTTGGTTGATACTGCTGTTCTTCCTATGGGGTTGCAAACTCCTTCAGCTCCTTCAGTCCTTTCTCTAACTCCTTAATTAGGAACCCTGCACTCAGTCCAATGGATGGCCGAGAGCATCCGCACCTGTATGTGTAAGGTTCTGGCAGAACCTCTCAGGAGACAGCTATATTAGGCTCCCTTCAAGCATTTCTTGGCATCAACAATAGTGCTGGTTTTTGGTAACTGTATATGGAATGAATCCCCAGGTGAGACAATCTCTGGATGGCCTTTCCTTCAGTCTCTACTCTACACTTTGTCTCCATATTTGCTCCTGTGAGTATTTTGTTCCCCTTTCTAGGAAGGATCAAAGCACCCACAGTTTGGTGTTCCTTCTTCTTGAGCTTCATGTGGTCTGTGAATTGTATCTTGGATATTCCAAACGTTTGGACTAATATCCACTTATCAGTGAGTGGATAGCATGTGAGTTCTTTTGTGATTGGGTTACCTCACTCAGGATGATGTTTTCTAGTTCTATCCATTTGGATAAGAATTCATGAATTTATTGTTTTAGTACTCCATTGTGTAAATGTACCACATTTTCTATATCCATCCCTCTGTTGAAGGACATCTGGGTTCTTCCCAGCTTCTGGCTATTATAAATAAAGCTGCTATGAACATAATGTAGCATGTGTCCTTATTACATGTTGGCGCATCTTCTGGGTATATGCCCAGGAGTGTTATTGCTGGATCTTCCGATAGAATTATATCAAACTTTCTGAGGAACTGCCAAACTTATTTCCAAAGTGGTTGTACCAGCTTGCAAAATCACCAGCAATGGAGGAGTGTACCTTTTTCTCCACATTCTCTTAAGCATCTGCTGTCACCTGAGAACTTCTGGGGGAATCACCATCCCTGACATCAAACTGTATTACAGAGCAATAGTGATAAAAACTGTATGATATTGGCACAGAGACAGGTAGGAAAATCAATGGAATAGAATTGAAGACCCAGAAATGAACCCACACACCTATGGTCACTTGATATTTGACAAAGGAGCTAAAACCATCCAGTGGGAAAAAAACAGCAGTTTTAACAAATGATGCTGGTTCAACTGGCAGTGAACTTGTAGAAAAATGCAAACTGACCCATTTTTATCTCCTTGTACAAAGCTCAAGTCCAAGTAGATCAAGGACCTCCACATAAAACCAGATACACTGAAACTTATAGAGGAGAAAGTAAGGAAGAGCCTTGAACACATGGGCACAGGGGAAGATTTCCTGGACAGGACACCAATGGCTTATGCTCTAATATCAAGAATCGACAAATGGCACCTCAAACTGCAAAGCTTCTGTAAGGCAAAGGACACTGTCAATAGGACAAAATGGAAACCAACAGATTGGGAAAAGATTTTTACCAATCCTACATCTGATAGAGGGCTAATATCCAATATATACAAAGAACTCAAGAAGTTAGACTCCAGACAATCAAATAACCATATTAAAAAGGGGGTGCAGAGCTAAACAAAGAATTTTCAACTGAGGAATATTGAATGGACAAGAAGCACCTAAAGAAATATTTAACATCCTTAGTTGTCATCAGGGAAATGCAAAATAAAACAACCCTGAGATTCCACCTCACACCAGTCAGAATGGCTAAGATCAAAAACTCAGGAATGAATTATTTTAAAGGAACAATTGGGATTTCACTTCACTACTCTTCACACAAGAAACAGCCATCTGAAAATGAAGCTCTGTAGTGTGGTGGGCCAAGTACTGTATGGAAGCAACGGATTTCCCCCACATCCTTACTCAGCGCCATGATTTCTACCAGTTCCTGTGCAAGCATTTCTCCAGAGAGCTGTCACAATATTTTTCTTTCCACCAAAGAATACCAGAGTGCTTTTTCTTCTCAAGTTCTTCTTGTGTTGTATAATGTGACAGGTTATTAAATCAATTTCTTTCCCTCTCTTTAAATAGCACATAGCATCAAGCACAGCAATGCTTCAGAATTAAAAATGACAACCTAGAAATGATTGGATTCATCATTTATCTTGAACACACACATGGACCCAACCCACACTGTTCATGTCAACTCATATTCATTCTATATTACTAGTATATGAATTAGCTAGGTTTTAATTATAGCCCAATTTTACTACAACCCTAGTCATAAAATATCATATCATATTATATTATATTAATAGTTAACACATTTATTGACATAAATTAAATTTTAGAAAAGACAGAAATTATTTAGGATCACTTAAGTGAGCTCAAATCATGTCAAACCAAGTATGATCATTAATCTTGATTGTTAACCTGACTTAACTGAAAAATACCCCAATTAGGTATGTCTGGAAGGGCATTTAGAGCCATGAAGATCTGAGGGCCCTGACAGATCCATAATGTGATGGTACTGGGAAATGGTAAAAGAAAATGAGGCATATGTGGAGAAGGAAGCAGGGACCCTGGATGTACTCTTGGGGCTGCATCTCACCTGGCACCTCCCTGTACTTCCCCACTTTGTCTGCTCACGGTCTGCTATGAAGAAGCTCCTCTCCCATCAGGCCCTGCTACCAGGATGCTTCATGATGGGGTCTGAGACATGGAGTACAGAGATCCTGGACTATACCTTTGGAAGCCATGAGCAAAAGACAACAATTTCTACCCTTTTGATGCTTTTGTTGGGGTCTGATCTCAATAATTAAAAGAGTTATAAAAAATGCCAAGAAAGTTGGCACTCTTTGACGGGGGCAAGAGCATGCCTTCCTTTTCATTGGAAATATTTTATTTTATTTTATTTTATTATTATTGGGTATTTATTTCATTTACATTTCCAATGCTACCCCAAAAGTCCCCCACACCCTCCCACACCCACTCCCACCTCTTGGCCCTGGTGTTCCTCTATACTAAGGCATATAAAGTCTGCATGACCAATGGGCCTCTCTTTCCACTGATGGACGACCAGGCCATCTTCTGATACTTATGCAGCTAGAGACATGAGCTCTGGGAGGGGTACTGGTTAGTTCATATTGTTGTTCCACCTATAGGGTTGCAGATCATGCTAGCTCCCTGGGTACTTCCTCTAGCTCCTCCATTGGGGGCCCTGTGATCCATCCAATATCTGACTGTGAGCATTCTGTGTTTGCTAGGCCCCGGCATAGTCTCACAAGAGACAGCTGTATCAGGGTCCTTTCAGCAAAATCTTGCTAGTGTATGCAATGGTGTCAAGTTTGGAGGCTGATTATGGGATGGATCCTCGGGTATGGCAGCCTCTAGATAGTCCATCCTTTCGTCTCAGCTCCGAACTCTGTCTCTGTAGCTCATTCCATGGATGCCTTGCTCCCAATTCCAAGAAGGGGCAAAGTATCCACACCTTGGCCTTCGTTCTTCTAACTTCTATCTTGGGTATTCTAAGTTTCTGGGCTAATATCCACGTATCAGTGAGTACATATCATGTGAGTTCTTTTGTGATTGAGTTACCTCACTCAGGATGATGCTCTCCAGGTCCATCCATTTGCCTAGGAATTTCATAAATTCATTCTTTTTGATAGCTGAGTAGTACTCCATTGTGTAAATGTACCACATTTTCTGTATCCATTCCCCTGTTGAGTGGCATCTGGGTTCTTTCCAGCTTCTGGCTATTATAAATAAGGCTGCTATGAACATAGTGGAGCATGCGTCCTTCTTACCGGTTGGAACATCCTCTGGATATATGCCCAGGAGAGGTATTGCAGGATCCTCCAGTAGTACTATGTCCAATTTTTTTGAGGAACCGCCAGACTGATTTCCAGAGTGGTTGTACAAGCTTGCAATCCCACCAACAATGGAGGAGTCTTCCTCTTTCTCCACATCCTCGCCAGCATCTGCTGTCACCTGAATTTTTGATCTTAGCCATTCTGACTGGTGTGAGGTGGAATCTTAAATTGCCCTCCTGAATCTAGTTTTTCTGATAGGCATATGCTGTTTTGACCACTTCAGACAGAACTTGGATTATTTTTAAAGTTAAAAAAAATATATATATTCTTTAACATGACTTCAAAGAAAGAATCATGTAATCTATCAAGTATTAATAATAATATCAATAATAATTATTAACTAAATGATATAGTCCATATTACTATCTCCATTTATGAATGAGGAAATATAGGTTACTTATTTCTATAGGATTTCATAGACAGTAAACAATAGATCTATAGCTGAAATACAGACCATCTCTGTCAGAGTCAGCTGTATTTTTCCCAACATTAAAAACTACATTCTCTGCAGAGCTTTTTTTTTATGCGATTCCACTCCAGAAGTGACCCTCAGTACGTGTCTCAACCAGTCAACCTCATCTGGAATCCCTATTAGTTCTTAAGTTTGTTTTTGTTTTTGTTTTTTTTTTTTTTTGTTTTTCATATAACTCTTCAGTAGAAAGTACAAGGATTACTTTTAATGCCTTTGAAATTTTCTCCTCTAGTATTATAGATGTAGGACAGTACTGTATCATACCTCTGTGAATGTAAAATAAGCTTGGACCTGCTTTATGATAAGTAGTAGTGACCATGCTTTATCAGAGCTGTTTGTAGTGATGTTGCTCAGAATGTTTTCTTTCCAGATGATGATTGAGAAGCTAATTAAAAAAAAAAAAAGAAAGAAACAAAAAATGGTGCCAGGTACCACAAGAGTAACAGAACTGTGCTGTTTTCTGGGGTTTTGTTTTTTTACTTTTTTTTTTTTTTGATAGAGTGTGCTGGATGTCTCTACAATTTTGTTCAAATGACTGAAATGACTGCAGAACCTGGAAAAGCTGTTGCTGCTATTGATGCATAACATACTGCTATTATTGGTCTTTTTATATAAATATAAATATATACATATATATAATTTGAATTTTTTGGAAACTTTAGCTGTGCTGTCAACTTTGGAAAAACGTATCCCAGTTTACTGTGTTGAGTTGGCATTGTACAGAAATTAACAGCCATATTGGTCTAGAAATGTTGAACTTAATTTTTTTCCCATTTGTACAGGGGTAACTCACTGTATTAAATATGTAAGGCCTTATCTACGTGGGTTTGATTACCAAAACTAATAAAATATTCTATAAATGTAAAAAAAGCTCATTTTCAACTACTCTTGGCTTCACCACAGTTGCTTCCTATCCATACTATCACAACTCTCAGATGGACAAATCCAGTAGCCTCCTGAGCTCTCTGCAATATCCACATTTGTCATTGTGCAGTATCACAAGCGAGGTTGTTTCACAGAGTATGAACCCCTTTTCTGTTCCAAGCCCTCTATTTGTGTTGTGGAACTATGTCCTGCAAGTTGAAGTATTTGGCTGAAGCCCAGGCAATAAATACAACTCACAAGTCCCATGAAGATTACAAAAAACTAGTAGGATTCACAAGGCTTCTGTCCAACGTTATGCAAGTAGTAACAATTGCTGGGAGAAGAGACAGTCAACTAATTGAGTTGTCTGCAAGCAATATAGATACCTTCAGGGACATAGCCTTAGTGAGTTGCCATCCATTGTAGTGGTTTAGCCCCCCATAGGCTTATATGGTCAAATACTTGGTCCTCAATTTGTAGAACTGTTTGGGAAAGATTAGGAGGCATGGCCTCACTGAATGTGTGTTACCAGGACTGGGCTGTGAGGTTTCAAAATCCCATGCTATTCCCAGTATCTCTTTCTATCTTTCTGCCACATATCTATGGAACAGAATGTTAGCTCTCAGATACTGTTCCAGCACCACATCTGCCTGCCTGTTGCCATGTTCTATGCCATGATGACCATGGGCTCCAACCCTCTGGAATTGAGAAGTCTAATACACATTGCCTTTTATAAGGTGCCTTGTCCCTTCATAGCAGTATAAAAGTAACAAAGATGTGTATCCTGGGGTGAACTTTTCAGTAATACAGCTGCCTGTGAGCCATCTAATCTATAAGCAACCTCAAGAAACTCAGTGGTTCACTAAACAAGATTTGGACAAATTTTATTCCCCCTTTGGCCTGTCATATTGGTACCCTATCTGGGGGGAAAAGATATTTGTTCCCATCTCCCCAGGAGAGGGAAATCATACATATATGGCATACTGAATAAAACCCTCCAAGATTTCTTCCATTGTCTACAGGGCTTTGTATGATGATGGTTGTTTGGCAACTCCAAGATCATTTCCTGACGTTTTCCTTATCACACTGTCCTCCAGGCACCTTGCCCCCTCATTGTTTGGGAATGATAAAGATGAGGATAATGAAAAAGATGAAGATGATGATGTTAAGAATGACTGATAACAGGTCCAGCCTATTCAGGAACTTTTAAGTACATAGCAGAGTAATGTTAACTTTAGACACCATGTTGCACAGTGGATCTATGATGTACCTATCGTGGATCTATGATGTACCTATCGAACATAATCTTGGATCCATCCCTTACGAAGTCAGATAGCCTATGACAGGGCCTCTGTCCTTCCCCCTGTCAGAATACCATCCCAAGAATCTAGATGGCTGACTCCTCGCCCATCAGGCTTCTGTATGAATATTTCCTCCTCAGAGAAGTTCTCCCTGACTACAGTTTTAAAATCAGTCTCGATTCATTCTCTATCCACTTCCTTGCTTTAGTTTATCATCAGAGTGTTTGCCATTTTCTAACAATAGATTAGACAATTATTGCATTTTTTCTATTTTCCAGGAAAAAAAAAAGTTAATACCATGTTGCTCCATGCTGTATCTCCAGTGCTGAGAAAAGTGTCTGGGCAGGAACTCAAAAAATGTTTGCCAAATTAAACAAACAAAAGTAAAGAATTATTAATGCACATATGATTAGTGGACTGGTAGTTGAAAGGACAAACTGCTTTATGCCATTGAGTTGTTGTATAGAATACATATTTAAATAGCAAAATGTAATTTCAATTTTTTTAAATTCTCAGCATGCCAGGGGTTATAGCACATGCCTTTATTCTCAGCTCTCAGGAGGTAGAGGCAGGTGCATGCAGATCTCTGAGTTTGGGACAAGCCTGGTCTACAAAGTGAATTCCAGGACAGAAAGTGATACACAGAGACATCTTGTCAAAAAGAAGGAGGAGGAGGAGGAGGAGGAGGAGGAGGAGGAGGAGGAGGAGGAGGAGGAGGAGGAAAAGGAAAGGGAAAAGGAAAAGAAGAAGAAAAAGAAGAAGAAAAAAAAGAAGAAGAAGAAAAAGAAAAAGAAGCAACAACAGAAAAAAAAATCCTCAACATAGTAGTTAACAAGAAAAGACTAATTATCAAAGAAGTGGGAAGATTCAGTTTCGATTATGATGCTGTGACCACATGAGTACGGTCCAGTAAGTAAACAGGACTTGACATCCTGATGCACCAGCAGAAAGGGGATCCTGGAGTGACTAGGACTCCTGAATCTGAAGTCAGAGGATTTAGAGAGAAGACTCCACTACAACGATCACACGCTCTTTGAGAAGACATTGTGGCATCTCAGAGTCTCAGCTTCCTTATCTGTGATAAGTAACTGAGGTTGTAGTAGTAGCCTTGAAGGGTCGTTTTGAGGAATCAATGAGAACACAAGTATGAAAGAGATACCCAGGAACAGTTGTACGTCTTCATTTTCCTCATCTCTAGTGTAGTAATATACGTGTGCGTGATCCTAAAAGTAGGAGAGCAACTGTAATTCAAGTTTCCTTCCTATACTCCTTGAAACTATTCATTGTCTAAGCTGAATATTCAGGATAGAAAGTGTTTCTTTTCACAAAGTCTATGCCGCCCATTCAAGGTTCCAAGAGAGCTCTCTAAAGAGGAATCGAGATCTTGAATATGATTACATTCTTCATGCCCACACACTTCAAAGCAATTGTGTTTTGTATGATAATAAGATGAAATCCTCAGACAAATGATGTACCAGGTATGGTCCTGGGCTTCACTGTGTGGGAGAAGTTAGCATTTCTCATTTAAAAGAGGATCCGTACCCTTGTCCTGAACTGTCATGAATGGAAGTCTACATATAAGCATTCTACCTATTAGTGTAAGCTTGTGGTGTGAAGACATCTGTAGATAATAGGAAACACTGGCCATTCAATTATGCCTAGGACTTCAAGTGCTCCCTGCTGCTCTTCTAGCCATTGTGGAACAGGAATGAGCCATACCAGTAACTTGTGCCCTGTCTGACCTCGTCCTAAGGAAGCAATGAGTCAATTTAAGCTGCTTCAGTTCTGGGTACTTGCTACACAATTTCTCATCTAGTAGCTAAAGGAAGCTGGAGAAGGTGAATCTTCAGTAGATAAAGGCTAAAATAAATTCCTTACACCACAGCTTCCTTGCTCAGAAATGGTTTTGAAAAGGCTAACACTGAGCAAAGTGGGGGAAAGACTGTCCAATTGTTCTTTGATACACAGTTCTGAGCTATGAGCAAAGTGGGGGAAAGACTGTCCAATTGTTCTTTGATACACAGTTCTGAGCTATGATCTTTCACCAAAAACTTGTCTATGTATTCAAGAGGCAAAGATTTTTAACTAAGTCCTCAGATGAGAGAGAACTCTCAAAAAAAAATCAAGTATTTGAAACTAGGATCCAAGATAGAAAGTTGAAGATTTCCAAGCTTCAGTCAAGATAAAATATTTAATTAGCCTATAAACTGACCCTAAGAACATCTGGAGATTCCAGAAGGCAAGAAATTTTCTTGTCACTTCTAAGTGTGCCAGACAGTGGAGGACCATGTTGGCAAAAAAAAAAAAAAAAAAAAAAAAAAGCAGAAACGGGAAGAGAGGTTATCAGCATGGCCTCTCTGAGATTCCGAGCTTACAGATTAGAAAACACAGACCAGCAGCGTGAACTCTCTCCATGCCTATTCATCTTCTTCAAAATACAGAGAGTGGAGGGGATAAGGAAAGTCAGATAAGCCCCGGCCAGGAAGCTGAAGCACACCAATCAGATGGTTATTCACATAGTGAATACATACAGACCTGTTAAATCTCCTCAGGGGATGCTCTCGTACTTTGTCCAGACAATAGAACCAAGAACTCTTAGGCTCATCAGTAGACCAAAACCTTGCCTTTGGCATTAAATACATCTAGATGTGATCATTACATGATAAGTATTTTCCTATCTCTATATAGACATACATACATGCACACATATGTACATACATACATGAGCACCAACAGATCTGTAATATTAGTTTTCATGTGACATTAGTCTTCATGTATTATCTCCATTAGGCAAAGTAGTGTCTAGTATTTATCAAGTGCCTGGAATGTGCCAGGTATTACATTAAGCTACTCTTAAGCACTATCCCTTTCCATCCTCACACTAAACCTTACTTTTACTATCACTGTGTAGATGATGCAAAATACAGGCCAAAGAAAATTGGTGAATTTGCATGAGCTCATACGGACTCTGAAGTGATCCGATTCCAACCTCTGTATCCTCAGTCACGTCACTATCTTGCAACCCAGGTACTCCATCTTCACAACCATTTAGTGAGAAGGTCACATGAGAAGCTCAGAGATGATGGAGGACTTCTCCAAGGTCACACAGTGAATCCGAGGCAGACACTTGCTTCATTTCATACTACACCCCCCCCCCCGATCAATCAAGGCTTCTAGAATTCCCTGAATTGTCTAGAAAGATAACTCAGCTTGAGCTGAAGTCTGGTGGTCCATGCCATAAAGAAAGATCACCTTGGAGTTTAAGTTTCTTCCTCTGGCATTCTTTCTGGAGTTCTCTAATGCTCTTTCAAAAATGGAACCATATCATCTCCCTTTGAACCACAATCTCATATAGAATGCCATTATGCTTAATAGTTTGATGTATTTTATTAATGTAATTTAGAATTCCTGTCATTCAACTATAATGCTCTAATGGCACACAATCTGAAAATCAGTAGCTTCAAATGTAGTGATATTTAGGCATTTGTGTTGGTGAACTGATTGACAAAAAAGGACCAACCATACACAATGGGGGAAGAACATCCCTGTCAAAAAATGGTGTGGAAAAACTGGACATCTACACCAGAAAAATGATACTGGGTCCTTATCTCATACCACAAAAAAAGTCAACTCAACTCATAATGGAATAAGACCCAAAACTCTACGTTTCTAGAAGAAACTTGGAGGAAACACTTTGGCATTAAACTGAACAAGAATTTGTTTTGGCTTTAACAACCAAAGCAAAACAAAATGAGTAGTATTGTAGCAAATGCTTTTATACTGCAGAGGAAACAGTTAGCAGAGTGGAAAGGAAACATATAGAATGGGAGAATATATTTGCATACCACTTACCATGCAACGGATTAACTTCTAAAATATATTAGGGATTCCTAAACTTAGTGTCTAAACAAAATAACAACAGAAAACAAATAACCCAATTTTAAAAATAAATAATGTACATGAAATGGGAGGTCTTATAAGTTGATATAAAAATGGTCAAAGGACACATGAAAACATATTCAATATTAATAATCATGACAGAATTCAAGTCAACACTACAGTGAGATGTTGCATCACATCTGGAAGAGTAAAATTTAGTTTTAAAATAGATACCAAGGTGATGATAAAGTTGGGGAGGGCTAGAGTCTTTGCATGCTATTGTTACAGATAAAAAAAAATGCTACAGGCACTGAACAAAAAAATATGGAGTTTAAACTCCTAAAACTTAAGCCCTAAAAATAGAATTGCCAGATTATGGAGGAAACACACTCTGACCATCTTTCCCAAACATCCCAAAGATCTCTACATTCACATGTTTATTCTAGCCTATTCATGATACAAGATAAGGAAACATCTATATATCCTTTCATAGATGTATGAGTATAAAGTGTAGCATAAACATACAATAAAATATCACTCAGCTCTAAAAGGGAAGGCATCTTTACCACTTGTGGCTCAGATATCATGGACCTGGACAGCACTGAGCTAAATGAAATAAGTCAGTAACAGAGCAAACACTGTGTGATTCCTTTTACATAGGGCCCAGTGTAGTCAAAGGTAGAGAGGAGGACATTAGTATGCTCATTACTAGGGGACACAGAGAGGATACAGTGACCTTTTGCTTATGTTGCATAAAATAACAGTTGTATAAAGCAAAGTAAGTTTCAGAGGTGAGCACCATCACAGTGCCTGTGGTTAGCAATAAGTTAGGGTGTTTATAAAAATTTTGTTAAGAAAATGAATCTCACATTAAATGTCTTTACCATTATGAACAACAAACTAAACCAAAAGGCCATATAGAAGCATAAGGAGGTGATGAATACATTTCTTACCTGAGTCATGCAGATATTAGCATGCATGCATATATAAGTCTAAACTTATCAAAGTATAGACATTAGCTATATAATAATTTCATATAGTAATTAAACCTTAATAAAGTTGGGCTTGAAAATATAAATTAAGTATGATTTATATATTTTATGTCAAAATATATTTTAGAAAATATTCTGTCTTAGTTGAGATAATGATTTCATGAGTGCATCCATTTGTCCAAATGTACCCAGCAGAGCATTGAAGAGGGTTATATTTTATATGTAAATTGTCTCACTAAATTTGATTTTTAAAAATGAGGTCTCAAAACTATTCTTTTGGAATCTGTCATCATAGCTCTGTTCACAAATGGATAATTCTTCGGAGAATGAAAGAGCCATGTTCCAGAGAGCTCATTACTGCATGGACCGTTCAACAAGAGGTTGATAAAAGTGTTCACAACCCACTTCTCTGGGACACACATGGACACATGTACCCCCTTCTGTGTTGCTAGCAGGGATGCTTAAGCATAGGAGGATCGAAGCCTACATCTGGATAGAGTGCAGTAAGGAAGGAGAAAAGAAAATGGGAAAGCCAAGGCAGGTTAGAAAGGTGGAAGGCATTATGTGAGTGGGGAAGGGAAATGAGCCTTTCCCCTAGGAGTCTGGTTGAGGCCTCTCACCATCTGAGAACAAAGAATTCCTGTAAAACTAACTGCTATGAAAGTTGCCAAGATTCACAATATTCTTTTCATATATAGTTTATGTGCAATAGCTATGAATGGGGCTTAAGGCTTAATATATATTATCTTATCCCTCTCACAAACAAGGTGACTAGCATGACTTACAGCAATGGTGCCCCACCTTCCTAAAACTCTGCTCTAGAGTTTGACTTGCTCTGCTGCAGTCCTGTCAGGTGCCCATCAAAAACCACTTTGTGGTCTCATTTAGGTTTCCTGACTAGCCTTGGATGTTAATAACTTCAAAAGGCACAGAATATGGTACATACACATGGTTACTATAAAGACAACAAAGTATGATTTGTTTTTGAGGTGTTCACACCCATTCACGTAGGAATAGCCTACTCCTCTCCCAGAATTTCTTTTCTCTTTAGCCCATGTGTACCCCTTTTAATAAATTCCTACAGTGTGATACAGTGACTCACGCTGAAATTCTTGTCTGTGTTGAAGCCAGAAATGCTGGGTTTGCTTCAGTGGACGTCTCTAAAAAAAGGACTCCCCAGGCTGTGTCAGGGTCTAGTATATAGATGTGTCTCCATCCCTGCATCCTTGGAAAGAGCAGTGGAATGTGGGTTGATTTTGGGGTATCACTTTGCTGTGCCCACTACACTTTAGGAATAAGAACAAATCTAAATCAAGAACTGTTTGAGCTCTTTGCTGGGGTCTGCCTGAGCCTCTATTCCTCGGTCTCTAAAACAGAGTGAGTACTGATTAACAGTCACACATTTAGGGACATGCATATGCTTTCCTCATGGTGCTCAATGCACTCTGTTGTTAATTTTAGTGTCCATGATGCTTTTACACAAGACTACAGTGAAAAGCAAATTAAAAATGAAAGTAGAGATTGTGGATATAAAGGGGTATATTATATAATATTATTATTAATAAAAACCTTATATCAGAGTTCATTGATGATGTGTTAAATGTAATAATCATAATTATTACTGTTACTCCTGGATAGTGCATCAAAGCCCAGGATTCACTGAAGCATATTTTCATAGGAAAATGATCCATGGGTGATAGTCCTGAGTTGCTCAGCATGTCCTGTGAACCCAATAAACATATATTAAAATTAAGTATATCAGTGGGATTAACAGTGATTGAAGAGACATCTTCAAAGTCAGCAATGTAATTTGGGTTACCCCATAATGACAAGTTCTCCTCATTCATTGGATCTGGGCCCAAGGCCACACAATAATCACCTTGGCTCAGCTCCATGGAAAACATCCAACACTGCCGTGGAGGAGAGCCTATGTTCCAGCAAACAGAGGGAAAGCCTTCAGGACACAAGTGTCTGCCTCTCAGGTCTCTGGGAAGCTTTCATTTATCACCCCTGTTAAGATGTCTAGTTCCAGGAGCTAATGAACCCATCGACACTCACAAAAGACAAGAAGGAATTATTCCCACCCCTCATCAGAAGCTGAAAGTTCCACAGTCTCATTAACTGTACACTTTCATCTTTGTGTGGCCAAAAGAGGGTACACAAGATATTATGATAATGGATGGGAATGAACCACAAATTAAGAAAATTGTGTGTCTAAAACTGTTTGGAAAGAACATCCAAGTCATAAGCTTTGTCTTCCTTCAGTACAAAGGCACTGTAAAAGACTTATGTGCAGATTATAGATATGCATGCTGGCAAAACATTCATACATATAAATTAAGAAAAACCCACAGTAATCAGAAGCAAAAGAAAGAAAGAAAGAAAGAAAGAAAGAAAGAAAGAAAGAAAGAAAGAAAGAAAGGAAGGAAGGAAGGAAGGAAGGAAGGAAGGAAGGAAGGAAGGAAGGAAGGAAGGAAGGGAGGGAGGGAGGGAGGGAGGAAGGAAGGAAGAAAGAAAAAGAAAGAAAGAAAGAAAGAAAGAAAGAAAGAAAGAAAGAAAGAAAGAAAGAAAGAAAGAAAGAAAGAAAGAAAGAAAGAAAGAAAGGTCAAATAGTAGTTTCATTTCTCATGCCCCACTTTAAGCTACTCCCCTCCTCAAAAGGAATGTTCATGACCTATGCTAGCCTGTTACACTTACAATGAATTTAAACATTAGTTAAACATAGGTCATCCCAAAGTTAACTCTTAGTTACGCTAGTCACTGTCTATATGCTCAATTGCCACTCATTGGACAGAACAGTTCTGCAATGTTCATCTTTGGAAAGAACTCTGCTGTTCATGCCAGCAGACACATCCAAACTTCAGCCCACAGGCCAAATGCATTCCCAGATAGCTAGGCATGTTGGCCTAGCATGTTTTTAAACCACAGGACAATGCTAAAATGTCAAAAGACACTCATGATAAGGTCTCCCTTTTTGTCAAATTTTAAAGCTCTTGCTGAAAGGTGGATTACTTTGATTTTCTGAGTCTCACCCCAAAACTTATCAACAATCTCTTCACTAACTGTTTAACATCTCAGATTCCCCATGATGAAGATACTAAGAAAGTTAACATGGTGCTTGAAATACGTTTGGCCACTAGATTCATGTAATTCAATGCTTGGCTGCAGGGAGTGGCACTATTAGGAGCTGTGGCCTTTTTGGATTAGGTGTGGCCTTGTTGGAGGAGGAGTCACCATGGGGATGAGCTTTGCAGTCTATTAGTGCTCAAGCATTGCCTAGCATAGAATCGGAGTTTCCTCCTGGCTGCCTTTGGATCAAGGTGTAGAATTCTTAACTCCTCCAACACTATGTCTGCTTGCATGCTGCCATGCTGCCTGCCATGATAATAATGAAATAAACCTCTGAAAATGTAAGACAACCCCATTTAAATGTTGTCCTTTATAAGAATTGCCTTGGTCATGGTGTTTCTTCACAGCAATGGAAACCCTAACTATTAGACACTTAAATAGTCTTTCAACCTTGGATAAAAGCTTTTTCTTCCAACTCTGTGTTTCTGTATATAGAAATCTCTTTTGCCACCAAGATCTTCAATAGAAAAGTCTGCCCTTCAGTCCTTCTCATTGAATGGTGCTTGCTGGCCTTAACTAAGCATATCACTCCTCACTTCTAGCATAGATATGAGGATGCGAAAGTCACTTTTGGAACTTGCATCAGAAAGTAGGTGGTGTCACTAAATAAGTGCTCCCCACTTGCTAACAGTAAATGATTCTCCAAGTGGGTGGTTGGAAAGGTCTATGTGTCGTCTACTTGCCTCTTTTGGTCTAAAATATATTCTGTGTTCTCTTTCTGCACTAGCTGACTTCCAGCAAAGTTTGTCCAATAGGGAGAACAGAAAGCAACAAAAGAGGAAAATTACTCATCATCCCTATTAGATTTTAAGACAGCTTCTCCTGCCCCATGTGCTTCACCACTGTCTCTCCAGCTCCTGGTAGGATGGTCCTTCCATGACCCTGATACCCATGGATCCAGCTTCTTCTAGGTAATGCACCTGCTTGGTCTCTAATACCCAACTCTCCTGTTTGTTCCTCTTGACAGTGGGAGACTGGCAATTTTTAGTAACCGACTCTGTGTTTTGTCAATGTAATGAATACGCATTGGCCAAGCAGTCTCTGAGTATTTGACAACTATCTTTCAGGAAGTTTTATAAGTTTGTCTTAACAGAATCACTTTTCCAGCCCCAAGCTAAGTACCAACTTCCTGGTTCTCATCTCAAAGTTACTTCACAGCCTTTATTTAGTTTCAACTCCATCATCAGTAGTCATACAAATGAATTCTTTCTGGCAGCTGCATGGCATGAGATCTGTTTTTCTAGTCATCTCAGTGGGAAGGAAGTTATGCCTGGTAAACCTACCCAACTACCTGTAGCCAGAGGAGTGTGTAATAGAGCCTATTGAAGAATGTACTACCATTTCCCTAAATGAATGTGATTTGTCATGCTATTTTTACTTTCCTTATTCCTACAAATAAGTGTAGCTTTCATCCCTCATCAAAGACACTTCTCTTTGCAATATATGGAGACAATTACAGAAATCCACAACTTGTATAAAGAATAAGTGACTGAAGGGTGTCCAGCCCTAACTGATACTTCCACAACACAACCCATACACTTGGGACTCTAGGAGCAACCTGGAAGAGAGAGCAGAAAGATTGACAAAGCCAGAGGCTCAAGTTGCCTCCTGATAGAAAGTGAACCTTCAAAATGACAGGTAAAATGTGCTCATACAATCTTGCCATGGACCAGCCCCTGTCGGCCTCCCTTAATCCCCGGGAGAAATTTTGGGGGTCCTGGTTACAGGTGGGCAAGGAGTTGGGGACAAAAAGGGTGACAAACAGACACGACACAAGGGAGTGCTGTATATGGATGTATTTTTTTCAAAGCGAGCATCAGTCTTATAATACAGACAAAACAACAAGAAGGCTAGGTGAATACATTTGCCAAGGTACACTGGTTCTTAACACAAAACAAAGAAAATGCATACATAAAAAGATGGTGGGAGACAGGCTGTGTTTACAACTGAGTATAGGAACAACCCTTAATAAAGATCAGCTAAACACAGGAGCCAGATGAATGCTCTGATACAATGCTAGTTTATTGTTAAACCACCACCAGGGGTCCTTTAGTAAATACCTGATTATGCTATTTCTCTGGGCCCCCGGTGAAAAACCTGCACCAGGGGAATTCTGTTCTACTAACCCTTCCATGACTAATACTACAACCCACCTATTTCCTAGGCCATTGTGTATTCCTGTGTTTGGGTGTGACTCAGCTATTGTCCTAAGTAATTACTATGTAGACTAGCCCTGAGCTTTTCTAGCTCTGTTCAAGTAAAATACTGTAAGAAAGCATGCAAGACCCTCCACAATGTTGCAGGGACAAATCTGGGACATTCTAGCAATGGGAATGCCAATGTTCCAGGAAGCTAAGTTTCCATGAAACTCTTTGCCTCGGGACTGTTTCCAGGCTTTCCAGGCCTGTCATGCCAGTCACTACGGGAATGGATATAGCACAATCTCAACAATATGGTTGTCTGAACTAGACCAGCATAACAGTAAGAGTTGACATGTCACCATAGAGAAGGGAAATGCCACAGTGTTCTACTTCTAGAAGTAGAGATTCAGGTAGTCAATGACTGCTAAAAGAGGAAAGGTCAGGTTCCGCCAGGGACAAGCTTGGTCATAGGTTATCCAGTTCTGAGTAGCCAACTCTGGACACATGTACATGTGAGCAATGTTATATGGACTTAGGAGGTTGTATACACATACACACACACACACACACACACATGTGCACACACATACATGCATGTGCAAGCATGTGTGTGTGTATATAACAGTAGTAGAGGCTATGAATTGAGGAGGGAGGTGGAGACATGGGAGGAGCAGGAGTGATATAAATGCAATGCCCATGTGTGAAGTTCTCAGAAAAATAAAACAAAATAAAGTGTCCTATTCTGTATCCCACCAGTTCTATTCTGACAGCATCTCTTCTAGGAACCCCTCTAAAAATAATTGAAGAATCGTGTGCACCAAGATGTTCAGTCTGGTATTACTTAAATTAAGGCATTTTAAAAGGCAAGGAAGCAGACAGTGGCTTAAGTAAATCTATTTGATAGGATATTATGCAACTTGAAAATTACATCTTATCAAAATGGTAAAATGTGGGAAAAGCATATACTGCTAGGCAATAAAATCAGAAAAGAACATTTTACATGAATAAGAATCATGTTAAAATAGATCCTGGGAGATGGCTCAGAGGAAAGTGGATAACCTGGCTTCTAGAACCAGAGCCCACAGGATGTAAGGTGAGGGGGAACTTCTGCATATTGTCTTCTGATCCCCCACCCCTCCGCTCATGTACTGTAACATGCATACACTCTCATCCTCAACACATGCCAAGTAAATAAATATTAAAGATTAAATTGAAAAAAGGAATGTTTAAAATATGAATATCAGAATAGAGAAAACAAGGTGTTTTCGAAAACAACTTACTCTGTGCTAATTTTCAGAAAGTGATTTGTCCCTGCCGTATGATCCCGTTTAATTTTGTTTAGCTAAGATTTACTTTTTAAAGGTTCACCAACAAAGTCTATAAGGCGGTTGCTTAGAAGGAGAAAAATGTGCCATTACACATAAAACTTCAGTAATGAAGATTTCAGTTTACGGGAGACCTAATTTAGGATTCCAATCTTTCTGTCATTCCTTCTTCAAGGATGAGTCGCTTGCTCGCTGGAGTGCCATCTGTACATGAACAACTACCAACACTCCTTTTCAAAGAAGTGGTTGCTGCCTGAGCTTAAATTTTGCCGACTGCTCATACAGGCAGAACAATATTGCACAAGGCCACACTCTTGCTGTTCTTTTTTCCCCTACTCTTCAGAACCTGGAGTCAGTAGATCAGTTCACTCACAGTCTTTGATAAGTCACTGATAAAATATAACTCACATTGCTTCAAGTTTCACTCAAAACCATAAATATTGTATGATGCACAACTTGTATGGCCGCCATCTCTGCCCTTCCCCAAGTACCATCATGTCTATATGAGCATTTACCAGCACAGCTTCTAGCCAAGCCAGTCCAGGGGATATGAAGAACCTCCCTGCTTTTTCCTATGGTTGTTCTTCATGGGGCCATTGATATCCTGGAATCTAACAGGTAAACAAATAAAAAACTCCATTCCTTCCCCAAAACAGATGAAATAAAAGACCAAGTCCTCTCTTGACACACTGGAAATAGCCACTCTTTGAAGACTAATTCATAGCAATACCATTTCATCCATGCCATTGTCCAATGATCCATTGGGCTATAGAATTTTTTTGTAGCTTGTTTCCTTCCACCACCACTTAAAGCACTGTGAACATACAGGCTCATAGCTCATCCCATCTTCCTGCCACATCTACCATCCCAATGCATCTCTTTACTGTCAAACCCTTCAAGATTTATATACACATAGGCTTCTCTTTCATTAGTCCTCAGCCAACTCAGATTGAAGTTATACACCCGACACAGAATCCCAATGCCATGGGACTTAGAATGATTCCTTTAGACCAGTAGTTCTCAACCATCATAATGCTGAAACCATTTAAAACAATTCCTCAATGTTGAGGTGAGCCCTAATCATAAAATTATTTTCATTGCTACTTTATAACTGTAATGTTGCTACTGTTATGAATCATAATGTAAATAGCTGATATTCAGGATATCTGATATGTGACTCCTATGAAAGTGTTGTACAACCCCCAAAGGGGCTTGTGATCCACGAATAAAGAACCACTGCTCCAGGCTTGAGGACTGGGTTCTATTACTGTCAATGTGCCCCATGTTGCTCTCTCAGACACCTGGTCCTAAGAGCCACACCACTCCTTAAAACTTGTGCTGTCCCTCACAGCTCTTCAATGCGAGCAAGGTCAGCTTCTTTCCTGCCATTCTGTTAATAGCTTAATCAGAAGACTGGCCCCTAGTCTTTGACCAACAATCCCAGGACTCAGCCCAACTCCCAGGTCCAGAGCTCGCCCTCAGGCTACAGAGCAAGGGACTGGTTTGCTTATTACAGTTGCCCTTGACTTCTATCTCAATCTAGAAAAACCCTAGACCCTATACTAACTGCATCTGAGTAGTCAATTCTCTCTCTCTCTCGACTTCCCACAAATGTTCCCTCAGAACAAGGGGCCTCCCTCCCATCATGCCCAGGAGCCTGGTTCTAAATAAATCTAACCTGAAGTCTGCCTTGGTTCTGTGGCGCCATCATTTGCAACATTTATCTTGTCATCCCAGCCCAGCCTGGGTTCTGGATGCAAGTCTCTTTCTGACTCAACATTTTGTCAACAATTGGGTATAAAATAGTATATTATAGTTGTCTCTCAGTAACTATCCAAAACATGCTGAAAACTCTAGGCTCACAAATTGTCAAAATATTACATATCAAAACATCACAAGATGAACAGAAATATGATTCTATTTAGAGTTTTCTGGAACTTCCCTTCATTTTAGAGCAAACATGCTAAAGACAGGAAATATTTTTTATTTTATTATTTTTGTTTTGTTTTGTTTTTTACATTGAACGGACCAGCTAGACAGGCTTCTGTATAGCTCTGTGGGCAAGCCTACCTCAAACCATTGCCCGTGGGATTGCATCTTGAGGATGACACAAGGGTCCGGCTTGGACAGGGCATCTCTGTCGGAAATGCCTTTGCATGCCACACGCAGCTCGACTTTGGTCAGGCAGGGGCTGTTAAAGATTCCCAGCGTGTTGGCAGCCGACTCATAAATGTTGCTCATCTTCTTCATTCTGTGTTAGAAAATAAAAAGGAAAAAAATTGATGTGCCAGTCACCGCAACATTTTTCAAAGGAGGAAGCGTCCCTATCCCGTCACCATTCAGGAAACTGTTCGGCACCCAGATGCGAATGTCTGAAGTCTTTATTATCTCATGTTTCAATTGACTAGCAATTTCAGTGAAACATGGAACAAACAATCCTCCCCACCACTACAAAAAGAAAGATTCCCAAACAGATGCTGGCACTCTCGGCTCAGAACACCATTTTCCAGTATCACTTGCAGAGTAAAAATTTTCATCTGTGAAATAAAATTCATGAATTAGTGAAACAGATCACAAGACGCAATCCAGATTTGTATTAACTATAAGCTTTATGTGAATATCTTTTTTTTTACTGATCAGTTGGTTAATGAACTTTATCACATCTCATTTCTTATTTTTAATTATTATTGCAATATGTTGTGTTTGTCTGTGAATACAGGTGCATGTTCACCATGCAGCATGCGTAGAGGTCAGAAGACATCTTTGTAGTGTTGGTTCTCTCCTTCTACCTGTGCAGGTTCCAGGGATCAAACCCAGATACCAGGTATACAACAAGCAACTTCATCTACTGAGCCATCTTACTGCACCCTCAAGTTTTTATAATTTTCTTTTTTTTCCTTTTTTACTATTAATTTATTTATTAATTTTACATCCTGATCATAGCCCACCTCCTCTTCCCAGTCCCTCCCCCCACCAATACGACCCCTTCCCCCAGTTTCTTTTTTTTCTTCCAATTTTTTATTAGATATTTTCTTTATTTACAT
The DNA here is from genome assembly GCF_000001635.26 of Mus musculus. Classification (NCBI taxonomy): domain Eukaryota; kingdom Metazoa; phylum Chordata; class Mammalia; order Rodentia; family Muridae; genus Mus; species Mus musculus. The sequence continues at coordinate 104,685,631 of NC_000075.6, read as the reverse complement.
TTCAAATGCTATCCTGAAAGTCCCCTATACCCTCCCCTTCCCCGCGCTCCCCTACCCACCCACTCCCACTTCTTGACCCTGGCATTCCTCTGTACTGAGGCATATAAAGTTAGTAAGACCAAGGGGCCTCTCTTCCCAATGATGGCCAACTAGGCCATCTTCTCCTACATATGCAGCTAGAGACACGAGCTCTGGGGGTACTGGTTAGTTCATATTGTTGTTCCACCTATAGGGTTGCAGATCCCTTCAGCTCCTTTGGTACTTTCTCTAGCTCCTCCATTGGGGGCCCTGTGTTCCATCCAATAGCTGACTAAGGAAATCCAAAACACCATCAGATGCTTCTACAAAAGGCTATACTCAACAAAACTGGAAAACCTGGATGAAGTTTTTATAATTTTCTAAGATCTAACTCTCTTCCTATGTAATGGATCATAGAAGTCCATTGTCTTGTCTCTAAAAGTAATCCAAGTTTCTAACTTCTAAACTCTGGCTCCTTTTCCCAAGATGCCCTTGGCCAACCAGCACCCAAGGGAACCCCAGCATAGATTTTTCTACCTCGAGTGTCTAAATTACTCTTTCCTTCCTTCCTATACTCTAGGCTCCCAGTTACTATATCATTATTCAAAAAAAGAAAGGGAACGCTGGAGAGACAAAACAAAACAACAAACAAACAGTTCTCAAAGGCTGATTCTGAACTCCTGAAACATCAGATATGGGTCTGAACACTACGAACTAGCCCAGTTCATCTTCATGTCATGCAGTGCTCAGGCAAGAAGTACCCACACTCTCCTCCTCTGAACAGAACAGGCCTATGAAGATGCTGGGAAACACTCAGGAACAAAAATCCTCGCAGCATGCTCTATGCTTCTGGTTGCAGAAGGAAAACCAGCAACAGCTCTCTGATCTTCATGTGGAGTTGATGTCTTACAGTGAAATGTCTCCTATAAGACTGGACAGTTCCTCCCTGCCTCCTTCTCTTTCACCATAAGTATTTCGTTTCTCCCTGTTGCTATTGCCATATTAGTTTAATTGAGCAGGCCACACCACCTCTTTCACAGGGTGCTGATTATACCTCAGCCTTAAACATACATGTGCGTGAACATATGCACAGACACACCACATGTGTAGACATGAACATACAAATACACTGCAGTAAAGTTTTAGTGAGATGCAGACATATACATATTTACTTACTTATTATCTCTGGTTACCTTTACTTCAGTGGCTGCTTTCAGTAGCAAAAATAGAGATTGCAGGGCCAACAAAGTTTGAAATATTTACTATGTAGTCAGCAAATATGTGCCAACCCCATCTCTAAAATGTCAGGTTAAGGTACATTTGTGACTGAGGGGAAATTTCCGTCCTATTTTTTTCCAAGTGTGTTGGAAAATTAGTCCACAAGTGCGTGCAACTCTGCCTTCTACCAACTGAATATTAATAAAGACTTGGGGACAGTTGTTTTTGCCGTATTAAAAAAGTCAAATTCCGAGAGGATTGGCTCCTTGCCCAGGTCACATAACTATTCTAATGGCAGAGCTGGAGTTTCAGTGCCAGCCTTTTCTCTTCCAACCCACAACAAGCAAAACCTTTGGTGTAGAAACGTCCAAATCTACCAAGGCACAATGAACAGGACAAACATCCTGGACTTGTGTCGTCCCCACAGTCATGCTTCCTTTTTAGTTCCAAATAACAGTTATTCAAGTATAGAAAATAAGCAGGTTGTAAATCCACAGCTTACTAAATTATGGTCCTTGTATTTGTATAAATTGTGAGCAATGTGAGAACCAAGACACACCTGAATGAAGACCGTGGCAAAGCAAATGAGGGAGAGAACCATCTCGGATGAAGGTGTCTTGTATCGAGACAGGTTGCTGAGTATTCAGTGGGCATTGCCAGCTAAGGTCAGAGTCATCCTGGACTCCTGATTCTTCCAGTCATGGGTTCCTTCCAATCCACCATATTCTTCTGATGTTCTTATCCACCCCTCTCACTAGGAACCACCCCTACTGTCACTTCATATTATTACATCTGTCCTTTTCCAGATGTGCAGCCTCCATAAAGAATAAGCAAGCTTCTAGAGAATGGAGCATCCTCTCTAAAGCCAGTCTTCTGTTTAAGATGTATTCATCTTTACTTTATGGGTATGCATCTTTTGCCTGCATGTGTGTAAGTGTACTCTGTGTGGGTTCCAGTGCCCATGGAGACCAAAAGAAGCTCTTTGTGAGCTGCCATGTGGTTGTTAGGAACCAAACTCAGGTCCTCTCGAAGAGCAGTAAGTATTCTTATCCCCTGAGCCATCCATCTAACTCCTCTAATGCTAGTGTTGATGGTTATATATACATATACAGATATATATCTATATATGTGTGTGTATATATATACACACACACAATGCAAGAGACTCTATCAAAGAGAGGAGCAGTTCTAGGTTTGATTGCTTAAATCCTAGTACCTCCACGCACTGTGAAACATGGAACAGGACCCCCAACCTGTCCGGTGATAGCACCCACATGGAAAAGATTCTATAATGGATATGTCAAATAACATATGTTACATGGTTTGTACAATGTTAGGCATGGGTAAATAATCTCAAAGTTTTAGCTATTATTCTTATCCTCCTACTCAGAATCGCTATTATGCCTCCCTATTGCTTTAAAAACAAAGCACAACTCACTCCTGTAAAGTCCTTCTGCCTTTGGGATTGTGGTGGTTTAATTGGGGCTGACTTACAGGCTGAGTTTCAGTCCATTATCATATCAACATGTATGGAGGCATGGAGCTGAAGGAGCTGAGAATTCTACATCTTCATCCAAAAGGAGGGAGGAACAACTAAAAGGAGGGTCTCAAAGCCCATCCCCACAGTGACACACTATGTCGAGGTCACACCTCCTTCAACAAAGTCACACCTCCTAGTAGTGCCACTCCCTGGGACAAGCACATCCAAACCACACAGGAGCCCATGTTATCTGGGCATACCTTCTTCTGGAAGCTCACAACCACTTCTCAAGTCAGCAGTTCACCGGAGAAGCCACATGCATGAGTTACTATTTCTGATAGGTTCACAGAGCAAGGAGAAAATGGTCATACTTGCTCTGATAAATTTATGTAGCTGCAGTCTCAGCTTCCAGGTCAGGTCATTTATCCTCCTGACAGCACTCTTTCTATAGCAGCAGCTGGTGCATAGGAACCACATATTCCATAAAAGTCATCTCTTGGTCTATATGACAGATGGTCATGTGTCCTGTGTGTGCTACATGAGAGGTCTGATGGGATCTGCACTAGTTCTACAGCACAGGCAACTCCACAAACTCATCTTCCCTCATGTTTTCATTTACAGATTGCTAAAGTGCTTCCCCCCCCCCACACACACACACATGTACCTTGTTGCCCTGTGGTCTTCAAGTGGTAACAAATAGTTTCAACTAACCACTTCTATAAATGCAAAGAAAACCTCTGATTTAATATAAGACAGTCATGAAGATAAGAGACCACATGGCACAGGGGCAGGGGGGAATCAGAGGTGCCATATATCTACCCTTGATTTGAGAGTCCCATCAGCCAACTTGTCTGATTTTAAATGGTAGCAATCTAGTCATATGTATCAAAAACTGTCCAAAAGCAACTGAAATGTTTCAGTTTTTCCCACAACAATTTATGGTGATTGTGTAGCTGTTTTATATAAGATTGATACACTCCATCCCCCAGGAAAGCCCATTCAGATAGGAAAGAAGCAACTCCAAACAGCTTCAGGAAGTCCCTGAAACAGATGAGATTCACTAGGCTTTTCCCTCCCAAGAATAGATAAATAGAAAGTACTGCTACAGGTCACCCTTAGACAGGACAAGCTACAAATTTCTCAAACAAGCTTAACCTCTTAAAAGAAGCAGAGATTGGCTAAGCAGCCTGGAAGAAGCAGAGACCAGTCAAACTGCCTAGAAGAAAGAAAGACCAGTTGAGCTGCTAGGAAGAGTCTCAGAGCCACCTGGAAATGACATGCTGTGACTCACTGACCTGCCTTCAGGCTGTGGAGTGTACTTCAACATTTGTGAGCTGTCACCTATGCTGGGATGGTCCTTGGTGATGCAGCTGTCCTTAAGTCATTTCTTGTCCCTGTGAGTAACCCCAATAAAACTCATTGGTCTACCAACTTGGATTTTGGTCTATATTGGTCTGACTATCTGGGATAAGGTGTGTCTGTTTTATTTCCCCAGGAAAAGTCTGTTATATGATATGATATAGCTTAAATTAAGGGTATGCCATATACTGAAATAGTATATAATAACAATAAATCAATCTATTAATAAATTAAATTTATCAGTTATTTTATTGTGCCAAGGTCTCATGCAGTCCATTCTGGTCTCAAACTCTCTATTTAGTCATGAATGACCTTGAACTTCTTATCCTCTTACCTCAACCAAAAGGATAGGCTTACCACTATCCCCCACAATGCTCGGTTTATACAGTACTTAGAATCAAGCCCAGGGCTTCATGGAGGCTGGGGAAACACTCTATTAACTGAGTTGCAACATTAGGCCCAACGATAGTAAAATTAAGCAAATTATAAATGAATAAACAACCTTTTGTTCATGGTCAGAAATTTCTTTTTCTTTTTAGTTTTTTTCAAGACAGGGTTTCTCTGTGTAGCCCTGGCTGTCCTGGAACTCAATCTGTAGACCAGGCTGGCCTCGAACTCAGAAATCTGTCTGCCTCTGCTTCCCAAGTGTGCCACCACTGCCCAGCAGAAATTTTTTTATTAATATCTAGACCACAGTTTCATGGTTCACAGTTTTACAATCTTTTAAGCGACGTAAAGGCAACACAAAAGATCTGGACAAAGTGGAGCTGAGTGAGTGAGAGATGGCAGAATAAATGCCCTGAAGACTATTCTGGCACCAGTATGATGGCTGGACTGAAGGAGAGAGGATCGGGATCATCGGGTTGATCATTGACCATTGTTCTGCTTTCTGCTGATTCCTCCTGCTTCTGCTCGGGGGTCCTAAAAGGATGAAACTCATTGATTGCTAATGCTGGTTGTTGGCAAGTGTTCTACAATATTTTACTAAAGGGAAACAGAATTAAAAGCAAAAGAGAGTGCACAGCGTATTTCTTCCCAGCTCCTGCCTGAGTCCAAACTAAGGAGCACAGCTCCTAACATGCAACCCTCTAAGGCCTTGGTTCTCACTGTCATTTCTCACCTTGCCCTTTTAGACTCATGGGTTAACAACAGTTTCTTACCAATCTTAAGGTGGCCTTCATACTACACAGTAGGAAACAGGAGTACATGTGCACTTGTTGAACTGAGCAGAGAAGAGATAGACTAAGCATTCCCCAGGATAAGGGCAGCTGTGAACCACTAGAAGCAACACTTTTCTACTACCAGGGATGAGTACACTAACTGGATAAAGGGATCTAAGCAGAGTGTCCACAGCATCTTTTTAACCACAGAGATAAGTCTCAGAAACAGTGTCTTTTGCCTCCCTTGACTCTGGAAACACCATTGTAAATGTTCTCTACCATAAAAGCTCTTAAATCAAAAGAGATGGCTCCATCTCTTCCTCATAAGAGAACAACTTTAGAGCAGTAGACCTAGAGAGAAAATCAGGTGTGATATCGACACAGAAATATTGAGGTATCTTTGAGAACTACAGAATCTTTCTTTGGAAAGCTGGGGTACCAGAAACTTGAAGGCCACCAAAACGACCCAACTCTCAAGTTCTTGTGTTGCAAATACAAAACAAGAAACTCATGGACCACAGAGGAAGGCAAAGAACCAAAAGTAGCCTTCAACTGACAGATAATAGGAAACTGAGTCCCTTAGGCTCAAGGATATGAATTTTGCCAACAAGTATGTGAGCATGGACGTGTATCATTTCCCAATCACATTTCAGACGAGATAGTATCCTTGGCCGATACCCATGTTACAGTCTCATGAGACCCTAAAATAACGAAAATGGCTGACTCATGACCATAGGCCTAGGCCATAGATAGCGTCTACTAGAACACATGCCTGCACCTTTACGCCTGATCCCGTATCCTGGATCAAACCACTCCACCTTCCAGTTCTCTCTGGGACACAGCATTCTATGCTGTGACTTGACAATTTACATCTGGCTCCACCACGCTCCCTGTCACACATGATATGCTGAGCTGAGTCACATAGTGTGAGATTTCACACTGCCCTGAAAGGTTATACACGGTCCATTCCTTCACTCTAGGGATTAGTCTAAGACTCCGCAGAGAGACTTCTTGGGGCTACCCTGGCCTCCCCAGTCATCCCACATAGGGTGACTATCTCCTTCTCTCATTCTACCTATCCCTGACTGATTCTCACTGTTAATGGGGCTCCTCATCAGTAACAGCCTTGAAGCCTTCCCATTCTGATAACCTCATTGAAGAGAATTGTGTCAGCTTCCTCTATAGACTGACAAGGGGTGTTGTCTTATGTCTAGTAATAATTATGCTCTGCTTCTGGTAATATTATTATGCAATAACAGATGACTATAATTAGTGAGCACTCTAGGATGTTTCTGTGTATGCATATGCATGTATACATGGTATACATGCATGGTTTTGGAGTGAAGAACTAGTTTTTATACCTTCTGGCATCCTTGATAGTTTTCAATCCCACCTTCTTCCTGGGATGTTGGGTACAAGATAGCAATGTGGGAGTATTAATGACAAGGTTTCCAAATTTTCACAGTTTTTCTCAGGGTCTCTGGTTTATGTCTCTGCCCATGCTCAAATAAAAGCCTCAAGCAGATCATGGACCATGCGAATACATCAGTACCCAAGCCTGCTCAGAGCAAGCACCAGCCCTGACCTTGACTCTGGAGATGGGACAGAGCCCAGGAAGTCAGAGTGCTTTGGCCTTGGGCCAGCTGAAGCTCACTGTTGAAAGGTGATCACAAAGTGTAACTCTGTCAATGAGTGATCAGCTTCCCCCATGGCCCTGGATAAGTGGAATAAACAAGTAATTTCACACTCCGTTAAAGACCGGGATTAATATGGCCAGATTATCAATACATTTTCCATGGCCTATTTAAATCCTCTTTGTTACCTTTCATACAACACCCCGGTTATGTCTGCTCAGAATAATTTTGATGGAAGCTGACTTTTGGCCAGTTTTAGAAGTAAATTATAATTGTCCTTTCACTCCGATAATTTAAGGTATTAAAAACTACCACTTCAGCATATCCACACTCTCTTACAGGACAGACTGATCCAGAAACTTAATTAGTTTCCGAATGAGCTGCAAACAACACCAAGACAATAGAGAGCTCAAGAGGGAAGGAAATCAGCTGGAGTTCGCAGGGAAGCTAACTGAGCAGAGTTTGTCCCAAGACCATTAAGAACAAGTGCTTAATCATTGTTCTGCTTGCCACGGATTACTCAGTCCTTCAAATAGCTCAGCAAATTCAAGGAGGGCAGGAATGCTGGATGTCTTCACCATGAAACCTTTCGACCTGACTTCAAGAACTGGATGAAGTACTTTCTAGGATTCTGGCTCCGTGTTGGATGGTACTGGACGCCATGAACATGTATGCAGTCAGCTATGATCCCAGAGATCAGACAAGTCGATAATACATCTATTCTCAACTGTAAGTAGTGAGCGCTTTGTGGGACCCTGTAGGAGGCAGTGGTATGAATAAGATGAGGAATCCATCTGTCTCAAGTTCCCATTCTGAAGTGATTCTTAAACCTAACCTGATCACCAATGGTAAAGGGGCTTGCCTCCATGGCTGATGATTCCAATTTGATTTTCAGCCCCACATGATGGAAGGAGAAAACCAAATTCAAACCCCACAGTCCCTCCCACCCACCCACAAGCACACAAACATACACACACATTATAACACTTGTAATTCCAGTAATAGTACTAGGGCATTGTACTCAAAAAGATACTGAGAGTTTGATAGCTAGTCAGTTGACTTATCAAGCCCCAGGTTCATTGAGAGACCTTGTCTCAAAAAATAAGGTAGAGAGTGACTGAGGAAGGCACTTGTCAACCTCTGCACTCCATACACACACACACACATGCCCATAAGCACGCACACAAATGTGCTTTGGTTTCTATCCATCACCAGCAGCAGGAACACCACCACCATCATCACCAGTTTCCTGTCTCCTATCTCCCCTCCCATCTCTCCCCTCTCTCCAAACCATGCATCTATTCAACAAAGCAAAGTGAACTTCTTCAGAGATTGTTTCTCTTCAGATGCAACATTCACACAAGCAGTATCCACTGGCGTGAGTGTGGGAATGCCCCTCCCATTAGAGGATGAATGCTTGAACCCCTGTTCCATAGTTCACCAGCTGTGTGACCTTGAGCAATTTACTTGAAGCTGGGCCTCCGACTTAGCATCATTTAGATGAAAGCAGTAACAATTCCACTTTGTAGTCTTCAGAATTTAATGAATGAACTCACATACAGTTCTTGGCAGAGTACCTGGGCCATAGGGATTATTTTAATATCTAATAGGATTACTGCTGATTTGAATCATACCATTAAGCCTGTGTAACATTTATCAAACCCTTACGTATTTGCTGAGCATTGAGCAATTGCATCATCAGATCATCAGGCTAAGGCTTTGATGGTTTCTGAATAGGAGGCCCATTTCCCAGGGAAGAAAATGCATTTTAGAACAGGGTCATCCCTACACACAGCTACCTGGCCATGAAGCAATAAGGTCACACAGACATAAGCCCAGCTACTGTTCAGAATCAGTCTCTGTCTTCACCTACTCTGCTCTATGGCCACTAGGGGGCTAGCTGTTTAGGAAGCTTCAAAGGAGAAGTGGGGAATTCAAGCCACATATATCCCAAAATTCCCTTGATTTCCTTTGTCTCCTTGTATGTCCTCTCTCTTTCTCCTCTCTAAACTTCCTGAACCCTTCTATCTCTCGGGGCCAGTAGGTCCCAGGATTTACACTGAACTAATCTGTCTGAAGTAAACTCAAGCCAGGGAAATGTTGGTCCCATACAAGAGAGAAGCCAGCCATTCCCATTGATGGTCAGCATGTAACAAGAAAAAGTAAGAGATAAATAGCAACTAGATTTTACTCTCTCCAAGCTTTCTCTGTAGCTCAAGAGGGACACAGGAAAAAAGAGGAAATAGCAGGAATAATGAATATCTACTCTCGCCCAAATGACTACCACAATGTAGACAACTTTTTAATGTAAAAAATATTTCCTTTTGGTTATATATATATATATATATATATATATATATATATATATATATATACACACATATATATATATACACACACACACACATATATACCTTTCACACACACATACATATATATAATGTGCATATAAACATGTATATTATTTATTGAATGTATTTGTATATATTATTGTTATTCATTTCTTCTAGTAGTCAAACTCCTTTATCGACTTTTTTCCTTCTCCTCTACTTTGTGTGCGCAGTATGTTTTTATGGTGGTCTAGGTGTATGGGTACTCATATAAATGCATGGCTGTGTGCCTGTGTGCATGCATGTGGAGACCAGAGAAAGAGATCAATAGTCTCGCCTTGTTGCTCTCTATGTGACTGCCTTAAGACAGGGTCTCCCCCTGATCCAGAAGCTTACAGGGCTAGCTATACTTGCTGCCCAGTGAACTGTTGGGATCTGCCTGTCTCTGGCCCCAATGCTGAGGGTTGGGAATTTGAACTCAGGTCCTCTGGTCCTAGATCTTGGAAAGAAAGTGCTCTTACCCACAAAGCCACATCCCCAGCTCCATCTCTCATGCTCTTTGAATTCTTTTTTTAATGGAATAACTTTTTCCCTTATTTTAACTTGAAATAAAGAATGTTTTTCTTCACTTTATTTACATCCAGATCTCTGTTGCCCCTCCTGGTCCCCCATGCCACAGTCCCTCCCCCACCTCCCCTATAGTACTTAGTGAGTTTAATACACTATTTTCAAAACTGGTATTTTATCCAGACCAAAATAAATCAACAAAAATTCTAAAGTTAAATTACTATACACATTAAATGGGCTTACGAGAAATATACCCAATATTCAAATCAACCACTGCAAAATATGCCCACTTACTAGTAATTCATTGGATGCTCTTAAAAAAAATAAAGAATTTTAGTCCACAAAGATATTCTTAGCAGGACTAGAAGAAAATTAAGTAATTTGTTTGGTTTCTACCATAACATGGTGAAATAAAACTTGAAATCAATATTACCAAGAGAAACTTTTAAAACTCATGAAGACAAGATAAGACAGTTTAAGTGATAAGGGGGGGGGTATCAAAAATGGAAGAAGTTTTGAAATTCTTGGGGAAATAACACATTAAAAAGATCTGTAGGATGTAGCAAAGGAAGTTCTAAAATAGAAGCTTACAGCTTTGTGCCAACCTTTCAAAAAAAATCAGAAACTTGGGGCTGAGAGATGGCTCAGGGGTTAAGAGCACTTGCTGCTCTTACAGAGGTCCTGGGTTCAACCCTTAGCACCCACTTGCCAACTCACAACCATCTGTTACTCCAGTTCCAGAGGACCCAGTGACCTCTTCTGGCTGCTTTAGATACTATACACACATGTGCACAGACACACATGCAGGCAAAAAAGGAAAAAAAACTCAATACATTATATATAAATAAATATATCTTTTAAAACATTTAAAAATCAGAGACTGTAAAAACAATGTATGGTACTCAGGATATTATAAAAATTATGATGTTTAAAATATTATAAAAGGAAAGAAATAATAGCCATACTGAAATAAATGAAATAGAAAAAAAAAAAAAAAAGGACAGCACAGGCAGTCAATGAAACAGAGCTGCTAATCTTCAAAATGATTAACAAGACCGAAAAACAGAACTGAGGAGAGAAAAGAGAAGACCCAAAGCCACAGAGGTAGAGGGAACAAGGAATTGACAACAGACACTCTAAAATCCAGAAGATAATTAGGAATTAATTTGAAAGCTTGTGCCCTACAACAAACAAATAAACTTCTAGATGTATTCAATATTCAATTCAACCTATCCAAACAAAGAGATGGGAAACAAGTAGTAAGATTTCTGTAGGAATAAAAAGGTCTTCCTAAAAGAAGACTTTGAAAGAGAGAGTTAAGTGGAAATATAGGGAATGAAAACCTCAGATTTTAATAATAATAATAATAATAATAATAATAATAATAATAATAATAATAGAATGAATTCATTCCTGAACAGATCCAACCAAAGAGAATTCTGGGGACTGAAGACAGTGTTGATAAATTAGAAAAATCATTCATTAACATGGAAATTAAAACATGTAAATATAGCATGCAAAGCCCTCTGACCAGTTCATTGATAAATGTTATCAGACGCTTAGAGACAAGCTCACACTGGTCTTCCTAAAACAAGTCCACTAAAGAGAAAGGGCAGGGGATACTTCTGTACTTGGTTTACAAACAGTATTACTCTGAAGCCAAGACTAGATATGGATAGTCCACAAAGAAATACAGGTACACCATCAAATTAGCTTCATTCAGGGAGTGGAAGTGTGGTTCAAAATATACAAATCAAGAACATGATATACCATGTAAAGAGAATCAAGAACAAAAATTACGCAATTATCTAATAGCAAAAGAAAACAGCTTTTGACATAAATCAGCAAGACTTCCTGATAAAACTCCTGAAGAAACCAATTATAAAAGAATCATACCTCAGTGTGGTAAAAACCTATAGATGCCAGACTCATAGTCAATAGTGTACTCACTGGAAGAAATATTAACATTCTCTGTAAATCAGAAAAGATGAGTGTTCACTCTGTTCAAATTTATTCTTTATAGTACTTGAAGTTTTAGCCAAGACAATAGGTCATGGAAAAGAAAGGGGATACAGACAAAGATGGAAGAAGGCCAATAATTTCTATTTGCATATGATATGATGCTATAGTTAAAATTCCCAAGCATTTCATGAGAGTTTTAGATTTGATAAATATTTTCAGCAGAGTAGCAGGATACAAGTCAACACTCAAAAAGAAGTAGCCTTTTTTTTTTTACCACTAATGAACCTGCTATGAAGGAAATCGAGGACTAAATCACATTCATGAAGACCCCAGAAGAATCCATCATCAAGGATAACCAAGATCATGAAGTATCTACATGATAAAAATATAAAAAAATAAGGAAAGAAGCCACAGGCTCCTCTAGTTGTGAGAAAGATGTCCTAGGCTCACAGACTGCAGAGTTAGTATTGCTGAAATGGCCATATTGCCCAAGTGATATGCAGTTCCAATCTAACCCTTATCAAGACACCAAAGGCATTCCTCACAAAACAAAACAGTTCTAAATTTATATGGAAACCTGAAAGATCCCAAATAATCAAATAGAGCAACTACATTGAAATTGTCATTTTTAAAAAAGGGGAAGTAGTGGTGAACCAAGGAATAAACCCAAGAAACTACAAACATTTAGTTCTTGACAGAAATGTCAAATGTATCTGTTGGAGAGAACAGCCTCTTTTGACAAACGGTGCTGAGAACAACAAATGTCAGTACCCAGAAGACTGCAAGGAGACCCTTACTCTTACCTTGCCAGGACATCAACTCAAAAATAGACCAGAGATATGCTAAGACGATAACTAGAGGAAAGCACTTCAGGATTCAAATGGGGGCTATGACTTCCTGAATATAACTCCAGGGCTTAGCAAGTAACAGCAAGAGGTGACAGATGGGGTCACATCCGACTAACATGTCTGTGTCGAAAAGGAGACAACTGAGCATTGAAGAGAAGCCCACAGCCAGGGGAAAACACAATGTCCAACAGGGTTTTTAGATCTCAAATATATAAAAAGCAAGCAAACAAAAACACTTTTAAAAATGTCAAAATAAGTCATCAGAGAGATGAAAGGGAGAAAGGAACATGGAGGGGGCTAAAAATGAAATGTCAAGATGGCCCAGTGATATTACCCTTGGTATATACCAAAAGTTGCGTAACATAGAGATATCTATCTGTGCATCCATATTTACTGTGACAACTACTCCCTATAGCCAAGCCATGGAACCAACCTAGATTCTTATCAAGGTATAAAGGACGAAGATATGGTTTCTACACACAGTTGAGTGTTACTCAGACACAGAGAACTAGGCATGATCATATTAAATCAAATAAGGCAGACTCAGAAAGAGTCTGGAAGGAAACTGTGGTGTTTTCTCTCATAGGTAGAACCTAGGGGCAGGAGTGAAATAGAATAGAGACAACTGAGGAAGAAAAAGGAGGGGGAAGGGGACAAAGAAAAGATGATAAGAAATAAATCCGAGGGCACTGAGCATGCATGAGAACATCAGAGCAAAACCTAGTATTTTGTACAATTGAAATACAGTGGTAGACTATCTGAGAGGGAAAAAAATCTTGCTTTCCTAGCCACTACTATTAACTATATAAATAATAAATATAATATGCTGATAATAAACGATAAAAATAAACTACATATGTATCATCTCATTTTGTCATTGACATACTCCTTTGACATAGGTGCTATCAAACTTATAGGACAGGTCACTTCCAGTCTATCACCATAGCTGGCACCTCCCAAGCCAATAATTAAATTCATGCCTAGTAGATCCTGAAACTCACATTTTGTTTTGGTTTTATTATTTTATATGAAATTGTAATTTTTTTAAACAATTTCTACATCATAAAGGCAGATTCTGGTACTGTTGGCATATTAACAAATCCTTACAGTGTGGCATGTGCACCCCAGACATGGTGATTTAGCAATCCTAAAGATGTATTATGGGGGCTAGAGAGATGGCTCAGAGGTTAAGAACATACACTAGCTGCTCTTGAAGAAGACCTGGGTTTAATTCTCAGCAAGTATGTGGCAGCCAATCAATGTCTATAACTCCCATTCCAGAGGTCCAATGCCTTCTTCCAGCCTCTGCTGGTACCGTATGCTCACAGTACACAGATACACATGTACGTGAAACACCAATATGAGTAAAAGTAAGTTTAACTGTTTTAGTTCATTTTTCTTCTATCCATTTAGTCCCAACGAACCTCAAGTCAACACCAAGCTACACTTACAATGCAGCTCCAACAAACTGAGGGGTCTGAGGATCTCATGTTCCTGCTGTGATTATCCCAAACACTAGGCAAAAGATAAATTACACGTGGAGAAGCTGCAAGAGCCAAGAAACAGGGAAATACAAGCCCAGCCATGTGAGTCACACAAAGACATGGCTTTCATAAATAACATGGCAGCATGCAGACAAAAAAATGACAGTATGAAAATTGTTATGGGCATTGAAAATTGACAGTAAACATATATAGTTTTTTTTCTGGAATATACTATACCCACATGATCCTTGTAAACAAAGTTAATTGGTTTTTAGCTGTCTCCTGAACTTTCTAATGGGAAGCAATAGAGACCAAAGAGAAATGCATATTTCACTTCCGGAAAAACAACATTCTTGGGGAACTGTGCAGAAGGAATCTGATGTGTTGATGCTCTCAGGAAACTCTGGGCTCATAGTTTCGGCTCTGGCAGTGAGTCATACAGATGAGACTTTTCTAGAAAGCAATTATGTCCACTGCATCACATTCATATTAATTTTGTAGCACTTAAATGTCAGCCACTCTTAGGAGAACAAACTGCGTGTATAAATTTAACCAGATAATTATAAAGGCTGACAGAAACTTTTAAAAGTAAGATTTCAACTAAACACCAAGGGAAATAACATGGATGAAAGTCTCCTCCCTGCGACAGCCCCTCCCTTCATATTATGTCAAAGGCAAGCCCGGTTCCGGAATTGAGAGGGGGGGAAGCAAATTCCAGTGATGTTTCATTATTGTGGCTTTAAAATCATTTCCTCCCTGTTTCTCAGGCAACTAAATTTACCCAGTAGGAAGATCAAACTGCAACCTTCTTTTGTTCCGTTCCTTTCCCTTTTTAATATAATCATACTCTGGGTCTTTATACAAATGTCATGTTAACAGGAAGCTGGGGGCTCAGAAAAAAAAATGGATTTGAGACTTCTAGTCTCAAACATGAGATATACTCAAAAGAAAAAAAAAGAGCAAGATTATTTTTGTATTCAACAAGAGATGTTACAGACAGCAGATGAAGCCAGAAGCCAATTTCCTTGAAAAACTGCAACTTCTGAGTCTTGTTCAGCTCCTACTCCTTCTTGCTTAGGACCTGCTTCGTCTGCTTTAATTATATCCTAGCATTAAGGAGCTTTTGTTTAGTAGGCAGAGCACAACATGGAGCATTTAGGGAAAGAAGAAACTGGGTAAAAAAAAATTTTTTTTGATACAGTATACAGAACAGTGTCTGGGTTGGGGCCGCCCAAAAAAAGTGCATGTGATCACCTGTGCCTGTCCAGATGAATGCAGTGGCCACCAGCTGCAGGTGCCTGGAGAGAAGCTACTACAACTAAACAAAGAGTTTCTTAAGTTTAAATTGCAACCTGTGGCTGGTGACTGCCATATCAGGCGTGTATAGTATGGTATACATTTAGGGCTGCAGTTGGTTCTTTTCTTCCTTCCTTCCTTCCTTCCTTCCTTCCTTCCTTCCTTCCTTCCTTCCTTTCTTCCTTCCTTCCTTCCTTCCTTCCTTCCTCTCTCTCTCTTTTTTCCACTTTGTGTAAGCAAGACTCAGGGGAGACACCATTGTTCCATTATTTTGGTGTAAATTAGATTCAGAAGTTCTAAAAGACATAGGCAAAGCTTGGTTCTTCCTGTTCCCTTATCTACCCTTGAGTGCCTAAAGTCCTATAGGGAGATAGCTACCTTGGGAAGAGCTCAACTGATGAATTCACAGGGATTAGAACCTAGATGGGACAGGTCATACACAAAGGACTAGGAACAATACTGAAATGAATCTCCTTGGACCTTAATCTCCAATGGGTGGTGATGTTTCTGCCAAAAGTTTCAAAATCTAGGAGCTTGTTTTGTGGGAAAAAAAATGCTTTTGCTCATTTTATATGAGTTGGTACTTCATATAAAATCCTGCTAACACACCTAAGATCCTGACATTAAGGCAGGTGGATCTTGGGAGCTTGGCGGAATGAGCTGTCAATTCAGTGAGAGATCTTGACTCAAAAAGCAAGAGAGAGAAATGATTGAGGAAAAATTCTATGTAAATTTTTGACCTCCAAACTCAACCATATGACTGAGTTATATACCAGCACATACACACACACACACACACATGTATATAAACCAGAGAGAGAGAGACAGAGAGAGACAGAGAGAGAGAGTGACAGAGAGAGACAGAGAGTTCAAAATGGCGGAACATTGGGTTCATGTCAAATAGACTTATTAGGACAGTTATGAAGTAAAATAGAGATTTGGATTTATGTATAAATATTGTGAGAAGAGAACCTGGTTCTTCAGTGTAAGAGAAAGGGTGAGGTTAAAGGCAGAACATGTCAGAAGCCAGCATCATGCCCATCTCAGTGACCCCTCAAGTAAGTGCCCGCTCTCCTGAAAACATGGCCAATGTTTACAGAAGAGGAAAGTCACAGATGAAGGAAGGGATGTGTGCTCATCAGTGAGTATGCACAGGTATGTGACATCCTGTGTACAAGAGTGTCAACTTGGTGAGATGAACTGCCATGGAACAATGTCAGACACGCACAGTGAGTGGAGGCATTTAGCAGGAAGGAACGGCAAAGGAAAAACAGCATTTGGCATGGAGAAATTTTAGAAGCTCGTGACAGCAGAAACAAGTGTTGGCTGAATCAAGTCTGTGTCCCTGCACATGATTTACTGTGATACAACAAAGAAGGAAGAAATTTAGCCAATGTCATAGCGGGGTAGCTGAAAATTCTATGGCTTTCTATTGTTCATCAAATATGAAAAGAATTCAAGAATGAACACGAAATCCCATGGTGTCCAGTGTGGGCGCAAACAGACTAGAGGAACAAATGGTAGATGAATAAGCCAACGGCAACAGTGACATCAAAACTGTCCTGTTTCCAGATGCTTGCAAGCCCATCCTGTGGTATTGTCGCATTTAATTCTGAGAGTTACAGTAATAAGCTGTCGATAGTCCTACTCTACACATGAGAACAAAAGACTCATGGCTCGGGAAATCAATGGAAAATGTTTAGTCCCAGGTCAAAAGATGAAGGAGGTAGGACTCAGTCACATTTTAAAAACTCAACCAGTCAGAGTTCTGTCTGCGATGCTACCCTTCTTTTTTTCAGACTTCCCATGTAGGATTGACGCTGGCTCCATTTGAGCCTGCCGATGCTAGAAGTCTTAGAATGTTAGAGCTCATTCATTCATTCATAAAATATTTATTGAACACTTCAAGGATGTGCTGAGAACCATGCTGAGCGCTGAGAGACAGAGAGATGAAAAGACAAGCCTGCCACTTTGACTGTGCTAACTGGCTGCTGAGGAAATGACAGGAGAACAAATATTTACAATGGATAACTTTTGCTTGCTCCACCGTCTGCCACATTCTCATTAAAACAGACACCAAGAGACTTAGAAATCAGCTGTAACACTGCAAGGGGGGGGGGGAATGCATGTGGATTTCCCCCATTTTCCACAAAGCAGCTACAAAACGGGTGCAGGAAGAGGTACCAGTGGGCATTCTCATGAGGCAGTTGCAGAGGTTAAGGCTTAAAGTTGCTTTGTTCAGAGCAAGATATTTCTGTAATCAGTATGTGAGCCTCTCAAAAACAGTGGTGTGCTATATAAGATACTGCACATAATTTAATCATAGAAAAATAGTCCACCAGATACTTTATAATATGAAAGATTTAGACACAGAAATAAATACTTTGGAAAAAAAAAAAAGAACAGAAGAGGTGGAAGGGTATTGGGCAGAGGCATATTGAATTTGAGAATATTCACATTTTTTGAGTATTTCTTTTTAAAAATATAATATTCTTGTTAATTCTTTGAGAATTTCACACATGAATACAATGTAGTTTATCACCTCCTACTCCCCTAACTCCCACTGTTACCTTCTACTCCACACCCCCTATAGTGATGCTTGAATGAGAATGGTCCCCTTAGTCTCATGTATTTAAATGCTTGGACCCCAGTCAGTGAAACTATTTGGGAAGGATTATGAGGTGTGGCCTTGCCAGAGGAAGTGTGTCACTAGGGGTGTACATTGAAGTTTAAAATGCTCATGCCAGTCTCTAGGGTTTTTCTGTCTCTGCTCCTTTCTGTGGCTCAGAATGTAAGCTAATCTCTCAGCTACTGCTCCAGAGCCATGGCTGCCTATGTGCTGCCAGACTCTCTACCATGATAATCATATTCTAACTCTTTGGGATCATGAGTCCCAATAAACTTTTTTTATAACTTGCCTTGGTCATGGCATCTCTTTGCATCATTGGAAAAGTAATTAGCATATTCCCAAACTCCCTGTCCTCTTATATATTTATATTTAAATAACATGTAGAGTCCATTTTGAACAGCCCTTATTCTCAGGGATATGAAGCCATCTATTGGAGCATGGTAGACATACTAGGAGTCACATCCTTAAAGAAAACTAACTCTCTTTCTCCCAGGAGCCACCAACTGTCAATAGACCCTCAGCTGTGGATAAGGGTCATGAGTCTCTTCCCATTCCATGTTCTAGTGTTGGCTGAATTGATCTTGTACAAGTCTTGGGGAGACAGTTTCGGATCTCATGAGTTCGTAAGGACAGTAGTCCTGTCATGTCCAAAACCACTGTTTCATTGTGGTACTCTTCAATCTCTGGCTTATTTTACTTTTTGTTTTCTGATACAAGGCCTTCTATGTAACCTTAGCAGTCTTTGAATTCACTATATAGTCTAGGCTGTCCTCAGTCTCACAGGGAGCTTCCTGCTTGTGCCTCACAAGTTCTGGGATTAAAGTTCATGGGTGTGACACCCATGTGTCACAAGGCCTGGCAACCACTTCCAACTTTTATGTCCTTCTGACACAGTCCCTAAGACATGCAGGGAAAGGGTATGACATAGATGTCCCATTTGTGGATTGGCCCTCTACAGATACTTATTCTCTATACTTTGATCAACTACAAGTTTCTACACTGTGGGAAGCCATGCACAGTCGCCATTACAAGATGGTGCTGGCTTCCTCAGTGCCTAACTAGTAAACAAGCAATGTGCGCAGGTGCTGGAGTAAATTCGTGCCAAGTCTCTGCCCATCCCGGGGCGTAGTAGTGGGGTGATGAGTGAGCAACAAATCAGGAGCTGACATGTCACACAGAGGGGTATTTAAGCAGCACCATTTTCCGGGTTCGGGGTCTTCCTGAGAAGTAAGCAATAAAGCTTTGCCGTAGAAGGATCTGGTTGTCCAAGTGTGTTTTGCTGGCGAAACATTACAAGGACAAGACTACACTAACCACTATTTACCACACAAAGAAATCCCAAGTATTCCCTGGCCCTATCATCACTGTTTATAGCATTATAAAGTAGGCATTAAGATTTTTATTTATATGAAAATTCTTACTTATCCATACTTCACGCCTCAGTATTTGATCTTGTGACACTTTTCTTATACTTGATGGACATCAATTAATATGTGTTGTTACATTCCTCTCAATCCAGTTACTACATACCTGATCTATTGGCCTCCATGTCTATAAAAAGTCCTGGTGGTTAAAGACTAAAGACTATCCAATAATTCAAAGTAGAACAGGCTAGAAATAGAGCTTCCTAATTCATACAGTGAAAGGCCTTCTGTTTGCAGAGAACTTTAAAATCTGTAGCTCTCGTTATTAATAGGGAGGTCTAGAGTCATAAACAAATACTTGGGCAGCCAGCCAGAACCTCAGAATATCAAATGACCATGAAATATAGGTATGATCTACATGGTCATAATCACATAGAATACTATAATTGGGATGAGACTCTATGCAGGAAGACACTTAGCTTCTGAGTCTCCTTTCTTCTCTGCATTAAGTGTCCCACTAATACTAACTCAAAGAATGATTATTCTGATAAATATACAAAGCCAAGAAGACAGAGGAACTGGGTATCCAAGAGCTAAGAAGAAGAAAGACTTCCTACTCATTCCTGACAAGATGACATCGTTGGTGCCCCACCTTTAACATAAGTGGACTGTGCCAAAGGATAAGGCTTGTAAAGTGAAATCTTAATCTCTCTATCTTAAAGATGCAATTCCCCAACAAGAAATTATTCTAGTTGTAGTAGTCATCACTAATTCAACCCTAGTTTTACCAACAATTGGATTAGAAGACGTCGGTATATCCCTTAACTCATGGGTCTTTCACATTCTGGACTTCATGTTTGTCTTTGTTAAAGGCTAGAAGTCCCAAGGAGCATATGAAAAAATACTTTATGTTTCTGTCTCTTGTTTCTGTTTTTGAGACAAAGTCTCACATAACCCAGACTATCCTTAAACTCAGCTCAGAATACTCTTAAACTTCTGAGCCTCCTGGCTCTACCTTCCAAGATCTGAGATTACATGTATGTGCTGTGAATTGAATTTAAGTCTTCATATATGTGGCAAGAAAGTATCCTAAAAACTGAACTACATTCCCAATTCCCTTAGAAAAAATTATTTTAATTAGGAACAATGAAAAGAACTTGTAATAGATAGAGGTATTTTTCATTTATCTCTAAAAATCTCTAACATTTAACTCATCAAATGATTATTGGACAAGTATTGGTGAAGTATGTGCCTGGTACTGTTGCATGCCAAGAGGAGTGCTGATATAATATATGGTCATTGTCTTTGGAGAACTTTTCTGTGATATAAGATAAAATGTTTATTGGAGGAATGCACTAGAGTAAGTTATTAAAATGTGCAGGCATTTGAATCTGACAATCTATGGTTACATTCTGTATCCATGGTTTGTTAACCACACTAGAGATAAGATGCACTTTAGCTTCCACTTGTGAGAGTGGAACTAATAGTAGGGTCTCTCTCAACACTATGACGAAGGTCCAGTGTATAATGATGCACATGCAAAGCATACAGCAAGTACTAATTAATCGTAAAGGATCTGGTGCTGATGTGAATGAGTCACATAGTAGATATGTGATAGATTGCCAATGGGACCAGCAAAGACCATAAAGAGTCCACACCACAAAGCCCCAAGGAATCAGAAAATGACAATATATATAGTAGTTACCCTAAAAATCCCCCAAACAATGCACTGTATCTACAACCATAGCTGTCCATTTCACTGACCATTGCTTGGTGAAGCATGACCAAGTTGAAGGACATTTCAGAAACCCAGACTCTGTATGTCTGGGATTTCCCAGCCATGAAACAACTTTCCTTGGCTTGAGGTTTTTCACTCTAAAAACAGCATCTATAATATCTGCTTCTTGGGCTACTGTTGGGGATTAGAGAAGATAATAGACCAATTATAAAACCAAGTATAATAATCAACACAGTAGACTGCCTGAAATATTGTTTCTATTTTTATATCTCCTGAACTGTGGTACAGATAATAGCAAATATCAAATTATGTTTATAAATTTCAAATCATGTTAGAACTATGACTTAAGGATAATTTATTGTGATAAATTCATACTCTAAATTTAAAATCCATTAATGTTAAAAGTTATTAATGTATTTTTATTGGGGCCAAACATTTTTGAACAGTTTGAATTATAAGTTAGAGTGGTTCATTAGACATGTGTGACTTTTCTACAGGCATTTAGCTTTGAAAGTTATAGAAGACTAGTTAGCTTCATTCTTACTTGAGGGTCAGAGGTTAATTCAATTAAAAAAACCTGCTATGGTTTAATTATCAGCCACACACACACACACACACACACACACACACACACACACACACACACTTCTGTATACAGTTTTGTAGGAAATTCTCAAAAAAGTTATATCAAATAAAGCCTCTTAAAGAATATTTTTCTCATTAGAGTGCTTCCTATGTCCTATGATAGAATCAAGGAAGCAAAGGTCAAAGTATAACATAAAGGGCAATGGGGGAACTGTTTCTGTAAAACCCTCTGAGCAAATATTTCCACTGCTCACTCAGCACAGTTACAGTGAGACACAGCCATGAGTCTCCTTCTGATGAGCAATGTGCTTCAGAGGGAGGGGAGAAGAAGCAGTGTGTGACCTCTAGCTGCCCTCTGCCACACCAGCTGGACCAAGGAAACAGTGGAGACAGTGAAGCAACAATACCAAAGTGGCTGTAGTCAGTGAGGTGCTGCTGAGAGCAGTATCTCTGCAGAATGATCGGGGTTGATCAAAGGCTCTGTGTGGGCTGGCAAGGTGGCTCAGTGGTGCCAGCATCTGTTGCCAGGCTGACTACCCAAGTGTGATCTCTGGAACTCACATGGTGAAGGAAAGAAACTACTCCTGGAAAGTGTATATAAATCTATGGAGGTTTGGTCTTATTTGCTATTACTGCATGGCTTACCTTTTCCTGAGACTGATAACATCATTCCTTTTGAATCAAACAAAATGTACCTGGGGTGGGGGGGTTCTAAGATGAAAAGTTTAGTAACTGCACAGTCACAGAAAAGCATTGTTGTGAGAATGAATATGTAATGTGCTGGCTTCTGTTGCTTAAACACATCAGGTGAGGGTTGTCTGGGATCCATTATTTATAATGACAACGAAGTGTGCTCATGAGCGGCCATTTCTAGAATGGCTTTGAAGTAGATATGTGCCTCACAATCCATTTCTTACTTTTCATTAATCCATACCGTAAATCCCTCTGATCTCTCTTACAGCTTCTTTGAAATCAGTGGCTAAGCACCTGTCATTTAGCATCAAAGACATATCATCTGTCCTTGGATATTACCTCAAGTGCCATTCACAGAAAGTCAAATATTCCTTTAAATGAAATTTATATTTTATAATATTGCTCAGAAATAAAAGAAATATATAACTTGGGGTTAAAAATAGAAATGATTAAGAACACAGGGCTCCCAACAGAGGAGTTAGAGAAAGTACCCAATGAGCTAAAGGGGTCTGCAACCCTATAGGTGGAACAACATTATGAACTAACCAGTACCCCCCCCCCCGGAGCTCATGTCTCTAGCTGCATATGTATCAGAAGATGGCCTAGTCGACCATCAGTGGAAAGAGAGGCCCATTGGTCTTGCAAACTT
This sequence comes from Mus musculus, assembly GCF_000001635.26. Lineage (NCBI taxonomy): Eukaryota > Metazoa > Chordata > Mammalia > Rodentia > Muridae > Mus > Mus musculus. The sequence continues at coordinate 104,662,617 of NC_000075.6, read as the reverse complement.
TATATGCCTCAGTACAGGGGAATGCCAGGGCCAAGAAGTGGGAGTGTGTGGGGGGGGGGGGAGTAGAGTGGGGGGAGGAGGGTATGGGGGACTTTTGGGATAGCATTGGAAATGTAAATAAAGAAAATACCTAATTAAAAAAAAAGCAAAGAGAAAGTGGGATAATTTATAATTTTACTATATAAATAAAATATTTGGAATATTTTATTATACTCTTTTTATGTTTGTATATTTTAAAAGGAATCAGGACCTATAAGTAGTTTTCCTACTTTTTTTTAACCTAATTGGGTGTTTAAGAGTACATTTTATAAACATGAATAACTAATATTCATTAATCCAATATAAAATGTATTCAACTAGCCCACTTTCCTTACATTATTTTTTTTTGCTTTCAATGTGCTACTACTTAAATATAATCTAATGGTAGACATATTATTTATATTTATCACTGTCCCGAAGATATATTGTGTATCAGCTTTGAAGTATCACACAGTAGCAACTGTTTAAAGCAATGTGATGCTTTTGCTTTGTGGTTATCAATGGAAATCAGGGGCCATCTGTTTTGTAGAATATGTAGAGACGTGACTTCCAAACTTTTCTACAGCCAGGAATCATTTGGGAGTCTTTACAGAGATACTGACACACATACCCCACATTTCACCTCAGATGTTCAGAGTTCACTGGAGTGAGATTGAAGCACTGGAATTTATCAAAAAGACTTCCAGTATACACAGAGATTAATGTTATAAGAAGATATGGCTAGACCACTACTGTGGTCTGGTCTACACCAGAAAGGATGCTGAAAAAGCATGGTGTCAGAAACTATACTTCAGGGTATGAAGAAGGCTGAACTCAGGGACAAACCGTAAATTACATAGGGGTCTTGGTCAGTTGTGCTAGAACAGCCGACAGTTACATGCCATGGGGGTTAAATAGCAGGACCAGAGCTGAGACCTCTGCTCTACTCACCCTCAGTTCCTTCCTGAAGTTCCTCTTTTTTGGCTTTCCAAATGGCGCTGTGAGCTTGTTAGCGTCAATTCCACAGCATAGCTCAAGCTAACAAGGCCCTGACAACAATCAGTGAGAGCCCAGTCAGGGTTTGTTGGATAGGAAAATGAATGGATCAGTCCATCAAAGTAATAATATTAATATAAGTCATTCATTTTCCTTATTTCAGTAATGTGGATGTAGTCACATGTATCAATCAAGCTTCTTTATTGAAGCAGACATATAAGAATTGTATATGTGCTTATAGATGTACATATATAGGAAAATATCGAATGTGGGGAGTAGATTCACATTATTAAGGAGGCTAGGAAGTCCCACATTCTAACATCTGCCAAATGGATACCCAGAAGTGTCAGTAGAGCAGTCTCAATCAATGCCTAATGACCTAAAGGTCAAGTGTAGACCATTGGCACCTGAAGGCTTTAGAGTCCAGACAAGGCAAGAGAACAGAAGATGGATGCCTATGCTCAGTTTCAGGAAACAGACTCACCCTTCCACAGCCTTGTGTCCTAGGAAAGTGTCACCTATGTAAAACAGCCTTCTCAACAAGGAGAAGGGATAGTTGTCCTGTCACACCTATTAGCCAGAGTCTCGTTTGCTCTACTTGTTCTGACTCCCTCCTCCCACCCTTGTATTCTGGTCTTGTGTTTGTAGCAGGAGGCAAAAGTGGCTGGATAGGATCAAGAGAAGGAGCATTCATGAACAACCAAGCACAGAGACAAGAATGGACTTTAGTGTGTACTTGCTTTCATGAGCATTAATGATGTTAAACATTTGATAAAAGCCAAAGATATAACATATAACAATGCTAATAAAATTAGTCTCAGACTGCTAGTTATAGATTTTAAGTTTTATGCTTATGTATTTTGGTATATAGGCAATGAGTATATATATATATATATATATATATATATATGTATGTATACACACACACATATATATGCATATATATATGTGTGTATATATATATATGTGTGTTTTATGTTTTATTACAAAAACCAGTGTTTATGCTTTTAAGCATTAAGAGACATGGGTTCTTTTATAATATTGGGTGTTCAAATTTAAAATGATTACCTATCCATTATTTAACATATTATAACAGTGGTCTAAAAGATGGACTTGAAAATTTTAATAGTTCTGCTTTTCGTGAAAAGACCGCAGGCATAACTGAAGACCGGACTTAAAGTGAAAATATCACAATTCATTTTTCAAACCTACTTGGCCATGGAACCTTAGAAATTCAGCATGAAGGCAAAGCAAATCCATTGAAAGGAGCAGGCCTTTCAAGTCAGCAGTACTCAGTGCAAGTTTTTCTCATTATTTGACAATACAAATGCCCTGTCTATCAAAGACAATGACTTGAATCTGGACAGCCCATGGAAATGATCTCCCCACCCAAAGCTGTGTTCCAGTGAGTGTACCTAAAAAACAAAGCCAAACTCTGATTACATAGTATCTGGCCACACTCATCAGTACAAATGTCCCAGAGTGGCCATTCTGCTGTCCGCTCTCCGACAAGCCTAGCCTGGAACAGACAGAGGAACATAAAGCTTTGAGTCACTGCCAAGGGAAGTTGACAATAGAAACGGTTGCTTCCTTGACATGTCTGTCAAGATACAGGAAAGTGGAAGGAGTTGAGTGGAAGCTGGCTGCCACAGCACTGAAGGCTGGCCTCTACCACTGACAGTGAATAATGAGGCTCTGGACACGGTCCACAAGAGAAAGCCAATGCTATGATTGTTCAGGGGAGCCAGAGAGTTTTCTACCAATCATGGGAGGCAAAGAATCCCCATCCCCCATGGTTCCTGGTATGTCTGTCAAAAAGGCCTTGAAGACATCACATGCAGCTCCTGGAATGGTTAAGATTCCTCAAGCTGGTCAGATTTAGATTTCTTCTAGTCTACCACTGTCTTCTCTCTTTAGGATGGTCAGCCCTCCAAGTTGTACTCACATATACACAAAGATTTGCTGTGTTCTGGAAGACTCCATTGAGATCACGAATGCCTTCGATTTGTGCTCCCTCATTCCTGCCAAACTAAAGAAACACTAAACCCACTATGGGCCAGAGGTCTCAAGTTTAAAGACCATGAATCAAATGATCTTCATACCATAGAGGAATCTTAACTCATTCACATCACCATTCTATCAAGCCAGAGAAGTTTACTGAGAAATGAACATAAGAGATATTGTCTGTGCCCCCATGGAGCAACAATCAGTTGGCCCGGTAGGGAGGACATGGTCACTGAACATTTAGTAATCTAAATGATCATGGCTTTGCAGTTCTATGGCCCATTGTCCTCCCATCAAGGCAAGTGAACATGAGCAAGGAGCCTACACTGACTTGTCCCAAAGCCAAGTTCAACTTCCTGTCTCTTTTCCCTCCCTGAGCACACCGACCCTGTCCTTCCTATATCACACACCATCCTGAGTTTTAACCCCCTGTTCCCAAGCTTGACCCCTCCATTTCAGGAAAGCTGCCCAGGAGAATGACTTCCCACCCTCTCACACCTTTCAACCCCCTGTTCCCAAGCTTGACCCCTCCATTTCAGGAAAGCTGCCCAGGAGAATGACTTCCCACCCTCTCACACACCTATCGCCCCTTTTAGTCCTTTGACATGTTGCAAACCCTCAAGAAATATTTGTTAGCTGGATGAATAACAAAGAAAACCTGCAAGATGGTTCTAAACTATGCAGCAAGGCACATCCCGACAAACCTGAGGGACCTTCCTGGCACCATCCGATCAACTGTTAACTATGTTTTTTTTTCTTCTCCGTGCATTAATACTAATCACCCTCATGTCTAATATAGAGGGGAATCTTTAACATAAGCCAGGAGTTATATCAAACTCTGATAAACCCCATAGGTTCTCACAGAAAGCCTGTGATGAATGGATGGATGCATGCATTATATATAATCCTAATGAAAGATAAGAAACTGAAGTTCAACAGGTTCTGCAGCTTAGGCAATGACAGATGTTAACCAAGCAGCCAGTTTTACACTAAGGCCTGTTCCTTGCTAGTGGCCCACACCTCACTGCATATAGCTTTTCCTTCTGTATCTCTCCTTTGATCTTATTTCATCCATAAAAAGTAGGCAGATGTGGCGCAGATCCCAGCTCCTGTGGCCGCTATGTGGGTCCCTACAACAACTCTGAGTATAATTTACAGAAAGACTTCTTAGAAGTTTTTCATTCAAGCCAGGAGTGGTGGCATACGCCTTTAATCCCAGCACTTGGGAGGCAGAGGCAGGCAGATTTCTGAGTTCGAGGCCAGCCTGGTCTACAAAGTGAGTTCCAGGATAGCCACGGCTATACAGAGAAAGCCTGTCTCAAAAAAAAAAGTTTTTCATTCCCTTCCTTTTTTGCCTGAGAAATATTTCTGCAACCCAAAAGACACAAATAAAATATGTATTGATTACATATAAAGAAATTTATTTTAATATGGTATTTTGATATACATATAAATTTAGCATTTATTAACCATTAAAGAAAATTTGCATGCTAATGAGATAAATGTTCATGTTAGCCTAACACAATACCATCCACAAACATACTAATTTGGTACTTCTAGGCTGAGAATGATGATAGAAAAACATTGTCCTTTTATTCTGTAATTACACCATTATGCTTCTATAAGAGCAATATAATTTGTACAATAAAAACACTGCAATTCATAAGAGAAGGAGCATGGAATTTGGACTGCAGTGTCTCAGGTAACATTTGACGATGCTGTATAGCATGATGGCATGCACAGCACAGTGCTGGTGATCTGTGTTCAGAGCCAAGGATGCAAGGACACTGTAAAACATAACACAGAACATTGTCACAAACACCTTTTGTGATTAATTTTGAAATAATGTTTATTTGTTCTACATTCAGACAACATGTTTTACTGTGGGCCAGAGTTTTTGCAATCTCCACCTTCAGTGATGTGACCCTATATGAGGTTGCAATGCAGTTTAAGAAGCATTAAGTCAGACGATAACTAGATAAAGAGAAGATACACACCCTAAAAGTATTCCTGGGAACTCTTTCCTGGGAATCTTCGCCAGCGTGTGACTAATTCTTGATAATCTACATGCTTTGAGCTTTTTCTAGGATCTATAACTATATACAAAGGGACTCTTCATGGTCAGATGATAGTTTGAGCCAGGAAAGTCCTTTGCAAGAGTGGAGAGTGCTCTGAAGGCTTCCATAGCCAACCAGGTAGTAGGCAATGCCATCATTGTCCCACGTCTTATATCTATCGGTTTTCTATGCCTGTGGGTCCTATTCCATATGTTTTCCATTCCTTGTTAAAACTAGTCCCTTCTAGGTCCCCTTGTTTTCTGGCCTCTTGTCTGTTTTTGAACGCTCAGCAACTAATTGGATTTCTGGTTGAGAATATTCCTGACACGGGTTTTTGTCTTCTACTAAACACTCTGGATCTGCAAAGCCTTCCTGCTTTTGGCTGGATCCGCATTAATGCCATTGGCTGACTAGTGAGGTTCTGGTGGCTGGGAGGCATTTGGCAAAGGAAGGATTTGTCTACTGTGCCTCAGTGTGTGACCCCTTGAAAATCACCTACAAGACACACATGCTTACTGGCTACCATGGCTATGCTGTGGAGAACTTGAGTAGACAGCTGATATGTCATTGATTTCATTCAACTTGACAAACCACGTTCAAGTATCAACTTTTTTCAGTGATCACTAACAGTGTTGAGCAAGGTTCTTTAGTTTCTTGTCAGAAGGGCTTCATGTTAAGAATACAGCTTTTTGAGGCAGGAAAGAGATGACACTCTCAAATTAGAACGCTTGTGATATAGGATACTTAAGGGGAATGTTTCAACAACCCTTCAATCCAAGGGACCAATAGAAGGAGCTAGAACCTAGAAGAATATGAATATATATATATATACATACATGTATATTCTAATATACATATACATATATGTGTATATGTATGTATGTGTGTGTATTATGTATGTTTGTATGTATGTGCATATGTATGTATGTATATTGGACAGAGAACAGCCTGTCCAAGGTAACTTCACAGAAAAAAATCCAGGGGAACACAAACTCCAACTCAACCTTTTCCTTTGACCTCCTGATAACCTTCTACTTTTAAAAAAGTGGGAGCCAAAAGGCTTACTGATTGCTGGGATCATTTCTAAGGCAGTTGTACTGCTGTGGAAACAAAAGACTATCTCAGTGTACGACTTTAAATTGTACATCTTACGCTGAGTGCGGTGTGAGTAATATTCCCTAGAGTTCCACACTAGGACAACCCTACTAAGTACCTAGCCCAATACTTACTACCCAGTCCTACACTAGGACAACCCTACTAAGCACTTAGCCCAATACTTACTCCCCAGTCCTACACTAGGACAACCCTACTTAGCACCTAGCCCAATACTTGCACCCTAGTCCTACAATAGGGCAATGCTACTAACTACCTAACCTAACACTTGATAAATGCTGCATGACTACAAACTCCTTCTCCTCTCTTAACTGGGACAGGCGCAGTTGGCGGTGCCCAGTTAAATGTGGGCATGCAGGCCTTTTGGCCCCTCACATGGGAACATAAAGATAAACTATCTTTTAAGTGATCTCATGCCCTTAAGTAGTAAAGGACCTGGAGAATGGTATAAATGCCACCAGATTCTCAAGCTTCACTACTCAGAATTTTCATAAACAGGTGCTTTCCAAATTACTGTTTCCTCCTGAGAGCTTTGCCATCTCCCAAGGTGAGATGAGGCGGATGAGCTGATGAGAGGTGAGAAAGAATGAGCTCATACACAGGATGCTAAGGGTGTTGATTAGAAATATTTCCAATCAATGCACAAGCCAGTGCCTTAGACAGGAAATATCACTACCTGATATTTTAGCAAAAGCAGCTTGCACTTGCTTCCTCCCGATACATTGCAGGCAGGTTTCGGTCATGGTGAGAAGAGCTGCCAAAGAAACGTGCCCTGAGGATTAGTAAGAGAGCATCTTTCTCAATATGCTCCTGAAATTCAACACCACTCGTAAAATCCAGCCTCCGAATAAAGGCAGTGGGAAATGTCTCAAGAAAGGCAACTTGAGTGAAGAACAGACTCACTTAATTAAAACAGTCACTATGGTGCTTGAGTCTTCCTAAGTAGGAGAAGGGCCAGCAGTAACTTTACTTTCACTAGCAACATTCTTTGAAAACAAGCTATATGTGTAAGAGATCAAACTTCACCCTGTTTATCTCAGTTAAACTGCACATTCTTGGGTCTGGAGACTTCCTGTGCAAGCCCATGGGTGTAGAGACTCCCTGTGTACATACCTGGGTCTAGAGACTGACTGTGCATGTCTGTGGTGTGAAGATTGCCTGTGTATATGGTTATGTGTTTTCTGCAGACTTCTTCAGCTCTGAGGGATGAGGGATCCGGGTCTTTCCCTGTGATGACAGAGAACACTAGAGTCTCCAACACTGTTTAGTTCTTACCTTCACCTCCTCTAACCTTTTTTGCAACTCAGAATAAAAATTTCTAGAAAGGCAATCTCAAAGCAGCAGGCATATTTTTGTCCCTAAGGCAAGTGCACAATGCAGCCGGCAAAAAGGGTCACAAATTGGGTGATCTCAGAGAAACTGCTGCATTTCTCTGATCTTACAATTTTATAACTTTGCTGTGGGAGTTTGGATTATGACTGTAAGGTATAGACTAGTTCTGACAGTCTGTGACTCTGAGAAAAAGAAAAAGATTTCCTTTGCTTCTTATATGGCAAAGCTTATTGGCTTTGAAAATTATAGACACTGGAAGGATGTGACGAGAGCTCCAATAGGCAACTTGTGAGGTGCACTTAGCATCAGGAGACAGGACAGATGGAAAGACTTGCTTAATGATGCTTCTGTGCATATCAGAGTTATCTCCCATGCTGGACCAAACACCAAGAGGGCTACAAGAGAGAGACTGGCAGCAAAAATAGGAGGGTATACATGAAGACAATTTGAAAGGTCTCATTACATGAAATCAACTGATGTGGTTATGAGGTCACAAAACACAACCCTGAAAGAACTTTGACACATTACTGATTAACTCACAAGCTTTGTGAAACAGCAGTTAAATGAGATGGGATAGATCTATACACCTAAAACCCAATGTTTGAGAAACTAAGGCAAGAAGATAGCAAGACTGAGGCTAGATTAAGATACATACTGAGTTAAGAGATCAGACAAGGCTATAGATCAACTCTATCTCAACAGAAGTGAATTTGTAACAAACTGTGAAAGAGCTGATAAGACCATGCCTATATTCATGCTATGAGTAATTAGATATATGTAAATATGTTCTGAAAGACAAGAAACTGAGGAGGAAGAAATAGACACCAATGGTGGAAATCAAAAGTTCCTGTTTCATAAGCCATGTCAAATACTGCTACTGTGGGATGAAGAAATAAAAGTGACTGTTCAACATTAGATGGACCATTAGTGGCTTTATCAAGATCAATGCAGTCAAATTACAGGCACATAATTAATGCAAATACATTGTACTACATACATTCAAAAGTTGAAGAGGAGCTCTGTTGCAAATATCGTGGAATTATAACTGGGGAGGGGAGGGATAACATTCTAAAGATACAGTAAGTAGGAACTTGATGCATGTTTCTGGGATGAATCATACGGCAGAGTAGAGAATATATTGCATAGGTTGGACCAGAAGACTGCTAAAGGGTACGAAGGGATGCTGCCTGGAGGTACCTATGGAAACCTGGCTGATAAGTAGAAGATTCTGCCTTCATTGGGCATGGAGGGACATACAGAGGATGCTGTGGCTATGATGGCAAAAGGATGTACCTGCTTTGGTGGTGTCTATGCCTTTGGCAAACCAAAATAACAGCATTTGATTAAAAAATAAAATAAAATAAAAGTGAAGAGAAAGAGATCCCTGATTTAGGATATTAAAGGATTTGTAAAGTAAGTATCTAATGATGAAGAAAAAAAAAAACTCAACAACAAAAAAAAAAATAAGGTATTTTTTAAAAATCTCTGATTGAAGAGACCACAGGGGAAATGCTAAGTAGGGATTAGCCAGACAGTGTTCTGAACAAAACAGAGAACCCAAGAGCTGTAGAAATTATACATTTGAAGAAATTTACTGCTTGGAGACATCTTGAGAATAGCAAGTAGAAGCAAGGGGGTGTTTGTTTGTTTGTTTTGGATCTTAAAGGGAAACATGGATTGATGCAGGGATAGAGATTGCCTTTTATACATTACAAAAGGCCTGAGAACGATGAAGGCTGGCAGCCAAGGTGCTACCCAAGACTCTGGGCGTCTTGCTTTGCTTTGTTCTGCTTTATTCATTTTGTTTTATTTTGTTTTGACAGAACTAATGTGCAGTCCTCCTGATATGATTACCGCTCTGCATAAGTCAAATTTTTTTTGCTCTTCTCCTCATGAAAACCATATAAAAGTAACAAAGAGAATAAAGAAGAAAACTGTCAAATTCCATTTCTCGTGAGACCAGGGGACATCGTTAATCCTCAGAGCCTGCCAAGAGCAGCTGAGGGCTGGCAGAAGCTAGTCTGAGAATAAAAACTGGTGAGAGAATTCACCGTGGACAGATTTTAGAAAAGATCAGCAAAATTCACTTGAAAGTGAAGCTATCACCTTATTGTATAAGGAAGGGTCTCCGGTCTGTCAAAGTGGTGCGGGCAGGCTGGGGGTGGGAGCACAGGGATGCAGGGAGAAGCAAAATGCTATGCAAAGAAAATGCTAGTAGGTTACACAGACTCACTAGGGTGAGTCTATCTGAATAGCAGCAGAGACAGGGAAAGCCTGCTCCAGACCTGCGCCACATCAAAGAGACATTTTCTGCACATAACTAATTCAAGAGAAATCCAAGTTGTCAGTGGCGAGGGAAAAGAGTACACCAGCAAAGACACGCTACAAGAAAAATAACCTTTTAAATCTTGAAGAGAGCAGGGGAAAAAAAAACTTACAAAGCATGGTCATTACAGAACATCATAGGCCCATAAAAATTGTGATCAAAACGCGTTAGCATGGATTTTAAGCATGGAATACGTAATCCCATTTGCTAGGGGAGACTACAGAGAAGAAACAAAAGATATCAGCAGAGAGCCCGAGGAACAGGAAGAAGGAAAGAATTTGTAGAACCCAGAAAGCCAGCAGAAGGGAAAAAAATTAAGAGAAGAAATCAAGTTTGGCAGGAGGGGCGGGGCAGAAAGGAGGGTGAGAATGATTTAAAAATGAAAAAAAAAAAAGAGGGCCAATCTACTCCTTCATTTCCAATGTTCACAACTTAACTAAAATAACAGGTGAAGCAGAAGAAAAAACACCAACAAGAAAACTCTCACGCAAGGGAAGCATTGCATGTGCTCACTGAGAGTGAACGGCCACCTACCAGTAAACAGTACAGAGACAGTTAGTTCTGGGGTGTCACCTAGGAAAAGAAATGTCATCACCACACATTAAAGGATGATTTGGGCAACCACACAAAACCATAGAAGATAAACGAGACAGACACCAGATCTTTCCATGGAGAAAATCTACAACAAGAAACAACACACAGGCACCAACAAGGTCTTCAAAGACTGAGACAATGAGGCAAGTATGTTAAGTCAAGTTGTCCTCTGAGTATAAATGTCACTGATTAATTTGTATGAGCTTATAAGAATGAAAGCTATGCTGCACTTAGGGACCATCTTGAAAAAGAAAGTACATGGGAATAAACATTGGCTGCCTAATGAGATGACAAAAAAAAACTATAGCAAAAGAATAGTACATTGGATGCAGCTGACTCTCCAACTGGCATCAAACTAAATGTAAGCCTTAAAGAGCCAAGAAAGAGTGCCTATGTTAATTTCTTGGTTACACACACTCACTTACTCATGTGCACATTCACACGTGCTTGTTCCAACCAGAACCACAGTTAAACCTTCAACCTGAGGTTCAATGATTCTCCAAAGAGATTGGTTTCTCTGTTGGTTTAGCTCTAAGCTGAGCAAAATAAAAGAGTGACAGTGGAACAGGCAGTGAACCAGACACCCAGGTTTTTAAACAAAGAACAGTTATTTGTCAAGAAGGATGAAGATGCCAATGCCTTTCTTGCTGTCATGAAAACCAACCCTTGTCACTGCCCCTCAGCACATTCTCCTGAATATCTGAAATTTCATCGATCCAATTTTACTTTGGATATTGTGAGGAAACTAGAGATGTTATCAAGACCCCCGAGGAGAAGACAGAGCTGAATAAAACACAAAGGAAATAGAGAAGCTGAGGATGCATGGAGGACCTCAGCTACTCCAGGGCACCACTTGGTACTTTTAACCTTCATTATGCCAGGCTGGAGACAAGCTGGCCTGGTTCCAAAGCGCACTGTAAATTTCCAACAATTCTGAAAATGGGATACTAGATGTAGCTGTTATTAAAGATTAAATTATATACATCTTAACTTAAATTAAAAACTTATGTTATAGATATTTAAAGCTCACCATGTCTCAATAATTTTAATACATTTCACTCTTATTTATGCACTTAAGATTATTTACTTCTACTCTGTTTGTAATAAGGAAGGAGACACTGCATAATTATGCTTTCATGTTACATTGGTCATTTGAAATCAGCCACTCTGGGATACTTACACCACATAAGATAGGTTCACTTAAAGTCAAGGCTCTTACTTTTTTCCCCCCACCAGTTTTCATTTCTGGTGGTAACTCTTAAACATTTAACAGCACCCTGCTAGGCACAGCCCTCCATCTACAGGCAAGAAGCCAAAATCAACAGGAGACCACATTCAAAAGAAACAACAGTTCAGTCCATCTCCTGCTACTGAGTATTTCAACAGTTGCAAGATCTCATCAAGGTGTCCTATTGAGATGCTAAAAAAAGTCACAACCTCTGGTCTTGGGGAGAGACAATATCTTAAATCTAACAACTAAAGCAAGGACTTTCTCAAAGTCCCCTCATCTACCTTATCCAAACTACATATTAGGGTTGGGGAGGTGGCTTGGCCATTAAGAATATTTGTTGCTCATTCTGAGGACCCAGGTTCAATTCCCAGCGCCCACATGGTGGCTCAAAACCATGTCTAAGTCCAATTATGGGGGATCTTATGCCCTCTTCTGTCCTCCATGAGAATCAGAAATGTATATACATGCAAAGAAAACACTTATGTATTTAAAATAATAAAACAAAAAAATCATAGATGTTAGGTTAAAGAAAACCATTAAGGTCAAATGTAGATTAGATAGCAAAATAATAGTCTTATTTGGTTAAACAAAGTAGTGTATGCTTGTAATCACTGATTTCAAGAGACAAAGGTAGGAGGGTGATGTAATTTTGAGGCTAGCTTAAGCTACATAGCAAGATGCTGTATAAGGAAGGAAGGAAGGAAGGAAGGAAGGAAGGAAGGAAGGAAGGAAGGAAGGGAGGGAGGGAGGGAGGGAGGGAGGGAGGGAGGGAGGGAGGGAGGAAAGAATGAATGAGAAAAAGGAAAGAAAAGATTCAACAACAAGAATAATAAAAGTAATATCTTGCTTGAGTAGAAAAGACTTTTTTCTTTAATTGGCTCTTGACACAGGGCTGCAGAGAGAGCTTAGTCAGTGAAGTGCCCCTTGTACAAGCATGAGGTCCTGAGTACTGAGACACAGCACCTACCTAGCAGTTGGGCACATGTCTGCAATGCCAGCACTGGAGAGAAGGAGGAAGAATGGGCAGATCCCTGGAGCTCATTGGCCAGGAGCCTAGCCAATCAGTGAGCTCAGTTGCAAAAAGTAAGGCTAGGAGAAACCAAGGAAGACACTTAAACTCAACCCTGGCCTCCATACACATGTGCATGTGTGCTCACACACACATGAACAAGTACATGGACCACATTAACACACAATTAGACAAACATAAAATTTCATATATTTGAAGTGGGGTCATAATAAAGTGTAAAGGCCCTCCTGAATTTTCTCATATTTTTGAAACATTAAGTATTTTATTTCTACTGAACACAACACTATAACCTGAAAATCCTATTACAATGTTTTTAATGCAATGCAATGAATAACTATAGCTTTAAAAACAGAAAAGTATTTCTAAAAATAGGAGATAATTAGAGGCAGTTTGAAGAAGAAAAAAAAAGTCTATCCACTGAACAAGTTACCCATATTGATTGAATATCCACTGGTTATAAGGCATTTCTTGCTTCATCCCACCTGAGAATATGTCCCTTATAACAGAAAAATTAAAAAGAAAATCACCTAAGTAAAAAAGAAAAACAGACTACTGTGGAGAATACCTACAAAGCTTTTAGGATCAAACCCAAATCACAGGGCTGGGGTATGGTGCAGAGGCAAAGTTTCTGCCTACCACTTGTGAGATCTGTGTTTAATTTTCAGCACTATGAGGAAAAAAAAATTGACACTCTTAACCTCCCAAATCCACTACTGATTAAATTTGTTTCTGTGTGCATTTTATCTTGCTAGATTAAAAAATGAGGAACAGGGTCTCCCATCAGACTTTCGACTCTGAGTCACTCCTGACTCTTCCATCTACACCAGTGATCTACTAAGCCACATCTAATATGCCTATCTTAGAACTCTTCCCCACTGCTCCATGGCCTTGTTCTGTGCCTGAACGCTCCAGTTTTGTAAAGTGGTAAAGGAATCATTTATCTTGCCTAACATCCACTAGGTGTTAGGAATATCCATTACCCAGAATCCAGAAAAAAAAAAAAAAACTGTTTGCTTCACTGAAAACTCGTCTATAGGGCCTTTTTGTGCCAAGCTCTGCAGACTACAGGAGAAGGGCTGAGGATGAAGGTTGTCCCCAAACAATGGATTCTCATCCTGACTCTGCCACCTCTTGGATGTGTGTCTCTGTACATACTTCTCAGTACATCCATTTCTGCAGCTAGTCATGGAACACACAATCACTTACCTGAAACTAGTAGGGTAGATGTGCAATGGAAATCCAGGTGCATGGAATTCACAAAGATGACAACGTGTCATGAAAGATGACCTTGCCCCACAGAGGCCAGTTTAACATCTACTGTACATTTGGAAGTGTCTCGGCAACACCATGCAAACACACAAATATTGCTAAATCAAAAGCATGAGGACATGCTGTAGGGGACATCATAAAGCTTTGACTCCCCTCTTGTAATTTTAGGTCAGAATTTTCCAACGAGTTGAATCCAAAGGTCTTGTCAAGAGTTGATGCAAATGAGTACAGAAGTCTTCAATGTTTTAGAAGTTTTAAAATCATGGATAAGAGACTGGGAACCTATAAGAGCTCATAGGTCATCATGAGAAATGAAAGCTTACCTGTCACAGGCCTGGGGAAGATTCAAGATCTAATGAACAAGGCAAGGTCTTGCTATATTACCCTGGTTGGCTTGGTTCTTGCAACATAAAGTAAATACATTGGCTTTGAAATTTCAGCACCTTCCTACCTCCTAAATGCTGGGATTATATACAATGGGTTGTACAATGGAGCTTTCTCAAACTTGCGATGACCCTGCCTCTACCTCCAGAGTGCTGGGATTATATGCATGAGCCTGATCTTCACTCTTACTTAATCCCTCTATAGGCCCTATACTTCACCTCGCAAACTCCAGAGTACCAACCTCCTGTGTCAGCACGGGATTACCCTGAAACACACCAGCATCACCTTGAATCTCCTTTACTCTCCACTATTTTTCCATCATGAACTTCATGTAGTCTAACTTGTTTGCCATCATCTACAAAGCCAGTTCTTATTGGACCCTTCTTCAACACCTGACACATCCCTCCATACACTATAAGAAAATTCTATATGGCTCCAGAGAACAGAGGCATATAAAACAGGTGTATATATCAAATATTCACCGCCAATAAGACTTAAGGACGCTTATTTTAAAACTATTTCCAATTTACTATATTTTACCATTTATTGAAGATGAAAGCCAGTTTGCATACTCATGAGATATGTTGAGATAACCTACTCTGCATACACATCTTATCAAATGGCTCTGTAGGTTTGCCACTGCATTTTCAATTGTTAGCTGGCAAGTGAGGGAGGACGAGCATTTGCATATAGAAAGCAGGTAAGGGCCACGGAAATGAAAATACCAAATATCCTGCCAGCACTTGTGCCTTGCCAAACAGTAACTAATCGTTGATAATACAGGGACTTACCTAACAACCTGTGTTGAGGTGGGTTATCCCAACAGAGATAGATCTGCTGTTCACCTACCACAAAACTATTCAAAGACATACTAATCTGGTAACTTACTTGCTTAGGAAACAAAACAAGCCTTTGTTTTCTGTCAGGAAACCATTTCATTTCCACAAGAGCAGAAATGCTCGCATGTATAGTAAAAACTGTGCAATTCATAACACACAATGCTCTCAGATCTGGGCAGAAGACTTACAGGCAGCAGGCAGCAGTGGCACGGGCTATTGATAGTGCAGTGTAAAAACTGCACGTGTGAATTCAGAACCACGGGCACAGTGAAGTCACACTATGTAACACAGGCAAGCATGGCCAGAAATCCTTCATATTTGTCTTCAATTTTGAGTTTATCTTGGACCATTGTGTATTTAGAAGACTTTTGGGACATTTACTCAAAAGCAAATCTTTAAGGTCTGACCACTGTCAACCATGAAAGCATCTGTAAAATGGAATTGTAGGTCTCACATTTTGCAGAGGTTAACTGGGTGTCCAGGGGTCAATTCCTAAACAGCAAAGCTGGAACTCTTTCTCTTTTCACAACAGAAAAGAATCAGTTCAGGCAAAGCCCAGGAAGACAGGCTGGTGTAATTCCTCTGATGGACAGTGACAAATGACGGCCTGGTGTGGGGCACTTTAAGAAGAGAAGGAATGGGGAAGAGGGGGTGGCAAGCTGCATTCAGGAAAGTAAGTAAGATAAATGGTTTGGAGGTGGCAGGGCGCTTTGAGACCACAGAGTCCTATCTGTTCATAAATTGCTCCTGACTATTAGTAACATAAGTCTTTCACTTTCCACAATAGCAGTAGTAGCCCTGGGAGCCTGGAGCTCTCCTTGGGCCCTCAGCTGGCAACCTGCCCCAGACAGAAGCAGCTGGGGTTCCTCTGCCCTGCTCCAGATGACGCAGGAGGGAGACAGCCCTTTCCAGCCTGGCTCTATCAGCTTAGCAGGCCTGAGTGATGCAAGTAGTGAGATTTAAATGAAACCAATTTACATCTTATTTTTCCCCTCCTAAGAGAGAGCTTTTTCAACGATGAATATTTCAGTGTTGAAACTGAGACGGTCCTTCCAAAAGCTCAAAATTCCAACTTTCATCTAATGGTGGGAGAAGACTTGACACTTCTCAGTGTTGCGCAGATGCAAAGTCAGAAACAAGAAACTTAAGCAAAACCCGCACATGCGCACACCCTGGGCTGGCAGTTGTGCCTCTGTGGACAGTTTTATAGAGAATGGAGTTTTCATGCTGTCCACAGCTCCATAGGAAATACATTTTCATGTAAGTGTGTGCTCAGATGAACCATGTATAGGATAAAAGGTCAGGCTGGCCTTTAACCTTGCGCCTGCCAAGCGCTGGTCATGTGACCTTTCCACACAATCCCTTCCTCTCCCTTCTCACAAGTAGTTGGCCATCTTCAGCCTAAAGCTCTTCCCACCCATACCACTCTTTTATCCCTTTATTCTTTGCGGCCACAGCAATGGTGACAATGCAAACAGAACCCTAAGGTCCTTCATGAGGAGAAAGGATAAATACATGGTACTCCATTCGTATTGTCTTACAATGCTAGCAAGTGAATGGGTTTATAATAAGCATAATAATTAAATAAAGCATATTCCTTTATATATGAATAGTTTTACCTTGACTTATGCTTCTTTGAGGATTAAAATAACAGTGTGTATAACTACTGAGTCAAGTCTTATGATGACTTGGATTGGAATGGAAAAAAAAAACACTTAGAAAGGAAGATAAAGCTAGGCAGTGGTGGTGCATGCCAATAACGGCAGCACTCAGGAGGCAGAGGCGAGCAAATCTCTGAGTTCGAGGCCAGCCTGGTCTATAGAGTGAGTTGCAATACAGCCATGGCTACACAGAGAATCCCTGTTCCAAAAAACCACACATGCAATGCAAGTTAAAAGCATTCATTCAGTAAACATTAATTCAACACATACTGTTGGTTAGTTTGTGAGTCAGAAAAAAAAAAGTTTGTTTGTTTGTTTGTTTATAGGTAAGGTCTTACTATGTAGCCATGACTTGTCAGAACTTTGTGTACAGACCACACTGGCCTTGAACTCTGATCCTACTGCCTCTACCTCCCAAACTTTAGGACTACAGGCATGCACCATCACATCTGAATGTCTGCTCTATTTTTTTAATATTTTGACATAGGATACACTTGGTGTGGTTATGTTGCTTATTGTACATTCTTCTCCTAAGATGCTAAATCAAAGTCACTCTACTGAAGGAACAGAGCATGTTTGCATCCAGTTCCTCCCATAAAGACTATTGAGGTTATATGCATGCTGATGCCATTAAAAAGTGTGCACTCACACATGCTTCCCAAGTTTCTCAATGGGACACACAGACAATCTTCAGTATATGCAAGATTTATGTTCAGCCTACACAGAACCACTCCTGCTAGGGGAGAGAGTTAGGTACTAGCAGCTCCTCCATTTTTAATTTTTAAAATCCTGTTGGAATTTTTTACTGGGACCACATTAAAATGATAGGTTAATCTGGATAGAATTAACATCCTTAAAGAATCAATTACTATCTTCTCTGTTGCCATCTTTAAGAGCTGTTCTGTAATCTTCCCTGTGAGAACACCATACGTGTGGAGATTGACTTATTCATAGGTGTTCTATAATCTTGCATGACTATAATTATATGTTTAACCATAGCTTTCTAATTGATGGCTGTTAGCATATGGTTAGCTGCTGAAATTTTTTAATATTTTATCTTGAAACACTCTGAGCTTTTATTTTTAATTACTCTTGATTCTGTTGATTTTTATCCAGCCATCGATATGGCAGAAATTAATCATAGCCAAGCATGTGGCTGCCACATTTTTATTGTGAATGAGAACATTCCCTTCCACCTTGGCTACTCCTCGCTGTAGACCCCCCCTCACAGGACACCCCTCATGACACGGCCCTCACTATAGAACCCCCTCACTTTCAGAACACTCCCCCCTCCATTGCAAGCTCATGGCCACCAGCTAGAAATGGCATATTCCATCTCTCTTGTAATCATATGGTTAAGTCCTAGATTGTTTTTCCTCTATTGATTAATTGACTGACTGATCAAGTGTTGGGGATTGAACTAGGACTTTACACATGCAAAACATATACTGACTTATGTGCCCAGATTCTGGGTTCAGTATTTTAAGTGTCAAATCTTGAAGAGAAGGTAGAATGGGAGGGCATCCTTGTCTTACACTTGACTATATCTAAACTTACCCCAATGTGGAATTTGCCATGGCTTTTCAATAATGTACTGGCTGCATTCTACTGAACACTATCATACTGCCAGGAGCACAAAGCATGAGGTCTCTGTGTCGGGAGCTATAGCCAATAAAAGGAGAGTTTTATCTTTTGGAGACATTTCCATTAGCTGAGGGAATATGATTGCATGTTTGGAGCTGAATACCTTTGCCGTGGATTTGGAAGCAGGGGCCAGTACAGCAACATAATTATGTCACATGCCTCTCTGCCTCATAGTCCCCGCTTTCCTTACATTCCCTGCCAGAAACTAGTAATTTTCAATGTGTCAATGTTACAACCTCTGCTTTGGGCTCTGTGTTCTAGCAGACCCAGCATGGAGCACAGAGAATAAAGTGTTTTACACTTACTGAGACAATATTGATAACATGTTCCATACTCAGTCCCTTTCAGATAATATGCTGATCTGTTTTTATATATTACAGATCTATCCTCTGCTCCTTCACTCCTGAAATAA
Organism: Mus musculus; assembly: GCF_000001635.26. NCBI lineage: Eukaryota > Metazoa > Chordata > Mammalia > Rodentia > Muridae > Mus > Mus musculus. Next base: position 104,643,707 of record NC_000075.6, on the reverse strand, counting down.
ACTCTCATTTATGCTGTTTTTGTTGCTTAGATTTAGATTCATTTATTCTTATTTGATGTGTATAAGTGTATCTGGGTAGCATGTGTGTTGCTGGTGCTAACAGAGATCAGGAGTAGATGACAGATCCCCTGAGACAGGAGTTTCAGACAGCTGTGAGCTGCCATTGTGGGAACTGGAAATCAAACCAGGGTGCTCTGCAAGAAGAGTAAGTATTTTTGACCACTGAGCCCTCTCTCCAGCCCCTGGACTAAGTTTTTAAATGCTAGTCTTTAATTTAGGAATCATTCGTTTCTACTTCTTAACTGAACTAATCATCATATTTTCCTTTTACTATCACAATTCACCTCAGTGTCAAAGTAATTCCTCTCTGTAAACTGAGCTAATGGCTTTTCTTTTGTGTCCTCTGAAATATATATAAGGAATGGTGCACTTAAGACCATTTCTGTTAAGAACTCCATACTATTATGATTTTAAGTGGGAGCATATGGTTTTAGTAGCACATCAATTTTAGTGGATACTGGGTCACTGAGGTTCCTATGTCTCCAGCAGTCAAATCTTAATATCAGAATATTTTACATTAAAAAATATAGCTTGAATGCATTTAAAATACTTAAAAAAGATTCTTTTGGATATTGATATAGTTCCCAACTTATTAGTATTTTAATAAAAGCTGTACTGAATTTTTCTACATACATATACATTTGAAGTACATTCCTGATAATGTCAATTAGCATGATGGTTAGATTTTGGATAACTTGACACTAACTAGAGTTATTTGGAGAAGGGAACTCCAGTTGAGGGATTGTCTCCATTAGGTTGGCCAGTAAGCGAGTCTATGGGGACATTGTCTCGAGAAGACTGAGGTTCCCAGCCATCTATGGATGGTGCCTCCCCTGGGCAGGTATCCTGGGTTGTACAAAAAAGCAGGTTGAGAAGTGTTCATTCACTGAAATGAGTACTGCATATCCAATACAAATAGTATTCTTCAAGTAATGAAGTAACAACTTCAAGTAATAAATTCTTATTGTTAGTAAGAGCTATTAGATAATCCATTGCTTAATTTCTTAGCAAATGGAAAGAGACCCAGGACCTTAAGTTCTAACCTTGCTTCATTCTTCCTTAGAATTTTATCACAGTGATGAGGAGACTTTTGTCAACAGGAACTAAACATATTCCAAGCATTTTAAAAAGTCACTAATAGTTCAAAGATGTGTTCAAGTCATACCTTGCTAGGATGAGGTGTTAAATCAGCTCACATCCAATCCATTCTCTCACAGCTCCGTGCCACGTCCTACTTAGACTGAGCTGGAATGCAAGGTAACCTCACATAGAAAGTCAGAGAGAAATTGCTGACATCCGTAACTGCCTCAGAGCATGAACACCAGAGCCCTGCTACTGTCAGAATGCATCTAGGGCATCCTTCAAGCTGTGAAAAAAAAACCAGCCCCCTTCAAAAGAAAATGATGCCTCTATGCCTACCTGCTGGTTCCTGTGAAACAAACACGAGCTTCCCAAGTTGAGCCAAAGGGATTTTAGAAAAAAGCAGATTCTCTCCAGTATACACTAGCATAGTCCATTATTCATTCCACACCAAGTTCTTAGGCATGCACCCTGTCACGGAGGCACTCAAACAAGAGTACACAAGGTACCTTGGACTACCAGCATGGCTACCAAATGGGTGGATACGAAATTATTTTTCCACAGGAGTCTACTGACAGAAACAGAAAAGGCATATGGTAAATTTAACTTTATAATTCTAACACAGGGACTTCTCTAAGGGGAAAAAAAATTCCTGAAAGAAGTAGTTCACCCCATGTAGCTTGACCATGGGTCTTCTGACTCCCAAGCTATGACTTCCCTCATGTGGTCATTCACTTCAATGTGGGTATTGATTAGACTCCTGCTATAGAAGGCATTTCAACCACAGAGGAGTTGAGATTTCTAGAACCGAGTCTCAAGCCTTAAGGAGCTTGTTGTAGAGTAGGATCACAGATGATTCTCCTGTCTTCTAGGCCACGTGGTACACATTCTGAGGACAGTTGGACTTAGAGTTGAGCGATCAAAATTGAAAAGCCAGAGAGAAGGTTAGGTTTTAATCTTCTATGTAGAAGGAGATGTGAAGCAGTTCACTTTTGGTTGGCGGGGGTGGGGGGGAGGAATGTGACCTAGGGGCAGTGACTGATAGAGAAGGAAGAAATGAATACCTTTTAGATAGATAAAAATTGATGTGAATGAGATACAACAAAAATAATGAGGCTTCAGAATTGGAGTACAAGAGGTCTCCTGGTACAGAAAAGATTAAGAAAGACTGGAAAGTATAACTTGGTAAGAAAGATAGCAATTGGGAAATTTCCAGTGTCTTCAAGACTCCAGGGTTTTTCAAAAGCATTTGAGAAGCTTCATTTCAAATCATGCTACTGCAATTCTAGCAGGCAGGTGAACTATGTAATAAGGAACTCAGAGAGAAAGTGGCTTTCCCCCAAACTCCTGCCCTTAGTAAACAGCGAAGCCAGTATTTGCATTCCAGCAGCCTGACTAGGAACTCATTTCTCTCAACCACAGTGGGGTCGTGGCATGGTCCTCAGACCAGCTGCATCAATATCACATATGAGTCTTCCTTTAACATACACAAACATAATAAAAGCAATATACAGCTAACCAATAGCCAACACCAAATTAAAGGAAGAGAAACTTGAAGTAATCCCACTAAAACCAAGGACAAGACGAGGTTGCCCATTTACTCCCTATCTATTCAATATAGTATTTGAAGTTCTAGCTAGAGCAATAAGACAAGAAAAGGAGATCAAGAAGGTACAAATTGGAAAGGAAGAAGCCAAGTTATCATTATTCTCAGATGATATAATAGTATACATGAGCAACCCCCAAAATTCTACCAGAGAACTCCTGCTGCTGATAAACGACTTCAGCAAAGAGGCTGTATATAAAACTGACTCAAACAAATCAGTAGCCTTCCTTTATACAAATAATATGGGCTGAGAAAGAAAGTAGAAAAACAATACCCTTCACAATAGCCACAAATAACATAAAATGTCTTGGTGTAACTCTAACAAAGAAAGTGAAAGATCTGTATGATGAGAACATCAAGTCCCTGAAGAAAGAAAGTGAAGAAGACCTCAGAAGATAGAAAGATCTCCCATGATCATAGATCTGTAGGATTAACATAGTAAAAATGGCCATCTTACCAAAAGCAATCTACAGATTCAATGCAATCCCATAAAAAATTTCGACTCAATTCTTCACAGGGATAGAATTCTTAACTTCATCTGGAAAACCAAAACCCCAGGATAGCCAAAACAATTCTGAACAATAAAAGACCTTCTGGGGGAATCACTCTCCCGGACCTCAAGCTGTACTACAGAGCAATAGTGATAAAAACCATCTTATACCGATCAAAATGGCTATGATCAAAAACTCAAATGACAGAAGATGCTGGAGAAGATGGGAGAAAGAGGAACACTTCTCCATAGCTGATGAGATTTCAAACTGGTAGAAGCACTCTGGAAATCAATCTGATGGTTTCTCAGAAAATTGGAAATAATTCTACCTGAAGACCCAACTATACCACTACTGGGCATGTACCCAAAAGATGTTCCACCATACCACAAGGACACGTACTCTAATATGTTCATAGCAGCCATAATTTTAATAGCCAGAAACTAGAATCAACCCAGATGTCTTTCAACAGAAGAATGGATGCAGAAAATGTGGTTTATTCATTCAATGGAATACTATGCAACCCTAAAAATGAGAGCATTGTGAGCTTTGCAGGCAAATGGACGGAACTAGAAAATATCATCCTGAGTGAGGTAGCCTATACCCAAAGGACATGCATGGTATGTACTCACTAAGTGGACATTAGCTAAAAAGTACAGAATACCCATGATCCATACCACAGACCCTGAAGTTACACAAGAAGAAAGGCCCAAGTGAGGATGCTTCAATCCCACTTAGAAGGTGGAAAAAATAATCACAGGAGGCAGAGAAAAGGAAGGGTCTGGGAGGGAGGGGGTAAAAGGGGGCAGGATTAGGTATGGGGCAAGACAGGAGAGAAGCCCAGAGGGCCAGAAGAATTAATGGAAATATGCAGCTCCCAGGAGTTGGGGGGGTAGGGATAGGAGGAACCTCTAGAAAGTCCCAGAGTCCTGGAATATGAGAGGCTCCCAGGACTCAAGGAGGGTGACCTTATCCAAAATATCCAACAGTGGGGAGATGGAACCTGGAGTGACCACCTCCAGTAGCTAGAGGCCCCTGTGGAGGAATGGGGACACCAACCCACTTACAACATTTTCAACCTCAAATTGCTTTTGTCTAAAAAAAAAATGCAGGAACAAAATCAGAGCAGAGACTAAAGGAATGGCCAACCAGTGACTAGCCCACCCTGACACTATTACCAATGCTATGTTGTGCTTGAAGACAGGAGCCTAGCATGGCTGTCCTCTGAGTGGTTATACCAGCGGCTGACTGAGACCAATGCATATACCCATAGTCAAGCATTGGACTGAGGTCAGGGACCCCTGTAATGTCCATTTCCAGGCTCCACCCGAGAACTGCTGATTCAGAAGCACTCTGGGGAGAGATGGGGCTCGAAGCTGCTTCAGCAAGCCTTCCAAGTGACTCGGGGACAGTCGATGCTCGAGAGATGCCACCCTCCCCCAGACTCTGAAATAAGAGACCTAGAACATTGCTTCAGCCTCTGTGCATTCCAGCTGTGCGACCTTGGTCAGGTCTGCTGGCTTCTGAGCACCGTCTCTCCTCCTCAGAAAATGTAATTCATAGCAAAGGCCTGCCCTAGTTTCCTTTCTGTCTATGATAAAACACCCTCAGAAGGACTGAGAGTGGTGAGTGACTTTAAACCCAGGACTCAGAGGGAGGCAGAAGCAGGTAGATCTCTGTGAGTTGAATTCAAAGCCATCTTGGTCTGCAGAGCCACTTCCAGGACAGCCGGGACTGCAGAGTAAGACCTTACCTTAACCTCCCTCCCCCTCCAACCCCCGCACGTAAAAAAATCTGCCTGGCAAAAGCAACTTTCAAGAGATAAGGTTCATTTAGTATACAATTCCAGGTTACAGGAGATTGTTTCAGGGAAGGAAAGCAGGAACGTGAAGTATCTAGTCACATCCACAGTTGAGAACAGAAAAAGAATGAATTCATGCGTGCTCACTTGTGTGTGGGCATCCCCCCCCCCCATACTTCTACATCCCAGGACCCAAACCCATCAAACGCTGCTACCCACACTGGGCAGGTCTTCAGCCTCATGCAACGCAATCAATACAATCAACCCTCCACAGACATTCCCACAGGTCCACCTGAGGTATACAATTTGCTCCTTGAGAAAATTTCTCACATAGATATATATTTCAGCTATTACAACACTATCACCAATTCAAGTAGTAACTCATATTATTGAGTTCTTCTAAAAATGTAGGTCATTAAAATAGCCCAGAAATGGCATTGAAAGACTTACGAGCCCTACAACAGGCTGTGTTAAGCATATGAGAGGAAGGGAGGTATTGATTTATGCTAATTAGCACAAAATAGATATGTAATCACATTCAGAAATTCTTATTGCTTGGGAAAATGCTGATAATGCCTTCTGACAATATTTATTTTTGCGATGAATTTGATTTATTATTTTTCAATCCACAGAGTTGATTGCAACTAGGTCAGCTTGGCTGCCATAATTTAGAACAGAAGAAGGTGGCACATAGCTTCTTATGCTCAGAGCTCTGTAGATAGATGAGACACACTCTGTAGATGGATGTGACACTCACATGGATGTCACAGGAAACAGGTCCTGATCTCCCCCAAAGCACCATTCTATCACTTGCTGTTGTCTGTCCCTCCTGTGCAATACCCACACCTCAAAGATGAAAGGCAGGAATAAGCCCCATGAACCTTCACTATGATCCTCAAACCATGGTCCTGAAGAAACCATGGGTTCTTTTCATGGTTTTATCAAATGAAAGAGCAGGGAACCACAGAGGTGACATCACCAAACTGCACACACTAAACCTCTCAGAACAAGTGTGCATGCTCCACTCTCCCATCTCCCTTTTCCTTAACCCAGACTTAGCCTGAGATACCCATCACCAAATCTTCCCCACACTACTTCCGAAACGTTAATCAGCTCGTTAGCTTGTCTTCATCCCAACTGGCCACACTCGAGTCACCCATGCACTAATAATGAATGACACTAGTCATTCATTCGTTATCCCTGAAGGTACCAAGGTCTGAAATAGTTCCCTTAAAAATATCCTTGGCTCGCAAGGTGTTTGTGTTGGCAACTATGTAACAGGTTTCCGTGGCTATTCCCATGCACTGGAATCTATAGCTTTATTAGCTTCCAACACAAACAGTATTTAATTAAAAGTGATGCCCTCTCTCAAGGTCTCAGAATCCCAAGCATATGCAGTCATCCCGCCTACACAATTTCTCTCTGACTACATCTTTCTTCTAACCCTGAAAAATCCTAATTATTCTTCAAATTACTCTGTTGGTATTTTTTTTCTACAGTCCTACAGCAAGTTGCTTGACTTTTCATTGTGACTACATTATTTCTTAATTTAGGGCTTGTCAATCTCATACATTGTATTGATAACACATCTTATGAATGTGCCTATTTGACACTGAGATAAATGGCTATCGCCAAACCTTCTTCTAGACTCTTAACGTGTATGCCTGTCAACTAGTGCTGCCTGCCATGCTTTCAACGCTCAACTGCTTTGGCCAGAAAAGCTTCTGTAGACAGTGGGTGACAATTAATACAGAGACTTATAACTGGCCAAAGAAAAAGACTACAAGTGCTTAGCCCTGCTGGAATAACTATATCACTCCTCAAAGACCCACGTAAGAAGAGGGTGGAAATATTTTAGGAACTAGAGAAAGGAGAGGAGCAGTAGCGAACACTGACTTCTAGGTGCGAGGTGGGCAGTTTCTGTTTGTTCATGCTTAACAAGTGTCTGATCCATCAGGACTAAATGATCAGACTACTCTTCCTTCTCTCCAAAGTGGTTACAAGTGTCAACCACTGCTCTAGGTGCCAGATCTGTCAGCTACAATCAGTCCCCTCTCTTATTTTCATTCAGCATTTGATCTCCTCTCCATTCCTCTGAGCTCAGTTTATGTGTGATGAACAGGGACAACATTTAAAAGAATAAAAGAAAATAAAATTGTGCTGATACCCCCGAAGCAAAACAAAGGCCACTTTTGTGAATGACAGCCACAAAGATCACAGGATGGATGCTTCTCAAATGTTTCCTCTTCCCATTCATCCAGTCAACTGGGCTTGGGGAGAGAAACATGAGCTTTATCGTTGGAGGTTTACCTAAACCACAAAACCTTAAGGAAATGCACGGGCTTGTGGCAGGAAACGTGTCTGTACTGAAACTATTAAAAAAAAAAATCCCAGCATGTAAATACATTTTTTCCCTGAGAATAAAAGCAGCTTTTTGGCAGCTTCCCAGAGTCCCTGTTTCAAAAAGAAAAAAAATAAAATTTGTCATTTTAAATGGTTCCAAAGCCTGCTTGGGATAACATATATTTATATCTGAACACATTCCAGCTTTTTCTACTGGCTATATAAAAGGAATATTTTTATTTGAAAAAAAACACCTTGTTCAAGTGTTAAGAGATGCACTCTGTATTAATTTACAAGCATACCCTTCAAGTGCCTGTGAGCCTTTCCTTAAAATATTTATCTTCTCTTTTTTCGGGTGCACTAAACTGTCCAAGGACACGGGAAGCTCTTTCCTGATCTGAACACAGTGGGGACTCTGCAGCTCACTAATCATCCCAGTGCACTTTAGAGCACATGTCTATGGAGAGGCAAAATGCCTTATTAAGATGAAAGTGACCCCTGAATGCAAATATAATTATTAAATTCCCTTCACTCCCTTTTGACCTTGCAAATTCCTGAAGGGCTTGGGTATTCTTAATAAGCACCATGCTAAAACAAACAGCCCGCACTTTGATATTGAATATAAGAACTTGGGTTGCATGTTCCCTTCTTCCGTTGTTGTGTGACCGTGGAAGGGTATTTGGCCCCTAACGGCCTGTTTTCTGTCTGTAAAATGGGTTTTGTTTGTTTGTTTGAAGTTGCAGACCTACCTTTGCAGTAGAGCAACCATGTAGCATTTCTGACCCCTGCCTTCCAACCCCAGCACCATCAAATTTATGTGTAGGGTTTTGTTAGACTCCATGCTTACCAAAGTGCCTGTATTGTAACAGGTGCATACAGTTGTGCCTGCTGCTGTCCTGTGGGGTCTTCAAGCTCCTCCTTTCCCAGACAAACCTCTCTCTTCAAACTAAAGTGGGGTCACATGATTCACTTTGTCTAATAACTGGGACAGAGGTTGCCTATGTTATTTTTAGTGAAGTTTTTAGCATCTTTTATATGAGTTGCCCAGATGCCTTTCCAATGTTCCAGAGACCTTGGAAGCACATGCTGGTGTGCAGTCTCAGTGATGCTGTGTGTCTGAACCAGTCTGATGTGTAGAGCTTTCCTCTCCCATACAGATACTAGTAGCCGTTGTGAGGAATTATTTTTCGTTAAATCACAGAGACACAACGCTTGCTTGTTACGCTGGGAAACAAACCTCAGTAGTGTTTGGGCCAGTACTGTGTGCTTTCCATCAAATCTTACTAACTGTCCACTAGCTGGTTCGACTGTCTGTGAAAAAGTGGTCTAACGTCACCATTTAGCTTAATATAAATATGTTTGGTTTTAGTATCTATTTTATGTTTACTTGTGTATCTATGTGCATCTGTGTGTGAGTATGTGCATGTATGTGTATCTATGTGTGACTATGTGCACCTATGAATATAGATGCTGAGTCCAGAGGAAAGTGTTGCATATCCTGGAGCTGGAGTTACAGGTGACTGTGAATCACACCACGTGTGTTCCAGGAATGGAACTTGGGTCCTCTGCGAGAGGAATGCGTGCTCTTAACTGCTAGCCCAGCTCTCCAAACACTAATAGTTTTGTCTTGATGAAGCATTTGGATAGGGAACATAGAATGTGTTTTAAAAAATTAAGTTTTTATTTCAAGACAACTAAAGAGGAAAGAATTCCATTCTTTCCCTTTGCTTCACCTTCTAGATGCTGTCACAGTTCTGTAGAGCACTAACTCTACAGATTTCTCTATCTCTGAAAGCCAAAATGCCCCTGGAGTTCAACAGCTCCACATTAGAGTCCATTATCTGGATAGGTCTTTTTTTATTTTATTTTATTTATTTTTTACTGAATCAAGATGTTAAAGCTATATGTATGAGCATATATATATATACATATATATATATATATATATATATATATATATATATATATATATATATATACACATATATACATATATGTTAATGATAGTTGATGTTACTCCTCATTAAAACTGTGAGTGATGAGATGGATACTTGGAAATAATCAGTTTGAGAAAGTTAGAACATGGATCAATTGCACTGTGCTGCTTTAAACTTCCCCCGAAACAGAATGGAATAAAACAGCAGCTATTTTCCTGTATCTTGGAATGTTTGGAGTTCAGGAATCTGAGACGCACTCTACAGATGGTTCTTCTGCTCCATGTGGCAGCGAGGCTGGTCTAGAGATTTACTCCTATATTTGGCCACTTGTTAGGGATACCTGAAACATGAGGCTCAGCCTTGTCTGTAAACTCCTAAGATGGTAGTCTTTTAATAGCTGAATTTCTTATATAGAATAGATCAAGTTTCCCAAGAAGATCTTTTCTAAGACATAATCTGCAAGATCTCCTTTGATGTAGGCTTGCACAAGTGCTAGAATTTTACATCTATTAAGGTTTTTGCTGTTGTTTGGGGGTCTCAGGGGGTTTGTTTGTTTTGTTTTTTATTTTGTCTGTTTGTTTGCTTGTTTAGGACAAAAAACAAACCAAGTAGATTATATCCACGTTATATGAACAGTAAAATAATTTCATGTCTCCATAGAAGGGATCAAAAAGCATTTGCAATCGTCTTCCTTATAACATGTAACTGTAACATGTTGCCTGCTCTTCTGGATATCTAAGGCATCATTGGATCCAAAGCCCCCAGCTACTACATTAAGATTTGAGGAGAAAACAGAAGTCCCTTTACCCCTTAAAGACTTACACGTCTTCCTTGTAGACTTAAATAACACAGTGGGTCATTGAGATTTATTTATAAAACCCTAATGTTCTGGTTACTTTCTTTATCTTTCCCATTGCACTCTCCATTTTTAATTCGGTCCCTGGACTTGGGACCCACATGAAGCTGCCTCTCATATTCCTTATGTCAAAGGATAATTGTCTTCAGACACACCAGAAGAGGGCGCTGGACCACATTACAGATGATTGTGAGCCACCATGAAGTTGCTGCGAATTGAACTCAGAACCTCTGGAAGAGCAATTAGTGCTGCTAACTACTGAGCCATCTCTCCATCCCTGTGAGAGAAGTTTTAAGAACCTGTTTGTAAGGTGCTGAATGTGTTTCCCAATGTTGAGTCGTGGTAAAAACTACACCCCAGGGTCAGCTTCCCATCACTTCCCACCAATGTATGCATTTTCCTTAACTCACTTATGGCTCAGCTCCACAATCCCCAGTCTCACAGTGCTTCTGATGGCTAAGGAAAGCACTCCTAGAACTAATTAGTGGTAACAACACCACCTCCAAAGCTAGACCCTGAATTCAGGAGAGAAAGGAAAAACTAGAGAGTCTCAGAAGACTTTTGGGTGATCTCAAAAATTTATCTGGCACACCAATGTTCTATCCATCCTGTCTGGAAGAGCAATTAGTGCTGCTAACTACTGAGCCATCTCTCCATCCCTGTGAGAGAAGTTTTAAGAACCTGTTTGTAAGGTGCTGAATGTGTTTCCCAATGTTGAGTCGTGGTAAAAACTACACCCCAGGGTCTGTGGATTAAATTGCTCTTATTCTCCCAGAGTCTATTTAAGAATAGTAGAAAATGGAAAGGGTATTAATTTTTACCCAGTGAGAATCCATGAAATAATGTCACTAAAAATAGTGGCAATGAGGTATGTCATGTTTACAGACACCAGAATAGACTAGGCATGGTTCTGAGTATGATATATAGGAATCTATAGATCTATATCTATATATCGCTATATCGCTATATCGCTATATCGCTATATCGCTATATCGCTATATCGCTATATCGCTATATCGCTAGATAGATAGATAGATAGATAGATAGATAGATAGATAGATAGATAGATAGATAGATAGATAGATAGGTAGGGAGGGAGGGAGGGAGGGAGGGAGGGAGGGAGAGAGAGAGAGAGAGAGAGAGAGAGAGAGAGAGAGAGAGAGAGAGAGAGAGAGAGGTAGGTAGGTAGGTAGGTAGGTAGGTAGGTAGGTAGGTAGGTAGATGTCGAGTAACTCTTCGGTATAGCTCTAAATAATAGATCAGCATCCTCAAGATGAGACAGAAGGCTGAGGATCAAAACAGCTAAGTAATTTTCTTAAAGTCTCACAGTGGAACTGGTGTCAAAGCTGGCATTCCAACCCACGTAACTTGATCCCAGGAATAGTGCTATGTGTCCAGTGTGCTTACTGGCTTCTCCCACATGGGATGACCATGGCAAAAAAAAATCTGGATGGAATGTTTTGATGAGCTTTAAGAATGGAGGTGTCCATTTCGTCTGGAGCTCTTGACTCTAGCTGCATATGTATCAAAAGATGGCCTAGTCTGCCATCACTGGAAAGAGAGGCCCATTGGACACGCAAACTGTATATGCCCCAGTACAGGGTAACGCCAGGGCCAAAAAAATGGGAATGGGTGGGTAGGGAAGTGGGGGGGAGGGTATGGGGGACTTTTGGGATAGCATTGGAAATGTAATTGAGGAAAATATGTAATAAAAAATATTGAAAAAAAAGAATGGAGGTGTCAGCATGTTGTGCCTCTTAGGCCAATTTCCTTTCATCTCTGTATCCACTTAGCAATTACCTGAGAAAAGTAGAGATGCTAGAAACAATTATTGGGACCTAGGAGGCGGCTCAGTGGATAAAGTACTTGCCCTGCTCACCAGAATTCAGATTCCCAGAGCCTCCTGTGGAGAGTGAGACAGGCAAAGTGGTCTCCTGTAATCTCAGCACTAGGATGGAAGAGACAGGGGGTCTCTGCAACAAACTGGCTAGCCTGAGTAGTCAAATCAACAAGTTCTGCGTGCAGCAAGAGAGTCTCCCTCAGTAAAGTGGAAAGAGGTTAAGGAAGAACTTGCAAGCACTTTATCTAGACTATTCAAAGTAGGTTATCCAAAACTACAGAACAGGACCAGTTGATCTTCAATCACCATGGCAACTGGTTTCCTTGGCATCTCCCACCCCCACCCCCATGTAAACAGACAGGAGAAGGACCATCATTAAAATCTATTATGGAGGAAAGGGGGTATTTGGAAAGAAATTATCCCATTGAACACTTATTCAAGGATGAGAAACACATTTGCTTTTGCCAGAACTTTCTTTACCCAGGTCTCTGTACAGCTCTGTTTCTCTGCACAAAAGGTTCATAACAGTCCTTAGCTTCTGCTTTCTTTCACAATTAGACATTGTAAATCTATTGTGTGCATACCTGTTTATACATATATGTGTGCATCTGTTTATGCACATACACAGATGAGCATATGCATATACACATACGCAGTAAGTATAATACACACCTAACATGCATACAAGCCAGCTTCCTGATCTCTCTCTCCTCGGTGTAAGACTCCCAGCTCCTGATCCTGCCTCGGTCTAAGACTCCCAGCTTAAATGAAGGTGACAGATGAGCTGCTCATCTGGAAGCAGATTTAGCTGAAACAGAACACCAAAGCAGAATCTCTCTTCCCTTCCTCTAATGAGAAAAGAGCCAACTCAGAATAATCTGATTCATCAGTCACCACTGGCAGTAAAAGGTGTCTGCCCGCTCCCCTCCCCCCCCCATGCTATGCTAATAAGACCAGGTCAGTCTGCTTAGTGTCCTCTCTGACTGTTCAAAGGGGGATGCAAAACAGAAAGGCAGGAATGGGTGCCCTTCAAAAGGAAAGTTACATCATTAAGTCTTAGCAGTGGTTTGAAGAAATCAACAATTGAAATGGGGACTCTGGGGAAGGTGGAGGAGAGGGAGGGCATGGTGTCTCCTGCAAGGAGGACCTGCTTGTCAAATTTTAACTAGGCTTTTGAGGTTAGATGAGATGGTTTTTACATGTGCCTTTCAACTCTGAGACTACAAGTCAAGAAAATCTGATCAAGATCAAGAGGAGAAATTATAAGCCTGGAAGACTCCCTGTAGGAGAATCAGAGATGAAAGCACATTTCACAATGTGGTTGCAAAAGCCCTGGATGGTGAGGGGTTCCTTCCTCCTACTTGAAGGACTGTAGACCTAATCTCAGAAGCCTCCAATGGTCCATATATTAAAGGCATAGGCCCCACCTCAGCACTAATGTGGTGCCAGTGCCTTTAATATATGGACCATAAGTGGGGCAGGCTCCTGAGGGGACAGCTGGGCTCCAGCGCCTCCTTTTCTTTTGTTTGGTTGGACATAAAGAGATTGGATGATGTCCAATGCCACTCTCTCTCTCTTGTTATCATGTGCCTGCTTGCTTACCCATAAGTCCAAGAGTTATTGGGCCGAATGACCATGCACTGAAACTTCCAAAACTATGGACCAAAATAAATCTTTCCTATTTTGTAAGTTGACCTTGAGTCACTCAGGCTAGAGACTGGCTACCCCAAGATGTCCAGTCCCTCACTCTGAGGAGAAGGGATTGCACTCATTACACACGGTAACCCCTGTCCCCACCAGCCTGGTTAAGACTACAGTAAACCTCTGCACAGGTGACACCAGCCTCCCCAGCCCAGCTTGCCTTGTATCTAGAGAAAACTCTGCTTGCTGCTTGTACAAGACATAAATGCCAGCACTGCAGGTACAGGCCTATGAGAAGGAAATCCAAGGTGACCCCCTCTCCCCAAGACTGAGATGGTTTTATACCTGTCACTATCCTAAGTGTCTCTATAAAGAGAGGAAATCAAAGAACAGACCCCACATTCTAATGCTTGAGTATGCAGTGGGTTCTAAAGGTGTTTATCCATGCATAGACACGCCGGTCTTGTGTATACAGAGCTCATCCAACAAACAAGCTACATTTTGAGGAAATGGAATTCAGTAAGGAGAAGTATCAATGCCTGGTTCATAACCACAGACTACGTAAGCGCAAGTCAGAAAGGAAGCCATGGGAACATCCACTGATTGGACAGAGTCTCGGGTTAAAAAAGAAAAAAAAAAGATGCTAACACTTGCACGTGACACAGCTGTGTCAGAGGACGACTTAGACTGCAAAGTGGGAAGCAAGTTGTCAGTTTTAGCAAGGAAAAAAAAAACCTTCAAGGATGTTCTACTGTTCCTTGCCCTGTAAGACTGTAACACTCTACTCTTGAAGCCTCTCTCAAGCTTCCCACAAACCCAGCCTGAATGCTGACACCCCAGGAAGTAGTCCGGGGTTGGGGGAAGGCTTACATGGTTCCATGTTTTTAATATTATGTTCATGGTTAATTTTTATTTTTTTAAATGTTTAGTTTATAGAGAAACAAGTAAAGGACAAAAACCCAACAATGGCAACAGAAAACTCTGATAAATTGTCCTAACCTACTTTCCCTCCAAGGGTTCACATCGTGGGTCTGAGACTACAAGAGAAGAAAACATTAGGGTTTTTTTGTTTGTTTGTTTTCTCAAGACAATGAAGGTGGCAAGGGGGACTGAGATGAGAAGGGAGACTCTCAAATCCCTACTAGCACCCTCTCTGAGGTGACTGTCAGAAAATTCTGTGTGGACTGATGCTATACCATACCCAAGGGGAAAGCGAGGCAAGCTCAGGGGCACAAACACACAGATGATGGAGTGAATTACTTCTGAGTTAGAGCCTGTGTGGTGACCTGGATGTATAATGGCTGGGGAAGGATTTGACAGTTGGTTTCTAATACTCCAGAACACTAAATACCAGGTGGGATGGGATGGTGAATCAGTCAGTTAAGTGCTTTTCATGCAAGCAGGAGGACAGAGTTCAATCCCCAGCTCCCATGTAAAAGTCAGGTACAGAGGCTCACACAGGTAATGGCTGCAGAGATAAGAGGAGTCCGGGTGCAGGATAGCTAGCCAGGTTAGTTGAATAAGTGAGCTGTAGGTGCAATGAGTCAAAAAATAAAATGGGAAAAGATTGAGAAAGGCACCCACCATTGACCTCTCTGCCCTCTACATGCACACAGTATCATAGACACAATAGCATAGACACATGAACAAACTAGACACCAAAATAGTACATGAAAATGTTACTTCAATAAGGCTACATTAGAAGGTAAAACTTATACTTTTCTCTAATCATCTTTGTGGAAATGCAAGTCAGATACAAATGGATTGTTCTAAGCAAAAGCGTTAAAATGTGTTGGAATCAAAAGAGGAGAATGAAAGAGTCTGGAAGAAGAAGAATCTGAAGATCAGTCTCCTTCCTGCAATATCCTGGCTGCAGCGGCAAATAGGTGAGAAGAACACAGTTCCCCAAAGCTGCCTTACATCACAGAGAGAGTCCCTGGAAGTCTTTAGCACACTTGCTAATGCTGCGCTTCATCCGAGCATGACACTGTCTTCCCTTTACAGTAACAGATGAAATACAGTATTAATTAGCTTCCCGACACCTTCTGTGGGGACTGTGAAAAGCAGCACAAGAAAAGAGAACCTCACACCTCAACCCTCAACTAGAACGCGGGAGCATGCCAGGCTGAAAATCCATCAAAGCATCTGTCACTTTCCGTGATGATACCTAACCCCTCCTACCACTACCCTATGCAGCAACAGAAACCAGCTATGATGCTGCAGCTCAACTGTCCAGAGAGTCCTTTCAACAAGCAATGGGGGGGGGGGGGATGGAGAGAGACAGTTGCCTTCACAAGACCCACAGAGATCAAGCTGGTTAAAAGTGCCAGCATGGATGGAGGAGGGGCTACCAAGGCCCTACCCCTGGCTGAGAACCCTGGCAGAGAAGCTACTGGGGGTGGTGGCAGCTGGAAATGGCAAGGTCACTTTTAATTTTTTTTTTTTAGGGGAGGTCACTGGTCATTTTCCCATGCTTCGGTGGATGACCACACACTCACGTGCATGCACATGGGTAATGCTGGTTAGACTTGGTGGGTTAACAGAAATAAACAAATGGAAAGGGAGGGAGGGAGGAGGGGGGGGGAGGAGGAAAAGAAAGGAAGGGAGGGAGGGAGGGAGGGAAGATTGGAGGAAGATATTTTAGGGAAAACTTTTGGAGAGTTTGAAGGGACCACTACAGGTGAGTACGACCAGGATAAATTGTGCATATGTTAGAGATGTTCAAAGAATCAATAAAAATGTGATGAGAAAACAGCTGTAAATGGGTTCATTACAAAGAAAATATATGACCTGGCGAGAGCTATCTCGGTCCTGTTTTAAACATCACCTAATATACGTATCAAAATGCTACATGTTACATTAAAACTATAAACACGAGCAATCTTTATCAGTCAAGAGTGTTTTAATGTATCTTTCATATGATTGCTGGAGGCTCTGGACATTTCCTCCACTTACCTGGGTTAGTTTCATTTCCCAATCTAGCTTACAAGGTGAATTCTCTTACCACTAAAAATGTATCCATTCAGAGCTCTTAACAAAGAACAACTTAGGCTAGTCAGGTGTCTTACACATGCAACATTACTCAACAAAGGCAGTTACAAAGGCGTAAATAAGTTTGTCCTGAGTGATAAGTTAATGAAGCTATTGAAATTCATTGGAGTCTAGTCAGTCTGCAGGTATTCACTGTAGACTTTGTAAGCACAGGATATAAGCATAATGCAAGTCCTGTAACATGAGAAAATGAAATGCTACATTTAAAAAATGCAGTAATGTAAAAGGGACAATGGGTTTCTCGAAGGCAATTGCTATTCGTTCCCTTGGCATGGGCAACCTGCTTTCCCCCTCTTACCTGTTACCCCGATTAGAGTTCATGGCTAATTCAGAGTCACCGGGGGAATTATTTGGTGACTTTAGTGCTAGTGTTGTTGATAGTGCACTATTGCTACTTGCTTAAACAAATAGGCTTGGGTTATACATTAAAAATACTGCTTTTTAAAAGACCAAAAGTTACTTTTTTGTACATGCTTACGCTATTCAGTGACTTTGAACTGGCTTAAGGTCATATAGTTTGCAGATATAAAGACAGATGGATAGGTAGATAGATAGATAGATAGATAGATAGATAGATAGATAGATAGATAGATAGATAGATAGATAGATACAAACTATTTACACATACACACACACAAGCTATTTAGAAATACTCTAACCACATTATTGTTGTGGATATTCTGAAATCTTATGGTTTTGTTAAAGTGCTACCTGATACTGAGTTGAGCAAACAGAACCTTTAAACCAAAGGAAAAGATAAATTGATTATGTCTTGCCGTTTTTTATTTTCTATGCCACTTCAACAGTATCTTTCTAAATATTAAAACCAGGGAATGCTAAAAACATACAAAAGTTAAATAACATTTGTGGGTGAATTTTAGATTTCCTGTAAATTTCTAAATTCTCGAGCACCTGAGTTTAGAGTGTTAAGAGTAAATTCTGGTCAAGGGGATTTTTCTAAACTTAAGAGGAGAAAAAAAAAAGGAGGTGTAGCTATTTCTCTCTATAAGTAGGATGATCCTAAAATGTACAAAAAAATTTGTGTGCTTCAATTTAAAACACAAAATCTGGCAGAACCAATTTACATTTGCATTTATATTCTGAGAGAGTTCGGTTGCTAGAATGCCACATTGCATCTACAAAATACACACACTATAAATTCTTTGCTCTGATAGGAAGCCACAGGACTTATGTTGGATAACCTAATTTATAGGAGACCTATTTAAATTTTTTTAAAAAAATAAAATTTACTCATTGTATTTTGCCTGCATTCGTGTCCATACACGGTATATGTACTAGGTGCCTGTGCAGCTCAGAGGGGCCACAAGATCCCCAGAAACTGGAATTTTCGATGGTGTGAGCTGCCATTAGAGTGCTGGGAGTTGAACCTAGGTTCTCTGCAAGAGTAGCAAATGCTCTTAACCACTGAGCCATCTCACGAGCCCTGAAGAAGAGCTCTTTAGATCTGCAACCCTGTAGGTGCAACATTATGAACTAACCAGTACCCTGGAGCTCTTGACTCTAGCTGCATATGTATCAAAAGATGCCCTAGTCGGCCATCACTGGAAAGAGAGGCCCACTGGACAAGCAAACTTTATATGCCCCAGTACAGGGGAACGCCAGGGCCAAAAAATGGGAATGGGTGGGGAGGGGAGGGGGGGAGGGTGTGGGAGGCTTTTGGGATAGCATTGGAAATGTAATTGAGGAAAATATGTAACAAAAAATGTAAAAAATGTAAAAAAAAAAAAAAAAAGAAGAGCTCTTTAAGGTTCACAATTTCCACTCGATTTTTGGAGCTTCAAAGTCTTCCATTTAAATATCTACTAAGATGTAAATTAGCTCAATATCTCATTATCAGTGCCTTATTTATGAGTAGGACATAGAGTGTAGTCTATAGACATAGTGAAGTAAAATGAACATCATTCTGTAGATTTGGCATGATTGTCTCTTGGATTTGGGGACAAGGAAGGATGGCACTGTGCTGGTCAGATCTGCCACTATAACAAGATGCCTCAGCAAAATAACTTAAAGGAAGAGATGTTATTTTGGCCCCTGGGTTTGATAACTTCAGTCTTTTATGACAGGAGGACCCAGCTACACAGTACACATCATACTGGATGGAAAGGGGGAGGGGAAAAAGGGGGGCTATGCTAGCAGCCTTTTTCCTTTTTCCTTTCTATGCATCGGGTCTCCAGCTTAAGGGATGGCACCACCCACATTCAGAGTGACTTGTTCTTTCTTTGCTAGTCTTTTGTAGAGAAACCCTCCCAGAGACATGCTTTACATATCTAGTAGGCCCCTCTCGATCCAGTTAGCAATCTATGAGTCATGAAAATAACCCATGAGAACAGACTGAGGAAAAACAAGCCAGCCACTGGCCACCCACCCCACCGCACTCTGTAGAAGACCAATGCTACAGAGAACCCTCAGAACTGTCCGATTGACATCAGCGTGTCTAAGGTATCCCCTGAGCGTCAGCGAGTCTCCATGCCACAAATCACTTCTGTGCTGAGAAGACCAGAAAAGCAAGAGATAACACCAAACCTGGAAGTGAACTCCTGACAGCCAACAGCCCCTGCCCTGTTTGCTGATAGAAGACCTGGCTGGTTGCATTTGGACTTGCACATCCGTGACAATCCCTCTGCAGAGCACTGAGCTTCATCTCTCACTACAACAAAACCAGGCAACAGATTCTTCTTCTCAGTGATGACTCAAGGAGACCGTACTCTTTTCAGTGACCACAGGAATGGCGATGGGCACAGCGACTGGGCTATGATTCCACAGAGTCTACTGACTGATCATACCCTGGGGTCTTTGCTCTATGTCAATGATTCTAAATAAATCTATCCTTTATCTCATAAGAGGTGAAAGGATGCAATCCCCATTCCCAAAGGAGAGAGGACTGCATAGGCTTTCTTATAACTTAATCCCTAAAAGCAGCAACATTTGTTCATGTAGAAAAAAATACATCATCATATGTTTGTGAATATTAGAGCCAGGATTAGCCTTGGGAACGGAACTGATAACCCTTTAATTAAACTATCCTGCCTCCCTCCCAGCAATTGACTAACTAGTTTCCATGATGAAACTCTCTGTAGATAGCTATGACTTGTTTATTGAGCAGCACAGATGTCAGTGTTTGCCTGCATTCCTTTGGTCCCCAACAGTATTCCAACGGCTACCATCTAACCACAGCTCTTGGCCAAGTGTTTCCCACAGCCACTGGTTCCTGCACTGCTCATACCTATGGATGCTTGCGGCACGAGTTAATTAATAACCACTGGCTAGAGTCCTGCCTGTAGCCCAGCAGTTGAGCCCTTGCCAAAGCACAGACAAAGACCTGAGTTTTCCTCCCAGACATCCAGACAATACACGTGTACCAATGAATGGCAGAAGTTGGTGAATTATGTCTGTTACTAATAATGCAATGCCTTCCATAAGCTCATGACCTTGATCTAATAGTGGTGCTTGTTCTGGTTAGCTTTCTGTTGCTGTAGTCAACCACTATGACCAAAGCAACTTGGGGGAGGACAGAGTTATTCAGTTCTTCATCAAGGAAAGTTAAGGCAGGCACTCAAAGCAGGAACCTAGAAGTAAGAACTAAAGCAGATACCACAAAGGAGTATTACTTATTGGCTGGCTGTCTTAGACAACGCAGTGCCAACTTCTAGGTTGGGTTTTAATAAGGTGCTCTTTCTCCTGACAGACTTCTAACTTCTCATTATGTTCTTACATGGCCAAAAGTGAGCTAGAGATCTCTGGGTTGTGTTTTCTAAAGGCATAAACCCATGCATCCATCCTCATGATCTCCCTACCTCTATGTCCTAAATGCATTACACTGAGGATTAAGATTTAAACATCAGTTAGAGGGAAGCCTAAGCCTTAAGTCTATAACAATTCCTCAAACTACATGAAGCCAAATTCAGCTCTTGGAGCTGAACCTAAGGTACTGTTTTACTATGTCAGGTTAATGCTTACCTCCTTTGTCATTTTATCCTAGTAACCATCACAAACCCACAAATATTTTAACCCTCATTTTTCAGATAAAGATCCTGTAACTGGCATGTGATCACAGAAGGAGTAGAATAACTGAAATTCAAAAACAGGTCTGACTCCAGAGTCCCCTTTAGCTACCGAGAACTACACTAGCCCTGGATGACTGCTGCCTTGCAGGTGTATATAGACAATGCCCTTAAAAGGTCTTGACTCTGTATTCATGGAACTCAATAATCAGTAGGAAACAAATCAGTCATACATCCATGTCTGGCAACTCCAAGAGAGTACTGGATTCAGTGGTGAGCTGTGATGGTCTGTATATAATCTGCTCAGGGAATGACACTATTAGAAGGTGTGGCCTTGGAGTAGGTGTGGCCTTGTTGGATTAGGTTTGTCACTGTGGGTGTGGGCTTTCAAATCCTCATCGTAGCTGCCTGGAAATCAATATTCTGCTAGCAACCTTCAGATGAAGATGTAGAACTTTTAGCTCCTCCTGCACCATATGTGCCTGGATGCTGCCACACTCTCACCTTTATGATAATAGACTGAGCTTCTGAACCTGTAAGCCAGCTCCCATTAAATATTGTCCTTATGAGTTGCCTTGGTCATGGTGTCTGTTCACAGCAGTAAAACCCTAACTAATACATAAGCCTTGAGGGAGATGCAACAGTGAAGGTCATTGCTGATGTCTGCTCCTTTACCATGAACTAAGAACAGCATTGTGTAGAAGAGTTTAAGCAGAACTGGACACTCATAATCATTGGGAGCAGGTTTCTAGGAGTCTCTAAGCAAGCTGAATGAAAGAAACATATCTCCATCTTCTTAGAACCCACAGATGACTGCAGGTGTCACCAGCATTACTTACACATACCATTTGCTGGGCAAATGGTTAACTGGAGGCTAGTACAAGGGAAAGCTTGACAAGTTCAAGCCCTCCTCCTCCTCCCTAACAGCATTTACCTGTAGGGAGTATACAGGAGCAATCTACCTGAGAAGAGGTGGAAGATGAAATAAAACTTGACTGGTGGTATTCACCCATGATAGCCAAGTTCAAGTTACAAAGACGAAGCTTTGAACGGATAACTGAGGGTGGATGGATCCTACAATCTTCCATCAGAAGCCAGTAAGAGCCAGCTCTAGCACATCACTGCTCCTGTGTGGGCTGATGATAATAGCTACCAAATAGTGTGAGTACATCTCCTCCAAGCTCTAGGGCAGGCTGGACATGAGAAAAGGCAGTAAAGAAGAAAGCAGACAATTCCACAATGGGAAAGCCCAGCGTTATTCTGAGATATAATAGCTATGCTTTGCCAGCATGGATTAGGGAGACAGAGCTATGCAACGTAGAACTTGGGATATACAAGGAGGGCAGTGTTTTCCAATTTGCAGTGTTTTCCAATTTGGGCTGCAAATTAGAATTCCCTGAGAATTTTTCTTAATCCTAATGTCTAAGCCTCACAGAGGCTAATTTAGTCAGAATCACTGAGGGTGCTACCTAGGTGTCAGCTGATATCAACGTCCAGCATGAACACATCATGGAAATACTTCTCAAATATGATGCATACACAGGAGACCTGAGCATTTTGAAAACATGTAGAGTTTTAAAATATTAAGCAAGTGTAGTGGCACCTTCTAAGTTCAGGAACATGAAACACTGGCAACCTAGTTAACATTGGTGCAAGTAAGGTCAGTGGTTGCCTCTGGGAGCTTCTTGGCTAAAATGGGGAAGAATAAAGTATGGAAGGTGACACATTAAATTGTATACTTTAGTAGGTATGGTGGCACATACCTGTGGTCTCACTACTTGAGAGGTGGTTGCTAAAATATTGGAAATGCAAGGTCAGCTTCACCAACATAGCAAGTTCAGGGCCAGGCTAAGCTACATGAGACCCTGTTTCAAAAAGAAGGAAGGAAAGGAGAGGGAAGGAAAGGGGAGGGAGGAAGGAGGGAGGGAGGGGGGAGGAAGGAAGGAAGGAAGGAAGGAAGGAAGGAAGGAAGGAAGGAAGGAAGACTTAACTACACATTTTTTATAAAAATGTTAAACCTCAGTGTAAACAGTAGCACTGCTGGGAGTTTATCTGCAACTCTGGAAATTCTGGGCTTCTGGACTCTGAGCTTCTCGGTTCTTAACAAGCCTTCAGGCAATGCTGGTGCTGTTGACCTGATTCCACTTCGAGTCACTGACTCCAGACTCCTGTCAAGGGTGACTCACAAGTGAAATGACTATAAATGGTCCCATGGCTCTATAATATAGCAGACACTGATGTGAGCCCTGTAAACAATGTGGGATAGAAAGGTGGAAAAAGTTGAGGAGACATATGGAGAGAAAGGATTCCCCTCCAGAGGCTGGTTGAAGGAACGCCAGTGATGTTAACATTTGTTATGAAGATTGCCTGCATAGAGGCAATGTTCCCTTTACACAGAGATTGTCAAAGGATGTTAAATTAGCAATGAGCAGACGACCTTTGAGTATGGCCTTATTCCATTTCTAGCTGTAAAAACCTACAATGTTCTGAGGAATCTCAACAAGTAAGACTATGCTTTCATTTGCAGCAAAGATTATCTTAACTTATCTTGCAGCCATTTCCACTAAGGTTTACCTTATTAGTTGTAATCTTAGAATGCACACCTGGAATAATTATATATTCTCATTTTTCAAATAAAAGTCTCTTAGGGACACACTGAGATGTAACACACACACACATATACATATACATATACATATACATATACATATACATATACATATACATATACATATACATATACATATATATGGCTATTGAGTATGCCATTGAGAGTGGTTGTCCTTTAAAAAGCCCACCACCAGGCTTGAATGTGTTTTATGTTTTCTCTGAGAGCTTCTCTATTATTCCCCATGCCTGAAAGCATGCTTAAATTCTATCTCTGCTTCATACTGACATCCACTGAAGTTCTTCCTGCAGAAAAGTCAAGAATCCCAGTTTCATCTAAGTGAGGGTCTCTGAAAAGATCTCCCCAGGCTGCTGTAGATGGCAGAGTGGCACTGTTGTTTCTAGTCATGCCCCAGTGCCACTACTCAATGCCAATGTTCAAAACCAGGCCCATAAATAATAATCAGCTTGTATTCTGTCTTTCAGCAAGCCATAGACTACTGAAATCAAATATGTCATGTAATATATACTACAGATTACAGATAGCTCAGTAGGCCCCTGCCATATGTTACAAGCAGGGAGAATAGACATGAAGAAGTCAGGGAAGCCTCCCACTATCTTTCTATCCCCCGTATTTAAGTATTAGGGTACAAAGCAAATAGATGTTTATTCAACCAAATTGACCTCTGCCTCTACCGTGTAAGAGAAGGGAGAGGTTTGCTGCTGGATGAAGGCAGGTGTGGTTGGAAAGTGAGGTTGGTGGTGAGTAGTAAGCAAAGAGGTGACTGGCCCAAGCAGGGACAAAGAAAGCAAGGTCTGGAGAAAACCACAGTAAAGTCTCTGGTCTTATCTCAGGAGCAATGGGAAGCCTTTGAAAGGTTTGAAGCAGGGGGTGGTGGCATAATCAGATTTACATTTTTAAAAAGATCACTCTAACCACAGTGTGGAGAGCTTATTGGATGGGGGCCAGTTAGAGGTCCAGAGGGATGCTATTAGCTTGGACAAGGGTGGTATCTGTAGAGATGGGGTAGACCTAGCTCATAAATATTTATGATGGAGTGTGTAGGACATACTAACTGTAGGTCTTGGATGATACTTATCTAGATGCATGGAATTTCCACTTGAGACCAAAGATGGTGATTAGATAACTAAGCACGGGATAGATCTTAGTATTTCTGCCTGGATTTGGCATCTGTTTCCTTTACATTGGGTCAGATTCCTGCCCAGTCTGCACACAGGGTATTTCTTGCTTAAGGACTGGTGATCTTCCCTCCTCCGGGTCAAGGAGAAGAAAATGAGAGAGACTAAAACGTTCTCAAGCACCATCTTTTACAAAGTCCTACACATGCATCTAAGATGTCATCTGAGCATCTCCAGTCACTTCCCTAGACTTGCCAAGAACAAATATCCCTGTAGGCATTTCCCCTGTGTTAAGGCTGTCCCTCGAGGCAGGAACAACCAATGGAATGGAGTTACTCAAACTATTCAAGGCTTCCTCAGAGCTTCACACACTAGACCACACCTTCATCAAGACCTCCTGGCTATGCACTCTTCTTGCTTTTCTTTACTCTGTAATCTTAAAGCTCATGTTCTCATTCCCAAAGATAAAGGATTATTGACCCTCTCATCTTTCTAATAGGGTTATATTAAATAAATAATTTCCTGCCCATTATTTTCTCCGTTGCATCTGATAGATAAGCATAGGTTGATTATGAGGGCATTGAAGAGGACCATGAACCTCTTTGTTTGCACTACTGTGGAAGTGAATTACCATTCACAAAACCGGGAATATGGGTTTTATTGTTTGCATACTCTTTATGTTTGCTGGAATGGTCCCCATTTTATGAAAGTATATTCCATGGCTTACATAGTTCACCACATATGAGGATGCTCCCATATGTAAATCTATAAATTTACAAAACTTGTTTGGTAGCAGTTGTGGGGAGGTGGTTGTTGTTGTTGTTGTTGTTGTTGTTGTTGTTGTTGTTGTTGTTGTTTGCCTAATCCCCATAGCTTTGAAAGACATAGACTCAACCAACCATGGATCATTGTAGCTTAAGCCTGTCAGGGACATAAAATCCCCCAAATTCAAAGGTTAAATCTGAATCATCCTCCCATAGGTAGGTTCTTTCAAACAAGTAGCTGAGATGCACGCTTAGGGGATGGCTTGTAGCTGTATGCTTCACTGTATTTACTTTCCAGAGCAATGTACTTTCAAACTGAACTTAGAGCATCCTGCCTGACTAGAGGAAGAGTTGGGCTGGAGAACTCAGGAGCCCCCATAAAGGGTGGCAGGTACAGAACATGACCTCATAGGTCTAAGGATGCATTATTACATCTCTGGAGGAAATGAAAGCTTCTAGTGGCTATTGAGATCAGTAACGAATAGTTGCTGGGCTATGGAGACTGCAGAGTGGGTTTTTGTACATTTGCAGCCAGCTGAAGCCTGTTTCTCCTCAAGGTGAGGAGTGATGATGCTCACAATGTAGACTTTACATAAGCACATTCAAGACTGATCGCTCATGTCTTGCTGCACATAATGGCACATGCCTCTAGTCCTAGGATTCAGGAAGCAAAGAAAGACAGGTAGATCTCTGAGAATCTGAGGCCATCGTTGTCTACATTGTGACTTCTAGACCAGCCAGGACTACATAATAAGACTCCATATCAAAAGATTATGCGACTTTAATAATCTTATGCTTGCTTACTCTGTAGATCTCTTTATAGATTTCTATAAATTGTATGGCAATATTTTGAAAAATGAAACATTATAATTTATTCAGATTTCTAAAACAACACAATCAGTAGTTACAGCTTTGTGAAAGAATAATCTGTCTCTAATTGTAATTTGCATTTGAAGGGTTTTGGGTTTTTTTTTTAATTTAACTTAACAATTTCCTTTTTTAACTTTGGGTCAGTTACCTGTCTCAGGCTACATACAAGCATGTTAATTCTGCAAAGTGTCTGCCTATAAGTCAGTAGTAGCTCACCTACTGGATCCCCTCTCAAGACAGAAATGAGGGTAGCTGAATCCTGTCAGCTTTTCCAGACCCCTCCACCTCACAAAAATTTCCAAGTCTCTATTCATTGTTCTAAACGCTCTAAACCTGCTGCCAGCTGAGATTCTAGGAACAGAGCCACCAGACAGATCAGCTCCAAGCAGGAATAATAATCTTGTAAGAACTGGCTTTTCCCCTTAATTGGGAGAACTTCTTGGGTCCCTGTACAGAACCGGGACTGAAGCAATGACCAAGCAGAGAGCACTTTGACCAAGACTGACAAATTACGCAGGCCTCTTGTTCTCCAGCCCAACTCTTCCTCTAGTTAAAGCTTGATCTCACGCTGCGGGTAGCCAGAAGATGAGCCAGAAGTGTGTGCTTTTCATCTTCACGGCTTAGCCAGTGAAGAGTCTTTTCTGCCTTTTACCCCGGCCTTTGCATCTGTGCCCCTTTGAGAGGGAGTGGGAAGAGCTGGCATGCTGCAAACACCTCTGCCCCCACCCCTGCAGAGTGGAGCTGTTGGCCTAAGGTTTGGTTACAAAACATTGACTGTGTCCTGAATCCAGGCAGATCCAGACGGATAAACACTAGCCTGCTTCAAGACCTCAAAGAAGGGCACAGGACACTTGCAACTTGTATGCCATGATCAGCATTTTTTTTCTTCCCTAAGAAGCAGATGGCCACAGAGAAACACTGTTAATATTTAAGCATGGGCTGCTGAAGCAGAAAAATGTCTGGTTTTGGAGGAATGGGGAGCAGGGAGGGAAAGCTTCTTGCATTCCCTAGCATGATTTCATGGAAGCAGGGAGGCAGGTGTCACCCAGCGTGCTGAAGAACAGCAGAAGCGGAAACAAAATGTCCAGGTTAAAGCTGAACTCTTAAAGGACGTCTCACTTAGGGCAAACTACCTTTGCCAACACAGCGAGGATGATGAAAAGTCATAGCCCAAATGTGTTAACAGGCAACGAGCTCTGAGTCTAAGCCACCATCCCCAGACTGCCTGTCAAATACTCCTAGAACGAAAAGCAGTCAAGCGCTCTCATTTGACCGCATCCTTGACAGGTTTGCTAATGCAAAACTGCAAAGAAAAGCACCCAGATGGCAAGAGAAGAGATCAAGTTCTCCACAACTGCAGATAAAGTGACTATCCCAAAAGTCTGCAAAGAAGCTTCAGGAGTCATGGCTGCCAAACAGCATTATCCAGGCAGGGCACTGGGGCACTTGCCTAGCATCGCATCCTAGCATCAAAGAGGCTCGAGGATATTTACGCTAGCTTGACCAATACAGTGAAACACTGTCAAAGAAAACAAAACAAGCAAACAAAAAGACAGAAAAACAGAACAGAAGCACATATAAAGTCACACAACACACCAGAAATTTAGGGTGATGGCTCTGTCAGCACAGTGCTTACCTCAAATTGTGAGGGACTGAGTGCCTGTTCTAGCCCCAGCCCAGGCCAGAAGCAGCGGCCCCCTCAGTAACTCTTCAGTTCTAGGAGTTGGGATATGTGAAGTTAGGCCTGAGCTCCCAGGCCAGGATCTAGCTGAACTGATGAGTTCCCTGTCCAAAGAGAAACTCTGTCTTTAAAAGTTAAGTGGCCAGTAACTGAGAATAACACTCAACTTCAGACTTTGGCATTCATGTATATATGTACACACACACACATGCATGCACATATGCACACACATGCACACACAAGCACATGCATACACATGCACACACATACAACATACATAAATATAGACACAGTAGTTCTGTCTGCATGCTAACTGTGGAATAGGAAATTAAATTTTTTTCAAAAGTGCTATTTTTAATGTTCTAAGATACAGCCTATGCTGGAGGAAACAAATGAGATAAAAACTGTAGATGAAAATCAAAATGTAGCAGCAATATATGCCCAAGATTTGCATATTGAAAACTGAAGATTTTTAATAAGAAAAAAAAATCAATGCCCTTGTAGCTGGAGGCACAGGTCTGAATTTTGCAGACTGGAGGATAAATAAATGTTCACATAGATTCAGTGCAGTTCCAACTAAAAATACCGAAGGGCTTATGGTTAAATCTTTTTATAATGCATAACCTTACATAAACAAATTAAAGATAACCCCAAGACCCAAGTGTAAAGGGATGACAGTTTGAAATGCTAACTCTTGTCTTCTCCAAGTGGGGCTGGTGGACCAGCAGGAGCTGTACTGCTGCATCTGTCTCTCACCTGAGAAGCCAGGATGTGCATTTTTTGATTTTACTGAAATAGATTCTTGCCTCACATAATATATTCTGATTACAGTTCCCTCTGCGTCTACACCTCCCAGTTTCTTCCCACCTCCCCTTCCCTCTGGATTTACTCCCTTTCTGTCTCTCATTAGAAAAAAAATAAAAAACAAAAAAACAAAACAGGCTTCTAAGGGATAATAATAAAATATAACACAATAATATAACATTAATAAAATATAGTATAAACAAAATAAAATAAAACATGATAAAGTTATTGCATCAAAGTTGAACAAGACAAAAACCAAAGAGTAGGAAAAGAACCCAAGAGAAGGAATGAGAGCCAGAGACCCACTCATTCACACATTCCTCTTACGGCTAACATATCATGACGCATGATACATAACATGTGACATATGGCATGTGTGATATTCCTTTTAACCAGACTCCCAGGCATTCTGTTCCGGTGCTCCCGACAGCTCAGGAAGAGATGAGCTGGGTGTGATTTTTCTCCCAGCCATTCCTCAAAACAAACTGCT
Source organism: Mus musculus (assembly GCF_000001635.26). Classification (NCBI taxonomy): domain Eukaryota; kingdom Metazoa; phylum Chordata; class Mammalia; order Rodentia; family Muridae; genus Mus; species Mus musculus. Next base: position 104,614,626 of record NC_000075.6, on the reverse strand, counting down.
GTTTGCCAAACACTTTCCCTTCCTTCGGGCAGCAAAGTGCAGGCAAGCAAAATTAATTAAATCCCTTCGAAGACTCTCGTCTTTGAGTGTCCTGGATCTAGACTCTAAAGCCATCTCTAAGGTTTGAACAGGTTTAAACGAGTAATTAGCTTCAATTAGCAGAGATTCCTCCCCAAAGGCCTAAACTTTTACAGTAACATATTTACTGGGAGTTGAGGGGGCTATAATGAAATTGTCCTTTGTCCATGAAAGCAGTTAATCAATGATAAAAAGGACATGACCAAGACTGTGTGATCCAAATGCACAGGCTGCTCAATAATGTGAAAGAAAGGCACATCTCTCTCTTTTCTGTTCAAAGATGCCTTAAAGTTCACTTCATGACAGTTTCCACTAAGGCGCGATTTTCATTTTATTGTGTTTTTTTTTTTTCCTAAAAGCCAATGCCCCAACACACACACACACACACACACACACACACACACACATGCTCACACACGCAGCTCTGATCATTCTTAGCTAGTGTACTGGTTGTCAGATCTGAGGATAGGAGATGTGGGTGTTATATTGGCAAAGTACCAATATTTCTTTAAGTTTATGTGTGCTTGTTTACCAAAGATTCAAGCTTCTGTTCCCTCTTGTGTTTCTAACTAACACTTTCCCATCAGAGGCTCTGGAAAGGCCCTTTCCCTTCCAATATGAGGTTCTTCAAGGCCCCACCTGGGAGGAAAATGCTCCTTCACACTTCTTCCCGCGAGCTCATTCCCAGAACAGCAGATCTGAGCGTGTCATAGCGTATCCTGACCCCTGCACCTCCCCGGCTCCTATCTAAGCAGGATGTGCCAGCACGAGAGAGAGAAGATGCAGAACATGGACAATCTAGAAGGAAACCAACCTGAGAAGGAGGAAAATGAGAGGGCCAGTGCTGAGCACTTCACAGGCAACTGCTTGGCAGCTTGGAATCCCAGCGATCCCTCCCATATCCTCCATGGAACCACCCATTTCCTGAGCCATTATCTATGTGAAGTCCACTGACCTAAGCTTGGAGGAGTCTCACAAATCCATTATCTCCATAGTCTATGAAAGATTGCAATTATCAAATTTCATCCACCAGATCTCGACTGTGTGCATGCATGCATGCATGCTTGCAGAGGACAATTCCAGGGTGGGAGGGATCAGTTCTCTCCTTCTGCTATGTGGGTTCAAACTCAGGTTATCAGGCTTGTTAGCAAACCCATTACTGGCTGAGCCATCTCACCAGCCCTGGGTCTCGCAGTGAACCTGGATCTCACCATTTGAGCTAGACTAACTGGCCAACGAACCCCAGGATATGGTGTTCCACAGTGCTCTGGATACAATCACAGGCCACAGAACTGGCTTTTCAACATGAGTTTTGGGGTTCTGAGATGAGGTCCTCATGCTTGTATGGCAGATACTTTACCAACTGAGCCACCTCCCCAGTTCCTGACCAGATTATCTCTAACAGAGGAATTGTCCTCAGGGCACACTAATCGGGCAAGGAAAAGGACCATGAAGAAGCAGCACCATTGGTCAGAGAACTTCTGTAGTCACAGATGTCACAGTTAGGACGCTGTGGTTCACGCTGCTGAACTTGGAAGTGCCCTTCCTGACCATCACCTGCTATTTATTAGCAAGCTCCTTTTGTAATGGGCCAGTGATAAAAACCAAACCTCAACTTTCTTCCCTCTTGAAGTAATTGGCTGTGACTCATTCCTTTGCATAGGATGCCATAAAATGCTCTCTCGGTGTTTTGAAGAAATCAAATGCCTGATTTAATCCACGTGTCTTCCTTTGGAGTTTTAATTATTCATTTCTCCATGAGAGCAAAAGGTTGGGCGCCTCGGGTTATTTATAACTGGGAAATTGTGGAGGAACACAGAGAGTAGGTGGAGAGAGAAGAGAACCAGAGGAGAGATTCCATTAAAAATAGGGTGAACTCAGGCAGGGAAGCAGAGAGGCTGGATCTGAAAAAGCCAGCAGGTAGGAGGGAGAGGAAGCGACACATGGTGTCAGCAGAGGAAGATGCTGCCTAGAAGGAGAGAAAGTCAATAGTGTCAGAGGGAAATGGGGGAATTAACTCGAGGGGGGAAGGAGGAAGAACCCAGGTAACTAAGAGCATCCTTAGTTCATCCATGGTTTGTCACCCCTTGGAGAGCAGAGTGAGCTTATTTAATGCAGACAGACACTTCACTTGATTCCTTTCTACCAGGCTATCATCTGCTTGCAGAGCCCAGACATAGGATGATCAGATCTGCCTGAGGGGTTACTACTGTGAGTAGCCCTCAATAGGTTTGGGGTTAGTGTGGAAGATCCAAACACCTGGGATTGTGTGTGGGTAGAAATGGCTGCATCACTTCAAACAGGTGCTTAGAAATAGAAAAGCCTAGAATTCTAGTGATAGAAGTTTGGCACCAGTATTTCTGAAACATTGTAAAAATGTACAAATGCTTAAAGAACTATAGAGATGTACAAGGTTGATGGGGGAGAATAATGGGCTACAACAAGAAGGTATGATGAGGCTGGGCAGTGGTGGGGGCTCATGCCTTTAATCCTAGCACTCGGGAGACAGAGGCAGGTGGACCTCTGAGTTCAAGACCAAGACCAGTGTGAACTACAGAGTGAGTTCCAAGACAGCCAGAGCTACATAGAGAAGCCCAGTCTGGAGAAGGAAAAAAAAGTATGATAAGAACATGTCTCTCTATCATTGTTTTGATGCAAACCATTGTCTACAGAAAAACTTCTGGGTTCTGGCATCCCTCCAACTTTGTAATTCATTTGCCTAAAAATCTGTGTGCCTGAGTGAGTGTGTGTGTGTATGTGTGTGTGTGTGTGTGTGTGTGTGTGTGTGTGTGTGTGTGTGTGTGTGTGTGCCTGAGTGTCTGCCTGCCTGCCTGTGTCCGGGTTTCCCAAAATATTTGTTATGTTTGAATATGAGATGTTCCCCCATAAGCTCATATCATTGAATCTACAAAGCCGGTGGTGCTGTTCGGTAAGTGTGGAACCTTTAGGAAGTGGGGCCTCCCTGGAGGAAGTGGGTAGCTGGGGAAGGCCTTTAGCCTTTACATCCTGGCCCCCTTCCCATTCATCGTCTGCTTCCAAATACAGATGCAATGTAACCTTGCTCCCTCCTGCTCTGCCACCATGACTTTCTTGTCGGTGCTCACACGTGCTCCTCCGTGATGGACTACATCTTTCTAGAACTGTCAGCCAAGAAAAACCCTTCTCCATTAAGTTGCCTTTGTCAGAATATTTCATCACAGCAACAGGAAAAGAAGCAGACATATTAAAACTTGTTTTTGTCCAACAGTGAAAAGGGCAGACCACAGAGGAGTACAGTGTTCAGACAGTCCAACAGCTACAGTTACCCCAAACACAAAGACATGCTTTGTAGATCCCCACTCCCACTCCTCCTCATGCCACAGCTGGGTGCTCAGGGCTGAATGTGCACAGTGCTACAAGCACTAGGAGACAAGGGGCCCCCAGGAGAGAAGAGGATAGTTCATCTAATATTTCTAATTTTTCAATCAGTCCTCAGTCAGCTATTAGGAAACTACATAACACTGATCAAGTCATTATATTTGAATCTTTTTTTCTTTGTTTATATGGACAAGATCAAAGGACTAGCCAAGAGAAAAGAGAGGGGAAGGGAGAGACAGAGACAGAGACAGAGGAGGGAGGAGAGGGAGTGGAGAGAGACACACACACACACAGAGACTGATTCTACAGGTTAAAAAACCTAACTATACCTTCCAGAGCATCACACCAGATAAGTGGGACAAATACCAAGTCCCATGTCTTTCATTTAAAGCCGGAAGGCAGAGATTTCTTTTTTTCCTGCATGCAATATGGAGACAGTTTTACAATCGGAGATGGTATTGTGGATGGGGTGTCTAGCAAGGCCACAGGTACAGATATCTTTTTAGAAAATTAGATTGGTGGCAGTGAAGTTGCTACAGTTAACAGGGACTCAAATGTTAAGCCACAGTGTAAACACTGTTCTGTTCTGTAACAGTGCCAGAGGAAGATTTTGGGTTTTTTATTTTTTTTTTATCCTTTTTTTTTTTTAACATCAAAGTGCCATAATGAGAGTGCTGTTTGCTGAGCAATTTGTATTTCTGGAGTGACATAATATCAAGTGAATTAGGCAAGCAGCCACTTTGCAAATGACTCTGTGGGTTTCATTTGCTGCCCTGTCAGAACTCCAAGCTCATTGCTCTCCTTTTTAGGTTTTGGGCTTTGGGTTTTGTTTTTTTGTTGTTGTTGTTTTGTTTTTGTTTTAATTCAACATGACTGACTCTTGGAGAATAGGTGTAAATTCCCCAAACTATGTAATGTTCCTTTTTTTATTATTATTTAAATACTGTCTTCTGCCTGCTCCTCTGTGGGTGGGCCTGCTAGAATGTCTGTGGGGCCCCCGGGTCTGTGTCCCACATTCTGAGCCTCCCTCCCTCCCTCTTTAACATTTGTATTATCTTGCTTGTGCTTCATGATACCTTTCCATTCACCTCTCTGGCAGCTGTGCTATCACACTTGACAAGAATGCCAAATACAACCCCGGATACTTGATGCTACAAATAAATCTCCCTAAACATTCTTTCCTTCCTTCTATTCTCTCTCTCTCTCTCTCTCTCTCTCTCTCTCTCTCTCTCTCTCTGAATATCTGTGTATCTGTGTGTATATATGTGTGTGATGTCTGCGTGTGTGTGTGTCAGTGTGTGAATCTGTGTGTAATACTGTGTATGTCTGAGTCTCTGTGTATGTGGGTGTGTCTGTGTGTCTTTGTATGTCTGTGTCTGTGTCTGTGTGTGTGTCTTTATGTGTATGACTGTGTCTGTCTATGTCTCTGTGTGTCTGTATCTCTGTGTCTCTTTGTGTCTGTGTGTATCTGTGTCTGTGTGTGCCTGTGTCTGTGTCTGTCTGTGTATGTGTGTGCATGTACGTGTGTGTGTGTGTGTGTGTGTGTGTGTGTGTGTGTGCACATGTGTGTGTGGCTTCATGCTTTCTATGGATGTGAGCACACATGCATGGGTGAATATTTGTATGAAGGACCAAGGCTGATGTTTAGACTCACCCTTGATGGCCCACCCTCCTTATTCAGAGAGACGGTCAGACAATGAAACCCAGAGCATATGGCTGGCCAGCATGCTGCACTGATCACCTCTCTATGCTTTCAGAAACTGTAGTGACAGACAGTCGCCATGCATACCTGCATTTGCGTGAGGTCCAGGGATCCCAGCTCGGTTCCTCACAGTCACATGGCAAGCATTTACCACAAAACCATCTCCCAAGTGTTCATAGTATCACTGATTGTGTTGTATGCCTAGCATCAGTTCAACAAGCTAATGTCTGTGCTGGGCATTCCGCCTGGCCCTCTTCCCTGTGACCTGACTATACACGCCTTATTACGCACAACTTACAGTCTCTCCATATCCCTCCTACTGCACCCCCTCCAACATAAAAGCTTTCCTAGATGGAAGGAAACTTGCATGCAGTGGGAGTAGCAGCTATCACAGTGGATCTGAGGGGAACAGGTAGTCACCCCCATCCCCACTCCACCCCTGAGCCAGGGCCAGCAGGGCTGCCAGGGTCAGTAGTGCCCAGACCCACGACTTTGGAGTAACTCTGCCAATTACCCAGGAGAGGAAAAGCTACTGGCTCTTCACAAATCAGCCCTGTACTCCTGTACTCCTCTCTCTCTCTCTCTCTCTCTCTCTCTCTCTCTCTCTCATTTGTTGTTGTTGTTGTTTGTTTGTTTTTTGGTTTTGTTTTGTTTTTTTGTGAGTCAGTGTTTTACAGACATAGCCCATCCCAGCTGACCTCAAATGTAGTTTCAAGCATAAAGATAACTTTAAACTTCAGATCCTCCTGCCTCTACCTCCTGAGTGCTAAGATTACATGTGCATACCAGCACTCTCATTTTCCGCAGCTCTGTTGGACTGAATTTCACGCATGCCAGGCAAGCATTCTGCCAAGTGAAACGCAACCCTAGCCCCTTTCTCTAGTTGTTTTTTATGTTGTTTGTTTGTTTGGGGGGACATTGGTTTTTGTTTGTTTGGTTTTTGGAGGTGGGGTTGTTGGTTGCTTGAGGCAGGATCTCACAGAGCCTGGACTGGTCTTAAACTTGGTCTTAGCAAAGGATGGCCTTTAACTCCTGATCCTCCTATGACCAACTCCCAAGAGATTATAGGAGACACCACAGGCTGCTTCTCAACACTCTCCACTGCTGTCCTCTTGACCTTTTGATCCCCCAACTCCACTTTTCATGCATGTGTGTGTGCTTTGATTTGGTTTGGGTTTGAGGTTTGGTTATGTAGGCCTTGAACTTCTGATCCTCTAGTCTCCACCTCTAAGTACCATAATGACAGGCATGTGCCACCATACCAGGTTTGTGTGGTTTGGTGAACAGAACCCAGGACTGTATGAAAGCTAGATAGGTGCTCTCCTTAGTAGCTCAGTCTCTGAATTCTGAATTCCTTAGAATATATTTGATGCAGACTCCTGCTTTTTCACCAAACAAAGCAGCCAGGACGGTAACTCCAGCGTCTCCCAGTACCTCAAGTACTTCTGTCACATAACTTTGCAGAAGCAGTCAGACGTGAGTCTGGGGGTGAGACTGATTTGCTTCTAGACTCTGATCTCCCCAGACTCCTTCACTTCAACAAGCCCTTGAGGTCCAGATATTTTAAAATTATACCCAAGTTTCTAAAATATACAATGTAGAGTGTTACATTGCAGGGTAGCTAGACCTCCAGAGAATCATGACAGTCTCCATTCAGAACCCTGATGAATGCTGTCCTTCACAGTTACACCTAGAAAGGACAAAACCCACAACATTCCCTCAGCTTTCATCCCTACGCTCCAGTTGCCTTGATGTGCTCTCTCTCTCTCTCTCTCTCTCTCTCTCTCTCTCTCTCTCTCTCTCTCTCTCTCTCTCTCTCTCTCTCTCTCTCTCTCTCTCAAACCAAGGAACTTGCCAGACCATCTATGTAAACCTTATTCTCCATTAAGAGAGTGAAAGCAAGTGTGGAGTGGACAGGAAGACATGGCTTCTTATTATTTCCAATCTTCTCTCTTACACATATGGCAGAAGCCTAAGAATAAAGATTGCACATTGATTGTAGAGATGAGAACAATTTGAACTATGATTTTTTGTTTTCTTATATGTTAATTTGATATAATAATGGATTTGACATGGCATTGTCATATATTTATATACTATATCTCTGTCGTATTAATTCCCCATTGCCATCTCTTGTCCCTCTCGGTCCCTCCTGATTCTCTTCCTCTTCCTGTGGATTTTGGTTTGTGTTGGCCTTTGTTAGCTTTTATGGCCCAGTCAGTATTATCAAAGATGCTTGCAGAAGCATAGATACCTTACTGGGGATGACACCACTGAAGAAAATGGTTCTCCCTCCCAACAACCATTAACTACCAATAGATCCTTTGAGATAGATGGAGCCTTGTAAACCCTGCTCTGGTCAAGGATAAATTGTACACAGGCTCAGTCTTATAAGGTCTCGTGCAGTGATGACATCTACTGTGAGCTCAAAAGTATCAAGGCCATGCCATGCCAAAGACACTGTTTCCCAGTCCCCAACGCACCTCTGGCTCTTACAGTTTTTCTGCCCTTGCTTCCATGGGAAGTTCCCTATACCTTGGAGCACTTACCTTTATTGTGCCTGTTTATAAGACTCCACAACATGAATGTTTGCAGTTAGTGCAAGGAGACGCTGATTCTAGGAAGATTGTCTCCCAGAGTTCTTATTGGTTGTCTACTCCATGAGATGTTGAATGACTAAGAGGTTCCCTTCTTAACTCCAGTTGTAGGCAGATCCTACACAGTACTGTCAGCTCAGTTGAGAAAGCAAAGACCTGGATGTAGATACCTCCAGCCTTCCTTTCTCTCGCCTTCTCTATCTCCAACCATTCTTTCTCTTGCTCCTCTCTCCACATCAGATCTGAAGCAGAGAAGCTGACTTTTCCTCTCCTTGAAGGTCAAAGACTTCTTTTAAAACTATGATTAGGGGTATCCTAGATACCAATCTATGCTCAGGACAAGAAAACCATGTCCAATCAGGCACCCTAAAATATCTGTAACTTAATGCTTTACTTCTTCACCCTTCCCACAAGTTAGGATGATTCCAAGAAGCCAAGCACGGAAACACACTTGGCACCACTGAAAAGCAAATTAATGAAATTAAGCCATTCACATGTATGTTGACATTGTAATGCAAAACTATAATATAACACATGCTGATATGATGAGAGGTGTCTCAAAGCCCACCACCACAGTGACACACTTCCTCCAACAAGGCCACACCTATCCCAACAAGGCTATTCCTCCTAATAGTGCTACTCCCTGGGCAAAGCATATTCAAACCAAAAATATACAATAATCTGTGATTTTCTTCAAAATGCATCAACTACAAAATGTGTTAATACAGAAACTGCTGGGCAAATGGAAAGATATGTGAAAAAGCAATCACATTAAAATTGTAATGCTAGAACCTAATTGGTGAGTCCATGGAATATTACTGTAAAAATCCTTTAGACTGTCCTGATATTTAATTTTTTCTCTCTCTCCTTCTTTTCACTGGAAATTCTGGGCAAGAAAAGAAGGCCAGAGCATTTTGAGCATCCTAGAGTGATGGAGAAAGGTGTGACCCAAAGGATTTTCACAAGTAAATACCCTCACTCATGTGGGCACTGAGTCTAACTAGACCTTCCCTTTCCTCCCCTTAACTGGCCTTGGGGTCTCTAGTTAGTAAGTGATAATGCTGGAAGTCTCGTGCCACATCCACAGCACAAACTGAGGCAGCTTCAGCAGCCTCCAAACACCCACCATGCTCAAAGTAGCAAGAGGAAGAAAATGGAGTAATGAACTATTCATTTCTGCTAACAAGAAGCTTGGAATAAAGAGTCAAGAAGATGGGAATCATTCAAGTGAGATAATTAGAAAACAAGATCCGAGAGCAGGAGGGATAATGCTATCATAAAATGGGATTTAAAGACAGACGAAGGAGATTGGTGTTGGGGAATCTCTGAGTCAATGCAGAAAGAGTTTATCTGGTAAATCCAGCTATGGAGCTTGGGTGATAAATGAAGAGGAGGCAATGTGAGATGGTCCAGGCACAGGCTTATTAAATGCTGGGATGTGTAAGCACAGTACATTAATCTAACTAATATTTATTGTATCCCCGGGCATTAGGTATAAAAACAGGGCACACGATTTCTTGACTTTAGGACTTTCTAGGAGGGGAACAGCAACATATAAAAAAGAGAACCCAGTGTATTAAATGATGTTGAGAAAACAATGGAGCAGGGAGAGAAGGCAGATCGCTAATGGAAGGTGAAAAGCTTTAAAAAGCCAAACCTTCATTGAGTTGGAAATTCTTGAGTAAGATTGTAAAGGGAAGAGAGAGCTGGCAATTTGGGAGTGGTTGGCAAAGCACTCCAGACAGAAAAGTGTGTGCAAGTCCTGAGGCAGCAGCCCCTCGAATACACAGGGAAAGCATAAACCACGAATAAGGCTTCCCCGCCTCTGTCTTCTACTCCGAGAAACCACCCAGCTCCATAATGTAACCACCACACTTTTCAGGGCGGAAAAACTAAAGCATAGAAATGTGGCCTCCCTTACCCTGACCCACCCAGAACACACTCTCTGTGTGACCACTTCAAAGCAAAGTGGCTTTAGGCTGTAGTTTTCGTTTCTCTTCCCTTTACAGATGTGTTAGGGAGAAGACAGAGCTGGCGTCGGGTGTGGGATAGTCTCCACTATATATATGGAGATGACCTGCAGGCACCAGCAAGGCTGATTCGGCTGAATTCTGACTGGCAAGTGATTTCATCAGCTGGCCTGCAGGGCACGAAGGCCAAACGGGTCCACCGCAAGATCCGAAGGTTGAAACAGATGAGAAGGCTCGATGAATCTTCATTCAGAAGAGCAGAAATAAAACACTTTCCCAGAAGGGCAGAGGGGAACCTTGCCCAGCTATGATGAACGCACAGTGTCAGCACTGTGGGTATTTTAATCAATAGACCACAGATAAAATGATAAAGGCAATTTGGCTGCAAAAGTGCCCACAAAAAAAAAAATCACACACACATGGACAGCAACTGTTTCAAAAGAAAAGCTAGGGACCGTAGTGATGAGTCACTCGGTTAAGTGTTTCCAAACAAGCTTAAGGACCTGAGTTCAAATCTCTAGAACTCCTGTAACAAGCAAGCAAACAAACAAACAAACAAACAAACAAACAAGGGTGCTCACATGGGCCTGTAACTCAAACACTGGGGTAGAGCAAAGACAGGAGGGTCACTGGAACTTTCTGCCTGCCAGCTTCAAAGAGAGGCCACGCCACAAAGGAATGAGGTGGAGTGTGGTAGAGCAAGACAGGCAACATCTTTCTATAGCATCTACACATGTGCAAGGACCCAAGCATCTGCACACAGGACCATACAACAACACACACACATACACACACACACACACACACACACACACACACACACATACTGAAATATACAAATACATATATATATATATGTATATATATATGTATATATATATATATCTCCACACTGAAATAAACAAACTTAAAAATAAAATGAAACTCTTGAAGCACACAAACCAACAAGGTGTGTGGCTTCCCGCTGAGGAGCAACACCCACACCTGTGATGAGTGATCTCAGGCTGTCTCAGCTCCTCATGCATGTGAACACATATACCAGCTCACCCCCATGCACACATCAGTGTGTACACACACACACATACACACACACACAAACAACAAACAACAAACCACCCTAAACTGGGCTGGACTTTAGGAAATAACTGAATCTTATAGTTATCATCTAAGAGAAAGGAAGGAAGGAAGGAAGGAAGGAAGGAAGGAAGAAAGAAAGAAAGAAAGAAAGAAAGAAAGAAAGAAAGAAAGAAAGAAAGAAAGAAAGAAAGAAAGAAAGAAAGAAAGAAAGAGAGAGAGAAAGAGAGAGAGAAAGAGAGGAAGGAAGGAAGGGAGGGAGGAAGGGAGGGAGGGAGGGAGGGAGGGAGAGAGAGAGGAAGGAAGGAAGGAAGGAAGGAAGGAAGGAAAAAATAAAGAGAGAGAGGAGAGAGAGAGAAAGAGAGAGAAAGAGAGAAGGACAAAGGGGGAGAAAGGAAGGGATGGAGGGAGGAAGGGAGAGACAGAGGGAGAGAAGGAGGGAGAGAAGGAGGAAGAGGAAGGCAGGCAGGCAGGTCTGGGCTTTAATTCCACCTACTCAGGAGGCTGAGACAGGAAAGTCACAAGTTCAAGCCTTTCTTGGTTGTAGTGTATGTTCAAAGCCAGCATAAGTAACTTAGTAAGATCCTGTCTCAAAGCTAAAGCAAGCTAGTTAACAAACAAACAAACAAACAAACAAAAACAAACAGGTCTGGGTAGAACTCAGTGGTAGATCATTTTCCCAATATGTTTGGCCCAATATTCCAAACCCAGTACTATTAAAAACGAACAAACAAACAAACATAATGGGCCAGCATGATAATTCCGTGAGCAACGACTTGTGGAAACCAGGGGGTCAAACTAAGCCCAAGAGCCTGAGTTCAATCCCCAGAACCCATACGGTGGAAGGAATGAGCTGCCTCACATACTGTCCTATGACAGCAACTATGCCCCATGACCTATGCATGCCCACAGACATAAACAGGCAAGTAGGTGGGTGGATGGATAGGTAGGTAGATGAGAGAGAGAGAAAGAGAGAGAGAGAGAGAGAGAGAGAGAGAGAGAGAGAGAGAATAAAATAAAAACAAAAACTCATGCATACTGAGTATAAGATTCCAAGAATTGAGTCTTGAAAACGCCTCAGTCTCTGTGAAGTAGGTAAGGGGAGGTGGGTCTTATGGCTCTGTCTTCCCATCTACTCCCAAAATGAGTAGTCTCCTGCAAGAGTCAAAGGCTGAATCCAGGCAAAGGCTGTCCATGTGGCTGTAAGAAGGTGATTTAGGGTTGTCTCAAGTCATTATTTCAATCATCCTTTCCACATGAACTCTAGATGTCCAGATCCTACACACTCACCTTTCTAACTTCCCATGATCACCTGCTGCTGAAGAAGAGCATCACTATATCTCACTAGAGGCTTTTGCAAGTGCTTCTGTGCTCACCTACGTTATGCTGTCCCCAGTGTGCCACTTTATAAAGGATGAGGTCATCACAACGCAGCCTCAGTAGCAAATAATCTCCCTGCCATACACCCACAACGCTAAAGAGGCACCTGTGCCTCCTCTCTCAACTTCTCTTATTTATCCCATCCAGTCATCCCACTAGCTCAGTGCAGCCTTCATAGGAGTCTCAGAGGCCAAAGACCAATGGCTCCAGACATGGCGGGTTTGATTTAAAACATACCAAAGCGGACAGCCTCAGGGAAAGAAAAGAAGGAGACAGGAGCTGAAACTGTCATTAATGTGTTCCTGACTGTCATCGCAATGGGGCTCTTGAAAAGAACTGAACTCTGATTTAAGTACAAAGCAAAGGACTTGGCAGGGGAATTTCTTCACGTTTTCACAACACATCTTAAAATGCATTGCCTTTTCCAAGTCCATCCTAACAGAGCAACGGTAAAAAACAATGAAACACACGGGAAGGAGCAGACCCTGATCCTGTCCTTGCCTGTCTCTTCCAGAAAAGCCCACTCTGCTAGGAAGAGTGAAGGGCATGAGCAAGCACGATGCTGGTTTGAACAATGCCATTCTCTGCTTACAAACAAGCACAAACTTGGCTCGGCAGGTAAAAGCATGAGGCCCGAAGACCTATGGTTGACCCCTGATTCCCACAAGGTAGCAGGAGAGAACAGCTCAGTAGTTTAGTTTATCCTCTGGCCTCCACCGGTCCATTAAGACACACAAGTCTCAGACCAGCAAGCCAAGTAACCAGCCAGCAGAGTTATTTACATATGGAAGTGTACATAAGAAACAACTATTCTTGTCAATAAAACAATCTAAGAAAAAACTGTATGAAGATGTCAACCTTCCCCAAAGTCCTTTGAAAAAGCTGATGGTCCCTATGAGAACAAGCTGATGCCATCCTCCAGAGTATGGCCCTTGGACTGGAGGCCTTCTATTGCCTGGAACTTGCTAGAAATGCAAACTCTTCAGGCTCCAGCCACAATGCCTTAAAACCTGCATGTTTATAAGACCCCTCACCCAATCCACCCCTATGCTCCATGCTCCTTAAGGTTGAAGAAGCACTGAGTTAATGGATTAACTATAGGTCCTTGATGACCTGTGTGTGTTTCTGACTCATCCTTAGCAGATAGACACATGTATCAGCCTTCCATGTATCAGCATAGCTAGCTACTATAGAGGACATCATGGCTTCCACTGTAGAAAAGCTCTGCAGTTAAAGAAGGCAGGGGTATGTGGGTCACTTGTCACAAGGAATAACTTCACAGCCTGTTTGGGGTAATGCTGTTGGGGGTTTTGGGGGTGATGGTGTCTTTGGTCTATACACCAAGCACACATGAGACAAACTCCTTCATTCCCAGGAAACATGTAGTGAGGTTCATATCTCCTTCCTTCCATAACTGAGACAGCAAGGTGTGTGATGATCTATCCAGCCAAGGGCCCATTCTCTGCTCTCTATCAACTGCTTTTGGGTACCAGGCCTTCTGATGACCCGCAGCATCCCACTGTGGATGAGAAGATGGTAGTGATCAAGCCCCCCAGCACCTGCATCATCCATTCTTCCATTGACAAACCATCCTTAGACCACTTCTTCAGTCTATTTTCTACATGACAAGACTAAATTAAAATTCAACTGATGTCTTTCTCTTCCATCCAAGTTTTCTGTTACCTGAGAAAGTTAAAAGTTGTTTGATGGAAGAGAGCAACACGGGTCCTGATTAAACAGATGCAGCTGCTGACAGCTGGGGTCATGGAAGCTGAGATGCTGAAATGTGCCAGCCCTGGCATTTTAATTGCAAGATGGCAATTGTCAGAAGATGCCTGGAATTATCTAACCTGGGCAAGCACAAGAGGAGAATGATGAGGGGCTGGCGGGCCGTAATTAAGTTGGATTTTGTGGTACAAATGATGGCCTCCTTGCCTCTGAGTGGCATCTCTCTCCCTTCCTCCCTCATGTACCTTTCTATAAGAAGCTTCTATAAGTTGTAAGCAATTTTTAAAAAGGGCGAATAGATAATATGTATGTGTAAAATATATCTTGTTTATTATTGTTGCATATTTAAGCAACAAAGATGGTATTTCTGTACACCATCTTTGGATAATTTAAAATATATTTTAAATTTGTTAGAGAAGTTAGAGAAGAAAATTAAAATTAAAATTAAGCTCATGAATAATGGATGTTAATATTTTAGTGTGTGTGTGTGTGTGTGTGTGTTCAGAAAGGAGCAAGAAAGAGACAAATTAGATGTTGTAATATGCATATTACATTATTTTGTACACTTAGCATTTATTGTGCATGGAGACAACTGTGCTGGAATAGAGGCTTCTGGAGACCTCTGTAAACCATCTTCCTCCTCGACCACCTCTGTAGCCTACCAGACTCAGGAAATGAGAAATGGGATGTCTCTTCAATAGCTGACACAAAGCAGACCCAGTACCCTGTTCAGTTGTGCTGACCATGAAGTTGGCCTTGTGTTGGCATGGCCCAGTCAAGACCAAGGCAGTCTCTGGCTCACTGGTAATATTGTAACTACCCTGCAGTTGCTTCCCTGTGTGGAGCTACTGAGGTTATTCACCAAGTTAGCATGACCTGCCAACTAACAAAGCCACGCAAAATGAATCCATGCAGCATTTTTGATAATATATAAATTATTATGTGATGTTTCACCTAACATCAAGACAGCTATCTGCTAGCATACCCTTCTTCTTGCCTGCCTACCTGATGGGCAATTGGGAAGACTCCAAAAAAAAAAAAAAAACATGCCACAGAGGCGAAGCCAGACTCAGTGACATTCACCATGTTTAGTAAGTGTGGGAAGCTAAAGAATTGCCTCCGTAGGGAGAAAGATACTTCTCAGGTAGTTTGAGGGTCAGAGGAATTATTTACAGGTAATTCATCCCTGCTAGACTAAAATCTAACAGGAAAAAAAAGAAATAGAGTATGAGGCTGGGGTGGAGAAATGGCTCAGTGGGTAAAAGCGTTCAAGTATCGGGACCTAAGTTTGACTCCCTAGCACCCATGTAAACATTCCATGTAACTCCCATGTAAACAATGGGTGGATGAATGACTGGATCACTGGAGCCTGCTGGCTGCCAACCTAGCTCCAGGTTCAGTGAGAGACCTTATCCTAAGGAAATCATGCAGAAAGTGAGAAAGCAAGATACCTCTGGCCTCTTCGTGAATACCTGCAAATATACATGCATACATACCCCACCACACACAAGCACATAGATGGGCATTTCTAACAACTGTGTCATTGTGGAGAGGCCATTTGTCTCTGTGGACCTCAACTTTACCATATGTCAAATGGGCAGAAAGCAGTATCTTTGTCCGTGAAGTGCTCTAAGAACATAAATTCAAGCCCAATGACAGAGTAACTGCTTGCTAACTATGGGCAGGGAGTGTGACCTTCATTACCAGAGTACAACCTTCCTCCTGCTTAAAGAAATAGCCCTGTCCATGGCCATGAGAACTCATACTGTATAAAGAGCACAAGTTACACAGGAGCTAATCTGAAGATGGAAAACAAAGAATGCAATGCCCTGGGACACGTGGTCCAGCATGTAACTTAGCAGCAGACATTTCTGCCTTGGTCTGCCCATTTTCATTAGGAAGACCTGTAAACAAACAAACAAAAAAAAAAGGCATCATGATCACCACCGTAAGTAGATTCTCTCTAAGGCTCTACAAGCTCTGCCATTTGAAGAGATGGCCATAGCACACGGAGTCAGATGCATCCACAAAAGGTATGTTGCCCCCTCCTGAAGTCCAAAAGCTAAACTCATTTCCCACCAAACTTTCAAGGTCATCTCTGAACCTTAAGGTCATCTCTGTCTCTGTCTACTTTCCCAATATGATAAAAGCCTTTTAAATTTGGTGGCCCTGGGAGCTAAGTGTTCTGAGTGTTTACTGAGAATTAACTAAATGGCCCTGATGAGCAAGGGCCATCATTAGAGACTGACTTTCCACAGTCTCACTGGGTGTGGCATCCCCAGGTCTCAGACAGGCAATCTTCCTCTCAGGGTCTTTGGGATGATTTAAGGAGTCGTGTGTGTAGCTCAACAGCATCCACTTTTGCTTGACTCTTCCTGACTTCTTCAAGGAAGATGAACAGGGCAGAAAGTGTAAGAGCCTGGTTATAAGCACAGTCAACCAGAACTAAGAAGAGAAGCCAAGGCTAGCCTGATAGATCACACGTCTTGTTTACTGCTGACTCTGTTGGATATTCAAAGTGAGTTCTAACAGAGACAACTCACTGGAGTTATCTCTGATCTCCTCCACTTCTGCTGATACCCTTCAATTGCCAACAATGCCTGGGGTGTTCCCAGAACCTCCATCAGCTGGTGTTTTCTGGGATCATTCTCAAGTCTTTTGAGAAAAGAAGAAAGAAAGAGTTCAGGGGGTGGAGTGTTTCAGCCAGAGAAAACAAGTCACACAAACTTAACGGTCAAAGGGCTCTCAAACTTAAACCCTAAAGCTCAAGACTGGAAAATCATCTTTTCAGTGTCTTCTTGTTGAACCCCAGAGACCTAAATGCTTCCACAACTCCATCACATTCCAGGGACTGTTTTATCCGAGTCTCCATGCAGGAACTCTGTGTCGGATGCATCTGGGTTCTGACTGAAAGCTCCTCCCTGAAATACTTCATGGACCCAGGGAAGAACTGACCTCTCTGCCTGCAGGTTCCACTTCTGCCACAGCATAGGGAAATGCGGATGAAATAGGAGATAGAGCACAGAAAGGACTTACTGAGACTGTTTGAACAATACACTTTAAAGCTGCTGTACCTGGCCATGCGGCCTGTGCGTTAGCTCTGCTGTAGGAATGGGATGCCCTGGAGAGGTGCAGTGCAAGGCCCATGCAACTATGCGTGACAGCTCTCTTCACTCATGCCAATGTTTACGTGGTATGTTCTAGGCTCCATGCCGTGACATTCCTTGGTAAGCCTTATTGAATTATTTCACCCAGAAATGTATTTGAAAATTCTTAGATTGTCATGATGCCTGACACGAATTAGCATTCAGTCTCCAAATTAATTGCTCATGGACCAGTTATCCAGTCCACCCACCACTGAGGCTGGGTTCCAAAATCTCTGTCCTTGGTGCACCCTTTCTCCCCCAGTCCAGAGCACAGAGTGAGTGGGGCAGAGTTTGTTCACAGATGCTCTAACCATCGCTGAACACCGGGCTTCTCTCCTGGAGGCATGGCAGAAGCACATAAGTTCCCGGAAAGTGGAATGAGGGAACAGGGCAGTGAGTGAAGTCATCTCTCTGCAAGCATGAGGAGCCGAGTTTGAATCGCCATATAAAAGGCAAGTATAGTGCATAGTTCTAGCACTAAGGAGGAGAAGAAGGCAGGAAAACATGGGGAGTGGAGAATTGCTGGCTGGCCAGTTAGTGAGTTCCATGTTCAGTGAGTGAACTTGCCTCAAAAAAACAAGTTGGAGGGAAATTGGGAACACATCAGATGTTGACATCTGGCCTCTACATGAACATGCCCAGGTTAACATACATACACATACATGTACACATGTCCCTCCCCACACTAAAATAAAATAGATTTTTAAACACACTTGAGAAAGGTGGAGGAGGAGGAGAAAGAGAAGGAGGAGAAGGAGAAGGAGAAGGAGAAGGGGAAGAAGGAGAAGGAGGAGGAGGAGGAGGAGGAGGAGGAGGAGGAGGAGGAGGAGGAGAAGGAGAAGGAGAAGGAGAAGGAGAAGGAGAAGGAGAAGGAGAAGGAGAAGGAGAAGGAGAAGGAGAAGGAGAAGGAGAAGGAGAAGGAGAAGGAGAAGGAGAAGGAGAAGGAGAAGGAGAAGGAGAAGAAGAAGAAGAAGAAGAAGAAGAAGAAGAAGAAGAAGAAGAAGAAGAAGAAGAAGAAGAAGAAGAAGAAGGAAGAAGAAGAAGAAGAAGAAGAAGAAGAAGGAAGAAGAAGAAGAAGAAGGAAGAAGAAGAAGGAAGAAGAAGAAGAAGAAGAAGAAGAAGAAGAAGAAGAAGAAGAAGAAGAAGAAGAAGAAGAAGAAGAAGAAGAAGAAGAAGAAGAAGAAGAAGAAAGAAAAGTACAGTATGACTGGTGCCTATTTTCACTGTTGAATCCGAAGTCTCTGGGTAAGTGCCTGGCACACAGTAGGTGCTCAATAAATACTTGTGAAATGAACGAAAATCTGGAGCCCCTAGATGCTTAGTGTGAAAATACTTCAGAGGTATGAAATATGATCTTCTAGTCTTACCAAAAGAAAGCATTTTAAGATGCAGAACATCTTTGCCCAGTCCCGAGCATGAAATGAGGTTCAAAAGAGTTCATACGTGTGTGCATGTGTGTATTGTATATATACAGACTAAGCTGGAATTTAAACAAGGTCACCTGGCCCACTCATTGACACTGTGTATGTACCAGGAGTGGATGTTCACAGACTCATGTACAGCGCCCACTTTCAACTACAGCTCAGGGTGTCCCCGCATATTCTTTCATGAAGAATCTACTGCATTTGCCTCTGGGAGATTTTTCTAGTTAACACTGTATGTGTGGCTGAGATGGAAGAGGACAGGAAGTTCTGGGTCAAACCATTAGCAATGTATAGAGCTGGTAGCTCACACCTATAAACTCAAAACTCAGAAATGGAGGCAGGAGAATCAGCATTCAAGACCATCCTTAGATAGACAGGAGTTCAAGGCCAGCCTAGGTTATGTGAGACCCTGTTTGAAGGGGGTAACGTTTTTCCAGATGGTCCTTACTTATTCCAAAAACATATGCTCTTGGAATTAATTCCAAGAATGTATCCGTTATAGCACCAGTGCAATGGCTTGGTGTATAAAAGTGCTCCCCATGCAGGCCTAATGACTTGTTTGATTCCTAAAACCCACATAAGGTAAAAAGACAAACAATGTTGTATTCCGACCTTCACACAAACACTATAGTGTGTGTGTGTGTGTGTGTGTGTGTGTGTGTGTGTGTGTGTGTGTGTACATAATGATGATGATAAAATAAATTCAATTTACAAATTCTCATTAACAACATGCCTTGATGATGGCACCCAGGGGGGAGATGTCTCATTCTTGGCATGACTGGGAAACTTCATAATCAATATGCTTTGTGGATAGAATATGCCAATGACCTTTGCTAGCTGTGTTCATCCTGGAATTGTTAAACTGGGACACTCTGCCGCCTCCACAGCTGATCTCTTACTCAGACTCTAGGCTAATTGTCTGCTCAGAGTCTCCAAAGTGATGGATGCCACCCCTCAAGAGCCTGTGCACTCAGAATGCAGTGCATGGCTGGCTGCTGAATTGCCTAATGGAAGGTGGGTGCCTGCTCAGCGTCAGACCTAGGATTAATGCTGGTCTACATGGTTGCTCCAAGTCTCTCTCTCTGTGACAGATGCTAGGGTCTAAAGCAAGCCTTCCTAAAGGAACAGTCCATGATAGGGCCAAGGCCCTATTGCACACAAAGCATGAAGTATACAGATTCAAGTACCCCAAGAAAGCCCAGCCCAGTCCTCCTAGGAAGAGGAGGTCCTATCTTGTCCGCTTTCTGAGCATAGCACAACCTGTCTCCCTCTCCTCCACGCTTGTTAACCTCTCAGCATGGCTCTCAGAGGCCATGTTGATGCCATATGTTCCTGCCACTGAAACATTTTACTGCCTAGGCAGAGGCACTTAGCCGAGAGAAGAGCACACGGCTTTCATAGCTGGTTGGCTCTTAATACTTCCTTCAGAGGCTCTGGGCTTCAAAGAGAAAGTGTTTGAGAGATTTGGGAGGCTGCCAGGAAGGCAAAGGTTTTCCAGTGACACACGCCAGGATCTCAGCCAGGCAGGGAGAGGGAGCTAAGACCATTAACAATAGAATTTTGGTAGAAAAGAAAACAAAATGGAACACAGTTTTAAAATTTAATATATAGATCTTTCTTTTGATGGCAAATGGACATGTGGGTCATGTGACTGACTCTCATTTTGTTGAAGCAAGGCTGGGATTTCCAAAAAGTCTGCGAACTTTGGATGTTGTTATCACTGAGTGATAGAGTTGGGGGAGAAGGGCCTGCTACAGTCACCATATGAGTTAAAGGAAAGGGGCGGTGTCTCAGACATCCTGTGATGCTCAGGGAAGCCTCCAATAACAGATAGTTCAGTGACCTGAAATGTCAGAGCTGGGACTGAGAATACCGAGCTACGTTAATGTGAAAAGTGAGGCACTTGCTCTCTTGGCCTGTAGCAGCAACAGCAGCAGCGCTTAGGCTTAGACATGTACTTTGGAAGCAAGAGTGCTCTTCAATCTGCTCTAAGATCTGGGTTTGCATTTTAGCTGCAGAATGCTCCAACTCGACGGCTGTGGGATCCTGACTTCAGAGAGCTTCCATTTGTCCCTTGACGACATTGCAAACACAACCCAGTGTGAGCTTCAAATTACATGGAATGATAAAGTACTTAGCACAAAGTCTTGTCTGATTGGAACTGACTGCTAGGGGGCTAATTACTTTTCTTCTGAATGCAAAATAACAAAGCCAACAAAACACACACACACACACATTTTTCCAGAGAAACACTTTCTTCTTGAGTAATTGGAAGAAACAGAAAGTTGAGTCTGCTCAGATTTGCCATTTCTCTTCACAGAGGGTTCTTTGGCTCTAGCGAGGGGAGCCCTGGCTCTGTGTACCTCAGTGACCTGTCCTAATGACTTTGTCCCTTTCCTTAGTCTAAGTACCTGGACACTTTTGAGTCTGGGTGTGACCCTGCAAAGTCCAAACATTAGCCCAATGATGGCCTTACCAAGACGGGAAAGGCTGTCACACGTAACCTCTCTCCTTTATTCCAAAGCTGGGCAAAATTAGCCCAGACTCAGCCACATCTTGCTTGTGGTCTGATACATGCCCATCCCCACACCTCTAACCTCCAGAGCCCTGTCCTTAGAGCAACCCCAAGAGCTCCCTTCTCTCCAGCCCCAGGGATTCCCTGGCCCACTGCTTTCCCTGCTGACTTCAAAGGCACCTCAGGCAGGGAAGCACCACAGGGCTGTGAAGAGGACTGCCCACACTGCCACAGAAGGCCTCCAAATCAGAGTTAGAAGATGCCTTATAAACTAGTGCGCTTGATCCCATCCCCCACCCCCTCCAGGTGAAACAGAAGGCCACAGAGAGGCAAGGTCAGGAGTGTTGCTAACCCATAGAGCTCCTTGTGAGCAGTGCTGACCTGCTTATATGGGGGCAACCCTGAACCAGGGGAATTAATTACCTGTAAGTCTAAGTGCCCCAAACACTTAGGACAGCAGACAGAACACCTGTGCTCTAAGAAAGTGTGTTCATTATTCTTCTCATCGCCGTGACAAAAACAACCAGGAAAGGAACTTAAGGAAAGACAAGTTTACTCATTAGCAAGGGCCATGAATTAAGAAGGAATACAGTCTATCATGGATGGAAGGTCTGATGGCGGGAGGCAGAAGGAAGCTGATCGCCTGGGATCCACAGTCAGGAGTCAACCAAATCTTAGGATCCACCCCACTTCCTTCAGAGAGGCTTCATCTCCTGACATTTCTAAAGGAGCACCAGCAGCTGGTGACCAAGTGACAGGTGAGCCTACAGGAGACATTTCACATCCGAACCCCAGGAGAGGTTCTCTCGGGATGGCAATAATGATTTGGCATTGAGCTGGACTCACACTAATAACCTTTTAATGCAGACAATATTAGGCACATACGGAAAGTAAATAGCGCCTAATGCTTTATATCTTTGCCGAGCAGAAGTTGTTGGCCCAAACTCACCCTTCATTGTTAATAATCTTTACTCTTTTGGCCTCTTTAGTGATGGAGGAGGTGATCTGAGAGAGCTTGCCAGGGCCGTGGGTTCCTTAAGGACATTTTATACAGTACCGGCTGCCTGGGGAGGGGGGGTATATAATACATGCAAAGTGGTGAAAAGGATTCTGGTTGCTGGGGCAGGGGAGTCTAATCATCTAGTTCGCAATCAATGCTTAAAAACTCAAGGTCAAATCCCACAAGATGGTTTTGTTCTGAAACTGTGAAAAGCCAGCATGGCTCAGCTGTGGGAGAACAGAGCTTCATTTGAAAGAAATCTATTCAGCTCCCTGTCGCTGAAGTATTTTATTTTATGTGACTTTTGCGCTGAAAAAAAAAATTTGGCATATTATTAGGAATGAATTCAATGGAATTAGAGCAGCTTTTCCATCCTGAAACTCAGGTGGCAGGAGCCTGCGACAAAAGTCTTGTCGTTCATGCCTCGCCATCCGGTTTCCTGCAGGAAATTTGTTGTTCCCTTACTAATCCTATTACGCCCTTTAGATTCTAAATGCCTCTATCTGTGGAACCCCCCTGACCTCAGCCCCCAAATTATCCTGGCAAGACTTCCTCCTCATCCTTCTACAATCAACTTTCTAATTG
Source organism: Mus musculus (assembly GCF_000001635.26). Lineage (NCBI taxonomy): Eukaryota > Metazoa > Chordata > Mammalia > Rodentia > Muridae > Mus > Mus musculus. The sequence goes on along the minus strand of NC_000075.6, from coordinate 104,592,070 downwards.
TTGAGTATCAAGACCATTTTTCTGTCAAGGGGCTAGATAACATTTTCTGGGACTTCGAGAGCCGTACAATCTCCACCAAAAAGGCAGCCCCACATGATATAGAATCCATCCGCTGAGTGCAGCTGGACGCAGGCAAGTCTGAGCAAGAGAACTCACCTTCAGAGTGTAAGTGTCCCATACTTCAGGCCAGCAGAGAGCCACCTCACACTGTCTATAGAAAGGAGTTTGCTCGAAATGACATAGCTGGGGTCACATAAACTCATGGTACGTGCGGCACTAGCCACTCACGGAAAACAAGTCCCTCCTGGATGTCTATTGTCTTTCCAAAACAATGTTTCCAGCCCCGAACTCCTGGAGGGGAGGGGAGGAAAAAGAAGTAGGAGGGGAGAGAAAGGAGAAAGTCCTTTCTACAGCTACCTCAGGTGGAAGATGTTGGGAATTTGCCTACAGCCAGAAATGTCATGTTCTCTGAGAGCCTTACTCATGGGAACATGGATCCAGTCCAGTGACCCAGGGCCTGCCCCTTCCACATTTCACCCCTTCTCCTATGACCCTGTGTCTGAGAAGTTCAGCGATGAAGCTGTTGAATTCCCTAGTATGAGCTGTGGGGACCTGGTAAGGAACAGGAGGAAGCGATATCAAACGGGGTGAAGGGGGTCAGGAGGGTAGCTCAGGAGCGGAGAGCCTTCCCAGAATCCTCTAGGTCCCCAGTTTGGCCCCCAGCATCAAAACAAAGAAACTGGAGCTGAAGTTATGACTGTACACCCTGAACTGCTTTTTCTTTCATATTTTTCTTTTCTAATGATTTTTCCTAAACCATTTAATTTGTGTTGTGTTTTTTTTAACACTGGCCTGGGAAATAGAAAGCTTAATTTAATTATAACTGGTGAGTGTTTTCCATATCATATGACTTTTACTGTATTGTGTTCCTGGTTTCTGTCACACATTATTTAAAGAGTCATTGAACAGGTTTTGGTCAGCTGGCTAAGCTTGCTTTTCTTACTATTACATACCTCTGAAGTTGTTTGTTGTATGAGGTGGTGATAATATAATGTGCAGTAAATCTGACAGTATTTAACCAGGAATATTTTTTAAGCTGATGCTATGTATATTTTATTAATCTCTCTGGATTCTTTTAAAACATATACTATGGTTTAAAGATTTTCTTGAAATTTCTATTAACTCACTTCTAGTCCCAGTGAGAACAAGCGTCAGTTTACTCTGCTGATCAAATATTCAGCTTAGTTATCATTTTATCTTTTATCTGATGCAACTTCACAACTGAGGACAAGGGTTTAACTTATTTATTTCGGGATGCCAAAGAGTCCATGCTTGGACCCTGGTTTACCTTTTCTTATTGTTGTATTTGTCCTGGTAGGATGGGTCTCCATCTAGCCCAGGTAGCTCAGGTTGACCTTGAACTCATCAACTTAACTTACCTTTACTCTGCCACATCAAGTTAACCCAAAGAATCTCCCTTCATTGAGCTTCTGTTGCCCTTCTTTATAACACAGGGAGGATCATGGTCTTCCAATTGCCTTTTAATGACCCCATCCTAACACATGACGGGTTACATTCATCACCATGGACCTTCCTCCCTCTACCATGCTACCCTTTCCACCAGGTCTCACCTAAAAATGCAAAGGAGGAAAAACCCAGACAAACTCTAGGAACTACAGACAGGCATCCTCCCTAACTCCACAGACACACATACCCATGGCCAGCGCATACATTCTATGTGGTGTGAGCTGTGAACTTTTCAATAATCAATGAAAACTCAGCAGGGAGAACATTTATATTCTAAGCAGCCTAGCAAATATTTGATACAGGGATTATTTCCTTTGCTTCGGGGCAAAAATCCAAAGGTCATGAGCAGAGGAGACCTCAACTACCCTCTATCTCCCAAGCAATGTTAACAGTAAAGCTAAACTCTCTAGGTGTTACTTGGAACAATCACAGAGATATGCCAGCCTCGGAGGGAATAAACTTAGAATCGTCAACTTCCCTTTCTAGGCTGTTAACACAATATCTCAGCTAGAGTTCACATAAGCACTTCCATAGAAAGAGACACAGACACAGGACTCGGACATCATCAGCACAGGGTGTTACCCACAGTGCATACTATTGTGGCGTATTTATTGAATGTTCTGTCTTCTCTATAACAGGAGGTTGGCCCCTCAGTACCCTCTCTTCGTATAATATACTCAGCCCAAGCAAAACCGTAAGGGACCATTATATCTGTAGGTATCAATTTGCCTTTCCCACAGTATTTTCTCAGATCCTTGGATAGGCGACAACACTCTGGTGACCCAGATACATATTTATTTGTATGGCATACTGTCTCATCTTCAGGCTCACTAATCTCCCTCACAGCTGTTACAGTGGTCGTGAGATCACTTTCTGTGGGTTAGGGATGCTGAAAAGTCATTTCAGATGTTGGAAAGCCATGGAATTTGGATTAGTCTCAGTTACATCTCCACGATGAAAACCACAAATGCAGATTAAATGTACATGTCAACAAACATGTGAAGCTGGAGACTTTTTCTGAGCTATAGTACTGGGCAATGCGAAAGGCAAGGCAGTCTAAGCTTTTCAGTTCCAAAGTACTGTAGCAAAATAGAGACAAGATGGGTAGACAGCTCAATGAGGCTGCACTCATCTAGCATGTGAAAAGTCTTGGGTTCAAGTCCTCACACTAGAAAAAAATAGTCCAATGACATGCCAGACACCAACTAGACAAATTAGTATTTCTGACCCAAGTCTTTACATCCAGCCTCCCTGGGGTCTCTAGCTAGTCAAATTTCAGCTTTGAGAGCTTTGGTTACCCAAAGATATGACAGAAATTATGGGTTAGGATTTCTACAGTAGGCTAGGACTCTATGTCTGTCCTTTCCCCTTCAGCTTCACTTTCTATACATGTGATTTTTCCAATCACTAAGCAAACAGAACAATCCCCTGACCAATTAGAGTTCAATCTGGACTGGTTAATCCCCTGAACCTGTCACCAGCTGAAGAGAAATGACATTGGGGAGAACTACAGCCATGGCCAGGAGTGAAGGGAAGCTAGGCAGCCAAAGGAGCCCGAGGAAGGACAGTGGTTTTTCATGGAAAGTGAAGGTGACAAGGATACAGGTCACCAACATGGAGATTTTAATCTACACCCATTCTCTCCCAGGCCTGGGGTTTTGTCTCTTTTCCGAATACTAATAATACATGGAAATTCAACCTGCATTCATTGTCTAAAAAGTTTGCTTAAACTCATATACCCCATGAAAAATTGCTCCCTTTTTGCAACTCATCCAGCAAGGCTGCCCGACTCATCCTGCATCGTCTCTTGTTATAGCTTTGCACAATTACATAACCACAATGATTATTTCGCCTGCCCATATCTGTAGCAACATTCCTGAATTGAATCTTAACACTCTGGAGAGCCCAGTTCTATTTCAACCTTCTTTTCTAAGTAGTAGTAGTAGTTCATAGTAGTCATTCAATATCTACTAGCTGGCTGCATGGTCAAGGAACACAAACCAAACCAAGAAAAGAAGAAATGAAGGTTAACTCGGGACAAAAAAAAAATGTTCCTTAGGCAACCAAAAAAGGGTAGAGCTGTTATGGTATGAAATGAAGGAAGGAGGCAAGACAGGGTGGAAGGAAGGAAAGAAAATGGAGGTAAAGATAGAAAAAGAAGTGGAAGGAAGCAGGAGAGGAGGGGGCATGGGGAAACGTGAAAAACGTGAAGGAAGGTCTTACCCTTGGGCTTCTGGGTCTTCCATTTTTATTCTTGTTCTTTCTCAACTTCCCAAGCAGCTCTTGGTGCCTTGCAGAGTGCACTGCACCTAATTTCAAGCTCGTTGGCGCACCTACAGAAGGCTGTGTGAATGACTTCCACTACTAGATTGGTGCCTTGCTGGCTAGCACCTTCTCCTAAGAGGATGGAGTCACGGAGCTTCAGGAGTCAGCCCTAGGAAGCCCTGCTTCATGACCCAGGGTACAGAGCACTGAAGAATGTGTGTGGCAAAAACCAGGGCACTCCTGGCCCTCCACCAGGAGCTGTGGTGGGAGGTCCTCTTCCCCTTATTAGTCTCAAGGAGTCACATGACACCCTCAGTCCACTGGCTTTCTGAGCAGCCCATCAGGGAATCCAGGCTCAGAGGCTCCATGCAGCGGGCAGGGCAAGGGCCTTTGAGGATACTCAGATACTCATTGGCATGAATCCATGACTCCCTCCCTGCCAAGTCCCCTAGACTGTGACATCCCTCCTTTATCTACCCATGAGGACCCAGTGACTAAAGACAAGAATGCCCACAATAAAGACAGATGGGTGCCCAAAACTTAAGCAGCTCTAAAACAAAGCAGTTCAGGTCCCCACAATGTCCTCAGCTCACTGTCCCCTTTTCTCTTTGACAAGGGCCACAGCATAAAAAATGCTGGCATGCTTAAAAAAAAAAAAAAGACTTTAAAAGATTTTTCATGGAGAACACATTTACTGATGAGAAAGGTGGCTTTTAAGGGGGAAAGTAGATAGTGTCTTCTTTAGGCAGGTGTGTGAACCCCTGAAGCTGGTTGTAGATTTGGGAGTATGTGTGTCTGCTTTTGAGCATCTTTAACAAACGGCTTCCAAACAAGGAAGGTCTGAGAGTCCCCACTCTGCGCTCTGTATGGGTAAATTCGGAGGCTTCTCAACCAAGTAAAGATACAGTACATGGTTATTTTAACAAACAAAACAGAGTTGTTGCTGTTATTGTTTGGTTTGGTTTTGTTTTTTTAAAGCATTTTCTGGAACTAAACTGTTTTTGCTAAAATAACAACTCGATTTTAAAACATACTCTCTTCATCTCAGAAATATGTCTGCCTGCCTGCCTGCCTGTTTGTCTGTTTGTCTGTCTATCTGCCTGTCTGCCTGTCTGTCTGTGCTCAGCACCCTACAGACACAGCCACTGTCTGCCAGGGAAAGCTGTTTAAACTTGTGAGTCTTCGATAAGCTGGTCCCCGTGTTCCCAGGTGAGCCAGCTTGGCAGACCGTCCCAGTTACAAACAAACCAACAGGCGTAGGGGAGACTGTGGTTTTCATGAACCACCTCATCGTCCTGATTCCTAAAACTGAAGAATAACCAGGAGTCTCTGAAATATTTAAGCCCCAGTAGCACCACTGGGCACATGAAGACTGATTCAATTGTTACAGAATAAAATAAAGCTGAGGAAAACCAGAATGATGCACTTGAGCAAGCACCGATGCCCGAAATAATGGAAAAATCTACCTTATCGCTTTGTTTTTAAAAAGTAGTTTGCAGACTCTGTTAATCACTGCTCACATATGGCATGGCTGTCGCCTTTATGAATCATGTCTTATCTTTAAAAGATTTTCCTCTATTACCTTTCGTTTTGTATGCTACACCGTGAAACAAGAAGCAAGGGAGGGCTCGGGGGTTCATGATGCTAGGATCAACACTGACAAACAAGGTCAGCAGCAGGAGCTCAAATATGAGCATCTTCATTTCCAAGCTACAAGAGTGATCCTGGCTCTTACAAAATTACAGAAACCATTCCCCCCACTAAGCCCTTACCTTGATCACAAGTAAAAACTGTACAGCCCTCCACAGTAACAGATATGTTTATATATCTGTGGAACACCAGAAATTTGAACAAATGTGATTCAAAGTAAGATCTTGTTTAGGTCCTAAATCCCTTGAAGAAGCTGCCCAGATTGTGACTCAAAGTAATATATCTGCCTGTGATGTAATCCTCCTGAAAAATAAATGAAGTGAGGTGTCTAGTATTAGGGTATATATATATATATATATATATATATATATATACACATATATATATATACATATATGAGACAAGGTTCAAACTCAGATTCTTTGGGCTTCCCATTTTACCTTGTAAAGTGGAATAATGCAATCAACAGCAGGAAACTTGGGGTTCAAAAAAATGTACCCTCACGTTCTTCCTTGGCACAAAGATGTCACTATACTGAGCCATCACAGAAGCATAACTTATCTCTCTGCCTCTGGTCCTGTCACTGATAGTGTCTGGAAATTCTAATAAGATAAAAAAAAAAATTCCTAGATACAAAGAAAAAAAAGCCTAAATTAAAGCTGCCTCTCAACCAGAAAGACTAGGCAGTCTATTCAAAGCAACACACCTTATGCCTGGCTATTTGTTTGCCTGTATGTCTGTCTGTACCTGCCAGTCTCTAGCATGTGTGGGAAAGGACATTCAAACTTCAGACCATTAAGCACAGTCCCACCACCACCATGGCTCTCCAAAGTGAGCCAATTGCAGATTGGAACTTAAGAATCCAAAAGTCAAAATGCAGCTCCCTGCGTTTCTTTTTCCCAAACGGAAAAAAGTAGCCAGGGTCCTACACAACAAGTCAAGAGGCTAAGAGAAGGTTCCCCTGCCTCAGCCCAGGGCTCCTCACAGTCTGCCTGATCTCGGCCATCCATCCCACACAGGGAGTGAGTCACTTACCACACACAGGGGGCAGGCTGAGTGGCTCTCTCTGAACTCGGTGCTCCAGAGATTGGTGTGCTTACTAGGGAAGCCCTGCAGCCTCACAGTCTCATGCAGAGACTGAGGCCAGGGCTCTGGTCCCTTCTCAGCTGAGCCAGTGTGTCTGCCTCCTAAATGTCTAAATTAATAAATGATAACTCCATGGTCAAGTCTATGAAGCCTAGTAGATGGACACCCCGGCTGTCTCCTCCAGAGAGAGGGCAGTGGGAACTCCAGTTCCTGAAGGGGGCACAGCGTACTCTTTGAATTAGGAGTCCGCTACCCTGAGTTCACTGTAGAACACCAGCCTGCCTCCCAAGATGACAAGTCTCATTTGCTTCTGTAGTTTAGAGCGCATTACAGGCTGCCCTCACTATCACATCTGCCCCACTCCTTTCCTAACAAGTAATGAATTTATAACAGTCATCCTCCCTGTAATTTTTCGGAACTACAGGGAATGTTATTTCCACCTGCAATTTTGACACATGAGTTAAGGGATCTTAGGCACTCTGAGTACATGATAGCAGGGGACTGTTAACCCAGAGAGAACTACCGAATACTCGCAATAAACATATTCTCCAACCCCATCTCTACAGATAAGCTCAGGTCAGGACAAACATCAGGCAGGATTGTGACAATTCCCAGAATCTGTGTTTCTCTCCAGGTGAGACCCTGTGACGGCAGATTGGTCATGCTTTTGTATCCATCCAATAACTCAAACTGATGCTAAGTGAATTTGACTGATTGCAACTCAAGAGACCATAGATGTTGCTTGGACAGATGAGGTCATGGATGCACCAGGGAGGGTGTTCCTGTTTGTTTATCTCCTCCCTCACTATATTGTACAGAGTAGTCATGCGCAAAAAACAAACAAAAAAAATCCCACTAGAGAGTAAATAAGATGTTTTGATTTTATAAATAGGAGGGTAAAATATGTGTCGCAAATCATTAATCCAGACTCAGTACCTACTGAGTGCAAGAAACACTCAATGCATAGCCACCAAGTTCAGGCACTTAACTCATCACCTATATTCCAGGACACTATTCCCTTGGACATGTTGAAGTGTGTATATTTCCTGACAGGGGATGGCCAGATCAAGATACCCCAAATACAGGGCTTCATAGATGTTTTCTATAGAACGTTAGAGTGCAGGCTTTGCAGGTGTATCAATGTGTATCACAGCTTTTCAGCTGTCATTGTCAAGTGAAAGGAGCTAGGTACAGGAATGGGTATAACTATGTTCTTATGAAACTTGATTTGCAGAAAGAAAGAAGGAAAGGAAGAAAGAAGGAAGGAAGGAAGGAAGGAAGGAAGGAAGGAAGGAAGGAAGGAAGGAAGGAGGAAGGGGGAGGGAGGGAGGGAGGGAGGAAGGGAGGAAGGGAGGAAAGGAAAGGAAAGGAAAGGAAAGGAAAGGAAAGGAAAGGAAAGGAAAGGAAAGGAAAGGAAAGGAAAGGAAAGGAAAGGAAAGGAAAGGAAAGGAAAGGAAAGGAAAGGAAAGGAAAGGAAAGGGGAAAGGAAAAGGGAAAGGAAAGGGGAAAGGGAAAGGGAAAGGGAAAGGGAAAGGGAAAGGGAAAGGGAAAGGGAAAAGGAAAAGGAAAAGGAAAAGGAAAAGGAAAAGGAAAAGGAAAGAAAGGGAGAAAGAAAGGAACCCCTACAAAAAATCAATTTGATCACAGTCTATAGTTTGCTGGCTTATGTTTTAATAAATCACATTTGGCAATAATTTCTGGAGACAGCAGATCCCCAGTTGCCTTAATCTCGTCTTATTTCACCTAAAACTTCTCTAGGATACAGAACAGAACATTTAGAGTTTATATCACAGCCAGCCACTGGGGTTTGTTTAAAACATGGGTAAGGAATAGGAATCATGAAGGGATTGTCCCTGGGCCATCCAGGCTTAGAGGGGGAGATAGTGCCTTGTAAGTAACTAAGCATTGCGCTTCCCTGAGCGTTCTGATCCAGCTTAGGGACGATGGGTGTTCTCCTGTTATTACCCAGTGCCACACAACTTCTCTCTCCCTGTCCCCATCTCCATGGAAAACAACTCCCATTCATTTCTGCTGACAGCTCCAACTTCACTTCTGGGTTTCCCCAAACAGAGGGGATATGTAGGGTGAGGAAGCACATCTAATCGGGAAGGGGCAAATAGAAAAGGGGAAGGAGGGCTCAGCCATCTCCTGCAGGAAAAAGGGGTTTCTCACGCAACCTAGCTGCAAATCTGAGAGCTCGTCATTCAGAGGGAGAGTGTACATTGCTCACCTGAGCCTATTGATTAGAGGTTTTAGAATTCTGAGCAAGCTGCTCGCATCTTAAAACAGCTCAAGGCACTCAGTTAAAAGAGTTGTAAAGAGATGGCCCTCGTAGGACAAATCCCAGACTCCCGCTTGATGTGACATGACAAGGAGGTGTGGCTTGCCAGAATGATTATTCTTGGATGTCCCTGCTAGCGTTTCCCCCTGTACGCACAGGTGCCATGCCAAGGGATCCAAACAGCCTGAGGTCAACTGGTGAATTTTAGCTTCTACTAACAATGACAAATAGCCATGTAGCATCACCCTTTGTGGGTCTGCTTATTCGTGTGATGGATCGTGCCTGTGACATAAAACATCTGGATAAACATTTTAAAAGTTGCCCCAGGGGCCAGCAATCCAGATGTTCTGTGTCAAAAAGATCACAGTCAGATGACTGCCACCGCCCCTTCTCCCTAACTTCTCATCCAAGGAGCCATTATGGCTAAAGAATCTCACGTTCACTTCTCTCTATAAAGACAGAAGGAACTGCGAAGCCATTGATCATCAATTGAGAACCACACTGAATGATATCAGTTCCGACTGGGCTGGCTTTGCTCACTCTCACTTAATGACACCACAAAGCATTCAGAATCAGCCAGAGCATCAGCTCCATTCAACAGCCACGGACCATTACGAGTCAAAGGAAGATATCTGCTGGAATCCCTCTCTGCCATCAGATAAGGAATTAAAATGATGGGGAGCTGTAGCATTTCAGGCATTAACCCATAAACCAGTTGGCAGCAATGAAAAAACAAACAAACAAAACAAAACAAAACAAAACCTCCAGTTCTCACAAGGCTCACCATTCATCTATTTCTCTCAATGTCCTGAAGCAGCAGAAATGATCCCCCAGACAGCTACCCTGGCTTCCCTTGCCGCGGCATGTACCCTGGGGGACATGAAGGCAATGCATGTCACAAACTTGTGTGGGTTGTTACTTCTCTAAGCGCCTTAACTAGGACTGAATTCCTTCAATGGATAGCAGAACCATATTGCAAATTGTGATCGACACTTTAACTCTTACCTTCCCTTTATACAAGCAAACACTAATAACCCAAAGCACAGTTCCAAAGCGGGTCAGCCTCCTGCTGAGAAAGTTCATAATCAGTAAATTATGCAGGCAAGCAAAGATTTAAGTCCGAGCCTTGTGCTTAAAAACAAAGTCTGGGCTTTAATGGTTCCAAAGGTCACTAAAAATGAGGACTCAGAGTCTAGGAAAAGTATTATGATTTGAAGCAGTGTTTAATACAGCAATCCTCAAAGGGCAGGTGCCTTTAATTGTAATACAGTAAATATTAACATGGCAACACATATAAACAAAACTTCACTGAGGTCTTTGCTAACTTCAAGCATGGAAAGGGGTCCTGAAACTCGAATGTTTGAGCAGCCTTGTTTTAAGGAGAGGATTGTACATTTGGGGGTAAAACAGTGTTTGCTTTTGTCTCATGCCGCCAGGGTTCAGTGTCATTGCAAGCAAGTTACTCAGCATCTCTGAGCTTCCCTTTTGTGCAGAGAAGTCCAACTGTCTCATGATTAGTTGTCTCTGTGTGTCTTCCTGGATAAAGTTGAGGAACTGTGGGGGCAGGGCTATGTCCCTCACCTCCATTCCATGTCCCCTAGAGCCTTGCAGAGTGCACTGCATGGTACTTGGTAAATAATCCTGGACCACTGGGCAGCATGGCACAGTATCCTGGAAAGTGCCTGGCACATGTGTGCACAGTATCCTGGAAGGTACCTGGCACATGCATGTACAATAGCCTGGAAGGTACCTGGCACACTGTAAATTCCATAGGTGCTCAGCAAATGCTAGGTCCTTTGTTTTCTCTTTTGTTTACCACTAATGTTTTACCCAGTTGAAGCACAGGAGAGAGGACGCATAAGTGGTTTATATTAGGTAAGTATTTAAGGCACCAGCTCTCAAAGTATGGTCTCTAAAGTAGAAGCCATGCATCACCTGGGAAACAGAAATACAAAGTATTTTCCTTCTGGGCCAAGTATGCTAAATTAGAGCGCCAAGGTGAAGGCCCAGGTTTCCTTTAGAAGATCCTGAACCTGCTCAAGTGTGAGATTCACAGCTTGAAAATTGTATTTTATGCTAGTAACATTTTCTACTTCCTTCCTAAAAGATTTATTTTTTTATGTTTAATGGTGTGTGTGTGTGTGTGTGTGTGTGTGTGTGTGTGTGTATGCAGGCATGCATACGTACATGTGTGCATGCGTGTTTCCCTGGAGCTGTTCAATATGTATGCTAACTAAATTTAGGCCCTTTGAAAGAGCAGTTCATGCTCTTAACTGCTGAGCCATCTCTCTGGGCCCTATTTTGGACTCTCGTGACAGGACAATGCCCACTGTGCTTACTATGGCTGGTGGCCTTGGATACCTTGTGGATACAAGTTAAGGTGTTTTTAAAGTCCAATGCAGTAACTCTCTGTTGCTGGTCTTGTAAAGTGGAGGAGCTGTTTCTGCACTCTGGCTGTGTTCCTAAGGCCAGTACTAAGCATGCCCTTGCATCTGAAATAAAGCTCGAGCCAACAGAAATAGGAAGCTTGAACTTACAGAAGCCCAGCTTGGGTGTTTAGTCATCCTTGTGCCTGAGGTTGGGAACACAGGAAAGGGAGACGAGGCAAAGGAGAAGAGGGGAATTAGCTGCTGAGAAACTGTGAAAAGCTGTTGCTGCTGATGTCTTTGTAAACACACTCCCCACTTTTCCAACTCCCCTGCAACACAGCAAACCACTACCATTAGGAAATCACATCAGGGTACCTTTTTGAGAAAGATGTCCACAGCCAAGAATAGTTACAGTCTGAATAATTACAAGCTTCCCAGCTATCTTGGCACAATAGTTATCTTCCGTTTGCATCTACGGCACTTCAACGGGACAAACAGAGCCAGGATTTTAAACCTGGGAACATTCCACTCAGAATTTATGTCCATCACCGTCAAGCAATCCTATCTGACTATCTGACTGTACAGAGCACTGCCCTGCAGAGCTTTCTCAGTGTGCTTTCCACTGCTATGATAAAGACCATGACCACAAGCAAGTAGGGGAGGAAAGGGCTTATTTGGCTTACACAGCTAAACCGTAGTCCATTGTTGAGGGAAACCAAGGCAGGAGCTCAAGCAGGGCAGGAACTGAAGCAGAACCATAGAGTGGGATGTTTATGAGGGTTGAAATCAGTCTTTAAAAAAAAAAATCCAGTGACCTTCAAGTCCAGTATCTATTCTATTCACAGACATAGATAGATAGGGTTACATACACTTCACACAGCTACCATATAATTTAGAACAAACAACCAAGGGATGGGAGTTTTGATGTTGGTGGTAGTGGTGGTGATGATTTTTGTTTCTTTTCTTTTCTCTCTTTCTTTTCTATCCATCCTATCCTATCCTATCCTACCCTACCCTACCCTACCCTACCCTATCTTATCTTATCTTATCTTATCTTGTCTTGTCTTATCTTATCTTATCTTATCTTATCTTATCTTATCTTATCTTATCTTATCTTGAGACTGGGCCTCTAAAGACCAGGTTGGCCTTAACCTCAAAGATCTTCCTGCTTCTACCTCCCAAGTGCCAGGATTAAAGCTGTGTGCCACCACCATCTGGCTGTGCCATTACTGCCCAAATAATGAGAGTATTTTAAACAAATCCAACTGGTGCAGATTGGATCTCAAGTGATGACATCAAACCTGCACACAGCGTACTAGCTAAAGGAATATCCACACACAGGCAATAGATGGAGAACAGGGGGCCTTCCCTCCACCTCTGTGAACTAAGCTAACCTGTCTCGAAAAACCAAAAGGAAAAAAAAAAGGAGCACAATGTAAATCAGTTGATCATAGCATAGACTGTATATGAAATGATTACATTTGGTATTGTAAGTAACTAGAAATGTAGAAGATGTGCAAATAATGCATCAATATAAAAAGGGATGAGAATCCAAAGATGTTAGCACCCACAGATAGCAGCATATGTGTTGTGTGCCCTGGGAGTGGGTATATTCATACATGCCCACATTATAAAACAATGATACCATAGGTAAGAGAAAAGGAATAGAAAACTGAGGTGCATCTCAGTGGTGGAGTGCTTTGCCTAGAAGGTACATAGTCTTGGTTTGAAGCTCTAGAATCATGGAATGGGGGAAAGAAGAACCCTAGAACCATGGAAAGAAGGAAGTTATGTAGGAAGGGATCAAGGGAGGAGATAGAGAGCATCTCAATCTTTTTAGATTTGTGTGTCGGGGGGTGTGTGTGTGTGAGCGTGTGCGCGCATACGCATGCCTGCATGAGCTTATATGCACCACATACATGCAAAGCCCAGAGAGCCAACTGAGCTTGAATGACAGGAGGCTGTGAGCCACCTGATGTGCACCTAATATGAACCTGATGTGCATGCTGATGTGCATGCTGGAACCAAACCAGGTCTTCTACAACAGCAGTTTAGCAATCTTAAACACTGACCACTTCCTCAACCCCTCAGTTTGGTTTCTTTTCTTTCCTAGCTACATTGGATGTTGAAAAAAAGTCATTTGTAAAGCAGGACTAACCATAGCTAATCCATACATTACTTTTACTAATTGTATATGAATTTATGTTTATATATTTGAATAATTTCATATTTTATATAAGGTAAATGTGAGTAGCAGGTAATAAAATTGCTTTAAAAAACTAGTATTTTGGTGCCAGGGAGATATCTTGATTGATAAAAATGGCTCCCACATAAGCATGAAGATATAAGTTTAGATCCTTTCAATCTTATATTTAAAATAAGTAAATAAACAAACAGTCAGACACAGTGGCAAGCATCTACAATTCCAATCCTGAAAAAGCAGATACAAAAGGATCCCTGAGACTTGCTGGACAGCTAATTGAGCAAAAGAAATCAGTTCCAGGTTTGGTTTGGTAAGAGATTGTTGCAAAAATAAGGTGAAGAATGACTGAGAAAGACACTAACATTGACATCTGTCCTCCAAATACACACAGAGACAAAGACAGAGACAGACAGAGACAGAGAAAGAAAGACACTAATATTGGCATCTGTCCTCTAAATACACACACACAAAGTGGGGGGGGGGCAGGCAGGCAGACAGAAGAAAGACAGGCAGAAGGACAGACAGAGACAGACAGACAGAGTGAAAGACAGTGAAAGTTACATAGGGAATGAGAGATACAGAGAAAGACAGGCAGAGAAAGACACACATAGAGAGACAGAGAGACACACAGAGACAGGGACAGAGAGAGACAGAAGGACAGAGAGAGATGGTTAAAGACACAGAGAGAGAGAGAGAGAGGAGGCAGAGAGACAGAGACAAAGAAACATAAACACATATCCATGCATGGACAAACATACATACAAAAAACACTATCTCCTTAAACCAACTCAGGAAGAGCTTAAGTCAAAAATATGGAAATCAGAGAAAGCCAACACTTAGCACATACTGAGCATGGGCCCACTTCTCCTCTATACTACCTTTAGTCTGTCAGCATTTTTAAAAATGAATGAATAAAAATAAAGAGGTTATGCAATTCAGCCAAATCCAGACACTCAGAGTGGTTAAGCCAGGGTGGAAACTATGTCTGTTAGTGTCACGGCCTAATCCTTTATTATACTGAAATTCCACAACTAATTACTTGTCCTTATCAAACCAAATCACAGTATGTGACTTCTTGGTACCTCCTCTAAACAAGAGGAAAGAAGAGAGAGAAGAAACTAGAGTCCTCTATACACAAACAACTCCTTCATGTTTCTGAAGGAACTGCTAAATGGTTGACATTTCTTATTTCACCTCTATGCAAGACAGAATGTGTGTGAACACATTCAGAGAATACTACAAAGGATAGAAGGATGTGCAAAGGACAGAAGAACACAGGACCAGGGCTGAGGAACCCACCCTCTGGTGTAACCTGGGTACCAACTAGTTCATGTGTATCTGTACCTTGCTGAAGCATTTTCTCGTCTAGAATATGAGAAGGGTGTGGTGGCTTGAACAAGAATGGACTTCATAGGCTCATATATTTGTATGCTTAATCATCAGGGAGCAGAACTCTTTGAAAGGATTAGAAGGATTACGAGGTGGCCTTGGAGTGGGTGTGGCCTTGTTGGAGTAGGTGTGGCCTTGGTGGAGGAAGTGTATCAGGTACAACCTCCCTCTCCCCTTCCCCTCCCCTCACTCTCAAGATCAAAATGTAGCTCTCAACTACTTCTCCAGCACCATGCCTGCCCGTGTGTCTCCATGTGCTGGACCATGATGATAATGGACTAAGCCTCTGAAACTGTAAGCCAATCCCCCAATTAAATGCTTGCTTTTATAAGAGTTGCCTTAAACATGGTAGCTCCTCACAGCCATACAACAGTGACCTGACCGAGACACAGGGTATTCTTAACTTCATGAGATTGTCAAGATCTCACATTTCCTGAATCCACAGAAAGTGTTTTCCTATCTCTTTAAAATTAAATCAGTCTAGGCCAGACCCAGCCTGCTTGTAAAAGTCTGAGATCCCAGCTATTTAGGAGGCTGAAGCAGGAAGACCACAAACTGAAGGCCAGATTATGAAACTAAGAGAGACCCCATCTGAAATCAAAATGAAATATAAGAAGAACTGGGCTTATAGCTTGATGGTAAGTGCCTGCTGAGCATGTGTGAGGTCCTGGGTTCAATCCCAGTATCATAAAAAAAAAAAAAAATAACAGAAAGAATTAAATCAGGCCAGGAGCTATGGTCCATATTAACAGCTGTCTCCAAATCTACTATTTCCATATTTTCTCTTATCATCCCTTTTCTCTGATATTTCTCATAGTCAATATAAATCACAGAATTTTCATAATCAGTAGAAATCACAGAATTGAGGAGGTGCCGTGGAAAAGAAGTCTGGCCCTGTTTTTTGTTGTAGTTGTTATTTGTTTTGTTGGGGTGGTTTTTTTTTCCCTGAGTCTTTGCTTCCTCATCTAGGAAAACGGAAGGATGTTCTCCTGAGTTCCGCGCTCTTCTTACACAGTACTAACCCACGAGGTCAGAGGTGCTTGAACCCGGTTTTACAGGGATGCAATGTCAGATGCAAGTCAGTGGGACTTTTCCATTTTGCATCTAAACCTTTGCTTCTGAGTTACCTGTTGAGTCAACAACATGAAAGGAAAGAAGAGTGTCCTACACCCTGGTGTTGGCTAACAAAGGCAAACCTTGATTTGCCATTTTAATGACAATGATTAGATATTGTTTCTGGAATCCACTGTTCTTATTTTAATAACATCTTAAAGTGTATATAATATATATACACATTTCAATATTGAAAATATTTTAATTTATTTTACATTTATGGATGTTATGCCTACATGTATGTTTGTGAACCACATTCATACCTGGAACCTGCAGGTGCTAAAATGGGGACTCTGGTTCTTATTCTACAGACTCATGTGAATAGCTGTGTGCGTGCTGAGAGTGAAACTTGGGTTCTCTGGAAGATCAGCCTGTACTCTTAGCCACTGAGCCATCTCTTCTCCAGCCCTACCTTCAAATGTTGTAAAGCAGTAATTCTAGTTTGATTGATTGTTTCAGACACGCCAATCGGTGATTAGAATGCCTGGTGGGTAGTTGCTAAATTTCTATTGAATTTCCTTCTAAATCATTTCCCACATAAATGCATTAAGTCAATTGCTTAAACATTTATTTTATTATGATATTGATGAAGGTAGTATACATGAGGCAATAATACAACTTGATTGGATTTATGAATATTAACACTGTTAAATATTCATGTGTGCGTGTGTACACACACACATTTTGGTACAGAAGGATAGCTGAGCATGTCAAAGCACACTTATAACCCTAGCTCTTGGAAGGCCAAGGTAGAAGTATAAAGAGTTTGAGGACAAACCTGGGCTTCACTGTGAGACACTTTCTCAAACAAACAAACAAAAAACCAAAAGCAAACAAACAAACAAAAAAAAAAACAAAGACATAATAGAAGATAATGGATGATAGATGATAGAATGATTAATAGATTAGATAAACAGATAATAGATAAATAGATGATAGATAGATAGATAGATAGATAGATAGATAGATAGATAGAATGGTAAATAGATAGATGATAGATAGATAGATAGATAGATAGATAGATAGATAGATAGATAGATAGATAGATAGATAGATAGATAGACAATCAGATAGATTTAAATGCCTGCTAGGTGAGACCTGACCACTCTCTTCCCTCTCTGAATTACCCTCCTGGACCTAGTTCTTTGATAACAGGGAAATTAAAACACCAAACAGTGGTGAGTTTTGTAAAGAACCCCTTCCAGGTTTACAGAGACAAAGCTATGACTCTCTTGCTCTCGCCTTGGATCGTACGTCATCCTTCTTGCTTCCCTTTTGTTTTGAATGTTTCTCCAGCCCAGTGACTTTCAAAACTGCTTTTGGAGCAGAGCCTGTGGCTCCATATTACTGAGCAACTGAGTGTATGAGACATAGTGCAATCTGGACTGGAGGGACAGAGGAGAGAGAAAAAAATCCCATGCCTCACCCCTAGGTACAGTTCCTAAGCTTCATCACCCAACTTCCCTGAACCTAGAAGGCTCATGGTCCCCCAGAGGTGGGCTCTGCCAGTGCTTCGGCGCCCTCTAGCGACGGTCCACTCTAATGCTAACCTTCTGTAACCCAGCTTGGACGAGGCAATCCTGGGGGTTTGAGGGAGGAGAGCCCTGCTAGCCAGCTTCCGCCACTCCCATTCAAGAATCAATAAAGTAGCCCAAAAGGGCTGCTAGATCTTTGAGAGAGAAATGTCTTTAATCCATACACTTTAAGCCAGAGAAGGTTTCTAGGGTCTAACTGAAATGCTGTATTCCCCTCTAATGTTTTCAAGGGGCAGGAGGCATGGGGGGGGGGGGGGAGAATCCTTTGTTTTCTTTAAAAAATAAGAATAATGAAGCTAGATATATTGTGTTCTGAACCAGATATGTGAGAACAACATTTAAGAAAGCTTGTTCATTTTAAATAGACCTTTAACTTAAAGCAGAGTTAAGATTCCCCCACGGATTCTTAGAACTGTGAACACTTAGAAAATCTCTCTGTTTATTTTATTGACTCTGTGTGACATTTAAAATAGAAATCTAAGTCTGTGCATGGGCAGTTCTTCACAATGTGTGCACACTAACAGAGATGGCTGCAGACAATGACTTTGTACAAATTTAATCACATCTGCTGGGTAAATATTGCAGTGTCTCCAAGAGAAAATGTAATAAATTCCCAAGCCTGATTCTCTAAACACCACAGTGGAGGTGGGAGTCCCCCCTGTCCCCTCCCATCATCTCCAACTCCTGGTCCATGGAGAAGATCAGAATTCATGGCGCCAGGGATTGGCGCCACCACAGTAATGGTCTACAGGGAACTGGAGTCTCTTTACAAGAGGAGTAATCAAGAAGGTTGTTGAACAAGTCAATTCCCTGACTTTTCATTCCCACATCTGACCAATGAAACAGTAGGTTAACCTTAAGCTCATCCAGTTTGGAGAGTCCTAGATCCACGGTGCTAAGTTGTTCTTCGCCGTTTAGAAGTAAATCTACCACAGAGCTCCTTAAGTAAGCTCTGCCACCCCTGGGCACAGTAAAAGCACAAAACTGGAAAAAGACATACTATCTGCCTATTGTCTCTTTCTTCTCAAGATCCACCTCAAGGCCTTCAATGTCCTCTGATCTAACAGCTGGTGGTTTTCAAAGAACTTAGCAGAGAGATCAAGGAATTATTGGAATTCACCAACTCAAGGTAATATGTTATATTATATGCATAAGGTATGTTACATGATATATTATATTTATTCATAGAACAAACAGAAACCCCTTAGAAATGAGAATACTAGTATAGGAAAGGCTGAGAGCCCATGGCAACACTAACACATTTGGTCTTGAACTTAACACCAACCTCTACATACCCAAACAGGAGAATGGATCTGAAATACCAAGCTAATTATTTTCATGACATGCCTCCTACAACAACAACACAACAAAGGAATAAGATTCATGGATTCTAAAAATAAAAACTAAAGACCAATTCTAACCATCTGTGTTTGATCTGGAAAGAAGCAACTCTGACTGAATGGTGGGAGATCAATTTTAATGCGCCCGAGGATGGTCCTAAACTGAGTGGCATTTTATTTTGAATGCACTTAGAATTTTCTGTCTTGCTATTTCGTAACTCCAGTGTGTCACTACCGTTGCCAAGGAAATGTGACTTGGGTTACTGCCATGGATCCAAAGGGGTTTGTTTGTTTTGTTTTAAAATATTAACAAGACGAAAATGGAAAGATCAAATAAAAGGGACGAATCTGCTTCCCTCTTCCTCTGCAAGATCCATGAAATGCAAATCTGACCACATTCTTTTTAATTACATGATCTTTTTTCCACTAGAAAACTCACAGCTCACCAGCCAGGTAGATGTCCTCAGAATGGCTGCTCTGCTCAGTCTCTATTCTGGATGCAAACCATTTCAAAAGTGTATGACTCTTATTCTGTGTGAGTAAAGGTGGTCCTAACCTTCCAGGCAAGGAAAGGCAAGTCATGGTACAAAGCTTATAAATACATTCAGCTGAATCAAAAAAGGTGGATTCTAATACAGATGTGAAAAGGGATTCCAACACTGACCCAGTTTTCTCCTGTGATTATTCCTTACAGTCAGGTAAGCTAAAGGTAAGGATCATAATAATGGACTCAAACAGTTAGATTTTTAAATCTCTCTCTCTCTCTCTCTCTCTCACACACACACACACACACACACACACACACACACACCTCAAAACAGATACCAGCTTTGTTTCCATTGACTACAACAGGACTTCCACATGCACATGAAAAAAATCCTTTACAATAAGAAACTTTTCATCCAGAATCTAGAGAGGCAGGGTCCCCTTAAGACAAAGCTGATAATCTAAACAAAATGTAAACTGTCACATAGCCCCATGTGGAGAGAAACAGGAAGTTATTTCCTTTCCTTTTTTTTACAATTAAGAAGCAACTCACACATCCCAAACCAGTTATTCTAGAGTAAAAATTTAGAAGTTCTGGTAAAGTTGCTATCTCAAGAGCTAAAAAGCTGTCATCAGTGCCCAAGAATGTAAGAGTATTAGAAAAGTAAAATCCAGTCAGGATTTTATGGCAATGGGAGTCCTTACATGGGGCCATGTGAGTGAAGGGTTGGTTTCATCACAAGCAGCTTTGTTCATATGGCTCTTAGCAACTGCCCAGGCTTCTGCATCCATTCCCACTGTGGACCAACAGATGGTTTTATATAAAGCTCAGGGGGAGTCACCTACTTCTGACGTGGTTTGAATTTGAACCCATGAAACTGTCAGAATCTTTCCATCAAAAGAAAATGTGAAATTTTTGGCCTAACACACATGGGTGTCCTAACTGTATTTCCCAGCCTCCTCTCTACTTTTATCCATCTCACTGTGTGTAAGGAGCTTTGACCAACTCGACTCAGAGCCCTGATCTGCTAGATGGATTTTTTGTCAGCCCCTCTTTCACACCTGGCAGGCAAATCAAATGAATTTGACCCAGGGGCAGCTCGGGTAGAGAAATGGAAACATCAGAACTTATCTAATTACAGAGAAGCTCCTCTTGAGTCCTATCTTATCTTCTGCTTAAAAAAATGTGGTCTTCCTAAACTTGAAAGACATCAAATAAAGTGGTCTCTTTGCCTCTGGCTTTTCAGCAGCTGTGGCTAAGAAGTTTAACCTGTTACTGTGAACTACAAAACAGGCCACGGATACAAAACCACCGACCTACATTGTAAAGAAAGTTTGAAGGGGCGGGGCTTACATTGCAGTGTGGCAAAACCCACAAATGCCTTCAAAAGTAGAGACTATGAAGGAGCAAGCAGGGGTTAGGAGTGGGGAGGACTCTGGTGCAAGGGTAGTTTTAGGGTTGTGTTTAAATAAAGTCGGAGTTTAGTCTCAGTTAAGAACACTTAAGTCACTTAAGTCGGAGCTGGAGAGATGGCTCACTAGTCAAGAACACTTAAGTGCTCTGTAACAGCTCAAAATGCTGTTCAGGAAACAGAAAAACAAGTGAGCCAAGAGAAACCAGAGCTGAGCTTGGCAAAACTCTGCAAAGCAGCAGGAAGATGAAGCTCCTGGTCTGGTCTGCAGAGTTTCAAAGACCAAGTGTGAAGCTTTTCAGTTCCAGAGGCATGGACCTTCTAGGAGCGGGTGGGTCCACAGCATGGAGACAGATATCTCTTATCAACTTTCCCAGGACTCTATCCCTGTCTCCAGCCCATCCCCACCCTAGCAAGTCCTGCTTCCACCTCATTGACTCTCCATAGGTAATCTTCCCTAAATCCTGGAAGCCCCCCCCCCCAGTAGAATCTGGAATGCATAATGAGGTTAGCCCCCACCCCCACCCCAAGCCCACTTACACTAAGAGGAAGATGGAGTTCATCTTCCTAAGACTATTCCTTGGATTCTGTCCACTCCCACCCATTGCTGTTCAGCTCAACTCAGTGTGGACCACTTTCTGACTCCCTTGGATTGAGTTCTAGCAATCCTTCGTAGTACGTGATACCGAGTTTTAGCTCTCTAGTCAGACGCGACTCCCAGTACTTCCAGTTCCTCCTTTACCACCCTGCTATTTCATTTAACAAAAAGAAAAAAATGTTGGAGACCGAGCCAAATAAAGCCGCGAGCAAGACTATGGGTTACTTGTGAGCCTCGGTGTCATGGACGCAGTTAAATATTATTAGAACCTCTTGCAGAAGCCGAATTCAAACAGCAGAGGATCAAGCCATTGGCTAACACTACTGATGCCCCACACCTTTTTTGCTGTCAAATGGGAAGCAGCAACTCCAGCCCCGACTATGGTCCCATCCCCCTTCTCATTTCTAAAACAATAATAATCCTCCCTCAAGCCCGCAGGACTTCCAGAGCCTAACCTAGCCCTCCCTCTGTCGTCCCGCCTGGGGCCTCCCTACCACTCCACCTGGGCGAGTAGAGTTATGCGGGAAAAGCAGGTATTTTGGCTGAAAGTTTTTTTGCCTTTAAGGACTGCTGCTCCTGCCGCTGTTCAGAACAACAGCAATGACAAACAAGCCAGGCTGGGCGAAAACCCAGAGCTTCTCAAAAGTTGGTCTGGCTACGCAGCAGCCCTGACGAGTTTGCAAGAACACAGGACTCAGAGTTAGCATCTACTCACCTGGGTGTGCCAGCCTCAGAGACTAGAAAGAGAATTCAGCCCGGGACAGGTCTGTCACGCCCCCAGGATGCAAAATCCGCCTTTGGAGTGGAGGTCCTGGGTGATGTAGTTGTAAAGAGGTCTTAGGAGAGTCGGGCTTCCCTCCCCCCTCTTTGGTCCACTGGGGGTAGTTTAGCAACAGCCGAGGAGGATAAAGATGCTGGGAGGAGAGTTTGGTCGCTCTGGAAACCCCGACTCCATTCTTGGGGCTGGGGGCTGGGGGCTGGGGGAGAGGGTGAACGGCGTGGAAGGAGCTGCTGGGCTCAGGAACTCGCTGAGTAAAGAGGAAGGAACTGGGGAAGGAGGGAGGGAGCAGAGGAGTGAGGGAGGAAGGAAAGGAGGAAGGGAGGGAGGGAGGGGTGAGAGCCAGGAGATGGCAGCTTCTAGCTGAGATTTCCACCTTCTGACGAAACCCTTGCGCCCAGCAGCCCAGCAAGATACTAGTTCTTAAGCCTCCTCTCGAGCGCCCCCTGGGGGGTTCCGGGGACTCAGCGACGCCCCGCCCTGGTCGCGGCCCTGGCGCTCTCCATGGTCCTGCCGCGCCCTCAGCCCTGATTCCCTGCTCAGCTTTGCAATTCCCACCAGCTCCTGAGAGGCACGTGATTAATTTCTCCTTATTCTATGATAAAGCAGTGAAACCACAAGAGCTGAGAGGAGAGAATAAGGGCTATACTTTTTTTTGCATACATTCAAGAAAACTTCTTGATTCGCTCAACTCTCACTAAAAATGGGGGTGACATTGAATACTTATTTTGGTACCTACATGTCAATAAATGCATGATTAAATGAGTGAACAGCTATTTTTCTCTTCATATCAGAATATTTTCCTGAATACAAACACGTCACCATACCTGGGGAATGTATGTTTTAAAATAAAGTTTTTGGCTGGGGTTGAACCACAGTTGTTAGAGCACTGGCCTAACATGTAGAGGGTTCTGCATTCAAACCGTAACATTGTACAAAGCCAGGCATTTGTACATTTGTACATGGCATTGCATCCCTGAAACCCCAGACTTTGGGAGGTGGAGGCAGAAGGCTCAGAAAGGCAAAGTTACCCTCAACTACAAAGGGAGTTTGAAACCGCCCTAGGTTAGAGACCCTGTCTCAAAAAGCCCAAACCAAAAACTATAGGTCTTATTTAGGGAGTAACCATTGTCACATATTATAAAACACTTTGAACACACTACAAAGCATTTACACAAGAAATAGGGGGTTTGATGTTTTGCTTTGCAGTGCTGCTAAGTGACATCTCTCTCCCTTATGGGGTAGTTTGGAAGTGATGACTTTTCTGTCACAAATTTATTCGAAGTCACATTCAGGCAAAGAAACAATGAGGAGGCACGTCAGGCTGTTTCTAGTTGTCTCCGCAGAAGTAGATAAACTGGAGAACCAAATCCACCCTGGGTATGCCCATGATCAGAATCAAATTAGACTTTATAATCCATAAAGCAAATGAATAAAAGGATCTCTCTGCACCTGGGGGTCGCACAGAGTTAGAAATGATGGGTAAGCACACCAGGCAAGGGAGGAAGGTGTCTCCCTCTCTGCTTGCTGAAGTACTACCCAACAAGGTCTCTTGTAAGGTGAAGGCTTTGGTTATAAGCTTTAGACCACTACACAGTTCCCAGTTTCAAAGGCCAGAGAAGGAGAAATGACAGGGGAAAGCAAAGGGGGCTCAGAAATGATCCTGGAAATCAAAGGAGAAGATCTTTGAGAAGAAACAGTTTCCAGAAAATCAACATTTTTCTTATTCCAGTCGCCTCACATGCTGTTCTGAGATGCCATATTAGCTACAAGGCTAGAAAAAATAACCCTGAGAGAATCTAGCTGTATCATGGAGCTTACACACAAATCCATGGTCTGCCTTGACTGAGAACACTTAGGTCATGTGATTATGCGCAAGCTAATCATTATTGGGGCTTTGGCTTGTGAGGTTACAATAAAGGACAGGTCCTGGTGTTTGGAGCAGGAAATGTGTTCACAGTACTCCTGGGAACAGACTGGGGCTTCATCTGAGTCACACAGACTACAGCTGGAAGGACTGACCTCCCAGGAACACTCAGGGTTTCCTCCTAGGGAAAGAAGGATGCATTCTGGGAAAGTAAAATCCACAATATGTTTGTTAATTCCTCCTAGATTTTATTCAGTAGCATCTAACCCTAGAGATGAAGTTTGTGTTGGACGAAATAAAGAAAATGAATGCCTTATTTATGTTTCTTGCATGTCGATTGTGAACTCTAACATTTAAATTCTGTGGAGGTGATATCTCTGGGGTTGTTTTGTTTTGTTTTGTTTTAACTTGTTCATGATTGGAGCCTCAAAACCTAGGAGAGTGTCTCCACATAGTAGACAGCAAATGCATACTTATTAAATTTAAAAATGTTTTTAATATTTTCTAGAATGTTTAAAGCAAATTTCTTCTTTTATAGGCAAGAGGAAGGCAGTTATGATCTACTGAACATATACTATTTCCAGTAATCTCTTAGTCAATTCTACTTATCAGCCCATTTAATTTGTATAACAGCCTTTCCAAGTAGTTTTATCATTTCTACCACAAACCAGGTTTAGGTGGTTGAGATAACTAGACCACAGCTCAGTTCTTGCTGCGTATTACTTGAAGCAGGCTCTAAAGGCGCCTAGAAACTAAAAGTGGACCACGGAGAAGTTACAAAGTCAAAACCAATCGAGAAAACCCTAATGCAGTTACCCCCTCCCCCATGCCAAAAGCACAGGCATGCAAACTAAACACAACACCAAAACTTGTGACTGCCAGCAGGCTTCGGCTCCCTAATTAGAAACAAACAGTTTGCCTGCAAGCCAGTACGCAGAACACGTGTGCAGCTTTATGCCAGGATATCTCTCTCTCTCTTTCTCTCTCTCTCTCTCTCTCTCTCTCTCTCTCTCTCTCTCTCTCTCTCTCTCTCTCTCTCTCTCTCTCTCCATGACACTGAAGGCAAATTCAAAGAGGCTCTTTGCAAGACACATAAGCAGAATTCACTCCCAGCTCTCCTATGAAATCAACAGCTCGACTGTACAAACGATGATTTATAACCAGCTAATAACCTCTGTTCTTCATCACTGCCCCCACGGCAGGTTGCCCACCAGCCGGAGTCCCCTCCACGATTGTGAAATCAAAACCTTCCTTTTCCCCATGCCACTCACCTCCTCCCAACTCTCCTTTTCATGGACTCTGGGTTGCTGGGTTCTACAGCCATGGTGAAGGTTATCTAAAAGCCAGGCCGCTGAACTTGGTGGCACCAATGTTCCCAAGCTGAAAGGAGGCTCCAGTACTGAGCGGCTCCACTCCCTGGGTCTGCTGGATAACATAAGGGAGGCATCCGCTCTGTGTCCTATGCCAGTATGAAAGGCATCTCACCCATCAGTATGACAAGTCAAAGGCTGGAAGGGAGCCAGGAAACAAGAGAGGAGGGATATGAACTCTTCCCCATGTGGTTGGTAGCATTTTTTAAGGGTAGCAGATGATGAAGGCGAAAAGCAGGCGGAGAGACAGTGCCCTACATCAGAAACCTTGGCTCCTTCCCTGAGTGAGTCAGGGTGAGCATTTTGTTTTGAAAAGGAATTTCTGTTTTCTTTTCTTTTCTTTTTTTCCTTCCTTTCGAGCTGTAGGATAGTTATACATCCAACCAGTCAAGCGATGGCTGTAAATAACAGGATTTATTTCTGAGACCTTGGATCAAAGAAAAGCCTTGAATTTCACCTCAGGGTTATTTATAGCTCAAAGGTATGAGGTGTGGGTTGTCCCGTTCCCCCCCCCCCGCCCCCACTTCGTGTAATTTTGGGAATTGGAGGATATGCTTTCCTTTCATAGTTCCATGTATTCCTGAGGTGAGTTGTGTTGCTGGAAAGCAGAGAGGGCTTTTCCAAAGAAGTCTTTCTAAAATGCGGAGAGTCAAGGGAAAATGCATAACACTTGTTCCAAGCTGAGGTGGGGATTACAAGGGCCCTGCATGACCTGTGTGATACCTCTAATACTCAGTAACAAGCTATGTTATGGAGGGCCACCTGATACTTGTTTCTGCCAATAGGTGGCATCAAAATCTCTCTCGCTTTCCCTCCCTAAATTGTAAAACCCATGAGCTGAAGGCTTTTTTTTTCCTTCCTGAGATTTCACAGTTCACTGTGGGTGGCGTTTGAAAGGCCATTAATTGAATCTGCTATTACATAGCAGGTCACCCTAATATCTTTGAAGAGAGACTCTCAGCCACTTTCTAAAGCCCAGTTTCCACATCATAGGCAGAAGGTTCTTGAATGAACCCCAAGACTTAGCACCCTGAAATTTAGGCAGAGGTCACACACACACACACACACATTGGCATGCAGCTAGCACCCTGTTGTAGACTCTACTGTTTTCCCTCCTCTATTCTGTTTTTTTTTTCCTTATGAAGAAAAGCATAATTGTGTGAGAGGGAGTAATGTTCCCAGCCCCCCAAGTCTACATTTTCCAACCTTACTTTTGGATGGGTTAGTTATATGAGTCAGATCTAACCCTGCATTCTTCAGTGTAGCAGGCACATATACCCATTTGCATTTGTTATGTAGAATTAAAAATGTACTTCTTCACTTCCCCTAACCTATACTGAGTGCCAGGAAGTCCTAAGTGGCTAGTAGCTAACATCTTGAAGAGTCCACCTAGAATATCGCCACCACTGTGGGAGGTTCTGTTGCTGAGGACTGGTGTGGGGCGCTGCCCAGGAGCGGTGCAGAAGGAAGGAAGGGGGCTGACTCCACTAGAGCATACACTTACTACTTTGGCCTTCTTTTGTTTCTACCCAGAGTGCAGGGGGTCAGAGTAGCATTTGCTAAGGCAGTCTGAGCAAAATTATAAAAGGAACCTGAGCTTTCAATACCAGGAAGACGACCATTAAGTCCAGGTTTGTTTCTTTGTTATGAGGGAAAGAAAGCCCTCCATTGATTCAATCCATTATTTTCAGCTCTTTATTCCTTAGAACCAAATATTATTTCTAATTGATGTATCCTCCGGAACATTACACAGACAACTTTCTATTAATGGTTTTAGACAAACAAGGCTATTTGTCCTGGTTTCCTTTATTCGGTCGGAGTTGAAGGCAAGATTCGGGCTAAAGGAGATGAAGTAACATGCACACCATGAGAGAGCATTAGGGAGCACTCCTTTCAAAATGTCAAAAGAGACAAAAGGGGTGCAGATGGGCTTTAGCAACAGGGAGAATGAATGTCTTCTAGTTTATTGCTTGGCTGAAGAGCAGCTATGAATTTTCCTGGAAAGGAGGTTGATGAGTGCAGATAGAAAAATGAAATAGCATTGATACCGGGGGGGGGGGGGGGAAGTATCATCAACGTTAGCATGGTGACATCTCGTGACAACCCAACATGGTAGATACTCAGATCACTGTTCCTGACTAGAAACGTAGGCTCAGGGAAATGAACCAGGCAAAGTCTACACAACTAGGTAGCTCCAGGGTGAGTTTCAGATCTGGAACTTAAGGGTCCTTACCACATTGCCTAATAAAATTCCACGTATTCATGCTGTTCATTCTGGTTCGTTCTGGTTTGTTCTTGCTCATCTTGAGGCTCTTATTCCACTTGCTGTGTTATATTTTTCTACCACAATAAGGTATAGTTATCTTCATCTGCATGAATGGACACACTCTCAGTCACACGCACGCACACACACACACACACACACACACACACACACACTCTCAGTCACACACACACTCAGTCACACACACACACTCAGTCACACACACACACACTCTCAGTCACACACACACACACTCTCAGTCACACACACACACACTCAGTCACACACACACACTCAGTCATACACACACACACTCTCAGTCACACGCACGCACACACACACACACACACACACTCTCAGTCACACACACACTCAGTCATACACACACACACTCTCAGTCACACACACACACACTCTCAGTCACACACACACACACTCTCAGTCACACACACACACACTCTCAGTCACACACACACACTCTCAGTCACACACACACACACTCTCAGTCACACACACACAAGCTTTTTTCTTCAAATTGTGGGGTTGTCTGAGCTTTTCTTATATTTAGGGGTACAGTAGGCATGTGAAATTTTATGTGAGTTGGGAGGATGCTCTCATGACTGGAGTCTGGAATAGAAACAGAACAACTTGAAGAACAGAAGATGGGAAATGTGGAGAGAAAGAGTTTAAAATCCAAAATGAAATTAAATATTTTTCCTTTCTCAATTCATGAAAGAAAGAAAGTTTTAAAAAATCACATAGACTTGCACTCTAATTCATGAGTTTATCCTAACGTAATAAGAAAGTTGTATAAATGGAACACAGAATTCACAGAGAAGACAAGAAGTAAATGTCACTAAAGAACTTAACCTCACACTCTCCCCAAGAGCAGTTTGATGATGGTGGTGGTGGTGGTGGTGGTGGCGGCGGCGGCGGCGGCAATGATGATGGTGAAGACAGCGAGAACCGGAAGTGTAGCTCAGTGGTACAGAACTCACCTTATGCATTAGTTACGCTTTTCATGATTAAATACTTGACAAGAAGCATCATTGAGGAGGAAAGATTTCTTTAGACCCTCCTTTGAGGGGAAATGGTCTGAAGACATGGCACATGGCCACTCCACGGTGGCAGGAGCTTGGAGTAGCTACTTATTCACAAGCCCATGCATCAGAAAGAAGAGAGATAGCAGGAAACAAGGCCTGGCTCTGACCCTCAGCCCCCACCCCTCACTTCTCACCTCTAGCGAGGCTCCACCTCCTACTGCACAGACTCTTGAAGCAGCATGGCCGAAGGAAAGCAAGGGTTCAATCAGGTGCCTCTATGAGAGATGCATTAAATCCAAATCGTAATGCCTTACATTCCTAAGGCGATGGGTTCAGTGCCCGATACTGGAAGCACTGAAAACCCCTCCCTCCAAACAAAGAACATCAGAAAACAACTAATGTTCTCAGTGACCCAGATAATTGCAGAAAAATCTGTTGAATGTCCGAAGTGTTTATTAAGAAACGAGCAATAAGTGTTCTGAATACTTTTATAAAGATATCTTATAAAAGTGATTAAATCAGTATTTGGAAGTCAAATAAATGCCCTGTAGTGAGTGCAGACTTATTTTAAAGCCACTCCACCCTCAGGCCTACAGATATCCAACTCTATCCAGCTACCTATATCTAATCCATCCCTGGTATAGCAAAAACATATGAGGAGAGTGTGAAAAGAGAATATATGCACCTCCTAACAAGAATTGGGGATTCAGAGCCGGGCGTGGTGGCTCACGCCTTTAATCCTAGCACTCGGGAGGCAGAGACAGGCAGATTTCTGAGTTTGAGGCCAGCCTGGTCTACAGAGTGAGTTCCAGGACAGCCAGAGCTATAGAGAGAAACCCTGTCTCAAAAAACCATAAAAAAAGAATTGGGGATTCAGCCCAAATTTGAATCTGGTGTCATTAATTAGTGAGTCCTAAGATTTCACTATGTCCTTTCAGTGTAAGCCCAGGTCCCTATCCCACCCTTTCTCCTAAGTCTATATCTAACCCTGTTTCACTCAAGAAGAGAAGAAAATCCTTCTCCAGAAGGTGTAGGTTAGAAGGGTCCTGCAAAGACACCCTTAACTCTGTTTCCCCCTTTCTCTACCCCCTTGACCTTCACCAATAATCCCCAATTCTTGTTAGGAGACACAACCCACCAATCTATTGCCTCTGTTACACAAAAGGGCAGAGACGAGTATTTAGAATTCTCATAGGATGTTCCCTGATAATTGTCTCTAGATTTTTTTTAACATGGTCTAATTCTGCATCTCAAGCTGACTGGGCACTCAGCGTGTGGTCCAGGCTGTCCTCAGGCTTGTGACAACCTTCCTGTCTCTGCCTCCTATGTGCTGGCATCATAGACAGGAGCCATCACGTCCAGCTCTAGGTTCATTTTGCTGCTACAATAAAGCACCACAGATGTGGTCATTTATAAATCATATAAATTTATCCCGTCTAGCTCCAGAGGCTGGGAAACCCAGGACCAAGGCCCGGAAGGCCTGTCATCCAGAGAAGTCCCATTCTATCTGCTTCCAAGATGGTGCCTATTGCTGTATTCCTAGAAAGGGGATGAATGCTATGACCTCATCTGATGGGAGAAGAGGAAGGACAAGAGGACTGACCTGCATGTGAGGCCTCTTTCTTAAACATCTTCATTTTTCATAAAGTGATTTGTGAATCTCTTGTGGCATAATCAACTCTCAAAGGCCCAACCTCGTAATGTCATTGTATCTCTACAATGACAGACAAGGTAGTGGTTATCATCAATTAAGTCAGAGGGAAAGAATGAAAACAAAGAGAAAGCCACAGATTGGGAATCTCGAAGAAGAAAGAGTGTCTATAAACATAGACAAATCCTATGAAGGAGATGAAAAAGGTGGTGAGCTAAGCATTCCTTAGAAATGGTGGGTATGGGGGACCTTTGGGATAGCATTGAAAATGTAAATGAGGAAAATACTTAATAAAAAAAAGAAAAAAAAAAGAAATAAGTCCTTTGATTTGCATTTCCCTGATGATTAAGGATGTTGAACATTTTTTCAGGTGCTTCTCTGCCATTCGGTATTCCTCAGGTGAGAATTCTTTGTTCAGCTCTGAGCCCCATTTTTTAATAGGGTTATTTGATTTTCTGGAGTCCACCTTCTTGAGTTCTTTATATATATTGGATATTAGTCCCCTATCCAATTTGGGATAGGTAAAGATCCTTTTCCAATCTGTTGGTGGCCTTTTTGTCTTATTGATGGTGTCTTTTGCTTTGCAGAAGCTTTGCAATTTTATGAGGTCCCATTTATCGATTCTTGATCTTACAGCACAAGCCATTGCTGTTCTATTCAGGAATTTTTCCCCTGTACCCATATCTTCGAGGCTTTTCCCTACTTTCTCCTCTATAAGTTTCAGTGTCTCTGGTTTTATGTGGAGTTCCTTAATCTACTTAGATATGACCTTAGTACAAGGAGATAGAAATGGATCAATTCGCATTCTTCTACATGATAACCGCCAGTTGTGCCAGCACCATTTGTTGAAAATGCTGTCTTTTTTCCACTGGATGGTTTTAGCTCCCTTGTCAAAGATCAAGTGACCATAGGTGTGTGGAAACAACACTGAGATTCCACTTCACTCCAGTCAGAATGGCTAAGATCAAAAATTCAGGTGACAGCAGATGCTGGCCAGGGTGTGGAGAAAGGGGAACACTCCTCCATTGTTGGTGGGATTGCAAGCTTGTACAACCACTCTGGAAATCAGTCTGGCGGTTCCTCAGAAAATTGGACATAGTACTACCGGAGGATCCCGCAATACCTCTCCTGGGCATATATCCAGAAGATGTCCCAACCGGTAAGAAGAACACATGCTCCACTATGTTCATAGCAGCCTTGTTTATAATAGCCAGAAGCTGGAAAGAACCCAGATGCCCCTCAACAGAGGAATGGATACAGAAAATGTGGTACATTTACACAATGGAATACTACTCAGCTATTTAAAAAATGAATTTATGAAATTCCTAGGCAAATGGATGGACCTGGAGGGTATCATCCTGAGTGAGGTAACCCAATCACAAAGGAACTCACACAATATGTACTCACTGATAAGTGGATATTAGCCCAGAAACTTCGGATACCCAAGATATAAGATACAACTTGCCAAACGCATGAAATTCAAGAAGAACGAAGACCAAAGTGTGGACACTTTACCCTTTCTTAGAAATGGGAACAAAACACCCATAGAAGGAGTTACAGAGACAAAATTTGGAGCTGTGACGAAAGGATGGACCATCTAGTGATTGCCATATGCAGGGATCCATCCCATAATCAGCTTCCAAATGCTGACACTATTGCATACACTAGCAAGTTTTTGCTGAAAGGACCCAGATATAGCTCTCTCTTGTGAGACTATGCCGGGGCCTAGCAAACACAGAAGTGGATGATCACAGTCAGCTATTGGATGGGTCACACGGCCCCCAATGCAGGAGCTAGAGAAATTACCCAAGGAGCTAAAGGGAACTGCAACCCTATAGGTGCAACAACAATATGAACTAACCAGTACCCGGGAGCTCTTGTCTTTAGCTGCATATGTATCAAAAGATGGCCTAGTCGGCCATCACTGCAAAGAGAGGCCCATTGGACTTGCAAACTTTATATGCCCCAGTACAGGGGAACGCCAGGGCCAAAAAGGGGGAGTGGGTGGGTAGGGGATTGGGGGGGTGGGTATGGGGGACCTTTGGGATAGCATTGAAAATGTAAACGAGGAAAATACCTAATTTAAAAAAAAAAAAAAGAAAGAAGTCCTTGAAGGATGGTCCCAAAGCTCTCCATAGTAAGACAGCATCTGAACTGTGATGTAAATAAAAGAGTGAGACAGCAAAGAAAGCTAGGTGGACAAATACTCAAAGCAGGCAGAAGAAATAGCAAGGCCAGAGGTGGAAAGAATCATTAATAGCCCATCATAACAGCTCAGACAACAGAGGGTGAGGAAGTTATGCCAAATCTGTTAAGGGGGTAGAGAGGAATGGAGGACAAAAGATAGATGGAGTCATTGGTAGTGAGGATTTGTTGGTTTCATTAATTAGATAGCTTGAGCATCTAGTCTGGGCCAAACGCCAATTTAGATGCCAAGACTCACAGAGCATCATCTTGGTCTTTAGAACCTCGGAAATTGAAACCCAAAGGAGGCTCTGACTAGAACTGAATACCATGCGTAGACTACTGAGACAGTAGCTCTCATTAACATCAGTAGAAAAGAGGCATTGTTCTTCTTCCTAATGGAAACCAACATGCAGGAGGTTATTTATGGAGGAGGGTGTCCCTGTGTGCACACAAAGATTCAAAGGAAGAAGGGGACTTTCCTCGGCATGTTCCCTTCCCCAGTATGATCCACCATTCCCATAATTTTTGCTTTCTTAATGACTCTTCGGGTTTGACCAGCATCTTCCCTTACACCAAGCACAAATTCTTTCCTGTGTGTTATCTGGATGTGTGTTATACTTTTTCTCAACAATAAGTCTAGGAGGCACCATTAACCTCATTATGCAGAGCATGCCTTTGAGGAGTAATGTGGCTCACCCAAGAGGAGTGGCATTTTCCTGATGTGAGCAGGTTGCCCTTTGCAATGGTTAACCCTGTAGGTTTGATTGGAATGAGAAACACCAAAGAACAGTAAACAAGAGTCAAAGGCAGGCTCAGGATGGAAATGCCCTCATCATAGGATTGATGAAAATGTCCTCCCAGTAGGGTTGAGAGGATGTAGTATGTGGAGTTTCTAAGACCACGTGAATGAGTAAATATTAAGAAACCTCTTCATATCCTACTTTGCAATATGCCTTTTAGAGCAATAAATACTGATGATCATAAGTGGATTAAAATTAATCATAACTTGTAACAGCTAGAGAATACCTCAATAAGCAGCTAGGACAAAATAAACGGTGACACTGGAGATGTAGTTAAGTGAGCCCAGTGCTTGCCAGCCTGCACGGAGCCCTAGGAGTGATTCTTATAACTCCATAAACCAGCTGCAGTAGCACACACTTGCAGCCCTCATATATAGAGGCAGAGGAAGATGAATCAAAAGAAAACAGATGACAACAGATTCTAGTGTGGACCTGGGGAAAGTTAACCTCTGTGCATTGCTGGTGGGAGTGTAAACTATAGCCACCTTGGGAATAAGTCTTGAGCTTTCACAGAAAACCAGAAATGAAACTCTCATATGACCCCAAGTATAGCTTGTTGACATGTATCCAAAGGAATCTATATCCTACAACAGAGACACTTGTTCACACATAGTCATTGCTACTTTATTCATAATAGCTAAGGGATGTGGGGCATCTATACAACGGAATATTCTTTGTCTGAAAAGAAAACTTGAAATAAGGAAATTCCCATGTAAATGGATTCTAAAAAATAAAAGATAGTGAAGTAACCCAGACCCAGAAAGACAAACACTGCACATTGAATCTTATTTGTGGATCATAACCTCAGTTCCTTAGCTTTGTTTGTTCAGCATGGAGTGTCTATGGAGGCCAGGGAACTAAAAAGGGAATATAATGGAAGATGGTTCCTGAGGGAGGGAGGGAGCACGGGAGACCATGGGTAGAGGGGAAGTAGAGAGCAAGAACATTGGGCTAGGAAGGTTTACGCAGGGATGGAGATGGGGGAATTGAAGAGATAAAGCTGTAGGAGGGAAATTAACCAAAATAAAAGGCGGATTAAAAACCTCTATGGAAACCTGCTATCTTACAACCCAAATAAAATACAAAAGAGAGAATAAATGGAACTACTGGGCATGACGATATAGAGCTATTCTCAGACACAGAGGGCTACTAAACACAATTCCCTGTGAAATACCTGAATGGGGTCCCCAAAGACCCCTAAGACAATGTAGGCTCTTGTCTGCCCTCTTGGCTTCCTACCAGAACTTGTAGATACTGCTTGCTCTTATCTATACTCTGGTTACAAGATGTAGGATAGCAAAGTGGACGTGAGCTGGAAACTCCCTCACTACTGGCAAAGTGTCAGACAGTGGGTTATATACAAGGGGCTGAGGTGAGAGGGGACTCCATGGTCTTACCTAGCTGTGAACACTATGACCCAAGAAACCAAACTTCTAGGCAAGCTGTGTCCACCTATACAATAGGAGCACAACTGTTTGCTCTGCAGAAACCATAAGCAACTCCTCTGATTGGATCTGCATTCCTACTCTGTAGGAGAGAACCCATGTCTGGAATTGGAACCTTGGTTAACAAGCTGTGCCTGAGGAGGCCGTAGTCCAAGTGGGAATTTTGCTATCATTGTGTAGTGGTTTGAATGAGGATATCCTCAGCTGGTAAAACTATCCAGGAAAGATTATGAGGTGAGGTTTTGCTGGATGAGATGTGTCCCTGGGGGGCCTTGAGGTTTCAAAGACTCCTGCCATTCTCAATGTAGTCTCTGCTTCTTACTGATCAAAATGTGAGCTCTCAACTATTCCTGCTACAGTGCCTTTGCTCTGCCATCCTAAACTCTCATCTTCCGAAACCATAGCCCCATTAAATGCTGTGTATTCTTAAGTTGCTCCAGCCAGGGTAGTTTGACACAAAAATAGGAAAGAAACTAACACATGCTGTTGAAATAAATTGATGTAACATCCAATTGCATTCTAAATGTCTACTTGGTACCTGTAGACCAAAGCTGCTCCCAGCACTGATCAGAGAAGCCTCCCTGTGCAGTGAATGTAGAGATCCATGGCTGCTCAAGGTGCTGGGGATGCATGAAAACTGAGGGCTCAGGCCTAAACAAGACAATTACACCACGCCCTCCAAGGCTCAGGGAACACTGCAGAAGAAAGGGTGGGAAGTATATATGAGCCAGGAGAGAAAGGGCTGTGAGATGCCACACTCTAGACGGGATCGAACATTACAGTCATGAACTCATAACTATGGTTACGTGCACTGGGCTTGCTTGGCACAAAACTGACATTGTAAACAGTCAGAGGAAGCAGAAGGGTTCATGGGCCTCTACCATACTACCAAACTATTAGCAAGTGGGAGAATCTGGGGGAAGAACTATTGTCTTCCCCTGTGTATCCAGGCTCCAAAGGAGAGCTCGCAACCCATGGTTGCACAGAAGGCGCCAGTTAAACTCTGCAGATCACAAAACAAAAGGAATAGATAGGGCACGAGAAAGAGATTTGTAGGGAACAGGGAGAAAGACAGAAGTAACAGGGAAATGGGAGATTGTGGGGATAAGAGACGTCATTTAAATCATGCGTTTGTGTGAAATTGTCAATAAACACAATTTAATTAATTTTAAAAACTGAAAAAAAAACAAGGTGATGTAAGAATACGTGCTAAGCTAATCTCTTGCTGTGAAGCCTTGGTTTCCAATTTTTCAGTACTTGACCCAGTGCTGCCACTGGCAAGGATGTACCTCATAACCCACCAGCAAGGTGATGTCATAAACCACTAGCATGATGTCATAAGTCACCAAAATGATGGTGTCATAAGCTGCAAAAATGATGTCATAAGCCACCACCATGATGATGTTATAAGCCACCAGCATGATGTCATAAGCCACCAGCGTGGTGACAAGAATGTCCAGAAGAGCAACTTTGTAATATTCATCCCAAAGTCCCCACATAATTCAGTATAACCATGAGGAAAATATCAACAGGACCCAAATGTTCTGTAACATCCCCACTAGCCCTTCTCAAAGCTGTCCACATCATTAAAATCAAGACTGAGAAAGCATCACAGGGCAGAGGCTGGAAGGGAGATGTGATCATTAGATGAAGCATAATGCCCTAGATTGTACTGGGAACAAAGCGAAAGTGTTCAAGGGAAAAGCAAGAGTCACATGGAGTCTGGGCTTAGTTAAGTTGGCCACATAACTAACTATAACAACTCCTCCCTGATGATGTCATGTCAGCCCAGGGGAAATGGGTGGCGATTAGGTGGCACCCCCTCCCCCTCTGCCTGCCTGTCTTTAAAACCCTCACCACAGATCTAAAACTATCACAAATCCAGCTTTCATTCAGATAGGTTTTACATGTTCTTATTGATTTTTTGAGTGTGAGTAGGTGGGCGTGTGCCACAATGCGCATGTGGATCTCAGAGGACATCTTTGAAAGATAGTTTCTCTCTTTGTCATGTGGCTCCTGGGAACGGAACTCTGCCTGTAAGCAATAAGCCATCTTGCTGGCTCTCAACTTTCAGCTTTAAAAAAAACACAAGTTTTTCACTTGCTTCCTTTGAATCATAAAATTCAGGCAGTTGCATTGAGAGCTCTGACAAATGTTCAGGTTTTCAATACATTTTGTGAAATTACCATCATTGTAATCGTAATTTAATGCATCGTTTCTGACTACTTTTTAAAGTAAAAAATAAAATAAAATAAAATCTTACTTTAGCTGCTTGGCAGCCTTAAGTCAAATTTTGTTTTGGCAAATTACATAATAATATAATCTCCAGTTAATTCCTTGGCAGAACTCAGAGAGGATATGGCGAGAACAGCCAGATAAACACCACACAGTCTACCTTCTCAGTCAGGCTGGGTCTCCACGGGCCAATGAATTAGGAAGTGAAGGGGAAGGAGGGGGAAAAAAAAAAAAAAACCTCCTAGGGAAATACAAGAGCAGAAAGATAGAGGAGGCCATTTTTACATAGTCATTTTTCTGATTGCAGCCCAACTTCCTGTGCGCGTTCCCAGCAGCGCTGCCTTTAAAGTGAATCACTGGTGATCAAAGGCAGACCAAAATAACGCATTGTTCCTCTAGAGATGAGAAGGTGAAGTCCTATCATTCCAGAGGGTATTCTTGGGGGAGGAAAGAAAGGAGAGCAAGAGAGACACCACATTGCCAAGGTTTGCTAAAAGCGAGGCCTATAATTTCGCTCTTTTGAAATCTCTTTTGAAAACACTTGCCTGATGAAACAGGCGTAAGCAATGCTCAGGCACGCGCTGAAAAGTTCATCTGTTCTCTTCCTGTCGCAGCTTCCTATCGCTGTGCACCTGGACGATCTATCGCGTCTGGTCCTGCTCTTAGCTTTTTTGTATGAAGGGAGATGTTGACACAAGGATTGCGCGTCTGTGTGCAGGCTGCTGCCGTAGGCAACTCCGGGTTTATTCTTATAAAATCTCTACAACAATGAAGAGCAAAGAATGGAAGAATCTGAAGAATGACCACTGCCAATGCCCCTTGCGCCACCGTGCCTCCCAAGCCCCTTTCATGGAAGGAAGTCTCCTTCTTCTCCACTCATTTGATTCTCAGAGGGCGTAGTGATCTGTTTTGCTCCGCAGAAAGCTGCAGATGCAGTGCTCTGCCAGTTCTGAGCCTAGGCTTGAGAAATATCCTGTGCATTTCCACTCAGCCACCATGATGACAACACACACAGGCTTTCTTGTTTGAGAAATGAGTTAATTTTATATCCAGCCACACTTTACTGAAGGTGTTTATCAGGTTTAGGAGTTCTCTGGTGGGATATTTGGGTCAATGAAGTATACAATAATATCATCTACAAATAGTGATACTTTGACTTCTTCCTTTCCAATGTGTATCCCTTTGACCTCCTTTTGTTGTCTAATTGCTCTGGCTAGAACTTCAAGTACTATATTAAATAGGTAGGGAGAAAGTGAGCAGCCTTGTCTAGCCCCTGATTTTAGTGGGATTGCTTCAAGTGTCTCTCCATTTAGTTTGATATTGGCTACTTGTTTGCTGTATATTGCTTTTACTATATTTAGGTGGGGCCTTGAATTCCTGATATTTCCAAGACTTTTACCATGCAGAAGATTGAATTTTGTCAAACGCTTTCTCGGCATCTAATGAGATGATCATATGGGTTTTCTTTTCCTTTGAGTTTGTTTATACAATGATTATGTTGATGGATTTCCATATATTGAACCATTCCTTGCATTCCTGGGATGAAGCCTCATCGATCATGATGGATAATCATTTTGATGTGTTCTTGGATTTGGTTTGTAATAATTTTATTGAGAATTTTTGCATTGATATTAATAAGGGAAATTGATCTGAAGTTCTCTTTCTTTTTGGGTCTTTGTGTGGTTTAGGTATCAACATAATTGTGGCTTCATAGAAAGAATAGGGTAGTGTTCCTTCTGTTTCTATTTTGTGGAATAGTTTGAAGAGTGTTGGTATTAGGTCTTCTTTGAAGGTCTGATAAAATTCTGCACTACACCCACCTGGTCTTGGGCTTTTGGGGGTTCGGGAGACTTTTAATGACTGCTTCTATTTCTTTAGGGGCTATGGGACTGTTTAGATGGTTTATCTGATCCTGATTTAACTTTGGTACCTGGTATATGTCTAGAAAATTGTCTGGGCCAGTGCAGTGGAAGCCCACATGTGTGAGAAAGCCCAGGCAAGACCAAGACCCCAGCCAGCCCTCAACTGGCCATAAACACACCAGTGCACAATGTTCTACCTACCCTTGCCAGCCTGAGGAAATGAATGTCCTAGAAGATAAGACACCTCTGAAGGTGCCTATGATGTTGTTTCCAGAGATGATTTAGGTCACGAGGGCTCTGACCCCATCTGTTGTTCAGTCTGTTCATCTGATGGCATTACTGAGGGGTGCTGAAAGATAGGAGGTGGGCTCTGGTTAGAGCAAGGGGTCTCTAGAGGCAAATCTTTGGAATTACATCTTGCACTGAGTCCTCTGTCCCCTCTCTCTGCTTTCTGGTGGTCATGATGTGAATTTCTCTGCTCTGCTGTGTTCTCTTTGCCATGATTTTTTGATATTGCTCATGATGGTTAATCTTGTTTGACAACTTAATTGGATCTGGAAACAACTAAGCCACATCTCTAGGAAGGGAAGCTAGGGTAGTTCCCAGAGGGAGTACTCAAGAGAAGAACCCTCCCCTTGGTGGCAACTTCCAGTTGTAGCCCAGATATAAAGGAGGTCGGATGTAAAAGCTCTTGCATTTTGCCTGCCTGCCTTCACCACTCACTTGCAAGTGTATCCACACTGTGTCTTACCCTGCGGCTATCCTCCACTGATTCCTCAGCCCAGCTTCTTCAGCCCTCCTAACATCAACTGAGAACCAGTGGGCTCTTCAGACATCTTCCAAACCTTCAATGCCAGACTGGGGCTGCCAAGGCCTTCCCCCTCAGATGGAGCCTCATGTTGGCTTCACAGCCTCTCAAGTGTTCACACAGCCATTGTTGGCTGACCAGCCCATACAGCATGAAAGCCAATCTAATAAAACCCCTTTGTAATATATCTTTATTCTATAAATTATGTTCCATAAAAGAAGCTGAGTCACAAACCTCTGAAATTTAACCCAATTAGATCTTCCCTCCATCTAAGTTCATGTCACATTGATCCTGATGCAAAGGGACAGGACACTGGGGCTGCACAGAATGAGGGCATAATGAACATTTTTTTCCTTTATAAGCCATTGAACTTAATATTACATTAATTTATTGGTGTGTGTGTGTGTGTGTGTGTGTGTGTGTGTGTGTGTGTGTGTGTGTGTGTGTGTAGCATACATATGATGATCAGAGAACAGTCCGTTTTCTCTTTCCACCATCTGGGTCCCCAAGATGGAGGTCAGGTGCTTGTCTGCAAGCACCTTTCTATACCGAACCCTCTCACTAGCCCAACCATTGAACTTTGAAAGTAGTCTGTGATAAAAGCAATAACTAATTGAGACAAAATAATCTCCCTCTTATGAAGAGGGGGAAAATAAAGGCTCAAAAACATGACATAGCTTCCTTCCCCCAGGGCCTCACAGGCAGTAAATTAGCATGGCCAGAATTCCATTCCAGGACTTTTTAAGTCCAAGGTCCCCTTTCTTTCCACTACAACCACTGCTAAGAGAGTGGAGAGAGGAAGAAAAACAAAACACAAGAAAAATGTTGCTGCTATTTAAATGATATAAACCTAAGTGGCTTTCCTAGCTGTCTGCTGACTTGCAATGAGCACACTCCCATCTGTGTGAAGAATATCTATTTGATGTTGAAGATGAGCTGGGTGAGAGAAAACTATCTTTGCTTTTTATATCAGTAACATTGTCAAAATCAACTGTGTTCATCTTGCTGTAACGAGCTCGTGATGTCAAGTGGCTTGCTGTTGCCAATCTAACTTATTTTTTTATTGGATACTTTATTTATTTACATTTCAAATGTTATCTCCTTTACCCATTTCCCCTCTGGAAACCCTCTATCCCATCCTTCCTCCACCTGCTCCTATGAGAGTGCTCCCCACCCACCCACCCACTTCCACCTCACCTCCCTAGCATTCCCCTACACTGAGACATGGACCTTCCCCAGGACCCAGGGCTTCTTCTCCCTTTACTTTCCAACAAGGCAGTCCTCTGCTACATATGCAGCTCTAACTTATTTAAAGCTAGGTCACTGTCACTCTGGGGATGACCACTCAGCCCCATTCCTTTCTCTCTGCGAGGCTCTATCAGACTGTCCCCACTTCTTTCCTATTGTCCTAGTTAGGTTTCTATTGCTTCAACAAACACCATAACCAAAAAGCAAGTTGGGGATGAAAGGGTTTATTCAGCATAGGCTTCCACCATCACCAAAGGAAGTCAGTACAGGCCTTCAAACAGGGCAGGAGCCTGGAGGCGGAAGCTGATGCAGAGGCCATGAAAGGGCGCTTCTTACTGGCTTGCTCCACATTACTTGTTCAACCTAATTTCTTATAAAACTTAAGACCACCAGCCCAGTGATAGGACCACCCACAATGATCTGGGTCCTGCCCCATCAATCACTAATTAAGAAAATGCTTTACAGCTGAGTTTTATGGAGGCAAATTCTCAACTGAGGTGGTTCTTGCCTTTCAGATAACTCTAGTTTGTGTCAAGTTGACCTAAGACGGGCTTACACGCCTGTCACGTTTCTCTCCAATCTGTCTGCTCCCCCTTTGGCTCCTGTGTAGATTTTCTGATTGTGTCCATCTGTCAAAGCCTGTTTAATAACCATTTGCCTGATCCTGGCAGCCTTGTTCCCTGACTTGTGTTAACTTCTTTTCTTGGTTTTAACTGATTACTTCCTCTACTTCATTGTGACATTTCGCAACAGTTTGCCTGGTATTCTGGCTCTTCTGCCTCTTTCCACCCCCTTTTCCATCATGTTCCCTGGGCTGTCGATGAAGGGTCACTGATGTGGATGTATCCACTGAGGCTGGGCTCCAGTGATCCCATGATCTCTCTCCCGTGGGTCCAGTAGTAGTTTTCTGTGATGGTTTCTATTTGCTCTAAAGAGGCTTCTTTGATGAGAGATGGTAGCTACACTTAACCTGTGGGTATAGGCATAAGATTTAGTGTAGCAAGGAATTATGCTGCCTAGCAAACTGTCAGTAACAGATTCTATTCTAAGATCCATGAGCTCACTGGCCTTGGGAAGTTAGTGAGGGGTCTACTACCAGGGATTAGTTTCCTCCTGTTGAGGGGGCCTTACGTCCACGTAGCTGCTGGGTACCACCATGCACCTTTTGCAACTCCATGTACATCTTGCCATGCTGGTCCTTCCTATGGTTCATGGTATTGCTGCTGGGGAGGATTCTCAATTGCTTCACTCCCTTGACAGCCTACATAGTATTTTTCCGGTACCATGGAAGCTAGACCTCAGGAAGGAGGTTTTCAGGTCTCATGCAGCTCGAATTATCTAAGTCCTGTGTCTGAAGTATGTGGTTTCTTCAGCAAAAAGGGCTTACCTTCAACCTCTGAGGCATAAACAAGGGAAATAGCAATGGTCTATATTGTTTTGAGAGCCATGTGGACTACACTGACCAACCATTTGAAAGGATGTTTCTTGTGTTTGGTGCTGGAGTTTTCTATTAGTTCTTAAAGGGAAAATGATAAGCCCAAGCACAGTAACTTCCTTTAATAGACACACACATGGAAACACACATATATCTATACACATACACACATATCATCTATATCATATATATGTATGTATATATATATATGTATGAATGTATGTATGAATGTATGTATGTATGTATGTATGTATGTATGTATGTATGTATGTTCATTCTTCCTCCATCTCCTTCTGTATTGACCTCTGTCCCTTTCTGTCATAGCTTCAGGATCCTTGTCACTTTTTCACAGCTAATTCACATCAGCTGCATCCTGCTATTGCTGTTTCAACCCAGTCCCAGTCCCATATTCCCACCACCACCACCACCACCACCACCGATGGTTTCTTTGTACTTTCTGAGTTTCTCAGCATCATGTAGATACTCACAGGTCTGGAGGTCTGGAGCTGGGAACTGCAGATAGAAGGGAACATGTGCATTTGTCTTTCTGGGTCTGCAATATACTCTATTCAAGGTTCATCCATTTACCTGCAGATTTTGAGATTTCATTTTTTTT
Organism: Mus musculus; assembly: GCF_000001635.26. Lineage (NCBI taxonomy): Eukaryota > Metazoa > Chordata > Mammalia > Rodentia > Muridae > Mus > Mus musculus. The sequence goes on along the minus strand of NC_000075.6, from coordinate 104,549,208 downwards.
CTTTACTGCTGAATGGTATTCCATTGTGTCAATGAAAAACATTTTCATTGTCCTTTCATCTGTTGAAGCACGTTTAGGCCATTTCCATCTCCTAGCTCTTGTAAGGGGAGAGCATCAGTGAAGATGGCCCAGCAAGAATCTCTGGAATAAGATGGTAAGGGCGTACACCAAGGAATGGTATGGGTGGGATATCTGATCTATTTATTTGTTGGTGTTTGTTCGTTTTGGATTTTCATACATATTTCTACAGTGGCTACACCAATTTGCATTTCCACCAACAACACAGCCTTGCTATCTTCTTTTCTCAGTTATTTTGTTGATCTCAATCATTCTGACTGGAATAAGAGGAAATCTCAAAGTTGTTTTAATTTGCATTTCCCCACCTGCCAAGGGTGATGAACACGTGTTGTGGTATTTATTGGTCACTTTTTTCTTCTATTAAGAACTCTGTTTAAATGTCTAGTCCTGTTTTTAATTGGGTCATTGGTTTCCTTGACTCTTCTTTCAGTTCTTTGGACGTCCTGGATATTAGTCCTCTGCCTCATGCTCAGCCTCATGCTCTACCTCATGCTCATGCTCTACCTCATGCTCTACCTCATGCTCATGCTCTACCTCATGCTCAGCCGACACAGATTCTTTCCCGTTCTGTGGTTTTCTTCTTCACTTGACTGTATGTTTAGATGTGCCTTCAATTCTTTGATAACATTTGGGGTCATTCTCTTACATTCTGTGCCCTGAGGTTCATCTAGGTGTTTTGAGGCAATTCCACCAGAGAACACACATGGTTATCCTTAAAGCTGACTTAGAAAGTCTGTATTGCTCAAATCATGTAGCCCCAAGCCTCATTATTCTTTGTCTTTTATGCACAAACACTATATCCTTGCTGACATACTTCAGTAATGAGAACAGTTAGCAAAAGGTGAAACTGCAGAAGTAAAAAAAAAGCAAGGTTAGTCCTTTTAGGGGCTTTCCTGGATCCTGGAAGTATGGACCATGTCTTTAATAGACTGGGTCCATTTGGCAGGGGTTAGGGCCTACGTGCTGGGTTTTAAGGTCAGAATGGTGCTTCCAACACAGTGTCAGCTGTGCTAAGGTTTGGCAGGAGCTGCGGGAAGCCATTTCATAGGTAGTTTTCATTAGAGAAAACTTCTTGGAGAGTAGTGGGTTTGATGGAAGATGCGCTGTCTTGGCCATTCATATTGTTTTTGAGATTTGACCTGGGTATGTGAACATCATTTTTTGGTTATACATCTGATGTGATAATTGATAATCCTTCCTTCCTTTCTTCCTTCGATTGGTACAATGTAGGAGCTGTGTGACCAGAGTTCAGCTGGTTGATAAGTGACTTAATCAGACCAGGCAAAATAGCAGCACGTAGAGGGATGAGAGATGGCAGAACCATTTTACCTGTTAAAGATGTCTCTTGAGCAAGTTCAAAGGTCACCAATATGGACCTATGCCTATGGGTGCAGAGTTGACCATGTGATAGGAGGGACGATTGGGAAGGAAAGCAGTTACTTACCAAGCAAAGGTGGCTCACAATCAGAGAGATCCTGGGCTGTGGATCTAAAGCTGGGCTTATGAGTTTGCAGATAGCACTGGATTGGAGGAGCAGAAGCAATTTGCCAAGGGTGGTTCATGAACCCTGACTGGATCTTTTGGTCATGTGGCAAATAAAAAACCAATTCTGTGGCCAGAGCAATGCATTAATCTGTTGTGTTAGGTTAAGCTTTCTATTCTACTTCATGACCCTACAGGGCATAGGGAGTGGCTAGAGGGTCTGGTCTGCATGACTTAAGATCCAGCTGTCATAACTCCCCTTCTACTCCTTATTTCAGACAAGTTAACTTAAAGTTCTATGAAAGTGGGGAGCAAAAACTGCTTATGGAGATTGAGCATCCAGACTCCAAAACTAAGATGTTTGAAATGCTCCAAGGTCTGAAGCTTTTTATTAGAGTGTATTCATTGCACAAAACAATGGGTTCATTATGACATCACACTTTGATCAATTTGACTCCTTCCCCACATTGCTCTTGGCTGTTATGACCAACCACGGGGTCCCCAGGAGGCTCCCACACTCTCAATGAAAGTAGTGGCTATGTTATCATGTGGCTATCGGTGGGAAGTTAATATTTAAATGAATTTATCTCTTGTCCCTCTCATCCAATCAGAACTTCCAAGAGTTAAAAATCCCTCCCAACCTTCAATATTGCTGCTCCAGATGTTTGCACTTTACCATGGAAAGAACGGCATGCGTTAGGGTAGCTATCAGAGAGGACTCAAGGTCAAGAGAGGGGAGAGGGCACAAGACCCAAGAAGCCAGTGTGAGTGGGAACACTGAAACACGAGTGTGCTCATTGATTGTTGTAGTAAACATTTAATGTCAATCGTGGGTTTCTTCCCCACCTTTGATCATTCAGTTCCCAAATAAAAGATACAAAACTTTTATATTTATAATAAGCTTTAATCAGCAACAGAGCTAGACAGATATCTACCCTCTATGATATTATGTCTCCTTCCCTGCCAGTAGCTCTGAGATATGACTTGCCATGTTCTGCCTGGGCCGCTCTTACTAACTAGCCCTCATGGCCAGTTCTCATGACCCCTTACCCCATGGCATCTTCTCCATCCTCCACTCTCTTCTCATGCTCTCTCCTCAGACCCCTACCTATTTCTCTTCTACCCAACTATAGGCTGTAGGTATCTTTATTCACCAATCAGGGATTACTTGGGGATGGGGGGAAGGTTACATAGCATCACTTGATGCACATGAGGATCCCCTTGTCCCTGAGGCATCCAGGGCCAGAATTTAGCATTACAATACATAGCAACAGACCAAGCCTCAACAGTTGGTGAGAGCTACATTTATAAAGCATTGCAGATCAGATTGGGAACAAACCCAACAGCCATTGGCTGCCTTGGTTTTTAAAGCTAAATGTGATCAGGGCTCTTATGTGGGCTTTAAGAGAAGTATCCATTCTTGGCCTTTCTCCATGGTTTGCATTAAAATAATTTTCTATGTTTTGCTCACCACCATTCTATGTGTGCACTTCTGGGTCTACTTCCCTACTTTTATAAAGACAATTAGCAGAGGAAAACATGATCAGATGTGTTATTGAAGTAGAGCCCATACTCATAACCACATTTCAACTTAATTAACTCTTCAAGGTCCCTATCTCTAAATTCAACCACATTATAAGAGTCTAGTCTATAAATTTTAACATACAAATTTCAGGAGAACCCACTAAATCCATATGCTAAGAAAGACAAAACATTTCTAAGGGTGTAGTATAGCCCCATAAAATAATCTATAATACTTTACATCTTTAACACTTTTATCATTGAGGGTGTTTGTTCAAACTGAATTAAGAACCCAACTGAGACATAGACTATGTTGGTAAAGTGTTTACCTGACACGCATGAATCCCTAAGTTTGATATCAGCATCATATAAAATGGCTGTGTGATGTACATCTGTAATTCTAGTACTTGGGAGGTAGAAGCAGGAAGACTAGAAGTTTAAGGTCATCCTAGGCTACCCTAGAGTTTGATGCCAGCCTGGGCTAGTGGCCCTGTCTCAAACAACAGCAAAAAATCCAAATCCTAGTAATAGCAATTCTATGATTATAGTCATATACTTTTGGAAACAAGAAACTGGGTCACCAGGTGATCCACTGGTTAACCATAAACGTAATTGGTCATGATTGTCTCCTGTTATCTAAGATTTGATTAATGAATGGTTCTGTTTGCTGTAGTCTGTGAGTCTTTGTACACAGCAGCTCTCCCTATGATTCCCAGGCTACTGCTGTGGGGAAAGTAAGGGTAGCTTCGCAGAGCAAGAGCCCTTATCCATAGCTGGTTCCCTTCATCATCTCCCCATATGAAGGAGGCAGAAATGTTTCCACAGGAACTCACCTTGCATCATCACCTCCACAGCTACAAACTAGTCATTGTGGCCCCTTATCTGTCCCTCAAATGACCTTCCAATGACTGTTTGAATGAGCTCTCAGCCAGCAGAGGTCATCACAGCCATACCCCCACTTATGCACAAGTTTCGAGGTATTGCAAAAAATTTTATTTTAGTTCATCCAGGCCCCTGCCTTCCTCAGTAAGGAAATGTAGCTCTCAACCTGACATCCCTTTTCTTTGCAATGGCTGTGAGCAACCAGAAGGAAATACACCCACTCCTATTACCTCAGCCAAGAATCTTGGCTTTAGGTATCTACATTTTATTAGTATGTATACATCCTTGTTGGGTCTTGTCAAGTAATTACCTTGGAAAGATAATTAGCTTAGTCTCCAATTGCCCTTGATGGTGTCCTGTATTTCACACACCTTGAATTCTAAAGGAAAGCTGTACCCACTGTCTAGAGAATAGATCTGAAAGCAGATGTCTTACCTCCTGCCTACCACTTAATCTCCACTCATTCATGTTAAAGGGTAAGAAGGTTTCCATGAAATGCAACCTTTGTCTCAGGCTCCCAGACTCCTTCCATCCCTGAGCCAAGTGTTCTCTATCCTATTAGCTCAACTAGGATGACCAGGTCTGCATATCAGAAAGGAAGGTGGGACAAGAGTTGTGGGGGGACAGGAACAACCATTTCCCACACCAGAGAGAGCTCTTGTGGGTGATAGATGTTGTAAATGTGTCTTCTCATTTTATTCTCCTCATGAGTTTGCATAATAAGGGATTTTTTTTTCATATCTAAACTTTAAGGAGGTTAAAGCCCTTGGCCAACATCACATGTGTTCATGTGAAAAAGGCTAGATTTAACCTAACCCTAATTGAAAGGTGTGGACAGTCTGGGGGGGAAATCTCATGTTTTTCCCATACCTTTTGATTTCAAGCATTTTTTAATTTTTGTTTTGTTCTTACTATTTTATGTGCATATTCTTTAAAGAACATTTTTTTTTAATTTTATGGCAGAACTTTCAGTTAGTGTATTCCTCAATATCTGGCACTCCCACAGGGAACTGCATCACCAACCTTAGTGTTGGGTTGAGACGTGGCTCAGGGGGTAAAGCACTTTGTGTATAGATGCCTACAGTGAAACCATTTTTTGCCAGACAGGACAGCACAGTTGCACACATGGACTAACAGGGGCTAGCACTGAATCCACAAGACTTTCACAAAATCAAGTCAGCCAAAGTAACAGCACGGATGTTTGAGGGACTGATAAAGTTTCACCCATATCCCATATTCTAGGAAATGCTGACAATTGATGGCTGTTGGGAGAGGAAGAGAAAGTTTTCCACAAGGATGCAGGCCCTGTGAAGCTACTCATGGCCCAGTAGATAGTCCATACCCAAACTACAGGCAGTAGCTCAGTAGACTCAGTGGGAAGGAAGCAAGCAAGCAAGCACACAGAGTTGGGAGTTATATGCTGAAGGAGACAGGTGAAGAATTGGAAATGAAGGAATGGAAAGTGTGTTTGATCAATATACATTTTATGCATTATGAATATTAAATAAAGTATTTTTAAAAATGGCAGCTGCACCAGTGAAAGCCAAGGAGCTTCTGTGCCTTTCACAGCGTATTGGGTAAAGACTATGAATCAGCAAACCTGAGCATCAATCCTAACAGCCCCAGGAGCGCACAGTCAGCAGTGAGGGAGACGTGGGGGAGGCTCCCCCAAGGAACAGGGAGATGGCTAGCACTCAGCCTTGGCACCACCAAGAGAAAGAAGAGACAGGAATATAAAATGGAATGTCTATCACCCCCAGTCACACGGGAGGCTTAAATGAAACAAACAACAAAAACAAAACAAAATGAAAAAGAAAAGAAAACTAGCAACAGCAGTGACACCCACAAAAGTGGCAAAATTCTTTGCTTGAGGTATAGGTGGTAGCCCAGATCTCCAGGTGAGAACTCACCTTTTCCTCAGAGGTATGAAAGAGGGGTGAACTTTTCAGGCACTGTTTTAGTTTTTTTCCTCTACTGACAAAAATAGACACCGCTCTAAGGAAAAGGCCAGTGAGCAGAAATGATGAGATGAACCAGCAGGATGACCAACTTCGTGTTACCATGGTCCGTGATGACTTGGAAGGCAGATGCAAAGAAAGATGATAACTCCGTCCCACTCATCTGTGCAAGAAAATATGCAGCTCTAACCAGGGAAGGATCATAAGTTGTGATGCAGGATATTGTTGCCCTGCCAATTAAGGTCGAAGTCTCACAGAGAGTCTTCTAGGCTCTCTGGATGCAACATAGAAGAGTCCCATTACTAGCAGGGCTTCCCCTCCTCTGAGCTTAACTCCCATACAGGAATGTCACATAGCCTTGGTTAAGATTACAGTTTCAACTTCCTTTTTCCTGAGATTCCTGGAATGCCTCTCTAGGCTGATAAGGCATCTCAGTACCTTACACCTTCAGCCAATGACCTTTGCCCATCATGGATGTTTTGACCTCCATCCCCAAAAGTATATAATCCTTAAATGACTCCAAGTAAAGCAATCTGTCTCCCCCACAGTTGGTCCCAGTGTGTACTGCACAAATCCACAGGGCTTCTGAACCCACCCCCATCCCCAAACCCCACCCCCATCGTCTGCACTCTCTGTTCCATTTGCCCTTGTAGACTGATGTCCACCCACAATCCCCAGGGCAGAGAGGGTCACAGGATATCTGAAAGAGCTTCCAAGGAAGAAAGATGCCAGGTCCTTTACAGGCCATAGGTCAACTCATGCAGAACTCTCCAAAATCTTTACCAGAACTCTACGCTGCTTAAAAATAATTTTTAAAAAAATCACAATTAAAAGTAGTTCAGGGGATTGGTAGATGACTTATACAGAGCCTGCTATATAAGAACCCGAATTTGATCTCATAACATATTTTAAAAACTTAATGCAGCTGCCTGTTTCTGTAACTTCAGCTCTGACAAGGGATGGGGCACAGACACAGGAGAAGCCCTGAAGTTCACTGAACAGCCAGCCTATAGAGTCTGATGAGCTCCAAGTTCCCTGAGAGAGTATGTCTCAAAACCAAGATGGAGTGGGATAAAGGAAGACCCTCAGCATTGACCTCGGTCTTCCACCTGCACACACACACCACACCATCTCATACATATGTGAGCACATAACACACACACACACATGTGCAAATACAGAAACACACAAAACACATGTACCCAGCAGCTCAGAAGAGAAAAAAAAGAACTCACTGACAGAGTGGATACTCAAGCAGAATCTATCTATACTGTTAGGACAAATGGGAATTTCGGTTGTCTGTCCATGGTGCTCATAAACAAAATCAGAAGGAAATGATGTGTTATCACAAGAATATACCTCAACCAAATGAGAGTGCTAAAGGAGAGCCAAAAGGTCAAAGTTATAAATAACCCCAAACTTCACAAAAACATAACATAGAAGAAAATTCCCCAGGTAGTAAGGACACTGTGCATCTGGTTTCTGTAGGTTTACAGAGAACATCAACAAGACCACAAACAAGATGGTAAAGGGAGAGGCTGAGATGAAAATGGAGATTGCAAATACAAGAAAATCAGTCACCAACCATAACATCCCACGGTGGAACATCTGAGTATAATAGACACAGCTGAAAACAATTACAAATATATGAGAACATAATCACAGAGGGCACAGACAGAAAAAGACCGATGGCCTCAAACAATGAAGAAAAGAGACGGGAACAGATGGGAAGAAAAGGAAAGAAAAGCAAACAACTCAGCCTAAGGCATATTATCATACCAAAATAGAGAATTCAATAATGGCTCAGAAAATGGATTAAAATATATAGAAGAGAGACCTTTCTTGAAATAAAGTAAAAAAAAAAAACAATCTATATTCTAAAAATACTCAGAATGTTCCAGTAAAAGGTAATAACAGTGAGAAAATTATTAGAATCATAGTTAAGTTACTGAATTCTGAGACGACAAGAAAACTTCCCCATATATTTAGTAAGAAACAAAGCCATCAGGCTTTGGCTTCCTACTCCCCAGTATAAATTTTAAAGAATTAAGTTTACCTACTTTACTTCTCTGTTGTTGTGGGAAGCACCATGACCAAAAGAGAACTGGGGGCGGGGAGGGGGGGGTCATGGTTTGTTTTGGCTTACACATATCACACACAGTCCATCATCAAAGAAAAACAGGGCAGAAACTCAAGGCAGGAACCTGGAGGCAGGGACTGAAGCAGAGGCCATAAAGGAGTGCTACTTGCTGGCTTCTCCCCATGTTTTCTTATATAGCCCAGGACCAATTGTCCTTGGGTAACATCACCCACAGTAGACTGGGCCCTCTCACATTAATTATAAACCAAGAAAATGCCCTACAGACTTGCCCACAGGCCAATCATATAGGCAATTTCTCAATCAAGTCTCTCTTTTGGCAGGTAATGCTAGTTTGTATCGAGTTGACAAATCTAAACAGCATGGAACTGGATCCTCCTACATCTACAGATATCTGAGTTTAAGAAATTCTCACCCAAGATTTTCTTGGCCAACTGGGGTGCTGTGCAAGTATAAACAAACAGTTACCTCTGCCATGAAATAATTAAAGAATTAGAACCCTTGGAGGGTATCTTACACACATACACACACACACACAAACTTTCCAGTTTTTTTCCTTAGTCTCTTACAATGAGCCTATGAAACACTTTTAAGAATATTAAGGTTATTGGTATCCATAACAACAAACTTAATTCATGGACATGATCAATCTGTCAAGATTTTAGCTTCTTAGTATGACCCATTCACGTTTGGAAGACCATGGCAACCTCCATTGATGTCAGTCATGTGATACTCAGCCCCACCACCTTGCCTCCTCCAGTCACTCTGCAGAGCATCATCAGCAAGGACTCAGCTATTTCCAGGTAGAGGAATAGTCTTTCAATCCTGGGCTGTCTTGTACAAGTCTCACGTGGGTCCTGCCTGAAATCAAGCCTGGCTTTAGAGACCCAGAAATTAGCTCTCTCAGTGTCTTAGGGAACTTGACAAACGAGTCTGTACTAGGACTTTTCATATCCTTTGAAATTATGCAGCCACTCTGCTTATCATATCTGTGCCTTATAAAAGATGATGTATCATTTTTAAAGTCCTTTCCTAGACAGAAGTCCCTCAGTCCCACCTCTTTCAATATAGCATCCCATGTATCCCAGGCAGCCTCAAACTCACTACGTAGCAAGGATGACTTTGAAGTCCCGATTCTCAGGTGGCTGGGCACATACAACACCTGCTTTCTCCCAGTTTGTTGAAACTCTCCTTTGAGCATGTTTTTCAGTGCTTCTACATGATATGGTTGAATGTGGTGATAAATCAAGAAGAATTCTCCCAGAGTCAAAGAGTACATCTCAGGTTGCCCCTGAAGCAGAAAGTGAGAAAAAAATAAGTATATTAAAAAACCCATTACTAATTATCAAATCTCACTTTAATTTTACAGTCCTCTCCCATTGGTGAATGAAATGTAGATTATACAATTGCCTCTGAAATAAAAGAAAAGAAAAGCATCGATGGTAAATTTCCATGCACAGCCTGAGTGCATGGGAGCCAGCAACAGTACCTGACAACCACACTGGGCTTTCTGGAGGATTGGACGCATGTGCAATGACCGGATGGACCTCTGGGATTCTTGAAGGAGGGTATGAACTGTTGCACCTAGTCAGCACTAAATCAGAGAGGATGACTTTTAAAGTCTTATTACATATAATGCAACCATGAACCAGTTCCTAATTTGACACCTATCCCTGGGTATAACTCAAGATATGGCTCAATTCTAAATCAAAAGAGTCGGCACATTTTCCAACAAAGTTGTGTTTGGAGAACAACCCTGCCTCCTTCTTTTTTTCTAGAAAAGAGGATCTGATGGTTGATCTTGACTGGTAAAATGTCTGGATTTAGAATCAATCACCCAGGGAATGGATCTCTAGGCATGTCTGCTCGAGAATTTCTAGAGAGGGTAAAGTGAGAGGGACAACAGCTTTGTAGGAAGCACCTTTCAGATGGTGGTTGGGATATAAACAGTCTGAAGAGAACGCAGCACCCATGTGCCTGAATTCACAGCCATCTAACAGGAGATATAGCATGGCAACTTTACCCCAAGAAACAGAATCTCATTCATTTAATCTTAACTGAGGGCTCCTGTATCCAATCAGTTAGGACTTTGTGCAAACAAAATGCCATACACTGAATGGATGATAAGCAAACCAGACTTTGTTTCTCATACTTTTCAAGGTTGACAAGCCCATGACCAAGGCATTGCCAGATTCAATGTCTGTCATCAGGGGTCGCTTCTGGCTGTGCCTTCACAGTGGAAGGTGTGAAGGAGTACTCTGGGGTTGCACATTTACTTAACTTGCTTTAATGAGCTACCACCTACAAATGCCATCACAACGTGGGGTTGGGATTCGAATACGGGAATTTTGATGCACACAAGCATTCGGTCTATGTGTATTTTATATATTGCTAAGTGTAGGTACTTCTTCCTGATTAAGGTTTTGGTTTCTCAGCAGGCTAAACGTTTAGTGAAGGACAAGGCTTGAAAGTAGATCAGTACACTAAGCTGTGACAAGTGACATGACCTAAGATGAATAAAGTTGAGGCCAACTCCCCACTCCCTGCTCTAAGCAGGTGCCCACCTGAAGTCCAGACAAGGAGGGAGGGGGAAAGGTCTGGAAAGCCCTGGAAAGAAGTCTATAGCATATCTCCAGGATATGAGGTGCAATATAACTGATCTTTTATAAAAGGCTCCTCTTTTTATCCGCACAATTAGTTTCCCCCTAACCTGGCATATTGTTCACGTAGATTGCTTCTAATGTGGCAGTACAGAGAAGTTCCCCATGTTTAGCTCTTGAATCAAAAGGCCTCAGAAGTCAGTCTGACCTTCAGCCTCCCTGTTTCCCTCCTCTTCCTCCCAAGAAACAAACCAGAAACTGTAATTTCTCTTCACCAAAACAGATCATAGAAATTAGACTCCCTCTTCCCAGAAGCAATTGCTTCATCGGGAGTGGGGAGGGAGTATTCTGCCCTCTTCTTTAGAGAATCAGCAAGCAGGCTGTGCTAGGTCCACAATAGTGTATTATCATTAGTCTGCACTCCCCTGCCTCATCACAGTCCTGAACAGATAGACATTTCATCAGCCTAAGAATGATGCTGGGTGGTCTTCTCCTGGATCTTAGGTCTTCCTTTCTGAACTCTCCTATGTTACACAAAACTTGAGGTTTGAAGCTATAGAATGGAGACTACAACCATTCATCTAAAACTTGAAAACTATGACATTTGTGCTAAGTAACAACAACAACAAAGCATCCTTTCTTCTGCTGCTCTCTTGCTGGCTATGATGCTTCTCTTTGGCATCAGCTTCCTGCCACATCTGGTCCTCTGTAGCTTCTCCTCACTCTGTCCATCTCCTCCTATTCCTTACCTCTCGCCCACAGACCATCTTCTAGGTGGCCCTGTCACATTAAAAAGCCCTGCTTTGGTTTTGGTTTAGTGTGCAGAATAACTCTGTCTCTTCTACCATTTTTTTCCTTCAAATGATGCCCTGGGAGAAAACAAACTCACTCAATTCCTACCTGCCAAGAAGCCATTGAGGTAGACCTGTAAATGTTCTCTCCTCTGTGATGTAAAACAAAACCATCCTTAGCCGGCAAAAGGCAATGCTCATTTCTCCTGCTGTTTAAAATGGCAAGTTTACTTCCATAGTGCAGAAAAAGGAAAAAGAAAGATTTTCACTAGTCATATGACACACATTTATTCTCTACATACTGAACTTGAGGGATGCCCCCCAAAGAAAGCATTTGTAAACAGTATTCTCTTGTTAAATAGGCCAGTTCTATATACATGTGAAAAGATCTACATGCTTCTTTAGCCACAAATATATTTTTAGATATAGGCTTTTCTACCTTTTTATTGGTGTTATTAATTTTTTGTTCTCTTGAGATGAAAACCCCAAAATTTCAATGTTATCAGTAAGTAAAGAAATCAAGAGTCTGAGGAATTGGCACCTAGAGCTGTAATTTGCAAGCATGTGCTGTCCTACATTGCTATGGGTGACTTGGGGGACACATTCTTGGCTGTGGCCAGAAAAGGCTAAAATGAAGACATGCTTCCTCTTTGGTCACCCATTTTACCTTTATCCCTATACCATCCCTGTCTTCATTTTATTCTCTGAGTACAGAACCAGCAATGGGAGAAATTTCTAGAAACACTTTACTATCTTGGAGAATGGTCTCATCAAATCCAATTAACAATTTGGGTCAGAATACAGTCAAGGTTATAGCTGGCTGGAGAATTTTCTATAGTGTCAGGGAATGGAGATAATCGATTACTGGAGATGAACAGTTCAGACTCTGACTTACTCTTTGCCCCCAAAAGACAGTTTTGCAGGTGAAGTCAATATGAGGCTCAAGGTATGTCCCTTAATTTTTCTCCCCTTCATTAGGAAAAAAAAAACCCTTTTAGCTGATGTATATTCACCTACTGTTAGCCAAGCCCCATGCTATTTTACCTGCAACATACCATTTATTCTGTGCAATGAATTCATGAGAAACATACCAGCAGCTACTAATATAATCTAGATTAGCCTAAAGACTGTTGAACAAACAACTAAAAGACTCCTAAACACTCTAAAAAAAAAAAAAAAAAAAAAAAACAGGAGTGGAAGGAAACCCCACAGGGAGCCAGGAGTAGTGATGGGGCTTGGGGAAGGAAAACTAACAGCACCCACAACAGCCCAGACAGATGTAAGTATTTATTTCTCTGCTGCTCTATGAGAACCCTGAGGATTGTGCTGACCAAGATCCACACTACAGATGAAGGCACAACCGCAGAGCGTCAGTCAGACCATGCTCATCTCCATCCACATTTATGTTGTGGGATTTGAATCTGAGCTTGTCTGGTTCCATTTTACGAAGAGTCTAAAAACTAAGGTAGAGAGCAACTGTAATTAAACAGCTAACTTTTCCAACTCATATTTGAACCCCAGTACCCAAGATTTGCCTGATGAAAAATGAAAGGAAGCCTGGAGAGATGTCTAAGAGCTTTGTCTTAATCAGGGTTTCTATTGCTGCCAGGAAACACTATGATCAAAAAGCAAGTCATAGAGAAAATGGTTTATTTGGCTTACACTTCCAGATCATAGTCCATCAATGGGGGAAATCAGGACAGGAACTCAAGGTTGGCTGGAACCTGGAGGCAGGAGCTGAGGCAGAGGCCATGGAGGGAATGCTGCTTACTGGGAGGCCTTCTTACTGGGCCTGCTTCACATGGCTTGCTCACCATATTTTATAGAACCCAAGACTGCCAGCCCAGGAATGGCACCACCCACCATGATCTGAGTCCTCCTTCATTGATCACAACTTGAGAAAATGCCTTACAGCTGGATTTCATGGAGGCATTTCCTCAACGGAGGCTCCTTCCTCTCACATGGCTCTAGCTTGTGTCAAGTTGATGCACAAAACCAGCTGGCACGAGTTTGTACTGCTCTTGCACAGGACCAAGGTCTGGTTCCCAACACCCATGTTAGGCAGCAAACGACCTTCTGGAACTCCAGCTCCACGGGCTTTGCTGCCCTCTTCTGGCTTCTGAGGGCATTGCACTCAAATATACCTTAAAAAAATAAATCTGAAAGAATTGAAAGAATTTTGGAGCCTGCCTACATACATATGCTCATCTGGCTTGAACCATACGGGACTAAGCTAAGCAGTAAAATTCTCAGATAGGGCCTTTCCTCGCAGTTCCTGAGTAACAATTTTCTGGACAGTTAAGAGCCGGGCGCATGGTCCTAAAGGCTGGCTCTTGCCTTTTTTAGGATGACAGAACATCCCAAGGATTTATATAGGGTATCGCTGTCTTCTCAGCCAGCCCATAGGGTGATAGAGAAAACCACACTGGTGGAAACAATGCTAAAGGCTTGGTCCCCAGAGAGTCCATCACTGGAAGATGACAAAGCTCTTCTCCTTGGAATCCTAGCCCTACTTTCTATGACAAGGCCACCCTCTCTGCGGAGGTGTCCTGTTTCTGCCATGAACTCCTGAGTCAGCCTGAAGACTCCAGCTCTGAAGGTGCCAGCACTGCTTTCCCAGGTGGAGTTATAATTAGCCGTGGGAAAAATCAAACTTTTTTTTTCATCGCACAACTTGAAGAAATCACAGTTCTGATTTTCAGGGGAGAGAGGAGTCTGTGTGCACTTGTGTAATGTCTAGGCACACTCAGGTGTCTGTGAGTGTGCACAGACATATGCATGAATGTGTGTGTGCATGTGTGGTGTGTGTGTATGTGTGTATGTAAGTGTGCATGTGGTTGCGGTGTGAGTGTATATGTACGTAAGTGCATGTGTGTGTGATCTGTGTGTATGTGTATGCATGTATGTGTGTGTGTGTGTGCGCGCACGCGCGTGCGCACACACATGTGGTGTGAGTGTGTGCTTTCACGCATGCTGATTTATACATCTGTGTGCCTTGGTCTCTTGCATTTTTGTCCCATCTTGAACAACTCTTAGAAATCACCTAGCAGATGGTCTGCCAGGAGCCTGCTAAAGCCCAGCATTCCACATTAAATGTTTATGGAGCATCTAATCAAGGATGAGAGACGAACAGAAAAACAACTCAGAAATCCAGGAAACTGCCAAAGCCATTTCTATTTGAACTATCAAGGACATTATCCACACCACTGTATAGCTAGCTAATCACACATTTTCTTCTCAAATGCTAGTCGGTGTATTTATTTCAATTTTACACATGAGACAAATGAGACTCAAACAATAGTCCCCCAAAGCACACCATCTCTAAATGGATAAAAAGAAAGTCACCCCATACCATCACTGTCCCACCTGGAGTTTTGTGTCCTTTAACTTCCTCCCCGCTGCTTACTCCTGTCCTTTAACTGGGAGCTGTGAAATCATGAAACAGCCCCCATGTGCCTTTTCACTCTCCGAAGCTTCCAATGTGCAAAAAATTTAAAAATCATGCGGTGTCCTTCCCATGGAGCAACATTTTTCCCTCTCACACCAATTTTTTAATAACAAGGACACCTGCCATGGAACAAATCCACAGAAACAGAGCAGAACATGAGAGCAAACCCATTCATCAAAGCTTTGACTGCAGCAGCCGGGTGCAGCAGGAAACTCAGTGCTGTGGATGAACACTAAGGCTAGCTAAGGAGTGCAGCAAAGTCTGCCCTGATGCTTACATGAGAGTGGCAAAGACAAGCACACAGCGATGGGGAGAGTGGCTTGGAGGCATTTAGTAGACCTATACATTTCCTCTCAACACACAAGTTAAAATAGGCATGAAGAAAGGAGAGCCTCTAAGTTAAGCTGGACAGACCAAAGGGTTAAGGTAGCCATTCTGGAGACCCTATGTGACGATCACATACTCACACCAGACAGAAACGGGGTCCAGCAGCATCTCACAGGACAGTGAGTTAAGCAGCCAAGAAGAAGGCTGCCTTCAAGCCTTCTAGACGACCCTCTTCACCTCGATGCTACTGACGCCTAGTAAGTCATAATAAAAGTAGTATGGACATCCTGTGACCTCAGCCTGATGGATGCGGTAATGTGGGAGGTGCTGAGGAGCATAGAGAGGAGGGAACAGACAAAGGGAAGAAGCGTCAGTGTGGTAGGACTGTAGAGATGTGAGATCTCCTTCTGTGCCGCTGAGTCATGTCTAGGCTGCAGCTACATTGGTGTCCATGAAAACGTGGCTTTCTGGGTGCGGCTAAGGATAAAGAACTCCTGCCTGAGGACTCTGTTTTATAAAAACTGTATTAGGGAATAGAAAAGCTCAGCTGCTCAAATGATATCAGCACACATAAAAGCACGATGGAAACTCTAGAATGCTGCTGAGCACTCTGTGGATAAAAACTAAGTGTGACCCGTGCTGGAGCTCACTCTCTCCCTCTCTCCATCTTCCTCCCACTCCGGACCACTCTCCCCCTCTCCCTCTCCCTCTCCCTCTCCCTATTTCTAAGAATATTGCCCTAATTAAGAGACTGGAAAATAGGCCGTCTCCTCCCTTTCCTTGGCCTATAGGCACCTGAGCGAATGATCCTTTCATGGGCTTAGTTTCAGGAGATTGGGCATCTCAACACATCTCTTTGCTTGAGCATCAATTATGGACAAGGTTAGGGTTGGAGGTGGCAGATGAACAATGATACATATTTAAATTGTCCTTATACTCAGAACTGCAATTTTTGTTTGTACCACGTTTTCACGCTACAGAACATATCCGCTTCTTATTCCAGAAACACACCAAACAATCCTGGTTCCCAAGTTCTGTTAACATACACTTCAGCTGGGAGTCATGGTCTGGTTTTGGCGGCCTCCTAGCCTGTGCTCTGTCCACCATTCAGCATGCAGGGCCTCTGCAGAGCAGAGTATTTAACCAGAATGGGGACAGACAGCAGTGAGGCCCCCTTAAATTCAAAGCCTTTTCTTTTGTTTTCCAAGTCCTGGTTGCACAAAGTTTTTCTGCCATGATCTGGGTAAACACTGTGCTTGATGGAATACTGCTCCAACCTGGGGGAACAGCTTTGGAAAAGATAAGTGGTCTAACTGGTCATGGTGGCTCATATCTGTAAGGCCAGTATCTGGGAGGCTGAAGCAGGAGGATTGCTATGCATTCCCAGCCAGCCAGCCCCCGTGGGTTGACATGGAGTTGCTCACTTTCAGAGGATGCACGCAAAACAGGAAGACAAGAGAAACAGATTAAAATTGTCCTCATAACCAGTGTTCACATCCGAAAGATGCCACAGTGACCCTCAACAAAGACAAAGCAGAAACTGCATTATCAGTGTCTTCAGAGTCTGGAGTCTAGACTACCCAGCTGACCACAGCACAATAACTCCATTCCACTGCAGGGCCTTTTCTGACCTCTCGATCACCAGCTTGTCCAGGAGGTTACCCTTGGCCTCAACACTCCATTACCCACCATTGTCTTTTAGGTGGTAACTAGCATCCTAGTCTCTATGTTCATGTTTAGTGACCTACTAACTGCCATGGTTAGGTCACCCCAGCCACCCCTTTCCACCCTATGCTGGACTTACCTGTTAAGGTGCTGCCATTATTTCCTGATAAAATCCACCTTCCATCCCACCCAGTGTTGTCATACTATGCAGTATTGGGTGCCTTATTATCTTGATACAATCTTCTGTGCTCAACTTCACCTTCTTCTGGCTTCCAAAATCAGCTCCGTTCTATAAGCTGTTAGCTCAATCCAAGAAGCAGATACTCTCATCTGTGGTGCTGTCCAATCAACCCTCAGCCTGGCCTCAGTGTAGACACACCTGTCTGTAAACACAGCCTGGAAGATGTCTTGCCATAAAGGAAACATCTGCCCAACTTCAGCAAGCTGAGAATCTCAGTCCACAGGACCAGTTTTATAATATTCTCAGCTTCATAGAGTGTTTGGGGCCAGCCTGGGCTACATGATGCCCTACTCAACACATATATATATATATATACATTTATATGCATATACACATACATATATATGTATATATATAATTATTTATGGTAAATCTGTGTATAAACAGTAAAATATAGGTAGGTGCCATTTGATATATTTTTATATGTGTAAAATCTCATTTTATTTACAAGAATGTGCTTAGAAATGAGGTTATAATAAGTATAAAATTATTATTTAGACTCATTTAAATGCTCTGAATTTGAGCCAGTGAGACAGGTTAGTGGGTAAAGGTGCTTGCTGTCAAGTCTAATGACCTGAGTTCAATCCTCTCTTCTCCCCACAGGACTCATGTGGTTGAAGGAGAGAATGGATGCCTGCATGTTGTCCTCTGACTTCCATACATATGCCATCACATGTGTGCTCCTAGACACAAATAAGAAACAAATATAACCTTTGTTGTTGCTGAATGTTAAATGGTACAGCCATGAGCCAAGTCAAGGTATTGACTCCCTGCTCTGACTCACTTGTCTTTTCAACAGGGGGCTCCTGACACACTGACCTGAGTTCCATGCTCATGCCACCTCTACAAGAGCTCAGCTCACACTGTACAGCTGGCCACTGGGAAAAAGAGTAAATCTAATTGTCCTGGTCATTTCCCAGTCACCAGCACAGCTTGAAAATTAAGCCTTCCTGTTCAACCCCTTGGCCTCACATCTGGCCGTGACACACAGTATGCACCTTGGAAATGGAATGGCTGAAGAATTTCACAGAAGCAGGAGAAATGTATTAGGCTGGGTTTCAGGCACATGATGGGTAGTTAATATATGTGTGATAAACAAGAAAATGAATGACTGGCCCTAGCAATCAATCATGTGTGACGTGGTGTTCTTATAGGATGTGAGTTATTTAATGCCCCAGGATAAACCTTGCACCTGTTAAATTTCTCTCCTACCATTTTGTTTTTCCAATGATGAGACCTATTTACTAACAAGAAATGTAGGAACCTGGATTCAAGCTTGTGCCCCTTCACATGCAAGTCCCTTGCAGAGACACCGTCACACTGTGAGCTTCTCTCTTCAGAGGCTGTCTCCCACCAGTGTAGATGACAAACTCTGGAAGGATCCTGAATGTCCCCTCATAAAAGGCAGATTTGACGATGAAAACTGAGAAGAAGGAGAAATGCTCAGGTATTAATAGCCCATTGGTTGGTCTTAGCTACCATGTGTGGCTCCATGGGACCAGGGATACCTGTGTCACTCATTGTCACAGATTAAGTGTTAAGAAGTTGTGCATATAGAAGTCCCTAGGAAAATCTCAGCTTTATCAATTATAGCCAAGTATCTCTGATGGCACCCTGTAAGTCCATGGTAAGTTCCTATTCTTTTATAGGTGACAACCATACAGCATAGGGTGAGTGAACTTTTTCCACAATCAGTGGTAGAGCTGAGACGTAACAGATGCAAGATCTTCACTATTTAGATTGGGCCATGAGTGTGGTAGTTTGAATGAAAATGACTCCTAAAAGGCTCATGTTTGAATGTTTGGTCCCAAGGTTGTGGAACTGTTTGGGAAGGATTAGAAGGTGTGGCCTTGCTAGAAGAAGTGTGCCACTGGGCACAGGCTTTGAAGTTTCAAAGGCCCATTTCATTCAAGTTAGCTCTCTCTCTCTTTCTCTCTGTCTCCAACTTGTGGGTAAGGTGTAAGCTCTCAGATACTTCCTCAGTGCCTGCCTGCCTGCCTGCTGCCATGCTCCCTGCTCCACTGGTCATTGACTCACCCTCTAAAACTGTGAGCAAGCCCTAAGTAAGCTCTTTTATAAGCTACCTTGGTCATGGTATCTCTTCACAGCAATAGAACAATAAGCAAGCCAATGATTAACTGTCTTCAACAATGATTAAATATCAACAATTAGGAGAAAGAGAAACTGTACGTAAGAGTCAAATCAAAATAACCAGAACCCTCAGTAAGCAAAGTAGAAGATCTGTATCTAGGAATCTCTTCTGACAGGACTTCTGTAGATCCAGGCAAAGCCCACAGGAGAAAGTTGTTACCTGAAGCACATGAAGAAAATGTATACAGTCACCAAATGTGATGACAGAAATGGTCCCATGTTGATGCACAAACTGTTGAGTTCTCCCTACTTCATCTACTGGAACACCCACGCTTATACAAGAAATTCAACATGTTAAAAGATGATTCCATGTCTCAGGTTTCAAACATATTGGTCATCTACTTGTATTCTGAAGGGGCACT
Source organism: Mus musculus (assembly GCF_000001635.26). Classification (NCBI taxonomy): domain Eukaryota; kingdom Metazoa; phylum Chordata; class Mammalia; order Rodentia; family Muridae; genus Mus; species Mus musculus. Next base: position 104,529,604 of record NC_000075.6, on the reverse strand, counting down.
CAACAATCAAATGAACTGTTACCCAACACCCTTGCCGTCCAATCAACACACTGTCATGAGAACCAGTTCAGTTTCTTTCTTCCCTTTTCAAAACTGCCTTCTAACCAAGGAGAATACTAAACACTAATTCTGAGTTACTTGTATTCTGCTTCAAGAGAAGTTTTAATGTAAAGACTATTTGATTGGGGCTGGAAAGGTGGCTCGGCTATTAAATGAACCTGAGGGTCCCAGGTTCAGGTCCCAGGCCCTGCATGGGAGCTGAGACATGTAATTTCAGTTCCAGGGGGATCTAACTCCCTCTTCTGGTTGCCTCAGATACTACATGCATATGATGCACACATATACATGCCAGCAAAATACCCACATAGAAGATTTATAAAAACCAAGTTTAAAAACCTGAAGATTGTGAAAGAGAGAGAGACTGTCTTATTCTAATAATCTAAACATTGTTGCTGGGAAAAGCCAGCCACTGTGGTCTAGGTTTTTACATATGTGCAGAGAAAGACATATTCATCATTCCAATGGTCCCTGAGCTGCTGCTGCTGCTGCTGCTGCTGCTGCTGCTGCTGCTGCTGCTCCTCCTCCTCCTCCTCCTGCTCCTGCTCCTGCTCCTGCTCCTGCTCCTGCTCCTGCTCCTCCTCCTCCTGCTCCTGCTCCTGCTCCTGCTCCTGCTCCTGCTCCTGCTCCTGCTCCTGCTCCTGCTCCTGCAGCTGCCACCCAAGGTGCCAGACTGGGATAGTAGATTGACTTTATAGAACAAAGGTTTCAAGAAAACAAGACTTGACCCGTGTCACTGAAAAGAAAATGAAGGGGAACATGCACTCATTGTCTCTGGCAGCCTTAGAAAGTAGAGTTCATATCCAGCCAACAGAACTACCTAGGCAACAACAACAACCTAGCCAAGTGACCTAAGGAGAAATCTCAGCTACTCCATTATCTTCACCTACTTAACAGTCTGTCTAGCACTTGATCTCGTAAAAATCAGAATGCATTGGTATCACATTGCACCAGCAATGTACTTGAGAGCTTGTGGTGGGAGAAAGGACGCCTGTTCATTGAGGTTTGGGGGTGTAATGTCCCTGGCTTTGCAGTCATGAAAACTTCCGGATGTAACATCCTCTAAAGATGCTTTACAGAAGAGTGTCTCAATCTCAGCACTTTTGACATTTTTGGCTCAGTCAAGTCTTTGTTGAAGAATCATCTTTATGATATAGAATATTTAACATGATCTCTACCCTCAACTCAGTACCTTGGTTGAAATAAGAAAAGGCACCCACAGACATTGCCAAATGGACTCTGAATGTGGAAATTTCCACTCATTACAAAACGCCGTAGTTCAGTCGATAAAGTGTGGATTCCTTAAGAGAGAGAAATCTGTAGAAAGTACAAACTCCTGCTCTTCATCACAAATTCTGTAATGCTATTCAACCTGAGACTATGTAAGCCTCTGATAAAAAGGAATACTTGAAATACCGACTTAAAAGGCTATAATTAAGCAGGGAGGAAAAAAATCTAATAGTGTCTGAAGCAAAGCGAATAGAAAAAAGGGTGGGGTGTTCACGAACATGGATTTCACATAGCTCTCATGAATTATCATTTGCAGTCTAGAAAAGAGTTCATCTAGGATGCTCCAGGATTGAAAGGAGACAGGATGAATTATTTCCATCCATCCAGGCAGCGTTCAAGGCTCCAGCTGTAAGACCCAAGCAGCAAAGGGCAGCTGAACTGAAACCTTCCCCAAGGGAGCTCCTCTCCCCAGGGAACAGATAATCCACCCACTCTGTATGATTGCATGTCACCCTGAAATTTCTAGTTCAAAAAATTTGAAAAGAGAACCATCAGCAATTAGCTGATTACTTCAGTCCTGAGAATCCTTGACACCCAAAACCTCCAACACCTTCATCTCCCAAGAATGGGTCTGAAGTTCACAGTAGTCATTCAAAGCTCCCCAGGGCAAAAACAAGGATGGTGCGGGGTGAGCATATGTTATTGTATCAGATCTGTCTAGTTCAAATCCCAGTTCCATTATTAATATGCATGAGATCTCTATAAAATTAATATCTCTTAACTATAGTTTTGACTTCTAAAAATATAAGAATTGAAACACCTACATTACTCAGTGGGTCTCAAGATCAAAGAGTTCATTTTTTTATAAAGTCCTTGGCATATAGATGGTTCTCTGGCAAATTTAGTTAATGTTATAATTATTGTCATCAGTACAGTTACAATTAATAGTAGTTATTGTTATTACTGATGCTGCTGCCAGAGGAATTATTTTCCCTCCACAGCACAAAGGCTTTGTAAGGCTGCTTCAGCTTTGCTTCATCTTACGTGGATTCTGACCTTGCTGGGGCCATTGGTATTGCAGAAATCCTTTCCAACTCAGCTTTCCCAACTGCCGTTCTCCCAGTTACATCTCCCAGGCATGTTAGATGAAGCCTTCTGTCGACATATCCTTTGATCCATCCGAAACGTTCACAAACTCCTCACTGCCTCTGTTTTAAGTATACTGTCCCCCTGTGTTCAAGGTCAGCACATCCTCCTGGCTTCCTGCTACTTCCTTGGTTTTACTATCTGAGTTTTCTTTCCATTCTTCTCTGTTTTCTGAACTTCTAAAACTGTGATGTGCCAGAGTTGGGACCCTGGTCACTATGTTAATTACTTGTCTCGTTGTTGCAACAAAATACTCAGCAAGACAACTTTAGAAAGGAAGGGTTTTATGGTTCCAGAGAGCACAGTCAGTCTATCCTGCCTAGCAAGCTATGGCAACAGGAACAGGGGAGGCTGGTCACATGTCCACAGTTAGGACGCTGAGAGCCCTGATGTGCATGCCCCAGGTTACTACTCTTTTTTTTTTTTTCCCTTTAATTCAGTCCTGAACACCTACTCAGGGAATATTATCACTTGTTTTCAGGAAGGGTCTCCCACCTCAGTTAAACTAATCCAGATGATCCCTCATAGATGTACCTAGAGATTCATTTCCATGACAATTCGAATCCCATCAAGTTGACATTCAAGATTAACAATCACTGTCGCCTCTTTCTCTCTGCTTTCTTTCTCTCTCCTTTTTACGTTGTCTTGAAAATTTCATCTAGTCTCATGGATTTAAGCACTCCACATACACTTTACAATTTATGTCTTCAGCAAAAAGCTTTCTATTAATTCCAGGATTCGGCATCTGGTTTCTGCTTACCTTGCCCTGAATATCTCAGCGATGTTCCCCAGCCAATGTGCTTAAAACTTAACTGGTTTTGTCTCTCAAACCCACTCCATCCATCCATTACAAGATTTAACAGTCCCAGCTAATAGTGTCTCCATCTTTCCCGCTATGGAGGTCAAATTTTCTGGAATTATTCATGGCATCTCTCTTTTTATCACTGCACAGCCTCAATACTCATGTAAAACATAATCTCTTCTCTTTCTATGCAGAGTCCCACCTGGACTTCCTGATTCTCTAATTGTCCTCTTACAATCTACATTCATACTTACTCTCCATATACACCAATCAAGTTGTGTTACTCCACTGTCAGAATGTCCTGCAGTGGTCTCCTCTCCTACCTAGAAAAATAGCTGGTTCTGTTACAACCAGTGATGACGGGATTGTAAGCTGGCTGCTCCCCTGGTTTCATCCCCCACTCTGCAACCATCCTTTGCTCTCACCAGTCTCTGTGGGCTCTGTGCTATTCCCACCAGACACACTCCCACCTTGAGGCCTTTACACCAGCTGGTCCCTCTACCTAGAATACACTGCTCCCAGATTCTCACACAGCAGACTCTGACTCCAGCCCTCATTCAAATATCATCTCTAGAACAAATCTCGGCCCCTGAGCACTTTGTTGAAACTGCATTCTTTCTCTCTCCTGCCTTTAGTAATTCCACTCTAATTTTTCCTCAATTATTACAATTATTCAATTGTATCACATGATATAATTACCACTGTGTGTGTATGTGTGTGTGTGTGTGTCCTCAAAATGCATGTAGATTCCACTTCACTCCAGTCAGAATGGCTAAGATCAAAAACTCAGGTGACAGCAGATGCTGGCGAGGATGTGGAGAAAGGGGAACACTCCTCCATTGTTGGTGGGATTGCAAGCTTGTACAACCACTCTGGAAATCAGTCTGGCATTTCCTCAGAAAATTGGACATAGTACTACCAGAGGATCCAGCAATACCTCTCCTGGGCATATATCCAGAAGATGTCCCAACCGGTAAGAAGAACACATGCTCCACTATGTTCATAACAGCCTTGTTTATAATAGCCAGAAGCTGGAAAGAACCCAGATGCCCCTCAACAGAGGAATGGATACAGAAAATGTGGTACATTTACACAATGGAATACTACTCAGCTATTAAAAAAATGAATTTATGAAATTCCTAGGCAAATGGATGGACCTGGAGGGTATCATCCTGAGTGAAGTAACCCAATCACAGAGGAACTCACACAATATGTACTCACTGATAAGTGGATATTAGCCCAGAAACTTAGGATACCCAAGATATAAGATACAACTTGCCAAACGCATGAAATTCAAGAAGAACGAAGACCAAAGTGTGGACACTTTACCCTTTCTTAGAAATGGGAACAAAACACCCATAGAAGGAGTTACAGAGACAAAATTTGGAGCTGTGACGAAAGGATGGACCATCTAGTGATTGCCATATGCAGGGATCCATCCCATAATCAGCTTCCAAATGCTGACACCATTGCATACACTAGCGAGATTTTGCTGAAAGGACCCAGATATAGCTCTCTCTTGTGAGACTATGCCGGGGCCTAGCAAACACAGAAGTGGATGATCACAGTCAGCTATTGGATGGGTCACACGGCCCCCAATGCAGGAGCTAGAGAAATTACCCAAGGAGCTAAAGGGAACTGCAACCCTATAGGTGCAACAACAATATGAACTAACCAGTACCCGGGAGCTCTTGTCTTTAGCTGCATATGTATCAAAAGATGGCCTAGTCGGTCATCACTGCAAAGAGAGGCCCATTGGAATTGCAAACTTTATATGCCCCAGTACAGGGGAATGCCAGGGCCAAAAAGGGGCAGTGGGTGGGTAGGGGATTGGGGGGGTGGGTATGGGGCACCTTTGGGATAGCATTGAAAATATAAATGAGGAAAATACCTAATTAAAAAAAAAAGCATGTAGAATTCGTAAAGCCATTTTGTTCACTGACATTTCCCAACTACTTGGTAGAATCCATAGGAGCTATTTAAGATGTATTTGCAAAAAGAAGTGGAGAGAATGAAGGGAAGAAAAGAAAGGGGGAAGGGCAGGGCAGTGTGAGACAGTGCAGCATCAAGGACCAGCATCTTGCAACAAAGCACTCTCTGGACCTCAGTTTCTATATGGAAAGAGAGTGCAAGAGTTGATAACCTGGACCCGAAGGGTCTAACAGAGATTGAACCGCCAACCAGAGCACACACAGGCCTTCCTCACATACTTTACAGTTCTACAGCTTGCTCTTCATGTATGACTCCTAACCGTGGGGACAGGTTGGGAACAGGGGCTGTCTCTGACTCTGTTGCATGCCTTTGGATCCCTTGTCCCTAACTGGGCTGCCTTGTCTAGCCTCAATAGGAGAAGACACATCTAGTCTTTCTGCAACTAGATTTGCCAAGGATGTTTGAGATCCATGGGAATGGGGAGGGGAGAGGGAGAAGGGGAGAGGTGAGAGGGGAGAGGGGAGAGGGGAGTGGGGAGAGGGGAGTGGGGAGAGGGGGAGGGGAGTAGGGAGAGGCAGGGACTGGGAGGAGAGAAGGGAGGGAAAGATGCAATCAGAATGTAAATAAATAAATAAACACATAAATAAATATGGAAAAGCTGAAGCAGATGACAGTAACATACTTGCCACTTCTATATTCAGGGATTCTGTGAATTATGTGAAGCCGAAGGAGTTCAGAAAAGATATAAAGAACATTTGGACTTTATTACAGTGCAAAAGTCTCCTAACAAGTAGGAAGGCTGCTAGACTGTGGCTGAGCCACCTCAGCCCTCCTCCAGATGACACTGATCTTCTGGATGCTGGTGCACCCATCACCCCACCCCACCTCCAATGCACAGGCTACACAACCAGAGGCTTCTTCATGAGAAGCCAACACATATGTCTCTGCCAAATTTAGAGATTATTACTCCATGAACCTTGGTTAGACTGTAAGGGTCACACTTCTGCCTTGACCTTACTCCCTTGGTATCTTTTGTTTATAGCACCATAAAAAAATCCCCTGCCGAACTTGGTAAGCAATAAACTGTGCCCATGATGGATGTCAGCAAAGGGTCCTATGAGCGTCTCTGCTCTTGGATACAGGGTCCTTGAAATGAACAGGAATGTGTCTGTTTTTCCCACACCAAAAGAATAAAATACACTGTTCTAAGAAAGTGGTAGGTGCTAAGCCAAAGGAAACCTGAGGTCCTAGTTCTGTGGGACCCTTGCTCATGTTGCAGGGGAGATGGAGAGCTAGCTGTGAGGGAGAGGTCAGCAAGATGCTATATCAAAGTATATACTATATCTGAAGGAAGATGTGTGGGAGTCACCCAGGGAGGAAACTCCTCCAGCAATCATGCAACTGGTCTAGTCTTATTTCCTTTTTTTAAATCTGACCTTCTATATCTTCAATGCACACATGTCACAGAAGGCACATGTAGTTTAATAAGACACACGAATGGACCGATAATTAGAAAAAAAGGAGCAGCTCAGCTGGTGGAGCACCTGCTCAGTGTACACAAAGCCCTGGACTTGATCCCCAACACCACATGAACCAGAGATGGTGGCACATGCTTGTAACCTTAGCATCCTGGAGGTAGGGGTAGGCGGCTCATATATTCAAAGGCATCTACACAGCAAGACTGAGGACAGCCTGGACTCCATGAGACAGTGTACCAAAATGAAAGCGTGTGTGTGTGTGTGTGTGTGTCCAAAACAAAGAAGCACTTTTTCCTGAGAGTGTTCCCAAAAGCTTCCCACAGGTTAAGCTTGCTCTGGACAGTGATGATGTAGCCGACACCTCTGGCAAAGTCCAATCACTGTCACACACTCCCTGTGAGGACAATTCCTGTTGCCTGGAATGCTTCTCTACAGAGACAGCTCCTCCCCATCCATCATGACTCAAACAAAATTTCCTCTATAAAAACTTTCCAAACAGCCCCCCCCCACACACATACACATTTTCTTCTCTGTAACACGTCAATATTTGATACATAACTCAGTTAGCCAAGCCACAACTGTCTTGAAAAAAAATAGGCTTACTCTAAAAGTGTTTAATCATAACTTCTTATCTCATTATTGACACATGCTAAATATCTTAATGTACCTGATGATTGTAACCATAGTAATGAGAAATAAAGTATATTTCCAGAGCAATTGCTAATACACATACACATAGCCATTTTGCTTTAGTATTCAATATTGGCAGTTCTCACTTGCTTAAATGTAAGGAATTTACATGTATGTGTGTGTGTGCATATACATATACATATACATATACATATACATATACATATACATATACATATACATATACATATACATATACATATACATATACATATACATATACATATACATATACATATACATATACATATACATATACATATACATATACATATACATATACATATACATATACATGTGTGTGTATAATATAGATAGATAGATAGATATATTGGTTGTATATATTAGATATATAATATATATTTCAACCATCTAGAGATACAGATAGAGATGATGATAGATGCCGCAGACCCTCTGGGTCCCTGTGTCTGTGTGGAACGGGTCTCTGGGGCAGGTGGGCAAAGCGTTGGATGAATTGACAGACAGATGCACACAGGAGAGGTTTGTAGAATCTGAATGTATTAGTCAGGTCGAGCATCAGACTTTTATAGTACAGAAAATACAAGGGGTTGGAAGTCACATCAGGCAAGGTACATTGAAGTTTACCAGATACAAAACAAAGGAATGACTTTGAAAGGAATTGCAGGAACCAGGTAAATGTTTACAATAAAGATAAGCAGTCCTGCCTAGGATCAGCCTAATGACAGGCAAGAATTTCACACTTTAGTGTTAATAGTACCAGGGGGTTCTGCTCTTGGCAGGCCTCAAGAATAGTACAATGTCACAGACCCCTAAATTCCTAGGCCTTGCTAAATTCTTATCTTATCTGGAGAATCTCCATTTGTCAGGAGAGTATACCAACTTGCTTTTGGTATGCAATGTAGCCTGTACTAAAGATTTCTATCTCAGTGAGATTCCCTGGCTCTTTCTACAGACCAGTTGAGCCACTGGCTCCGTCTATTGTAATGCTTAATTAGTTACTGAATAGGTTAACTTCCTTGCTGCCTTCTCACAGGATTCTAAACTTGGTGGCTTCTGAGATTTTGGAACACTGGGGAAACTGACAATAACAGAATTAATCTTATGAGGCATTTATAATAAAATATTAAAAGAGAGCTTGTAGATCCATACACCAGACTAACTTGGGAAAAGAGTATGAGAATGAGAGTGCCAAAACTCCAGGAGGAGAGCTTCCTTGAAACTCTTTGCCTCATGAGTGGCTTTTAGGCATCACTGCCTGTCAAGCTGACTTGACCGGAGTGCCGTGGCAGATAGAGATAGAGAGATATATAGTTGAAAAACAAAATTTCCAGACAGCATAACACAGTCACAAAACTCCATGGTTTTCTTCCTCTTCTTTACATATACTGGCTTTACCTCCAACAGAATATGCCTATACCTATATCTTCTGGGTATCTAGATGTGGAGATAACATGGCAGCCACACCAGTGCTAGATATTTTTAGTGAGCTTTCAAGTTTCAAACCTTACTTTGTGTCGCTACTGTTCTGATCGTGGGAGAGAGGGAAAGTGCAAAACATGCAGTCCAGCTGGCTGCAGAATAATGAGACAGCTTAGCTCCCAAAGCAGATCGAAGTGCATCTTCCTCCGGCCAACAGAGGTACTGTGTGTGGGTCCAATCTGCATACATGGGATCTCTTTAGTCCAGTCTCCACAAAAAGCAAAGCATTCGCACCTCAGGAAAGATACTCCTAAAGAGCAGGGTTCAGCGGGTGCACCCTGCAAGAGGGAGGACTGGAGGTCACATGCTCAGAATCCCATGAAAAGGCCAGGCATGCATGTGGCCCACCTAACTCCAGTGTCAGGGGATTCCTGGAGCTAGCTGGCTAGCTGGGCTAACTTATAGATGGCCTCTGGGTTCAATTTAGAGACTCTGCCTCAGTATATAGAGAGTGATGGAAGAAGATGCCCACAGTCAACCTCTGGCCTGCTTATGCATGTACACATATGTGCATATGTACCTGCACATACACACATGCACATAGATACATCACCTACCATATACACATTCAGAAGGCACAATTAAAGACTTGATCATGGAAGTAGACAAAATCAAACTAAGAAATGTCCCTTCCATCCTTGCTTAAAGGGTCACTTATTAAACATATCAGGCTCTATGGAGCACGCATGTCTATAGGACCTACTCAACCCTACTGTCATAGCTCAAAGGCAGACAAGGCATTACAGTAACAAAAGGACTTGACTATGTGCATAAAACACAGTTTCTACAGGTAGTCATTGGAAGTTTGTAGACCCCTGCTCTAAACCAGTATTTCTCCAATTATTGTGTGCACAAGAAGCCTGGCTAGACTCCTGATTTGGGGTTACTCAGGCAGAAATATTTTTAAATTGAAAATGTGTATGATTTAATGTTTCCTTAAAACAAACATATGACTTTCCAAACTTGAGTCCAAACTTGATAAGTCATATGTTTATATTGCTTAGCATAAGGCTAAGCTTATTTTTAGTGGGAAAAAAACGCTTCATGTAAAGAAAGATAAAAAAATACAAACAAGTTAAAGATATGGCAAAACAAAAATGAGTTGGCAGTATTTAAACTGCCCAAGCCTTCTGACAATGTATGAGCTGCTGTGACATCCCACCCCTGACACAATTTGCCCTCAAATCATCTGTCACTGTTGCCATTATACTGAACCAATGGGAAGGCCACATCAGATCTCCAGACACAGCTTTCTGTCTGGATAGGGCCAGTCCCCACAGATCAGTTCATGAGAGAAAGCCATGTTTAACTTTCCCAACTATCATGTGACAACATCTATGGCTTTATTTGAAATAAATTGTCCATGATGTTAAAGGAAGAGAAAACTGGACAACATGCTTCTCTTTAACTTGAAAAACTACTAAGCTATAAAGCATTTGCTCAAAAGAAACCAGAGATGATTGTTAAAAATTGCTATTGAATGCTAAGGGCGAAACAGCTTCTTATGCATAATTTTGCCCCAGATATGCCACTTACAGGTGTCATGGTTCATAGCATGTCACATGCTATGTGTCAAGTTGAGGGAGTAAGAAATGGCCAAGGGGATGTAAGCTTTTCTCTCTGATCTCTTCTGGATATTCAAGCCTTTTGACAGCTTCTAGGGCTCCAGCTTGGCTGTGCATAGAGACTTTGGTCCTAGGAAAGCTGTGCCTCCTTCCCTAGGGAGATTGGGGAACCTTCTGTATACCCTCAATGGGGTCAAGGTTATACAGAGCAGAAGTGTTTACACTCAGGAACAAGAGGCAGTGATTCAAACTCCAAGATGGTTATCAAGCTCCAACCTTGTAGAAGTGTGGTAAATATTCAAGATAAGCTTGTAAAAGCAGTTAAGAGCACTTGCTATTCTTTTTTCTTACAGAGGACCTGGGTATAGTTTTCAACACCTACGTGGCAGCTCACAACTGCCCTTACCTCCAGTTCCAGGGGATCTTCTGGCCATCTTCTGGCCTCCTCCAGCACTGACTGTGCATCTAGAGGCAAAACACTCATGCACATAAGATAAAATATAATACATATTTAAACAATGTCTTAGACCTTATATCAGTTACTTTTCTATTACTGTGATAAAACACCATGACTTATAGAAGAAATTATTTATTTGTCTTAGGGTTCCAGAGGGATAAAAGTCCATGATGGAGGAGCAGAGGCAACAGATGGCAGGAACCCGGTGGTGGGAGTAGATGCTGAGGGCACACATCTTCAAACCAAAAGCACAAAACAGAGAGAGACCATTAGGAATGTTGGAAGGACCAAAGCCAACATCCAATGACATGCCTTCTCCAGCAAGGTCACATCTTCCAATCCTCCCCAAAGAGATCCAACATGGGGACTAAGTATCAAACATGGGAACCCGTAGAAGACATTCTCATTCAAATACCACACACATTTTCTGTGTAGGGTCACTGGGGGTTTTGTTGTTATCCAGGCAACCAAGAACTGATTCCAGGGTGGACTCTGCACCATCTTGAAATGGTAGGCAGAGCACAGAGCTGTAGCACTGGTTCGGTGTCCGCTTTTCTAATAAGCAAGATTTTTTTCTCAATGTGTTTTGTATTTGGTCTTTCCCAGGATCCATCTTGCTTGGGTTTTGTTTGTTGTTTACTTGTTTGGTTTTGTTTGTTTGGAGGGTAGGTGGTTTTTTTAGTACTCTGTATTTCATCTATTTATAGCAACACAGCACACTTGAAGCAAATGTTAGAAAGTGTTATCTTTATTAAAATCGCTAGCCCTTTCTGTCCATTCGTAGGAAGAGGGAACAGAGATACGATAGAAATTTCAAAGCAAATGAACACTCAATCGATTAACGATTCTTTTCTCAGAACGGGAGGCTTGACTTTATTATAGAGAAACAGAAGCTCTGTGCTGAGCAAGACTTGAAAAGACCAAATACAAAACACATGGAGAGAAAAATCCTGCTTATCGGAAAGATGGACACTGAACCGGTGCTTCAGCCCTGTGCTCTGACTACCACTTCACGATGCTCCAGAGTCAACCCTGGAATCCATTCTTGGTTGCCCTCTGTGGCTTCTCTAAGATGGAGGAGAATTACATTTCTATTGTAGGAAGCCATTTTCAGATTCCCAGCTATTCACCATATTTGCCTTTCATAGAAGCAAAAGGCCCAAAGTTACGAGAGCTTTTTACGGTGGGATAGTATAGTTTTCTTTTCACCATGATAACTAAGTATAAAGAAGTTACCTCTCTTCATCCCAGGGGAGGATGAAGATAACCTGTGCTCTACCATCCCTTGGTGTGGTTCCAGAAGGTTCCTTTCTTTTCTTTTTTTTTTCACTCTATAATTTTTTATTACATATTTTCCTCAATTACATTTCCAATGCTATCCCAAAAGCCCCCCCACCCTCCCCCTAACTCCCCTACCCACCCATTCCCATTTTTTGGCCCTGGCGTTCCCCTGTACTGAGGCATATAAAGTTTGCCTGTCCAATGGGCCTCTCTTTCCAGTGATGGCCGACTAGGCCATCTTTTGATACATATGCAGCTAGAGACAAGAGCTCCGGGGTACTGGGTAGTTCATAATGTTGCACCTACAGGGTTGCAGGTCTCTTTAGCTCCTTGGATACTTTATCTAGCTCCTCCGTTGGGGGCCCTGTGATCCATCCAATAGTTGACTGTGAGCATCCACTTCTGTGTTTGCTAGGCCCCGGCCTAGTCTCACAAGAGACAGCTATATCACGGTCCTTGCAACAAAGGCTTGCTGGTTTATGCAATGGTGTCATCGTTTGGAAGCTAATTATGGGATGGATCCCTGGATATGGCAGTCTCTAGATGGTCCACCCTTTTGTCTCAGCTCCAAACGTTGTCTCTGTAACTCCTTCCATGGGTGATTGTTTCCAATTCTAAGAAGGGGCAAAGTATCCACACTTTGGTCTTCGTTCTTCTTCAGTTTCATGTGTTTTGCAAATTGTAGAAGGTTCCTTTCTATGGTGCTCCTAAAAGATGATTTGATTGACTGTGTATCTGGGAAGGCAAGTGAAAGGCACCCAAGACTTACTTGGATTAGATCCTAAATAACATGTTTCTTGTCCTCACTAAATAGAACTAAAATACTCAGATGGGACATTCGCAACTGTTTCCAGGCACGGTACTAAAAAAAAAGAAAAAAAAAAAAGGAAAATGTGAAGGAGTAAAACAGATCCTGGCTGTCTGCAATAGGGCCAATAAATATTCTGCAAAGTACACTCATTAAAGTATAACTAGATCAGGGGTGAATCAGACAATCAATCTTTTCAAAGCACTGCTGAGCTCATGACACAGCAAGGCAGGACACCAAAGAGTTTGGTTTCGGTGAAGGCAGGGTGGGAAACAGGAAGATAAAACCAGAATGATGAATAGGAAAAAAGGCGAAAGTCAGCATTTGGTTGAGGGGGAAATATCGAAGCCATCAAAACACAAACGAAGCCTAAAACAAGGTAGGATGAAAGGCCTACACCCTGTCCACCAGGGTCAGAGTCTCAAAGGAAGTTCAAAGGAAGTTGGTGGCAGCAACTCCATGTCGTGGCACCTCAAAAAATAAGGTAAGTTAAATATGATGTCATAGCCTAAAGTTACCAATGCACAAAATTAGAAATCACCGTGAGTTAGACTATGAAACCGTAAGTGCTGTCTTGTAAGTGCTGTCTTCTACACAATAATGTGAGCCAGAATGTTTAAGTGAATAAACACAGAACCCTGCAAATAAAAACAAGCATACCGAAAAGACTTAAACTGGTCAAACTAAAGCTGTAGGAATGAAATGGTAGAATCGGCAAAAAGTAAAACAAACTCATTGAAGATATTAAAGAGAAAAAGGTGTTGCTATAGCTGGAGAGATCGGCAAACTAGCAGCAGTTGCAAATCCATATTTAAAACAACTTGACTTATACCTTGCACACTGTGGGAAAAAAAGCTAACCCATAATGGATAATATATCTAACAGTAAAAACTAAGCTTAGTAAAATAATGAAAAGAAAATATACCAGAAAATAATTCTGGCATGTGGTTAGGCAAACATCTCAACTCCAATGTCAAATATTAATAAAATGATTGACTAGTTGGACTTCATCGGAACATGTAACTTCTGCTGTGCACGTGTGAGACCCAGTGAAAGCCACAGAGCACATAATGAGAAGACAGACCACACGCCCAGTGAAGGAGCCACAAGTTATATCTCTGACGTGGGACTCTAAGCCGAGGAACGGAATGAACACACACACAATTCATTAACAAGAAGAAAGTCACCAAAAAAATGAATAACAGATTTGAAACAACACTGCCCCAGATGTTAAACAGTCATCCATGCAAATCATTGCTCGAAATATTTACACACTAGAAAACTGAAAATGAAAGCCACACTGGGGCCTAGGGATGAAGCTCCACTTCTCTAGCATGGTCCCTGGGCTCCATCCCCAGAACAGACACACACCCTCAGACAAACTCCAAGACATGCTACTTCACTCACAGTACGAGAGAAAAATTAAAAATACTCCCAACACCAAGTGCAGGTGATGATACTCGGTGTGCAGTGCTTACAGAAATCCCACAAGGGGCAGCCATTGTAGGAAACAGTTCAGCAGTTGTTTGTAAAGCTAACTGTGCACCTAACTGCGATCCAGCAATCCGGCTCCAAGTATTTCTTACAAGAAATGAAACCATATGTTCTTTCTAAAACCCACATGTTTATTTTTACAACTTTATTCCTAATTACTATATGATAAATACTTCAGTGGATGCATGGATAAATAGAATACGGTACATCCATTCAAGGGTGTGATGGAAATGAAAAGAAATTATTGGTTATTGTGCTGTATTTGTTGAAAGTTCATCCTATCTCTGCGGAATTTACTTGTATATTTTTCTTCAAGCATTGTTGGTCACAGAATATCTTCCTACAGTCTTTATGAGCCTGTGCTGCTATCTCTAGTCTTTCGGACTCTCTAGCTAGTGAGTTTACAAATTATTGGGAGAAAGGTATTATGGTGGTTTGAATATGCTTGACTCATGAGAAGCGGCACGATTAGGAAGTGTGGTCTTGTTGGAATAGATGTGGTCTTGTTGGAGGAAGTGTGTCATTGTATAGGCAGGCTTTGAGGGCTCCTAGTGTAGAAGAGATAGACTCTCTACTAGTTGCCTTCAAATCAAGATGTAGAACTCTCTGATCCTCCAGCACCATGCCTACCTGCATGCTGCCATGCTTCCTGCCATGATGATAATGGATTGAACCTCTGAAACTGGAAGCTAGCCCCAATTAAATGTTGTCCTTTATAAGACTTACCTTGGTCATGATGTCTCTTCACACCAGAAAACCCTAAGACAGATATTAAATTCGCCAACTGTAAAAATGTTAAATGTGTTACATCAAAATTAAGAACATTTTTGATGTGTGAAAAATGTTGTGAAGACAATAAAAACATGAAGTACACACTTGGGGGTAAGACTTGAACATGAGCCACACACTAGGAGATAAATAGAGAACTATAGATTTGGCAGGGATTCTGTTTCCAGAACATACAAAGAACTTTCAAACCTCCAAAGTAAAATAATAAAAAGACAAAACAAAACAAATTAGATTTGAGTCCCACTCCACAAGAAGGAATTTATATCTGACCTGGTCAAAATCTCATAGCTAGGGAGATCATAGGCTCTAGTAGGGAAGCAACAATGGTTATTTTACAAAATGGAAATCATATGCCTATCTAAGTTTCATCTAAATAATTGTGTTTATGCCCTCAGATTACTGCTCCTGTCGGCTTTGGTTAGAGATGCTGGTTTTTGTAATGGGCAAAGGTAACTACAGAGACTCATGACTTCAAAATGCTAAGAATAAATGACTAGTAAACATCCATTTCTAAATAAAACATCTGAGGCACACCCTCCAAGGCTCCAGAAACATCAGAGAAGCGATCATCTGAGAGCTGGAGGGAGCCAGAGAATGGTGTGGAACCCTGTTGTCCAGGCACGACATGGCCAGTGCACGCTTGAGCCACGGCAGCTATCATTAACTGCAAATCTGAGAGGCTGGGTGGGCTAATCAGGAGAGCTCACCCCTGCCTGAGGATTTATATGAAGTTGATCACTGCTGAGCAAGGGAAACTTTCTTCACTGTTATAGCCACCGGAGTTATCCATATATCTGTAATCACTTCTCACACATGTGCTGTAAGTAACCATGATGAAATGCATTGGATCTCTCTCTCTCTCTCTCTCTCTCTCTCTCTCTCTCTCTCTCTCTCTCTCTCACACACACACACACACACACACACACACACACATACATTTACTCACAAAATAATATAATAATAATAATAATAATAATAATAATAATAAAACTAGAAAAAACAGAAAGGGCCTAGTTGAGAAGAAAAAGGAGGATGAGAGGGTGGGGAAGAGGTTAATTGTGGAGTGAATATAATCAAATACATGATGTACATGTCTGAAAATACCATAATGAAGCCCATTATGTATAATTAACATATGCTAATTTTAAAAACGTTTTAAAAGCTAGAGAATAGGCAGTAGACATGAATAGAAAGTATGCTGAAGATCAAACTGTGATGTCAAGCACATGAATGTAGATTCAGTACTATTAGTTAACAGTAAAAAATGAAAATTAAAACCACAATGAGAACATATTTTCATATATATTCTTACATAATTTTTGTTATTTTAAGACTTAAACCTATCATTTTTAAATTTTTTTCTCTTTCCTGTCCTGTTTCCCCCTCCCTTTCTTCCTGTGAATTTCAGGAAGGCATTTTCTAGACCTGGAAGGACATGCATGACAGGAGTCTAGCTAGCATGGCTGTCCTCTGAGAGGCTCTATCAGCAGCTGACCAAGAGAGATGCAGATGCTCACAGCCAAGCATTAGACAGAGGTCGGGGACAACTATGGAAGAGTTAGGGGAAGGATTGAAGGAGCTGAAAAGGATGGCAACTCCATAGGAGGACCAGCAGTGTCAACTAACCTGGAGCCCTGGGAGCTCCCAGACACTGAGTCACCAACCAAAGAGCATACAGGGGCTGGTCCTAGGCCTCCCCCACTCCCCCAGCACATATATTACAGAGGGCTGCCCTGTCTGACCTCAGTGGGAGAGGATGAGCCTAATCCTGTAGAGACTCAACGCAAGGCGGGGTGGGGGGTGAAGAACACTGCAAGGGGAACGGGAAGGGGATATATATATATATATATATATATATATATATATATATATATATATATCTGCCCAAATATATAAATAATGACTGCTCAGTCCATTTTTGTTGCTTGTGTGTGTGTGATGGCTTCAGAGCTAACCAGTCTACATTGGACAACCAGTTAGGGGACCCATCCCTGGGAGAAGCTAACTCTCCTCTCTGCAATCATGAGTTCTTTGTCCGGAGATGTAAATCAGTGAGATTTCCCCCATTCAGGTTTACCATATCTATTGATATTGCTATTGTTACATCTTGATTACAACCATTTCTACAAGAGACGGGTTCACAGAGAATGTCCTGTTATTCTGGCTCTTACAATCTTTCTGTCTTCTCTTCCATTTTTTCACTCCTCTCCCACTTATTTGCATTGTTTTGAAGGATGGATGCTCTTAGGTGCATGTGTGCGTGTGCGTGCATCTCTTTGTCTGTGTATGAACTTAGGTTAGTGATTGCTCTGAATGTAAGGATATAGTCATAATTTACCAATCTGGCAATACGAATACTTTATTACCTCTGGTGGGAGGTAAGAACCTTGGCATCACTGAAGTCCCTTTATGTCCTACACCACATAATTGTCTTAGATGTTACATTCCTAAGAGCTAGAGATGGAATGCACCCCAGCGGGAGAGAGCATGCTTAGCGTATGGGAGGGCCTGAATTCAATCTCCAGCATACAAAATAATAGCAATTACGTTTGAAGGCATTGCAAACCACACCAAAAACATTATAGTTCTAACTTTCAGTTATCAAACATGATACAACGAGCAGCCCATCGTGCCTGGCCCCTCCATAGCTGTTGCTTTATTACTGATACCCAAAGACCCATTCCACTGTCGCTGTTCTTTTCCTGTCTGAAGAATTTTCTTGGATAATACTCTCATACCGGTTCTGCTAAAGACAGATTTCATAGTTTCTTTAGTTTATCTTAATGTGTGGGGACATTTAAACAGAATAAATGCTTCTGGTCCCTTTTATTCTGTTGAAATAATACAGTGCCACTTATGACCAGACTCCCTGGTCTCTGAAGAGCTATTCGGTGTTGGGCCGACCACGGGTCCCTTTCAGCATGTTGGCATCTGAAAATGCAGCTCTATCTATATTTACCCCATTTGGAGTTTCATCATCTTTTGCCTGGCTATGTCTGTATTATTTGCAAAGTTTTAGATTTGAGAGGTTATTTCTTCAATTTTTTTTCACAATCTTTCATTACAAAATATTGCTGAGAATGGTGGGAGATACTTAGCTCTCACCTCACAGATGCTTCAGGCTGTGTTTAATTTAATATTCAGCTGCATTTGTCTCCTGTGTAGCGATTTGATCATATCTGTTCATTTCTTTTTACAAAGCCCATATATCCCCTCTTCTTTGCTGTACCTCGGTTACTGAGCCCATCCAGTTTTCAAATTATTTTCAATGTGTCACTTTCAGTTCCAGCATTTCAGTTTGATTCTTCTTTATATCTTTCATTTCTTCTCAGAGAGAAAAAACATTTTTGTTTTTTTTTTTTGGTTTTGATAAAAACTTCCTTATTTGTTTACCATTTGTTTCTAGATCCAGCTAGAGAAGCTAGCTCCTGAGCTGCAGGGTTCCTTCTGTCTGACCTCACCATGCTGGGATTAGAGGCATGCTCTAGGCTCTTACATTAGTGCTTGTGATCTCATTGAGTCTTCATGCTTGTGCAGAGACACTGTTGACACCGAGCCCCAAAATACTTACACTTATCAAGGGTAAATATCCATCTAACCGAAAGATTCCTTACTGTTCAACTTCATATAGTTGGATTCCATGTTCTTGGATTCAATGAACTGTGGATAAAATAATGTCTTTTTTTAAATGTATCCATACTGAACATGAACATACCTTTTGTTCTTTACCACTTCCTAAACAGTGCAGTGTAACTATTTGCATGGCAGCTACATCATATCAAGTATTATAAATAATCTAAGATTACTTAAAATGCACAGAAGGATATGCGTGGTTAACATGTAAACACTACAGTATTTTATATGTGAGATTTGTACATGTGTACATTTTGGTGTCTGTGGGAGTCCCTGAAGTTAGTCTCTCATGAATGTCAAGAGATAGCTATAGATGCTGTCGGGAAGAAAAGTTTCATAATATATAAAAACAGAACAAAGGCAGAATATTACATATATTACAGGGATGGATTTAAAATATGCTCTAGTGTGCATCACTGCAGATAAGTCTTTTTTAAATTAATCTCTTCCCATCCAGGGCTCAAAGGACATTGCTGAAGAATGAGCAAAAAGAGTGTAAGGATTGGAGGAGAAAGAGGAGGAGGAGGAAGAGGAAGAGGAAGAGAAGGAGAAGGGAGAGAGCTATGAAATGTTGACTTAAGGGCAAGACATGGCTGTTGCACACATCAGCTCACAGCAACCTTGGCTACCCACACAAGACCTGCACAAAACAAAGCCATTCAAAATTCCAACATGGGTGTTCAAGGCTCTACCCTTGATGGAGGAGACAGTGACAGTGGATGGTTACCAAGGAGAGATGGTCACTTTCCTTTGGGGGCCATGGCCACAAATAGGTTGCCCATGCCTTAGCAATTGACCATATACCATGTATATATAGGTAGCACCCCTTAGATTCATGGAGTTATTGACAATAAACCAAAAAGACAAAACATTGATTTGATAGGTAAATGGATAGAGAACACTAATAGGGAGAGCTGGAGAGAAGTAATGATGGATGGATATGATCAAAATACATTGCACAAATGTGTGATGTTCCTAAGAATAAATCAAAAATAGTATTAAATAGTGTATGCTCTATACCTTTATGTTCATATGCTTGTACAAAAAAAATAGAAAAATTTTAGAGAAAAAATGTCAAGCCCTTAAGAGTGATTACATTTGTGAAGTATATTTTACCCCAAAATTTTTATGGACAGTTATTCTCTTCAGTTTTGTAATGCTACATTAACTTTAAAAAAAAAGCAAAAGGAAAACAATGTCAGCATCTATCACAAAACAGTGTCAGCATCCATCACAAAACATTCTCTGAAGTCCCAGGAGTTCAGAATGCAAAGATGTAACCTGAGTTTACTCCACTCACAGGGTTTTCCTTATTCCTGAAGATGTGTCAACATCCCTTCAAAGCCTGGAGAGACACCCCAGGAGGCCTAACTACTGAAGCAGAGATGGAAATCCACAGTCTCTGGATCTGGATTTGCATCTCAGCCTCCAGTGCCATAGTAATGATGCCTTGTCTGCCCTTTTCTCAGAAAACTTAAAAGTGTATCGAACTAGAGGCTGAAAACTGAAAGCCTGTGACAGCAACAGCATGCAGATTTTTGTCCACAATCACGTTATTTAGTTTGCTGGTAATATAATATCATCTTCACAGGGAACCCTTTTTTTTCCCACTTAACTTGGAAAATATCCATTCATCTAGCTACTCTATCTACCATACTACCCGGGACCTGTATGGCATCCTGGGATAGCAAACTTAGGGAGGGGCACAGTACACCACAACCACCGCCACACACCAGAATACTCTAGGGCCTGTGTCCCTGATCCCAGATAGGGACCTCCAGCCTGGCCACTATCACATCCACCCATATATATCAGGACTTCAAAGTACCCTATGTCCTGCTCCCACAGAGAACTGCTACTCCTACTGAGACCACAACCTCTGTCACAAAAGGACCACCTGTGGAAGCCAGCAAGCCTTCTACAAACTTCCAAAGATTGGTAGCAGGTGTCTTATAAAACTACAGGAGATTCTTTTTCTGGACTAAGAAGCTGCTCCTATCCCTGACAACTTATGACACCCCATTGGCATATCAACACAAAGTTCCCCCAAGACTAAACCTGAAGCAATACTCAGTATTGCTTCAGGCAATATCAAGCAATATTGTTGATAACCTGACAAGTTGGAGTAACAGCAAAGACTGAAACAGCAACTCAACAAACGTAAGACTAGTTATTCATACTAAGAAATACCCCTAACAATCTAACTCCAGATGCCAAAATGCCATAGTAAAAGAACAAAATACATAAACAACCAGTACAATATTAATTCCCTTGTTATAATGTTCTCCCAAGAAAAGCAACTTATCTGAAGCACACAAAAAAATGATTTCAAAATACCAATTATAAATATGTTCAAGGAACTCCAAGAGGACATGAATAAATGCCAGAATTGAGAACATAAAACCACAAACAATAGTTGAAATAATAAAAACAATTAGGATATTAAAATATAATTTAATAAAAGAATATGGAAGAAAAGCTAAACAAACAAAACTCAAAATGAAAACCTCAGAAAGTCAAGCAAAAAGCTCAAAGTAAAGTGTCATGAACATATGGGATCAAGTGAAAATACCAATATCATGTTTTATTTAATGACAAGGTAGAGAAATTGGATCGTTCAGTCAAAAAATGTTAAGTAGGAAAAAAAAACAGGAACAGGACATGCAGGAACTCTGGGGTACCATGAAAAGATTAAACCTACTAATAAAGGGATATAGTAGAAGACACCTGGGTCACAATCACAGAACATATTTTTAACAAAATAGAAGAAAATCTCCCACATCTAAAGAAAGAGATGCCTATCAAAATATAAGGCTCATAGAAAATATGAAAGACAAACCAGAAAAGAAACTCCCAGGTCATATAATACTCAAAATACAGAATGTAAAATAAAGAAAGACTATTGCAATCTCCAAGAGAAAATGATCCAATCACATAAAAAGATTCTTTAGAATAATACCTGATTTTTCAGTGGAGACTTTGAAAGCCAAAAGGTTTGAATTAGTGTTCTACAAGTTTGGAAAGACCATAGATGCCAGCAAAGACTATTATACCCAGCAAAACTACCATTCATAATTGAAGAAAAAAGAAAAACTTTTCATCCAAAAAAAAAAATATGGAATTTCTGGAAACTCAGTCAGCTCCACAAAGGATACTAGAAGGAATACTTCAGCCTAAAGAGAAGATTAAATGCACCCTAGAGGGAACAAGGAATAAGTAAACAATTCCAGAAAAGTTAATCAAAGGTAGACTAAGAAAACAGCTATACAACAACAAAATAATAAGAATTAATAAATATTGTTCAATAATAACTCTTTATATTAGTAGTCTCGGTTTCTCAGTGAAAGATACAAACTAAGAGACTGGATTAGAAAACAAGACCTATACTGTGAATACTCCCCAAAACATACTTTACCATCAACAACTATAACCTTAGGGTAATGGGATAGAAAATGTATTCCAGGCAAATAGAACTAAGAAACAAGCAGCTGTAGCTACTCTGACATCTGGGTACTGTTGAGAAAGAAGGAGAGAAAGAGAGATAAAGAGAGAGACAGGGACAAAGAGACAAAAAGGGCTTTCTTTTGGGGTGTGACCATAGTGACCCACCCAGCTCCAGGGCAGGATCTACACTTATGGGTATTTGACAACACAAATTGTATTCAATAGGCTTTTGTAAAAAAAGAAAGAAAGATGACCCAGTGTTGGGAGATCAGGGAGGTGGGAGGACTGAGGAAGAGGGAGTATAACTAAATACATTACATGACATTTTCAAAGAATTAATAAAAATAATACTAAACAAAAGTCCTTACAACAAGGAGTCCACATGATGTAAGAGGATAAAGTCCTTTGATTTTGTTTAACAATAGTTCCTTTCTTTGTGTGCTCTGTATTTTTAAAAGTGAATTTAAGTTAAATAAATGTGACTTTAGGCAGTCTAATGAAGCAAATCATAGAAAGAGCCCTGATGTGAGTAAATTGAGAATTTGTACTTGTGAGCTGGAACACAGGAGTCTTTGCTCTCCTCTCCCTAACAGAATACCTATAACCATTCCCACCTCGATTTCCTAAGGCTTCTGTGTTAATATCCCTCAGAAGCCATTCTCTATCCCTTCTATGACTTGCATAACTAGGCTAACAGAATACATGTCACCTATCCAATGGTAAGAATACGAAATAGTCCCTTGTCACCCACTCCAATATACCTATGTAATCCCATGTGCTTAAAAACAATGAAAAGAATGCCAACTTCCTGTGGCCTCAAGAAGCTTGCACCTTGTCCCAGCCCTGGTATAGGTATGTAACAGATCATATTGTTTCTGGGAAATATATGTTATACTCAAGAGTTTTAAGTATGGAGGATCATGTGATATACTTTCTTAGCTGTTCAGAAATGTTTTAATTCAGCCAACTAAAGTGACAGTCTTTTTGAAGAGCTGTTGGTAGTTTATTCCCTGCCTCAAAACATTCTGCTTCAGAGATAATGGCTTGCTCTCTACATGACAAATCCACTATTTGGCTATTTAACTAGGAACTTTTAACTGGAAGTGGCAAAGAACGAAGAAGTAGGAAATGAACTTTAGCAGAATGCAAGGCATTGGTTCTAGAAGTTAAATTTGAGAAGTAAATTTTGTTTCATTTCAAGAAGAAACCAGTGCTTAAGCTGATTAAGTAAATTGACCAAATAGACAATGACTGGGACACCAATTAAACTCATGTCTACATGCAAAATTTCATCTTGCACCATAGTCAAGACTCTAGGAGCTCGGCTTAAGCCACCAGCAGCAGCAGCCGTGGCAGAAGCATCCTTTGAACTTGTTGGAAATGTGAGAAAAGTCCCACCAGACCTTGGAAAGCAGATACATGTTCTAAGAACCTTCTGGGTGATTCTGAAGCTGGTTTGTTTTTGAGAACCACCACAACCAGCCAGAGCAATTTACAATGAGGGAGAGTCCATGTTTAAACAGTGTGAAAGTAGTTTACAAACACGTGTTCGTTCTTTAGAAAAGATTGGTAGTGGAGCAGAACAGTCTGAGATCAGCATGCTGGTTATTGCTACCTAAACTTTGCTAAGAGGACATTTTAAGGAGTTTTTCAAATTATTATTTTGTTTTACATATTTGGGTTCTGTTGCCTGAGTATATGTCTATCTGGAACCAGGGAGGCCAGATGAGGGCATTGGATCCCCTGGAACTGGAGTTGCAGATGGCTGTAAACATAAACCCCATGTGGGTGCTAGGAATAAGACCGGAGGCCTCTAGAAGAGCAGCTCCTTCACAGAGCCACCTCTCCAGCCGCACTCAGAGCTCATTAAGTATCATCTCGTCTCACACAGAGAAGGCAACTGTGTGAGGTGATAGATGTGGGCACTTGTTTAATTGTGATCATTTCATGGTGTCTATATGTATCACAACATTGCTTTGCAATTGAAGGTTCTACTATTCCCAGTTTTACTTCAATAAGGCAGAGAAAGAAAGGAAGAAGAGAGAGAGGGAGGCAAGGAGAGGAGGAGGCAGGGAGAGAAGGAGGGGGGAGGGAGAGAAGGAGAGAGATACAGAGGCAGAGGCAGAGGCAGAGGCAGAGGCAGAGGCAGAGGCAGAGGCAGAGGCAGAGGCAGAGGCAGAGGCAGAGACAGAGACAGAGACAGAGACAGAGACAGAGACAGAGACAGAGACAGAGACAGAGACAGAGACAGAGACAGAGACAGAGACAGAGACAGAGACAGGAAGAGATGGCTGACATTGGGTGGCTTCCAGCTTGGACACTGAGAGCAACTTGAGGAACAGTTTTTTAGTTACAAAAACACTTTGGGGATGAGAAGTGGAAGATGATAAAGCAGACTTTGCTAATGCCCTGACTGAGGTGGAATAATTCAGCTGGTTTACTTCTGAGCATCTTTTTTGTTTGTTTGGTTGGTTGGTGTTTGTTTTTATTTTTTATTAGATATTTCCTTTATTTACATTTCAAATGTTTTCCCCTTTCCAGGTTTCCCCTCCAAACATCCCCTATCTCCTCCGCCATCCCCCTGCTCACCAACCCACCCACTTCTGCTTCCTGGCCCTGGCATCCTCCTATACTGGGGCATAGAGCCTTCACAGGACCAAGGGCCTCTCCTCCCATTGATGACCAACTAGGCCATCCTCTGCTACACATGCAGCTGGAGCCATGGGTCCCTCCATGTGTACTCTTTGGTTGGTGGTTTACACCCTGGTAGCTCTGGGGATACGGCTAGTTCATGTTGTTGTTCCTCCTATGGGGCTGCAAAGCCTTTCAGTTCCTTGGGTCCTTTCTCTAGCTCCTCCATTGGTGACCCTGTGCTCAGTCCAATGGTAGGCTGCAAGCATCCACCTCTATATTTGTCAGGCACTGGCAGAGCCTCTCAGGAGACATCTATAACAGGCTTCTGTCAGCAAGCACTTGTTGGCATCCACAAGAGTAGCTGGGTTTGGTGATTCTATATGGGATGGATCCTCAGGTAGGGCAGTCTCTGGATGGTCTATAAAGACACTGGTAACTAGATAGCTACCCTACCTACTCAGAAAAGTAATTATAGATGCTCCAAACCACACAAGCGGAACATGTGATTAGAGACAGTTAGAAATCTATCTTGTGCTTCTAGTAAAGCCTCTATGGCATCTCTACTTGCGTTTCTTCCAGTTTATGCCCTTCAAAGTAACTATTAGCAACAGCCTTGCTTTCCACTCTTCCAGATAACCCTTTGGGTTTTCACTTTGAAATTCTGAAAAAACAAACAAACAAAAAAGTTGGGATTTTAAATTCAGTCTTTCCACCTCCTGTCTCTGGGCCAAGGGAGCCGGCCACCTGTTCTTAATCCATTCTTATCAAGTGGAGAAGAACTTAGTAAGTGATGTCAATAGTAACCATGTCTAGAAATAGGACCTGATCCTTCCTGTTACGGAAGCCACAGTAGGCAGGGAAATGGTGGGGACAGCTGGCAGGCAGGGATGGAATCGAGAATAAAGACACAGCAAGTGTCTGCTGTCATCGGGGGCTTTTTTTTTCCTTCCCATGTTTCCACCTCATTAGAACTCAGCTTTGTTGGAAGAGATAAAATAGAAAAATTCAAAGTAGGCAGAAGGGGTTAGGAATGATATTCCAGTGACAGAGGCACAGAGGTCAGCGATAGAAAAGAGCTCCAAGATGGCAGGAAAAGTCAACAGTCCTAGGCCGCTAATTCTCAGGCAGAGACGCAAGGGGAGCAGGCGTGGGGAGCAGGGGTCATGGGGCTACAAAGGTTTTACAGAAACCCCTTTCAGAGGCTAGAGGGCAGAGTTAATGGGAACCAAAAAATCTACAAGGATTCAGGAAGACGGGAGAGAACTAATGACACGTCTGCATAGCAAAATCAAGGGAACGTGTTTGCCTTCTGACTGGGGGGCTGGAAGAAGTACTGTGGGAGCCGAGTAACAAGCTGAGCCCCAGAGCCGCTGTCATTCCAGGTAATCGTAGTTTCAGACACTAATGGACACAATGATCTGCTCGTCGCTCTGTGCTGAACAGAATTACACTGTGGTCTGGTGAGTGAGGAGCAGACAAACGTACGAAAGAAGGAGGCTGCTGTTCTCCCTAAGAGATGAGTGACCTGGGGTACTCATGGGCGGATGTGGGTTCCACTAAACAAGGAGGAAGGCACACTGACTCCATATCTATATCTGGAAACTGGACACAAGGTCAAGAAGTGAGTTGAGAATGCCCCCAAATACGGTGTTGTGAATCTTCTAGCTCTACTTGATTGTATTAGTTTGATGAGAGGGGTGGTGTGTTTGAAAGTGGAAAGGTTATAGAAATGATATTCTGGGGACACTTAGAAAACAAAAACAAAAGAAGTTCAGACTAATGATACAGTCAAAGTTTCCCTAATCTGGTCAGAATTTATACACAGATTATCAAAGACACCAAAGTTAGACTAGTCATTTTCTTTATTTTTTTCCCACTGTTATGGCAGGAAGGTTGATTTCCATTTAGAAAAGGAAGCATCCAGCCCTGGTAGTCTCTAGCACTCCTGCAAAACAGACAAGTGTCTCACTATTGGTAATTTTTTAAAACCAGTGAGAGAGAGAGAACTAAAACACCTACTGTCTTCCGTATAGCACCGATGCCTCAAACTACCAACTGGGTTACATAGCCAGGGGCAGAAGCCAGAGTTGACTATGCACATCTGCCCCTGCACACAGTAGGGCAGTTCTAGGATGTGTCTAAGCACAGTGTGCCCCAACACTTAGCAACAGAGGCAGTGATAGATTACAAGTCTACACTTCTCCTGTAGAAACGTCTACTGGATTATTTTTCTAATGTGGAGGTAACCTTGGCAACTGAGCAAGGACGCAGCAGCAACTGTGAAAGCCACACAGCAGCATATAGGTTCCCAACACTGATTCTGTATATTATCCACCAAGTGCTATTCCTTCCCTCCTGAGCCCCACCTTGTACTGCCCATCACCGCTGCTCCATCCTTCCTTACCAACTGGATTTGTTCAGGTTGGCAACATAGCCTACTAAAACTGCATGACTTTCCAGCACCCCACCCCCAGCCCCTTTGTAGACAGATAGCATGCCAGCGGTGCAGATAGGATCAATGACATCTAGGCAAAAGACTCAATGCCAGTGCCTCTGACCGGATGAAAGATCTGTCTTTCTGACATGGCACTCCACTGCCACACATTATTCTTCCTTTGTATGATGTTCTCCTGGTGCCCAGAGGTCACATAACCATCTTTTCACCAGGAGACTGACAGGAGCGCAAATGGAGAGATACCCAATTAGGATAGAGAATGGGAAGGAAGCATGTGGGTTCTCAGGGCACCCCAGGCTGATTGTGCCAACCCTGCACTGCCAGCCCGTGTGCTTCTTAGTTTAGAGGGACAGACTTCATATGTTAACTTCTCCCAACAGCCTTTCTTATGTTTTCAGCTGAACATCATCCTAATTGATCAGAGCCACCACAGTTCTCATGACTCATTTACAGAGAAGACAACAGTGAAGCCCAGACAACAGTGAAGCCCCGTTGTGGGCAAAGGAGAATAAGAAGGGAATTCTGGAGAGACAGTCCAGAGGGGATGCTATTTGCCTTATACATCAGCATTCTGACGAGGGCTAATGGCGTTGAAAAGATATAAATCGGCGGGGTCACGAGTCCTGTGGGGCACCTCAACCTGCCAGCCTATGAATGTTTGCTGAGCTCTCCTCTGTAACCAGCACTATCCCTCCTCATTTTCTTAACACCATTCTCCACTGGTATAAAGGGGCTCTCCTCTAGGACTCCTAAAATGCTTTGGCAAGGTCTACAGAGAGAAATGTCCTACCCTGATCTCCTGAGAACTGTCTCTAAGTCCGACTCACTCAGCAATCTAGGTGGTAATAGAATACACGTTTGCTCAACTCTTTTTTTTAATCTTATATTGATTGTCATCCAATACAGCCAAAAGGCTGAGAGCTGAACAAGAGAAAAGAGCTGAGTCTCTAGCCCTAATAAAATGAAGCCTCTTTAGGTAGTGAACAAAAGATGGAGCTACTTGGTCAGAGTGACAATAAGGAACAGCTGAGAGCTTGGAAGGACCGGGGGGACCCAGGAAGGGAGCAGTGGGGGTACTGTCCCCAGATGTGACTGTTGCAATGATGAGCACACAACAGCTGTGTGTGCCGGCGTGGAACCTGGAAAGAAACAGGGAAATAGGGGCCTGGGTAAACCAGAGAGCAGTTGGGAAGAAAGTGAGGATCAGAGGGAGTGGAGAGGGGCGAGAGAAGGTCATGGGGGAGGGGATGTTGAAAACAGGGTGCATTTGATACAGATACAGTACTACCAAAAAGTTAAAAGATACACACACACACACACACACAAACACACATACACATCTAAGCCTAGCCAGTGTGGACCACAGTCATGTTTCACAAGATGACAGTTTTAAACTTGTAACGAATGCATATGAATGATAACAAATGTTATAAATGATAGACGTACTTTTTCTGTCTCTCCCCTCACATTGCTGGTTTCCTAACGTCTAGAGTGAGCAGTAAAGTTTGTGGAATTGTTAATTTAGCATCGGCGTTTATGCCCATGTGCCCACCCTCAGCCACCGAGAAAGCAGTGAGATATCCCAGTCTTCTCCTGGCAAAGTGCAATGGCCGTGGGTTTTGCTCTGCCCTCCCAGGGCCCGACTGTATTCACTAGCCTTCTCCAGGGCTAAACTCTCTCTTTTCCACCCATACAACAGAATCCTACCAACTTGTCTCCTCTGTTTTGTTCAAGGTTACTGAAACACCAGAGCCATCTGTGACATACGCTACCGAGCTTTAAAAAGCGTGACTTCTGATCATTGGACTCTAAAAATGCTGCTCTGTGGTGTGCGCGGTACCCAGCGCTCTCTTGACTTCCACACACTTCACCCGCTTCGTCTTCACAGAACAGCTCCCTGAGCCAGACGCTCCCCATCACACTCACTCGGTAGGTGCAGACCGGAGGTATAGCATGTGCGAGACCTGTTACCTAGCAATAACAACAGTTAAATGCCACAACCGGATGCTGACCCAGGTGGTCTGCCTTCAGAACTGGGCCACTTCAATGCTATGCCCCCCCCCCATCCCGTGAGCACTGTGGGCCCTTCTGGACCTCAGATACCAACCACCCTGGGTATTCTTCTTCCTATGTAGTGCTGGAACCCAGGTCTACTCTGTTCTGTGTCCTGAAAGAGGGCTAAACACTGTGGTCTGCATTTCCTTAATTCCTTTCTCTTTTTGGCTTCCAGTTGGGTTTGGCCAATGGACATGACTAGAAGGGGTAAGAAAATGATAAGAAGGATTTATTTTCTGCCCCAATCCTTCTCTGGGTCTCTCCTCGTTTCCCTGCCATGCTGGCCACAGCGGCTTCCTCAGCAGCTTGGGCTCCTGTTGGGTAGCTGCTTGCATCACTTCTACTTGCTGGCGACTCCAGTAAGATTAACTGGTCTTTAAGCCTAGTGTTATCGCCTGCCTTCCATGGTCAACACCTGGGTGTTTTCCAGCCTCTGCCGGTTGCCTGAACTCTGTCCCGCACTTCATTATACTGTAAACTCTAACATGTAAAACTTGGAAGCACATGAGCTATTTTCTTTCAGGATCCTGACTATAAAAACTTCATACAACAAAGATTCCTTTTTTGGCCCAGAGGAAAGGGCCCACTGTTGTGACAAGGAGCTCTGGATAGAAAGGACACGCCACTCTTCCTTTAGTCCATCTTCAAAACAGAATGGCGGGGACTGGAGCAATGGATCAGCGGGTAAAGTGTTGTAAAAGCATGAAGACCTGAGTTCAGATCTCCGAGGCATATACATATAAAAAGCATATACATATAAACCCAGGACTGGGGAGGGTTAGGTGGGGGAAGCAGGGACAGATGGATACCTGAAACTCACTGGCTAAGCAGTCTAATCAATCAGTGGGCACCAGGTTTAAGGAGAGTCTTGGTCTAAAAATTAAGGTGGAGAGTAATACAGGATAAACCTCTAGCCTATACTCACACATGCAGAAGTCTGTGCACTCATATATACTTGTGCAAACAATACACACACACACACACACACACACACGGGTGATGGATTGCAGACCTTTGAAAATGACAAGGACCAACATAGCCAACTAACTTGGACCCTTAAAGGCTCCCAGAGACTGAACCACCAGCTAAATAGTGGGCATGGGCTGGACCTAGGATCCTGCACATGTATAACAGATATGCAGCTTGGTCTTCATGCAGGTCCCCCAACAACTGGAACAAGGGCTGTCCCTGAATCTGTTGTCTGCCTGTGGATCCCATTCCCCTAACTGGGCTCCCTTGTCTGGTCTAAATGAGAGACAGTACACCTAGTCCTGCAGTGACTTGGTATAGCAGGATAGGGCAATACCCCCCCAGGAGAAGAAGAGGGGGAGATGGGGGTTGTTCTGGGGGGAGGGGGTTGATATTGAGATGTAAAGTGAATAAATAAATAAATTAATAAAAAAAGAAAATACCCCAAAAAGAAAATAATAACAGAGCTGATGTGTCAGGGAGACATGATGATTATAAATGTGTCTGCCTTTAATAACAACAATTTTAAGAACATGGTTAAGAAACTGACAACTAAAAGGGGGATACAAAAATTGCCTCTAAAATTATAGCTGGAGATTTTAAACATACCTCTTCCAAACATGACAAGAGGGATAGATTAAAACACTCAGTGATTCAGAAAACCTGAAGAGCCACTTCCCTCCCCCTCCCCCATTCCATCATTATCCATAGCACACCACTGAAGAGAACACAGCTACAATGCCATGTGGGGATTAAATGATACTTAAATGCTAGCACACTGGTGCATAACAGTCAAAGCGCCAAGCAGTAAGAAAGCCATGAAGGTCTGTGTGAATTCAGAAGACGATGTATAACAGGGGAGTTTCTGACATGGGCGGAGCCTCAGAAAAGACAAGGTGTGCCCCACATCCACAATGGTAGAAGTTAGCATCTGATGACTCACTTAGATACAAGTTATGCTTCATTTATTCGGTACATGAAAGTTCTGCAAGCTGTACCCTAACAGCTTTAACACTTTGGAAATGCATATAGTTCTTCAAAAATAAGCATTTTTAAAAGCACAAAATTCCACACTTGCTAGCTTATCTTTGCAGTGGTTCCTGCCCACTGTGCCTGACCAGGTGGGAATCTGAGGGAAGTATTAGCCCAGTACGGCAAATCACAAAGTCACCTGGATGTCAATAAGCAGGGAAGAGATTGAATAAAATAGAGCTTGGACGATTTGGGCTCTCCTAGTTCCTGGCTAGTGTCTTTGCTCTCGGTTCTTAGCCACCCTCCCATGCATCCATGCCCTAGACTGGGAGACTTTGCAAAAGCAAGTGGCTCATGCCTGCATCAGTAGAATGCATGCATCCCTCCCCTTGCCTTTGAGCTTGATCTGGTGTCTTTCTTTGATCAATGATACACACAAAAGGAACTGCACGCCAATTCAAAGCCTAGGCCTCATGCATTTTTGCTTCCCCATTAGTACTTTGAAGGGTGTTCTAGAAGCTTCCGTACTACACCTTTTGTTTTAAAGATTTGTTTTTATTTTATTTGTAGAATGTTTTGCTTGCATATATGTATGTGTGTGTTAATTGTATATTACCAAAATAGAATAGAAAAGGGGATAGTATCCCTTGGAACTAGAGTTAGAGACAGTTAGCCACCATGTGGGGTTTGGGAACACATCCCCTGTCCTCAGGAAAAGCAAGCAGTGTTCTTAACCACTGAGTCATCTCTCCAGCACCCTGTCCCTGAATCTTGAACCTCCAAATGAAATACACAGACTAGACTTGAGATACCTGGACTTGAAGCAGAAATATTCTACAGTTCACAGACAAATGCTTATTCTATACAGTGGAGAATTTTCTTGTAATTGTTCGTTATGCAGCAGTCACTAGCAATACATTTGCCAAAGTCAAAAATCCGGAAACATGAATTATACAATATGTATTACACAAGCAACTTGTATAATTCTGTCTGGTTTCTTGAAGCTGATAGACCAACTTATAGATTTTTTCCAGCTTTTAAATAATTATAATGACAAATACTATAGAAATAATAATTGTGGTAATAGCATTACGGGCTAACTCAGCTGAGCTGGTGATGCTGAAATAGCTGCTAAACATTGTTTCTGGGCGGTGCCTCTCTTGGAAGAGTTCAGCATTGGACTCATCAGGCTACATTAAGGCCTGAATTCATCTTAATTCTTCCCTTCGTTGGGCTGAGGCATCCATCTTCCTCTGCCCTCAGCATTTGAAATTCCCTTTTGTCAGGCTTCAGACTCTGGCCAGAACTCAACACCACTGTCTAACTTGCTCTCAGGACTCAGATTTCGATTGAACACCGAAGATTCTATTGAGGCATATCGCTTGAATAGGGATATCCTTGCACCCTTGAGCCATAACCTAGCCATGGATACCCTAGCCTGGAAAAATGGATCCAGCAAAATGACTAGGAAGAGCCTTTCAGTATGGGAAACCAGAATACTCTTTCACATCACATCTGAAGAGAGAATTAACCCTTCCCTCTCCCCAGGTTGGCATTTACTCTTCTCCTTCAAAGCTACTGTTGTCTTGAGGTATAAGAAACCCAGCTCATGTCTGTATCCCGGTGTCCTTGAGTCAGTCACTGAACCTCTTAATCTTAGTTCTAGATGCAGAGCAAATGCGCCCTGCCTTGGCAAACCCTGGAAGTTCTTTGGCTCTGAATGTCTTAGGAGTACACGGGAGGCTTGAGCAGCATCGGGGACAGCTAGCACATCAATCTTCTGTGGTGGAAGCGCTGTCTGCTGACATTCAGCAGTTCTTGCAAAGGCTTCATTTGCATAGCGGCACTGTCACCGTGCCGGGCCTCAGAGAGAGTCTAGCATCTGTCAAAATAGGGATGCAGTTGAGAGTACCTGACGGGAATCTTGAGAAGGATGCCCAATTTTGGAATCAGACACTCACTTCCCACCTCCAGAGCCACCCGCTTCCTCTTGTGATCAGCAAAGAAAGAAAATGAACTAAGGATCTTGAATGTGGTTGGTTAAGTGCTAGGGGTAGACAGACATTACTTCACGTTACTCTTGTAACAGCCTTCAAGGCCAGAGTTCACAAACAAGGAAGGATGGCGGGGGGGGGGGGGCTTTGCTCAAGAAGATTGACTTAGTCAAAGTCTTGTGGCTGGTAAGCATCAGAGTGCCCAGTTTGAACCTGGGTCTGTTCCATCCTGTTCTTAGAACCCAAAGATGAATGTAACTATACAAGAGTTATAAGAAAACATTTAAGGGCTGGGGGGATGGCTCAGCAGTTAAGAGCACTGACTGCTTCTCCAGAGGTCCTGAGTTCAATTCCCAGCAACCACATGGTGGCTCACAACCATCTGTAATGAGATCTGATGTCCTTTCCTGGTGTGTCTGAAGACAGCTACAGTGTACTCATATACATAAAATAAATAATTGTTTAAAAAAAAAAGAAAGAAAACATTTAAAAAAAACACCAATGCCAGGCATTCTTCCAAAAGTCCGCTGTTGGTTTATCAGAATGGTACAAACAGGAAACAAACCTGTCCCTAGAATCCAACAGCAGCCTTGCATTTTCTCTCAGGCATAAGTACCACAGGCAAGGAAGTTGACTGTGAATAGAAAGATGGACTTCAGGCAAAAACAGAGATTCCTCTCACTGGAAGGTCTCAGCTCTCGCTGAAATCACCCAATATCAGCATTGTGGCTACCGCACAGACTACATCTAACACAGGGACAGTATCATTGGGATAATTTGACTGGAATGAGAGGGGCAGAGTCTTACCCATCTAGACACAGCTGAACACAAAGATCACACAATCCTCTAACGCTCCTGGACATCCTACATTTCTGGACTCCAGAACCTAGGCTGCTCTGTGAAGCTCACCATGATTCCAAAGTGGATTTAGGTCCCAGTGCGGGTACTTTTTCGATTATTAATTATTTGCCTGCTTTCTAACTTTTTAAGGGGAAAAGCCTAAAAGAAACTTTCCATTCATATCAGAAAGGGTGCCAATGACCAAACTGTGGGGCCAGTTCTGCTTTTGCCTTCAAGGTATTCGGGCACCAACCCTTGCACATCAGGATGGAATGAAAGGAACAAATGATGCTCAGGCAAGGCAGGTTCACAGGAACTAATCAAGCTTGAGCGCCACGCCAGGAAGAAATAAGCCTTCTCTGAGATGGTTTTCAAGGGTTACAGCTCTCTTTATTCACAGATAATAAGGGCTATATAAACCTTGAGGATGGGGGAGGACGTTTTCAGGGTACTGGGGTGGTGGGAATGTTTCATTTGCATGAAAAGGAATTCCAGGTGCTTGCTGGACATGTCTTTAAAGGGAGGCTATGTGGCTACCTCAATGGTGGTGGAGGTCGAGGTCACAAGGATTTGTTCTCTGAGGCATGTCGGCCCAGCACAAGGAGGAAGCAATCCTTACTCCTGCCTGTCTCAAGATGAGATTTTTTCCAAGTTTGGATACATCTTGACCTCACTCTTGCTCCAGACCCGTTCCACCACTACCGTAGCCACTCAACACCCCTCAAACCCTGACACACTTGTCCCACACCAAAGTCCAACTTGCCTAACCAGGAAGTTTATTGGGTTGCTTACAAGAGTGTGGATTAAGGGTTATTTACAGGAGTAAGCATGAGTTCAAGGCAGGTACATCACTGAAAAGCCCACCCCAGCATTGGAGTATAGATGATGACTTATAAAAGCTGTAATCTCAGCATTTCCACAGAATTCTCAGGCAGCTTGATGGGTTAGAGAGTCCTATTTAGGTCCGACAGTAATCCTTACTGTTTATACCAGCTCAGGGAGCAAGGGGCCTTGTGAATCTTGTAAGTTTCAGGGATTTCCTGATATTTGGGGGTTGCTTATTTCTTAAGACACAGAGTCTCCTTCCAGGAAGGAACTGTTTCAACTTTAAGGATATTGTCACTCAACAGTGCCTATGGTGAAGGTCGTCACTTCTGCTTCCTAATTGATCATATTTGTCAATCTGGTGAAAGCAACAGAAATCAGATTCAAGGTGTATTTCTTCTCAAATTCTTACTCAGTACCCTGCAAACAAAAGTGTCAAGATGGACTTCAACATCTACTTCTCCTAAAGAGCATCTTACAGTGTAGTTGTAAAATAGAATCCTTGGATATAATCCCTTGGATTGTGTTTATAATCAGCAAAGAGTGAGACTACTATAATATCTTGAACAAGCACATGATTACAGGGAGAAAGATGTCATATTAAAAGGTAAGATGACAAACTGTACTGCAAAGTGTAACTACAGCTGAGTCTCCTTCATAAGCATTCCCAAATACGTAAACACTTTTCAAGGGCAACACAGAGCAGCATTTGCACATCTAACTTTAACAGCATTAGGTAGGTAAGTACATAGATATAGATCGAGATGAGATAGAGAGATGATAGAGAGATGATAGATAGATAGATAGATAGATAGATAGATAGATAGATAGATAGATAGATAGATAGACAGACAGACTCAGCATTGGTTTAGAACGCCTGTCCTGTATGGAACAATACCACTTTATTACTTAGATACACAGCCAGCTCTAAGGATCCTTAAATATCGGAAAATTGCTGTGAATTTTAGAAAGGGTTTTGTTTTAATTCCTTTTACAGAATTAGATCGATAACTATCATGAAGATTCCTGAGAGTTCTCAGAGCACTGTCAGAAATAATCTATCTCTTAAGCATTTTTAATGACTGGGGAAAGCATCCCTATCAGAACATGGCTGTGCAAACCAACCGACACACTAGGATCATTTAGGCTGAAATTGTATTAACTTAGTGAGTTTGATAGCTGGTAGAAAGCCAAGATCAGCGGGTAGGAACATAAGTAGATGTAAGTGCTTACTAAAACGTGAGGACCAGGCAAGTGTTATGTGTCTATGTCGACTTTGCAACAGGATGCAGTCGGATGGAAAACGCAAAGAATTGTTTCCTTAAAAACAAAAACTGAGCCAAAAACATGAGTAGGTAATTCACACGAGAAAAGGAAGCCTCAAAGCTGGCACTGCTAATTCATGTTAGATATGCTAATCAGCCACTTCATATGTAACATCACATGGGTGAGCGTCAGAGTCGTGTGATGCAGGGGATTGACAAGGCTCTACAGGCATGAAAACTGCACGCAGTGGATCTGGAATTATGAGCCTGCGCAGGTAGGCTGTGTAGACTATGAAAACAAGAGTGTATATCCTTCCCTTTCATTCCTTAAAGGAGTCCTTGTCTGGGGACAAAAAGACTATTTATCAGGATTCTGTTTTGGAAACAAGAAATGAATCAGATGCAGCCTAATTTATTCATCATTAGGAAAAGTGGAAAGCTAAATCTCAGCTTCAAACTGTGGATTTTGCCTGGAAATAGAGAGAATAGACTAAATGTGCACAGGGCATGGCTAAATCTCCAAAAGTTAATGCTGAGTGAGTAAAACAAAAATCATAATGAAGGCTATAGTGTTTCATCATATACACACATATGCGCGCTCGCACATGCGCACACGCACACACACACCACATGGACACGGACACACAGACTCATGGACACAGACACACAATTTACTATATTTTCCAGGGATGTATATGTACGCAGAGATATGAGATAGATGAGAGGGGACTGCTCTTCCCTAGTGCATCAAGTCAAGAGTCAGGGATTGTTAGAATGTTATTAAAAGCTGTGAAATCACTGTCAATGCTAATATCATCTTTATTCCAAGCACCCCTTTTAATGCTTATTTTCCCTTTAAATAAGCTAAGATGTTGCAGCAGGTAGCCTGACTCCCTATTGGAAACCTAACTGTAAGGTCCTTCTCCAGTACTCTGTCTGCCCAAATAAAGGATTATCAGCCAAGCAGCCCACACTGGGCAGCTTTCATTGCCTGCAGCAGATGCTTTGAGCACGCCAGAGGCACCTTGAGAAAGCTACGTGATAACCACTGCTGCCGTGGATTGAAGATCCTCGTGCCCATGGCCTGTCTGATAACTGTGATGCTACCAGATGATGTTTGCAGCATCTGGCTGGTGCCTCTGTGACATTAAACAGGAACAATATACCTTGCAAGATGTTGATGGGAGACCAAAACAAGAACAATATACACTGCAGGTTAAGGGTTCTGTTTGCAGCTAGGACAGTTAAGGATAAGTTCCTGTGTGTCCTATTTTAAGTCTTTGCAAGTCAAAGTTTCTATTTGTAATTAACCATGATACAAACCACAGACCCATAGTAACAAGGGGTGGGGGGGATGGCCTAAGGGGAGGCAGAGCTCTTAAATCTTGAACCTTCTCAGTAATGAGAAGGGGAAACAAATTAGAGATCAGGGGTATGTAGAAGAGAGGGACTGGGTGGAGAGAGGGGATGGATGGGACCAAGAGGGATGACTTGGGGGAGGAGGGAGGGAGAGAGCACTAAGAGAGACACCTTGATAAGGGGTCATCTCTGGGATGAGCTAGAAACCTAATACAATGGAAACTTCCAGGAATCTATGAGTGTGACCCTAGCTAAGACTCCTAATGGAGCCTGAACCGTTGTCCTCTTGTAACCAGGCAAGAGTTCCAACAGTGGGATTGGGACAGTAACCCAGCCACAAAACCTTAGACCCACAATTTTTTCTGCCTATAAGATGTACAGGGGTAAAGATAGAGCAGATGTTCAGGGAATAACCAACCATTGACCCAGCTTGAGAGCAGTGCCGTGAGAGGGAGCCCATCTTGACACTGTTAATGATATTTTGCTGTACTTGCAGATGGGTGCCTAGCATAAATGTCATCAGAGAGGCTTCACCCAGCAACTGATTACAGAGACCAGAGCGAAATATTAAGTGGAGCTTGGGGAATCCTGTGTAAGAGGGGGAGGAAGGATAAAAGGAACCAGAGAGGCCAAGGGCACCGCAAGAAAACCCACAGAATCAACAACTAACGTGGGCCCAGAGAAGCTCACAGACACTGAACTGCCAACCAGAGAGAATGAATGGAATGGCGCTAGGCCCTCTGCATACATGTAACAGACATGCAGCTTGGTCTTCATGAGAGTCTCCTGACAGCAGGGTCAGGCACTGTCTCTGACTATATTGCCTGCCTTTGGTTCGCTTTCCCCTAAGTGGGCTGCCCTGTCTAGCGTCTAGGAGAAGGTGTGCCTCATCTTACTGCAACTTGATGTGCTAAGGATGGCTGATATGCATGAGAGGGCTCCTCTTTTCTGAGGAGAAGGGGAGGAGGGGTGGATGAAGGGGAGATGTGAGGGGGGGACTAGGAGGAGAAGAAGGAGGCAATACTGCCATTAGGATGTAAGATAAGTAAATAATTTAAGAGGAGGAGGAAGAGGAAGTGGAGAAGTTCCTCTTTGTCCTGTGTAGGCTAAGGTTTCTGTTTGTAATTAAAGAATAAGTTCCTGTTTCTTTTTCATGAAGTCCTTGCAAATTAAGGTTTCTATTAAGAATAAGCTCTTGCTTCTTATATATGGTGTAAACTGCCTGTGACCCCATTCTCAACCTTAACCTGGCTGCTTCCTCCTTGCTGAATTTTTCTAGCAA
Organism: Mus musculus; assembly: GCF_000001635.26. Classification (NCBI taxonomy): domain Eukaryota; kingdom Metazoa; phylum Chordata; class Mammalia; order Rodentia; family Muridae; genus Mus; species Mus musculus. The sequence continues at coordinate 104,490,687 of NC_000075.6, read as the reverse complement.
TGTATAACAGCCAACACTCACTCCTGTGAGCATCTTATCTCTCCTATAGAAGGGACTTCAAGAAGCCAGCAAGGGCTGCTCTCTCAAATGCTGACATAAAGTGAGACAGCCAGTTGGCCAGTCCTGGGTGCACCTCAAAATATAGTTTGCTTTAACTAGACAATCATAGACTTAATCTTTTCTAATGATTCTCAGATTTAATAGTCTGCTTCTACAATTCACTGGTGAGAATTATCATAGCTGCCAAGGGCCAACACCATTGAAAGTTCAAGCCTAGAGCAATCAGTCTTATACCCAAATGCCAAAAGCAGTAAGGCTCTGGCTTCTAAAGCCTAAAGCAATTGGTCTCTGGTTCTCAGCTCTATAGTTTCTGGGTCATTCAGTCCAGCTGCTAAACTGAGGGCAGGGAAGGATTCAAGGCTTTCAACACAGGGAAGTGCTACCCACAGTGTCTACCAGGTTGAGCATAAGGACCCTAGACACTGGTTGGTAACAGATATCTAATCTGTTAGAGAAGGTAACTGGGAATTGTAGAGTCATGGATTAAAAAAACAAAAGCAAAAATGAGAATAGTTCATGAAAAAAAAATAAACAAAAGTAAAAGAAGAGAAGGAGCTGCTGTGATCATGTGCATGGCCTGAGGAGGTCACGGACAAGCCAGGAATCTGGAGTCCAAGTGACTAGAGTCAGGCTTGCATGGGGTCTAAGGGGTTAATGCTTAAAAGGGATGACAGAGAACTATTGATGTAAAAATAATGACAGTCACTTTGAGTCAAGATCTCACCACCACCAAATGGGTGACCATCAGGGGTCACAGGAAGTATTGTTAGCTGAACACTCAGCCATATTTTCCTACTGTGACCCTACTGAAGAGCTCCAAGCTATACCAAGTGCCCACTGGGACCCTAGGACTATCCCCAGCTCTCAGAGGAAAAGGTGACCAGCACAAATGACTGTTCTATCACAGAAGTCCTGAACGTGCACCACAGCTTAACAGAATAAAGTACGTGGCTACGGACAGACAGGAGAAAGAAAACCTTGGCCAGTGTGAGGAGAAGGCCACGTGTCACAGGCATCTCCATCAGCCCATCGCTCTGCCTCTGCTGTCAATGGAGCTGAGCAATGAGCGGCTGTGCTGTGGATTCCAGGTTAGCCCTAGACTAGGTTGAGAAATTCCAGGAACTACCAACCAGAAAGAGACACAAATCCTCAGAAATATAATTAAAGATAATTATCTTCCTAAATCACCATCCAGACTGCAAGCTTCCTGCTTTGCTCTTAATAGCAGTCAAATAAACAAGCAGATCCATAAATCAGCAGCAGTCACGTCCACTTCCAGCAAGCGGTTAAAAAAAGAAAACCTCGACACGTGAGCAATGTTTTCTCCAACATGAGGTAAAATAGCAACGGGAGGAATTTAGTTGATGTGTGCAAATACTTGTTTGAGGATAAATCAGCTGGGGATTCAGGCTGGGGATCTCAGAGGGGGGAGGTGACAGCCACCAAGACTGATGACCTGAGTTTCATCCCCAGGATTCATGTGGTGCAAGGGAAAAACTGATTTCCAAAAATTGTCCTCTGACCTACACACTCACACACACACACACACACACAGAGACAGAGACAGAGACAGAGAGAGGGAGAGAGAGAGAGAGAGAGAGAGAGAGAGAGAGAGAGAGAGAAGTAAATGTATCAAAATGTAGAAACGGTATCAGCTGGAAGCCAACCCATAAAGTATAGAAGTTGCAGAATATTAAGAAATACAATTTAAATAATTACCAGCACCAACATTCTTATCTAAAATAAGGGTGCAGGTATTCATTTAGTTAGCATACATAGTTGTATGGCAAAAGAAAATCTAATCGCTATGGACAGAATATTCATAAGTATCACACAAGAAAGTAATACTTCCTCAGGCAAAACACACACACCACATATGCATACACTGAAAATGAGACCTGGAGTAAAGCATTGTCAAATGAAAAATATTTTAAGAAATATTAAGTTTCTGGGACTAAGGAGGTAAGGGAGATAACTTCTAAGTTGAGTGGGATAGTGCAGAAGCCTGTAACCCAGCACTTGGAGGGCAGAGAGGCGAGAGGATTACAAATTTGAGTTCATCTTGGACTACAAAAGGAGGGGGCGTCTAAAAACCTAGAGCAGTGGTTTTCAACCTGTGGGTCACGATCCCTTTGAGGGTCACCCTTTCACAGGGGTCGCATATCAGACATCCTGCATATCAAATATTTGCATTACAATTCATAACTAGCAAAATTATAATTATGAAGGAGCAGTGGAAATAAGTTTGAGAGCCACTGAGCTACAGGCTTAGGGAACACTAATAAAGTCATGTGTGTCTGTGTCTGTGTGTGTGTGTGTGTGTGTGTGTGTGTGTGTGTGTGTGTGTGTGTGTGTGTGTGTGTATGTGTGTGTGTGTGTGTGTGTGTGTGTGTGTGTGTGTGTGTGTGATGTATACACGTGCATGTGTGTGTATAAGCCAAAGCTACTCTCTACCTTGTTTTATTGAGACAGAGTCTCTCACTACCTGCAACTAATTAATCAATTTGGTGAGACTGGCTGGCAATAGGCCCCAGGGAGTCTCCAGGTCTCCAGTCTCTACTTCCCCAGCTCCGGGGTTACAGGCATGTGCCATTGAGGATCTTCACAAATAGAAAGCCTCTTTACCAGCTGAGCCCCCAGCAGCCCCTTGGAGTATTCAGGATTACTGGAGACCTTAAACAACTCTCCATCCCCCAATCCTCCAGCTACCAGCTCTTCTTTGTTCTATTTAACTGCACACACACACACAACCAGATAATTGTATGCTCTTTTCTGATAGCTTTTCATCCTTTAGATGGCAATGGGCTCTCACATTTTGCAGCCAGTCTTGGTAGCAAACTCTTACTGTGGTTATTCCACCTTCTCAGTTCTCAGGGTGAAACACAACAGAAGTGAAATCTCCACTTTTACTACTGACAAGGTACAAACCTGTAACTTACACTAGTCTGTAACTTACACTCTAGTGGAGAAGACACAGAGGTAAGTGTGTGGAGAGGGGAGGTACTACAGTACAGTGGGGAGAATTGTATAGCATCAATAATTGCAAGATTTTATAGGAGAATGTTATTCTTTGGGAAAGGTGAGTGAGAGTATCGTAGGGCATTGCCTGGAGCATGTAATCTTTAATTCATAACTGGAAAGGTATGTCAGTTGTCGGCAAAGAAAGTAGTATGTCCAAAGCAGTCTCAGTTTCCTATGTCAAATGTTTCGCCATTCCAGAATGAATAAAGTGACGCTTCAGAGGAGCTTGGCGATGATTTGAAGTTTTTCACTTACAGACTGCAATGGTCTAAATATGAAGTGTCACCCAGAGACTGTTTTAACTTGGTCCCCAGATGGTAGCTCTGTCTTGAAAGGTTCTGGAACTTTTAGGAAATGGATAGAGCTTTGTTACAGGAAGTGGGTCCAGGAGCCAGCTCTGAGATTGATTAGCCCAACTCCACTTCCTGTTCACCCTTCACATCCTGACTGCAGACAGGTGCAGTGTGGCCATGCTGGCCTATACTCTCAAACTGTGAGCCAAGTCAACCCTCCCCACTAAGCAGTTCCTTGTCTGGTACTTTGTCACAGCACTGGAAAACAAAACACTAATTCAGGCAAGTATTTAACAAGGACCAGGAGACCCCTCACAGTTTATCTCACAGGCCTACCATGTCATACTTTACCCACAGGCGTACAGTATTTCTGGAGTTCTAGGCTTGCCCTTCTGGAACTCTCAGCCATTTAGGAAGCTCTAGGGTGCTGTTGTTCCTGAATCAACAGCCATTTCCCTCTGCTCCAGATTTTAGTTTTTCTGTTGCTTGACAGATATTTTACCAAATGAATCTTGTGGAGGAAAGGGTCTATTTCATCTCACAGGAAACCAAGGCAGGAACTCAAGGCAAGAACCAGAAATTGAAACTGAGACTATATTGGAATGCTTCGTGCTGGCTTGCCTAGCCACCGTTTTTTGTACAATTCAACTTAATAATGTTCTAGGAGATGTTGTTATTCTATTAGCTCTAACAATGTTAAATTCATTCTATTGTTCTATTATTTTACTTCTTTTTCTTTCCTCTTTTTATCAATTTATTCTCTCATATATGTGGTCAGCTATCTTTCTCATACAACCCAGGCTGTTTGCCTAAGATTAACACTGTTCACAGTGGTCTAGGCCCTCCTAAATGAATTAACAATTATGAAAATGCTGCACAAGCCTGCCCAGGGCCAGGATGATCTGGAAGATTCTTCAGCTGAGGTTCCTTTTACCCATGTGACCCTAGGTTTATGTCAGATTGACAACTCAAGGAAACTATGACACCTCCTCTGAAGTTTATTAAAGGCAGAGACGCAATCAATAAATTATAGTGTTTCTAAAGGAGTGTGTGTGTGTGTGTGTGTGTGTGAAAGACAGAGACAGAGACAGAGAGACAGAGACAGAGAGAGAGAGACAGAGACAGAGAGAGAGACAGAGAGACAGAGAGAGACCTGTGTATAGTGTATATGTGGGAAAAAGAGACTTGTGGTGTGTGTGTGTGTGTGTGTGTGTGTGTGTGTGTGTGTGTGTGTGTGTGTGTAGATGGCTGCAGACTCCAGATGAGGATTTTGAGTCCCCTGGAGCCAGAGTTGCAGGCGGTTGTAAGCTCTATGATGTGACTGCTAGTAACTGACCTCGTGTCCCCTGTAAAAGCAGTAAGTTCTTTTAACTGCTGAGCCATCTGTCCAGCTCCCAGATTGTAATATTTTCACTCTCCACTTTCTGACAAGCCCTAATTGCATAAAAGTAGACTTGGATAGAAACGTTCAAAACCCAAGTTGGGGTGATGGCTGTACACATCTATGCATTAATAAAACCATTGCAAAAAATGTATTTTAATGTAAAAACCAGAATGTCTTACTAAAGTATTAAAAATATAAATTTTACCTGGATAAATTATACCTTAATAAAATACTCCTGAATAAATTATACCCAAGTGCACTAGGCTCTGTAATGTTCTATGTGTTTCTATGTATATAATATCTACAGAAGTATCAACTTTGCCTGGTTCCCACCCCAACCAGCTATGTTACCTTAGCACACAGCATAGCCTCAATGAAATTCCATTCCTTCATATTATAAACTGTGTTTTCATATTATTTACACACCCACCTCATAAGGTAGAAAAACCAAGAGGATGCCAGGTCACTGCCAAACAGGGTTCTGGTGTTTATTAAAAGTTCTATAAATATTAGGTTTTTTCCTTCCTTCTCTTTCTTTTTATTATTATTATTATTAATTTATTAATATGACTTTATTAATTTTACACTCCATATTCCATTCCCCACCCTCTGATTGTTCCACACCCCACACCTCCTCCCAATGCCCCCTGTCTCCATGTGGATGCCCCCCACCCCCACCCCACCTGACCTCTAAACTCCCTGGGGCCTCCAGTCTCTTGAGGGTTAGGTGCATCATCTCTGAATGAACACGGGCCTGGAAGTCCTCTACTGTATGTGTGTTGGGGACCTCATATCAGCTGCTGGATGCTGCCTGGTTGGTGATCCAGTGTTTGAGAGATCTCGAGGGTCCAGATTAATTCAGATCAACCTGCTCCTCAGCTTCTTCCAGCCTTCCCTAATTCAACAACAGGGGTCATGTGCTTCTGTCTATTGATTGGGTGCAAATATCTGCATCTGACTCTGTCAGCTGCTTGTTGGGTCTTTTGGAGGGCAGTCACGATAGGTCCCTTTTTGTGAGCACTTCATAACCTCAATAACAGTGTCAGGCCCTGGGACCTCCCCTTGAGCTGGATCCCACTTTGGGCCTGTTACTGGACCTTCTTTTCCTCAGGCTCCTCTCCATTTCTATCCCTGTAATTCTTTCAGACTGAAACAATTATGGGTCAGAGATGTGACTGTGGGATGGCAACCCCATCCCTCACTTGATGTCCTGTCTTTCTGCTAGAGGTGGTCTCTATAAGTTCCCTCTCCCTACTGTTGAGCATATCATCTAAGGATTCCTCTTTGATTCCTGAGAGTTTCTCACCTCCCAGGTCTCTGGTGCATTCTAGAGGGCCCACACACACACCCAACCTTCTATCTCCTGAGGTTGACTGTTTACATTCTTTCTGCTGGCTCTCAGGGCTTCAATCCTTCCCCCCACTCCCGACCTAATACCAGATCATGTTCCCCTCTTCCCCCACTCCCCTCCCCCCCATCCACTTTCCTTCCAAGGTCCCTCCCTCCCCACTTGTGATTTCTTTCTTCTCCCTCCCAAGTGGGACTGAGGTGTCCTTACTTGGCCACTTCAGTTTGTTGACCTTTTTAAGTTCTGTGGATGGTATCTTGGGTATTCTGTATTTTATTTTTTGCTAATATCCACTTATTAGTGAGTACATACTATGCAGAGACAGACACGTTGATCAATAGAAAAGAATTGAAGACCCAAAAATAAAACCATACACTTATGGTCACTTGATCTGTGATGAAGATGCCAAAAATATACAATGGAAAAAAAGAAAGCATCTTCAATAAATGGTGCTGGTCTAACTGTCTGTATGTATGTAAAAGAATGAAAATAGACCCATATTTGTCAGCTTGTACAAAGCTCAAGTCCAAGTGGATCAAGGTCCTCAACATAAGACCAGATGCACTGAATCTAATAGAAGAGAGAGTAGGAAAGAGCCTTGAACTCATTGGCACAGGGTGAAATTTCCTAAAACAGAACTCCAATGGCTCATGCTCTAAGATCAAGAATAGATAAATGGCACCTCATGAAACTGGAAAGCTTCCTTCTCTTTCTTATGAGTAGCACTTGGTAACAATTTTCTCATGGTGACAACACCTCTTCTACCCAGGATTTCTATTCCTTTTCTAAGAAGATATTAGCATTCCGTAGTAATGATTCACCTGAAGCAGGTCTCACCATCTCTCTGGTGAATCCTCTTCCTGGTCCATGGCTCCCGGCTTCCTGGGAAGCACCAGGTCCATTTTGGCTAGGACATTCTCAAGGTGTTATTATTGTGCTTTCCTCTTCGCTGAAGATGCAAAAACCCTGTCTCAAAGCAACATCAGGCTTGTAAAACTGCCTCCAAAGTCCATTACTAGGTCACTTGGGAGTTGCCACCCAGGAATCAAAGATCTGTCTGACGGTTTATGCCCCGATGGCACCTGGACTACAGCAGTTGCCACTGACTGTGTAGTTAGTGTCTTGCCAGGGAAACATGGGGAAATTAAGATGTCTAGAATAAGAAGCAGCTAAGAATGGGAAGCTCAGGCCCTGACATCAATTGTAGCTTAGACTTGACAAGGTCCTGTGGATTTCTCTTTACCCATGACTCATCGTGGACATATGCTAACAAGTTCCAGTTGTTGTCCCTGCTCAACAGTCTCAGGTCAGGACAGGGGCTGGGATTTTGGCTGTAGTCTTCATCTGCACAGCAACTCACTGGTACCTGTCTATGGAGACTATATAGGCAAGAGCACTTCTTTTTTGGAGTGGCTCTTAAGTGCTTCCTCTTTTCCATTTTAGGTCTACAGTCCCTTTGCCTCCTTGGCCTGTTGACTCCACCCAAGACCACCTAAAATTCAATCTACTTTCCATAAAAACTGATGTTTCCTATTGGTTTGTCTTCCTTTCTTATAACCGATTGATCAACACACTGGATTCCCAAGAAGGATCTTGAAATACAACTGCCTTATTGAACAATGTTTACAATGTTTGGCTTATCAGTCCTGCTTTAAGAACTCAGTGTGATGAAAGAGGAACATATATAGCCATATGACAGAGTATTAAATATTTAAAAAGTCATGCTCACAATCCTTATGCCAACAATAAATGAAAAGAACAAGATGCAAATTGCACAATGTGTTTGATCAAAGCAACACACACTCACATTGCGCATCATGTTACGTGAAGAGAAAATTCTGGAGCAGAGGCTCAAAAATATTGACAGCGTTTTTTTTTTCTCCAGGTGGCAGAACCATGAGTGATGTTTATAAAAATGCCTGTGCTTATCCTTGTTCCTCTTTTAGTGAGCACCTGTTCCTTTTCTAGTGGAAACAAAAGGCTTTTCAAAACGAACCAATGAAACTTTCATACATCCTGCAAAACAGAGTGCTTTCTGTCTCCTCTGATGCTGTGTGTGTCTCCAGTCCCCACGTGCCAGGCACTTCAACCTCAACTCTGCTATGAAGCAAGTTCTCATAGAAACTAGGAAAACTCAGGATATTGAGAAATGAGTTTGGGGGAATAGAAGGAGCAGTGATGATGGTCTAGGATGAGACAAGAGACAGACTCACGTGAGCCCATCCACAACTTAGACCTCTCTTCCCATCTCAGAAGTCTAAAACCTCAATGCACAGTGATGAGGAGCCTGCACGTAGACACTGCCAGGCACTGCAGCTCAGTGCAGCACGCAGCGAAGAGTTTCAGATGAGAAGTACCAGCCTCCGAAGCAAAACAAAAAAAAAAAACAAAAAAAAAAAAAACAGACCCTGGTGGCTGCCCCTCAGTAGCTGAACTGTACACACAGGTAGACTTCAGTTTCTCTACTTTAAAAGTTTACAGAACAGCAGTAACAGACAGGATCATTCTTTCAACGCAACAGAGAAAGACAAACATAGAACCTTTCAGGAAGAGTGTGAAGCCAGATGTGATGGCACATGCCAGGAATCCCAGCCTGAGGCAGGAGAATTCCAAATTTGAGGCCATCCTGAGCCACAGTGAGCATTTTTATATTTCTGTATATTGAATTATCTTTGGGAACCTTTTATTCACTGAACAAAGTTTTGACTTTCACTTACCACATGGCACCATGGGGGTTGCAATCAATTAATTAGCACTGCTTCAATCTAGCCAGAGAGGTTAGCATCAAGCAGGCATATAAATACACTGTATTTGTCCATCTCAACACAGGTAAAAGCAGAGCCTCTGAGCCTCGGGATTATGGTCTTTTGGGGCCCGGTGATCTTGTCTTAAGAGGCCAGTCTATGTGCTGTGAGATTTTAGGTAGCATCCCTGGCCTCTGCCCACTAGATGCCAATACCACACTTTCTCTTATTCTGTGACCAGAAATGTCTCCAAATACTGCCAGGCATTCAGGAGAAGGAGAAAGCAAAGATCTTCTTCCTCCTTATTCCATGTTAAGAACCATTGTTGCTGCCCCTAGAAGCCTTGCAGGTGTGGCTGCTGTATCATGTGTGCATCAGTAGGTAGCAGAAAGGAGAAAGTCTATGTCTCGGCTATGTCTACAATCATTGTTTTGACCTATAAACATCTGAATAATTACTAACCTAACATTCCTCCCCACCACCTCCAAAAAAGGAGCCTGAGACGACCACCAAGCTAAAGGCTGGCTCCCAGAACTGGGAGGAAGACTTAGACTACAATAACCCACCTGAGACTGAGGCCCTCTCCCCCTGCATCCAGCAGGAGTGGGGCTAAGATGACCACCAGACTGGTGCCATGGGGCCTGGACAGGGAGCTAGCCTAGGATGACCACCATTCAGGTGCCATGCCTGGGGCAGGGGGAGAGTAGAGACCATGCTGGAGATGACCCCTGTCTGGTGCCATAATGCACAAGTCAGGCATAGCACTCTTAAGACCACTCCTGAGATGAACCCAGGCACCTCAACAGGAGCAAGTCAGTGGTCTGGAAGAGAAAGAGAAACAGAAGGATGTGGGCACAACAAAGAAGTGGAGACTTGAGGGTCATGAGGAACAGCCTGATGTGAGTAGCCAGTGATGCCCCCATGACCATGAGTGGGTCCTGGCCTGAGCTGCCACTAGGGGGCCACATCTGGGTCCATGGCCCTGCAATAATCAGCAAGGGTCTATTGCCACCAAATGCCAGGCAGATGCCTCTAATCTGGGCTGCCACCCAAGGACATATTGTCTGAGGGCTGGGCAAAACTGGCCCCACCCCTCACCTGGGCATCTTGGGAGAGCTGGCTCTCGGGTCATGAGAGCAATAGAGCTGACCCTACCCAGAGACAGCTGCAGTACTTGGGAGAGTTGCAGGTGAGCTAGGCCCCCAAGGATCTGAGCATGGGAGAGCTGGCCCTACCCCTCATCTCCTGTGTGGTGGCTTGGAAGAGATACCCTCTCCTCCCTCCTCCTTGTGGCAGATGGGAGACCTGGCCCTGGAGTCATAAGAACAGGAGGGCTGTCCTTGCCCCTCACTAGCTCCAGAGCTTGGGAAAGCAGGCCATACACATCACCCGGGCAGCACATGGGGGTGAGGGTGTTGGCCAGCCGACCCTAAGGGCATGAGTATAGGAGAACTGGCCCTACCACTTGTCTGCTATGCAGTGACATGGGTAAGAGAGAGAGATGACCCCCCTCTTGCCCCTTGCCACCTATGGCAGGCACGAGAGTTGCCCCCCAGGATCATCAGAGCAGGAGAGCTTCCCTGACCCTTACCTGCTGCAGCACTTGGGAGAACAGGCCCTGTACCTTGCCTGGGTAGCACAGTAGAGCCATCCCCAATGTTGAGAGTGTGGGAGAACCGGCCCTGACTCTTGTCAGCTATGCAGTAACATCCCCTACCCTCCCTTTTGCCCTCTCCAGTGGCTACAGGTGTGGGAGTTGGCCCTAACTAGGGCATGAGAGCTGGAGAACTATCCCTGCCCCTCACCTGCTGCAGCACTTGGGAGAGCAGGCCCTGCACCTCACCCAGGCAGCACAGTAGAGTTGCCCCTGATGTCTGGGGTTGGGGGGAGCAAGCAGAGAGCATGTGGTGGTAGCAATGGGGATCCAGACCCTAAGCCATGAATGTAGGAAAGTTGGCCCTGATTCTTGTCTGCTTGGACAAGGGAGAGATGTGCTCCTCCCCTTCCTTATCCCTCACCATCTATGGCCAGTGGGAGAGCTAGCCCTGGGGTCATGAGAGTGGGAGAACTGACCCTGTCCCTCATTAGCTGCAACACTCAGGAGAGCAGGCTAGCACCTTGCCTGGGCAGCTGTGTATAACTGGCCCTGCTAGCAGAGGTTGCCAATGAACAGGCCCCAAGGTGATGAGAGTTAAAGATCTGGTGAGCTGAGCAGATCCAGGGCTCTGAGTTAGCCCACCCCATAGAGGAACCGTTGGAGTATTCTGGGACCCAGTCCTACATATCCAAAACTACAGGATCTCCATGGCACAGGGCAACAACGGCATAGCCAAGAGGAGTCCCAGTGAGGTCCCTGTGTTGATAGAGTAGCAGGAGACAGAGGCCTCGCACCAGGCCAACGAGTCATTGCAATGAACATTTACCAGCAAAACCATGTGGACGAGAGGGTATACTATGAGACTCACTGTGACACACTACAGCTTCCACTACGAGAATTTTTTCCTCTGTTGTGGGGGAGATTGCAAGGGTAGAGGGTGAGTCTGAGAGTTGGGGGAGATGAGTGGGTTTGGGGTGCATGATTTATTGGTTCACAAAGAACCAATTAAAAATTTTAAAAGGAAAGAAGAAGCGCTGCTGTGGGCTGAGGACAGTTTAGTCAGTGACACGCTTGCCTCTCAAGTGTAAGAACCCCCAAGCCAGATCACCAGAACCCATGTGAAAAGGTAAGGCATGGTGGCTCAAGACTGCAAGACGGTTAGGACAGACGGACCGACAGTCTATGTGGAGCAGTCCCAAGCTAACAAGAGACTTGTCTCAAACACCAAGGAGAAGACACCTGAGGACTGATCACTGAGGGAGCAAATTTAAGCTTTGAGTCCAGAGAAACCTGAAGGCAAACCCTAAAGCTGAGGCTCAGAAGGTGATCAGGACATAAACTGGTGACTAGTGAGAGTGTGCAGACAGGTCCAGAGCCCACTGACTACCCTGCCCTTGGAATTCTAGAAGAACCAGCAGTCCTGTGCAGTGTGGCTAGAGGACCCACAGGAGAGGAAACGGCAAAGGGAAGGCCATTCGTGAGGGGTATAGTTGCCATTTTCAATGTTCTGTTTCCATTGGCTTATTTAGTTTCTGTTTTACCTTCTCTAAAAGAAACAACAGAATGAGAAATAAAAGAAACAGTGTTGCAATAATCATAGGCTGCGCATTAAGTCAGATCGTGTCTCTTACTCCTGAGCCAATCTGGATGTGTGCCCCAGCTGAGGCCAGCAGGCTGAGTTCTGGCCAGCCAAATGTGAGCAGAAGTGATATTCCCAGCCCCAAAGCCCAGCCTCTGATAAGCACAAACAGCTACCTGACTCTTACGCTTCCTCTAGTGAGATGCCAGTGTCAGGGGAACAAGGAAGCAAACACAGTTGGACAGCATTGGCGTGGCTCTTCAATGCCCCAGGAGCATCACAAAGCAACCCCCATTGATCTGTCTCTCCGCCAGTTAGAAATAGCCATCCCGGAACCGTTCATAAAACAGAGATGATGCTCTGTTAAAGCCTGAAACCTGGAGGTTTGTCTGAGGGTCCAGCTGGGATTCTCTTAACATAGCTAAGCAGCATCTCATGAAACAGCCCTCTCCCAGTGGAGGGCATGTGTGTTCCTAGGATAGACACTTAATATGGAAAAGAAATATATCCAGGCTGGGAACGCTCAAGAAACAGCTAACTCTTGAACAACCCAGACCCATAAAAAAGAGATACTTTTAGTCTTAAGTTTGATGTGAAGAAACCGTAGGAATGAACAGAACCGATCCTTTCCTTTTGAAATCTCACGCAGACAATTGCTTTTTTCTTTGCAACACCATAGTAGAGGGAGAAAATCCCCCCCCCAAACAATACAAAGTTCCAAAGCCAGTAAAGTTAATAAACTCGGAAACCTGGAAAATAATTACCATGATCAAATCTAAAAGTAATTGAATGAAATTAACTAAATAGAATTTTAAAGATGTATAAAATCACCCAGATTTCTACTCTAGACGGTTTTTGTGTCAGACACCACCCTTTTTCCGACCATCAACTTTCACGAATCCAACTGTCAATAGCTACAGATGGTTCCCACTTTCAGCAATCAGACACTTAGCAATCAAGCCGGTGAGACGAAGACTTGGCTGTGGGTTCATTGAGACACGTGGATCCAAGTCAGTCTGAGGCGGTGGTACTCATCCTTCCTAATGCTGCCAACCTTTGACACAGTTCTTCAGGTTGTGGTGGCCCCCAACCACAAATTATTTCATTGCTATTTCAGAACTATAATTTTTCTACAGTAAATATGAATCATAATGTAAATATCTCATATACAGGATATCTCAGATATGGCCTCCAAAGGGGTTGCGACCCACAGGTTGAGAACCACGGGTCTAATATATGAAGTAGAATGCAGACAAGGAGTATACGATGTAACTAAATGCTTTGGAAGATGAATAACAGAAAACCTGAATTGTCCCTGGGACAGGTCTGTAAACCCATCTGTCTTCAGGGAAGATGAAGCAAGAGGGTTGAAACTAAAGAATCTGCTTAAGGGACAGAGTGAGTTCAAGAACAGGCAAGGCAATTTATGGAGACCTGACTTCAAAACGACAGCTCAAGAGAGGGCCAGGGAAACAGCTCATGGATCATGGGGGTGGGGGAAATGCTTGGCTGTGATATGTTAGCCCTAGATCCAATGCTTAGTGCTGGAAGAAGACTGGAAATGAGGAGAGAGACAGAAAGGATAGGGGGAATGTGGCTTTCTGTTGACTTCAGTTATAAATGGGGCTGAGTGAGGGTGTGTGCCTGTGTGTGTGTGTGTGTGTGTGTGTGTGTGTGTGTGTGTGTGTGTGTGTGTGTGTGAATGTCTGTATGGGTGTTTGTGGAGGTCATACATTGATATTAAATGTTTCATTCTATTTCTCTCCACATTAATTTTTGGAGACATGGTCTGTCCCTGAACCTGCAGCTCGCAAATTTGTCTAGCCAGTCAGTGAGCCCCAGGAGACTCCTCTCTTTGCCTCCCTAGAACTGGTGTGACAGGCAGAATTCATGGCACTCAGCTTTCTACGTGGCTGCTGGGGAGTCCAAACTCAGGTCCTCATGGTTACCTAGCAACCATGTTACCTGCTAAGCCATCTCCCCAGCACAGATACATGACTCTTATCTATGTATACATAAGTACATACAGCTATGTGTATATGTCCAGAAAAAAAGTATACTAGCTGGAATGTACTCTGATTCTTTCTAATCTATATTGTTTCTGCTTTATTTTTAAAAGTAACAAAGAACCAATTAAAATGAGCAGTATATGTAAATGAAATTTTCAAACCAGATGTACAAATAGAGAATGTGCCCATGAAAAAAAGACACTTAGAGAAGTGGAGATTTGCAACACAAGGGAGCATTATGAACACATGTGAGAATAGGTACGAAGTTAAAACATTTACAATGTTACCATTGTAAATTGTGCTGAAGAAAGTGTGAAGGAACTGAACCCATGTACATTGAAGATGAAATTATATCAGTACTAAGGAAAAGAGTTCAGCAAACTTTTATTAAAGTGAAATATGCACTTATATACAATTAGACCCAAATTCACAATATTTGGACAAGAAAATATGATACAGAGACTTACGCATAAATATTCATGGTAGTTTCACTCTTACATCTCATCAAGGTGGAGACCACCATTCTCTGCCCATAGGCAAGTAGGCAAACAAATTATGGTATATCCTAAGAAGGGAACACTACACAGAAAAAAAAAATAAAAATAAAAAAGGAGCTATTCATATTCACATAAGATGAACCTCATAAATGTTATAAGTGAAGGACATCAAATAACAGTTTATATTTACTATATGGCTTCATTTATACCAAATTGTGTATAAGGGAAATAAATACCTAATGATAAAATTAAAAGAAAATGGTGTCTGGGAACTGGTAAGTGTAGTTGACTAACCACAAAAAAACTGGCATTCTAAGAAACTTCCTGGGGTGATGGAAATATATACAGTGATGGTCACATGGATATGTAGACTTGCCAAAGCTCTTGAAACCATAGACTGAAAATGAGTAAATTATTTTTGGTTCCACAAATAAGAAGTGACTTAGCACTGGAAAAATTAAATGTTATCATTAAAATTATTTTTGCCTCGAGATTAAAGTTTTATCTAGAACCCAAAGTATTAATGAAATAACCCAGTAAGCTGTCATGTTATCATTACCAGACTAAACTTACTCTGACAACTAGACAGGAGACCTGATACCCATCATTCCTATTTTCTCAGGCCTTTGAGGTCCATCTTCATCCTTAATCATTTTAAGATTACTGGAGTGGAAATCTGTTTAGTGTTTGAAAGGTCTTGGACACAAAGAAAGGCATCTCTTTTGCAGGTAAGGCAATGAAACTGAGCTCACAGAGTCTAAGGCCAAGAGGAAGGGATAAACCTTGCCTGCTTCTGTGTGTGCTGTGCCCCTCAAATTATACTTAGAAGACAGACTCCTCCCCTCGTGACTTCGAGCTTCCAGTTCTTTGTGATTGGGACATATTTGATACATTGTAGTTGCTTTAAAAAATAATAAAACATTTAGTGCTTTTGCTGTCAGTCCAACCCACAGATCTATACCTCACGGGTTCTAGAAGAACAAATGGAAGTCACCCAAAAGGCAGCTTTAAAAAAAGATGTCCTTTGCCCAAGCATTTCCATTTTTCTTCCTCCCAAGAGTGGAATGCGCTTTCCTCAACAGATTTGCCTAGTTAATCAAAAAGTAGAAACCACCCAGGAAGGGAATCTGTGACCTCTTTGTCAAGGGAAGCCGGATTATTCAATGCCAAGGAAGGTCTATTTTTACTTCCATCTGACAAGCTGCGGGGTTTGTTTTAAAGGTCAGCAGATGAGAGTAAAAGGCACAGTCACTTAGCAGGCATAGCTTCAATCTGCTCCCCTAACAACCTCAGCCTGACCCCACCTCTTAGGTAGCCTGTTAGTTAGAACTTATGGACTGGGGACAGGGGACTCATTCTATTTCAAGGGAGGTCATGGAAGGTGCTTTGAAATATTTTGGATGCACTCAACTCTCTGTTGACACCCACAGACACAGCCTGGGGCCAAAATGTAGGTGGACCATCCTTAACTGATGTGCTTGCCAAAAATGCCAGCCAGTTGCATCTTAGGAACAGTGAGAGGAAGTTAGACAGTGCAACTGATTCCTTTAGACTTACAGAGTGACCTTGAAGGCCAGGTCTCAAGGGGTAAAAAAGACAACATAAGTGCGGTTAACAGAATACAATTACCCTACAAACTTGACCATAACCATCGGTCTGGTTATTGTACTATTAACATGAAGAAACTTCAGGACCAAGGAAGCTTATTAAAGAAATCGTTTACTTTAGGGCTGCTTACAGTTTCAGAGAGTGAGCCCATGACCATCATAGCAGGGAGTGTAGCTGCAGGCAGGCAGGCATGGGGCTGTAGCAGTAGCTGAGAATTTACATCTTGATGTACAAGCAGGCTACAAAGAGAGTCTGGGCCTGGCATGGGCTTTTGTAACCTCAAAACCCTATCCCCTTTCTCCAACAAGGCCACACCTCCTAATTTGTTCTAAACAGTTCCATCAACTGGGAACCAAACATTCAAATATATGAGTCTGTGGGGGCCATTCTCATTCACACCACCACATCATCTTACAACCACTAAAGCCAGGTCCTTCAAATGATGAAGTGACTCCAAATAACACTCTCTCTCTCTCTCTCTCTCTCTCTCTCTCTCTCTCTCTCTCTCTCTCTCGTGTGTGTGTGTGTGTGTGTGTGTGTTTTACTGTTTTTGTTTCTCTGTAAAACCTGACTAAAATAACTACTCAGACAATCCAAGTGACACATGGCACTTAGGATACACTGGTAATTGTTGACTTGGCACTAGTGTGGTCTCCTGGGTGTAACAATGGGCAGTCACAAGACCCTACACTTGGCCCCAGTTGTGTAAGCCACTATCTTAAAAACTTCACTGATTTTTCCCCATGTTTTATGATGGAGCACATGTGTGGAGGGAGGTACAGGTGTGGCACACATGCTCCCCGATCCTGCAACCCTGTTGACAGCAGTGAAGATTTCAAGTCAGTTAGGGGAATAAAGCAGAGAGTGGTTATCTCTAGCAAACAGGGGAAGAAAAGTAGAGAAAAGAAACAAAAGAGGCCACGAGGGTCACAGATTACAGGGGGCATTTAAAAGAAAACTGGCAAGGAATGTTTAAAATATACACTCAGTATCTTGACTGTGTGCACATCAAAATCTTCCAAATTACATGCAAATGTTTGCTTTATATTCCTATACAGCTTCCTTAAATGCTGTCTGAAGGGTCCTTGACTATTTTGTTTACTCCTGGATGTTTTTAATGATTCCAGAATAAAACAGTTGAAAGGAGATAACTGTATGAGGCTCCTGGAACTGAAAGTATCTGGGATGGGACATGGTATGGGCTCTCCTCCCCTGCTGAGAAGAGCCAAGCTAATCTCCATTTGTAACCTAGGCTGTATTGCTAGATTTCTGTAACAGCATGCTGAGCTTGCCCAAATTGAACCTGACCCCTTGAGTCTCTTCTAGTCCCCTCCACTCTCCAGGGCAGTCACTGCTGCCAGTAAGGTTTCTACATAAATTCTAACTTCATGAGAACCAATAGGTGCAGAGAAAAGTGAGGCAAAAATATGTATTTGGTTTATTAATCAGCTCCCAGAATCCTCTTTGGTGTCTATGGCTGATTGAGCTCCTCAATAGCAATCAGAACTGGTTTTTCATCCCCCCCCACCCCTGCTCCCATCCTGTTAACTCATATCCAACCTTGAGCCAGTCACCTCCTTCTTAGGACTCAGCTGCCTTCTTTGGAACATCAAGGGGCGTTGTCTCCCCAAGGTCTCTTCCAGGGTGATATTTACAACCTTTGTGTTTGTCTTTTCTACATCCTCAAGGAATAATAAATGGCAGGATGAGACTCAGCAAGAATCCTACAATATGGGCACCAGGCTGTGCCTCGGGAGGGTTAGGAAGACAGCTCAGATGAATGGGTTTTATCTGAGCTATCACGTCAAGTTCATTTTATGTAGGGTTGGCTCATATGTAATATTGGTCTTTATGCAATCTTGTTCCGCTATGCTTTGTACATTTGGCACTTCTAGCACAAAGGACTATTTCCAGAAGTGGCAGCAGTTTCTTAGAACCCAAATAGATGAAGTATAACTAGACACTACAAGGAGCTAAAACTCAAAACCATCGAACCTTCAATATGGTTTTTGACCTGGCTTCTTAATCACCCTTCACTTTCTCTCATCCATATGATTGGCTTCTCCCTCTCCCTCACCTCTCTCTCTCTCTCTCTCTCTCTCTCTCACACACACACACACACACACACACACACACACACACACACACACTACTCCTGACAAACTGCTGTACTTCAGCAGCATAGCATAAGTCATGGCTCAACGGGCTATACAGTCCAACATCAGAACCACCCACCTGTCATGTGTAATTTGGGATTCCTAGCAGAAGACTTCAGTGAGACCAGCTTAGCAATCTATAAGCTCTACGCTCTACTGGTCACAGGGGCAAGTGGGCCAAAGCATTGCTTTCTGGTGCAGGGCAACACATCTAGCTTCATTGCTTTTCTGTAATTCTGAAAAAAAGCAACTTCAGACAGGAAGGCTTTGTTTTGGCTTACAGTTGCAGAAGGATACAGTTCCATCACAGTAGGGAAGGAATGGTGGCAAACACATGGGGCCAGCCTATCACATCACAGCAGTAGTTTGGAAGTAGAAAGAAAACTGAAAGTGAGGCCACACTATGAAACCTGAAAGCCTATCTGCTAAGACTAACTTCATCCACATAGTCCTCATGTCCTGAAGGTCCCACAACTTTCCCAAGCAGTGCCACAACCTTTATAAGAAAGAAGATGGCAGAACCAGCTCTCAACCTCCTTCTACACCCTGAGACTTCCTTTGGTGATGAACAGCAATGTGGAAGTGTAAGCTGAATAAACCCTTTCCTTCCCAACTTTCTTGCTCATGATGTTTGTTGTCAGGAATAGAAACCCTGACTAAGACAGCATTAGAACCACCCCTACAGTCTAAAGAAAATACGGGGGAAAAAACTGGAGCAAAGACTGAAGGAAAGACCATCCACAGACAACCCCACCTTGGAATCCATCCCATTCACAGAGACCAACCCCCGACACTATTGCTGACGCCAAAAAGTGCTTGCAGACAGGAGCCTGTAATAACTGTCCTCTGAGAGGCTCTGCCAGCACCTGACTAAGACAAATGCAGATACTCGAAGCCAACCATTGGACTGAGACAGGGGATCCCAGTGGAAGAGTTAGGGGAAGGACTGAAGGAGCTGAAGGGGATTGAAACCACATAGTAAGAACAACAATATCAACTAACTGGACCCTTCAGAGCTCCCAGGAACTAAACCATCAAACAAAGTATACATGAGTAGGTCCATGGCTACCTCTACATATGTAGCAAAGGGCTGCCTTATCTGGCATTGATTGGAGGGGAGGTGCTTTGTCCTGTGGTGGCATGTTGCCCTAGCAAAGGAGGATACTAGAGGGGTAAGATGGGAGTGGGTGAGTGGGTGGGGGAGCACTCTATTAGAGACAAAGGGAAGGGGGAAGGGATAGGGGTTTGCAGAGGGGAGATGGGGAAGAAGACAACATTTGAAATGTAAATAAATAAAATAATTAATTATTTTTTAAAAAGAAGGCATGAAGTAGTGCACTGAAAATGATTGCCTTCGTGTTGTTCTGGAAGGCAACTAAATGCACAGGGAGGGTACAGTTTCTTTCCCTAATCATAACGCCTCTGATCTCTACAACTTTATAGAGAAAGAGGTCCAACTGGCTGTGGCAGGAATGGATCTGAAGTTCTGTCTATTCCACATCCAGGACAAATTTGTTCAGAGCCTTCTCTCTGTACCCAGAATAAGGCCAAAGCAGCCAGACTCTCTTGCCAGGAAAGATACAAGTTATGATAAACCCAACCATAAATAATAAAAAAGAAACATCTGCCTCTGATAGGTTATTGTCCAAAGCTTATTATACCACTCTCAGTTTGTTCTTCTCTTACACTATGCTCCTGACACTCCTCCAGTGACCGTTAGAGTCTACGCCTCCTCTGCTTGGACCTTGGCAGACCTCTGTGGCTTTCACAACCAACAGAGCAGAAATGCTCCACAGCTTTTGAAGCTAGATCACACGAACACCTCCACACTCACCGTGTTGTCTTACCATGCTTACATTTGGACCCTAGTCACTGGTTGACCAGACCACACAGAAAGACCATGTGCAGATATAGAAGATAAGAACCCAGCTGTGGTTCCAGTCAGCAGCTAGGATCAAGTGACAGACATGAGGGTGGAGGTATCTCCTGATGATGCCCACCCCAAGTCACTGGGAAACTCCCATAACCTGAATGTTAGGACCTGGGGACCTAAGTCTCACAGAGTCACATGTGACAAGTTCCTGACCAGTTCTTCACTCTCAGAATCGGTTCTTTTTGATCATGATGGTTATTTTGGGCCACTGAGATTGAGGCTGTTTTATTTCACTGGTAAATCATCGTGCAAAGCCTATGAGCAAACTCTTACAGTCTAACATATAATCTTTCCTGAGAACGTTTATCCTAGTTTTCATTTTAAAAAGATAGCTTTCCATCGTATTACTACATATCATGTGATTTTTTTTTCAATGACAGTAGTACAACATGCAGTAAATCCAAGCTCCTATATCTTTGTATTATCATCCTCTGCCGAAACTAATTAGAGCCCGGTGTCAGTTATTTATGATAAAGCATTATTTTCTCAGGAAGAAGAAGGCTAAACATGGTCTCAACTATAATACACTTGGCCTTGGAGTCCTCTGCACATCTGCTATTGCTAACTTCCCTTCAGGTTTGGTAAAGCTGAGAGTCCCCAAATGTTTCCTTCAAAGACTATGACCAGAAGCTCCATCAGTTTTAGTAACTCTGGAGGATTTCAACATTTGATTGTATTGGGATGAAAATGTTAGATTCAGCCATCCCCCCCACCCCAACCAAAGAACATGCATGAGCTGCACCTAGGCCTCCCTGCACATATGCAGCAGATGTGCAGCTTGGTCCTCATGTGGGTCCTTAGCAACTGGAGCAGGAGCTATCCTAAACACTGTTGTCCATACATGCCATATGTTCTTCTAGCTGGACTGCCTTTTCTGGCCTCAGTGGGAGAGGAAAGGCCTGGCAGAGAGTGACAGACAAGGATATCCAATGTCATCTTCTCCATCCCCAACTCCATTCCCCACCCTCTAATCACTGATTTTCAATAATGACTAAAACAAAGCAAAGTGACTACAGTTAAACTTTGAGACTTGGGAACATTTCTTAATAGACTGTGACATCATCTCTGGTAAATCACCCTACACCATCGACATCATCAAGCAAAGCCATCGAGTCTCAGAGACAAATTCTGAGCATTTTATTTTCCTGAGTTTTTCTATTGGCACATATTAATTATGCATAATAGGTTTTATTATGATGTTTTATACATTTTATATATAATGTATTTTGATTATAGTTATCCTCTGGTCTTCTCTTGTCTTCCATTCCTACTGATAGTCTTCTTTCCTCCAGTAGCCCCTTCTACTTGTGGGGCAGTGGACCATGCCAGGATATCCAGGCACCCATCTGAGGACAGTAAGAGTTTCCCTACTCCTTATCAGATTCCTGGCCTGGAACATGTGACTACACTCCTCACATTGGGATGTGACCAATGGCCACATAACACAGAGTTCTCTATGCTAATGAGGTATTTAGATAGGCCCTGAGGGTTTAGTCAATAAACTTCCCTCCTGGACAGTCCTGTAAAAGGTATGTGAACTCTAGTCCACTCTGAGGAAGTGGTATGTACCTGTTTTCCAAGATGAACAGTCAATAAACAGTATGGACAAGCCAGGACTGTCTCTCTCATCAAGAACTGCCATGGGGAACATGAAGGAAGTCTTCACCTACAGAACCACACCCCCTAAATCTCCTGCAGAAGGCCCTCCATACTCTGGAACATTCACCCCCTGAGCTAAGCCGGAGTTCTTCCTCCCCCTGCCCCAGGCTCATCTTCACAGGCCCCCAGCCTCCTCCATTCCCAACTCCTCCATGAGATTTCCTATAGTGACTGGATGCCCAGGAGTTTAGGAACCCCTGACTCCTCAGCCTCAGGCCTCAGGCCATGCAATTTTCAGTGCACGTGCATTGGTACACCGGTACTTCCTGCAAGCCCAGGAGGTAAGCGCTTCCCATTTCATGTGCCAGAGTTCTCACACCCCAGTGGCCAGGCAGAATTCGAAACCTCATCTATGTTCATGCCTTTTAAAAAGCTATGCACATACATGTATGCCTTCAAGTTCATGTGAGGGATCCAGAGGATAACTTTGGGCATCATCCTCAGAAATTCTGTCACTTTCTTTGGGGCAAGCTATCTCATTGGCCTGGAACCCACTAATTAGACTCTCTCCCTCTTTGTGTGTGTACAGATGTGTGTCTTATGGACAGAAAGAGAATGGAGGGAGGTATTTCACAAAAGGGAAGGCACAAACACAAAAGAGAAGGCACAAACATAAAAGGGAAGCCAGAACAGTATGAAAATATAACGAGGCCATTTTTGGAAAAACTAAGATGTATCTGTTTTGTTTTTTTGTTTTTTTTGTTATTGTTGTTGTGGTTGGTTGTTGGGGTTTTTGTTTTGTTTTGTTTTTTAGATTTATTTAATTTGATGTGTGTGAGTATTTTGCCTGTATTGTATGTGTGCACACCACATATGTTCCTGTAGGGTCAGAAGAAGAGAGTGTCAGATCCTGTAGAGCTAGAGTTAAGGATAATTGTGAACTGGCATGTGGATGCTGAAAATTGAATCTTGGTCCTCCGCAAGAACAAATGTTCTTAACCATTGAGCCATCTCTCCAGCTGCATGTTTCTGGTTCCTTAGAGCATATGATAAATAATTTCCAAAACGGGACCCAAATCTGCCTATTTCCTGTTTTCACATCCTACAAAAGGTGACTTAACATCTTCTTCCATCAAATCATGGGATTAAGTTTTTCATAACTTAGATGTGGATCTGTCCTGAAATTTGTCTGAGTGTGGAACCTCAAGCACAGCTACTCACTCTCTTGGAACCAACTCAGTGGCCTGGGGGCAAGCTTAGGCTCACATGTTAGAGGCCCAAAGACTATATGATAGAGCACAAGTCAGTACCTCAAGTGAACCCCTAACCTGTCTACATGCAGCTAATACCCAAATATGTGAACTACCTCTGCCATGATCAAGTGGCCACTTAGGCTATCTCTGGGCACAGCCACAAGAGTGAGTAGCAGCTGAAACCAGAGAAACACTTACCCAGCCCATAAGCTTATGTAAGAGGTCGGTGCTGTGGCTTGAAGCCACCTGACTTTTGAGTGTTTGTTTTGCTATAATCACCAATGAACAGGAACATCCTTAAAATTTTTAAAGTAAACAAAAATCTTCTTAGTTAGTGGTGGTGATGGTTCCCAAAGCAGGGGCTGTAGAGAGCTTGGGGGTTGGGTAGACTGACTTTTAGCTGGTAATTTTGTGCTCATGCATGTGTGTGTGTGTGTGTGTGTGTGAGAGAGAGAGAGAGAGAGAGAGAGAGAGAGAGAGAGAGAGAGAGAGAGAAGGCCAGATGCTTTCCACCTAATTTTTTGAGATGGGGTCTCTCATTGAATCCAGAGTTCACTAATATGGTTAAACTGACTGGTCAGCAAGGCCTAGGCATCTACTTCTCTCCCTCGATACCCCTCCCCTCGGAGCTGGGATTATAGGTGTGTGCTGCTATGCCTGTTTTTTATCTTAATGCTTGGAAAAGGTTGAGGCAGCAGAAGCACCTAACAGCTGACCACGCTGCATCCAGAGTCAGGAAGAGGAGAGGTGTAAATGCTTGTTGTTGCTTCCTTCTCTTTCTCCATGTCCTCAGCCCAGGATCCCAGCCAGGGAAGAGTGTCATCCACAGTGGGGTAGACCCTCAACTAAGGAAATCAAGTGAATCCCTCACAGGCCCAGAGAGATTCTGGATTCTCTCAAGTTAAAAATTATCATTAAACACCTCACACCCATTTCCATCCAATGAAGAATTCTTCCAGTGGGCAATTCCACCACCAAAAAAAAGAAATTGATTGATCCTATTTGGCTGCAAGAGAGCTTGTGTGCTTAGCATCACAGTGAGCTCTCCCTGCACAATCCTCCCCCTCCCTCCTCTATCCCACCAAACTCATTGCTCTTTAGGAGACCTTTAGATTCCAGTTCAGTATTTCAACATCTTACAAAGCTCTAAATGTGATATTTAATCATCTATCACCAGATAAATTTAAGTAATACAACAAAGATAATGAATAATTTTGAAGAAAGAGTCCTTTCTTCCATCCATGGAGGGATGAAGCCAGCAAACATGCCCCTTTGCTACATTTTGTCCAATGTTCCCTAGATCTTTTCCTCCTCGAATTCCCAAGTTAATAGCCTAAAAGTGTGGCTAAATCTTGACTGCAACTCAGGAAAGGCTTTCTGGTCTACCAGCTATACTTGTGGTAGACAAGGTCTTGTTTCCAATGCCTTCCCTCTCCTTTAACTACCACCCCTTGCTATTTTCTCCTCCTACCCCATCTTGGGAGAAGATTAATTAACGAACTGTCACTCTGAATGATGTAGACCTTGAACACTTCTGAGCCATTTATTCTGAATGCTTCTCCTATGTAACCTTGAGCATGATAGATAGTTGAGGATGAGATTTGACCTGATTTTTTTTATTTCATCTTCTACTGACACATATAGAAAGATTTATAATGGGAAAAAATTGTAGCCTGTTTACCTGCTCAGCTAGGTAGTCACTAGCAGGCCTTTTGGCCTTCGGGTTGATGCAATCCCCAATATGATTTCCTTTACACCTAACCTGACTACCATGAGCACATTCACTTGGTTTTCAAGAGTCAAACATTTTAAGTCCCTCTTGTTTATGAAGATACCATTTCTTCAACTTCATTGGAACTGAAAGATAAAATTTTGATAATATATGATAACTGTGTAGCTCTCACAAATGGCTGCTATGACAGTAAATTATGTAAATAGATTGGGTTAAGAAATGCTTAGGAGGTTAGCAAGGTTCAAATCTGGGTGTGTATGTGATAACATTTCCTGCAGTGACTAAATCATGAAGGCCCTGATATAATCAAAGGATTAATAATGTGATAGGTTTCACATTATGCTAACATTAATAAAAATAAATAAAGGGAGGTGGGACCCAGTTGAGCACAGTAGGCAGTGGGGTGGAGGTTCTTGGAGCCTGTATCTACCTTGGGTGTCCATCAAGAGATGAACACTGTTTTTCTACTATAAGCTTCTGCTTCCATAATGTCCTATGCAAGTACATAGAGCAGAAAGCAGAAGCCAAAATCATTTCTGTTGGGTATTTGGTTGCAGTGATTCAACAGTAGCTACTACATCCACCAACAGTGTGCATGTCTTTTTATGTTCCTCCTGGACCTGGGTGGTCTTGGGAGTATTTTAACCCTTGCATTTTGGGGAAAGACAGTGTGCTGAGAGTTCAGGGATTAGATCCAAAGCTTATGGGCAGCTCTGTTTCTTCTCCAGTACCCACCAGCTCTTCTATGAAAGATCCAAGTCACATGGCACCATGACAGCCAACAGTGGCACCAAAGAGAGGAGCTAATTCCATCTCTTTGGCCTAGTGAGTTCCAATTGTGTAGCCCTTGATTGTGTACCAAGGAGTCAGGGAACATTCAACAGAGTCCAGTAAGCTGTAGACTCATAAGTAGAATGACACTTTCAAAGCACTATTTTTCTTAGACAGTAATAATAACAGAAAATTTGAAAAATTCCCACTTAAAAACTAAAGTGAATGTGTGCGCAATGGATACTCACAATCCACAGGTGGGAGAAAATTCATACAGTTACTACAGTAGTTTAGAAGCATTTATTCACATTATAAATGTGAGTATCCTATAATTGAGCAATTGTACTTACAAGTACCTCTTCTAAGATGTCAACCATACATGTGCTGAGTAACAGATGCAAATAGACTTATCTTGATTGAAGAGCTTAAAGGAGACTATCCATCACCAAAGGAATGTTCATGTGCCTAATGTAGAATATTTTTACCTGCTAAAATAATGAGGTATATTGTAGTTTCATTCTGATGCTGTGAGAAAACACTTAGCCCAAACAACTTGGGAAGTAATGGTTTATTTGGCTTACATTTGCAAGTTATAATCATTGAGAGAAGTCGGGGTAAAAATCTAGAGACAGGAACTATGAAATCATTCTACTTACTGCCTAGTTCTCTGTATCATTTTCTTACCTAGCATGGGATTACCTGCCTGAGGAATGGAGCATCCCACAGTGGAATGGGTCTTCTTACATCAACTAATAATAAAGATAATAACCTACTGAATAATATGACTGAGGAATCCCCCAACTGAAGCTCCCTTCTCAGATGATTCTAAGCTGTCTGAAGTTGATAGTCGATGCTAACTAGGAGAGTATATCCTTAGGAACCAACATAAAGTACATCTCCAATATACTGCTGAGTGAAATAGTTAAAAGCGATACTACAGCATGCAGAATAAGAGCTTTAATAGCAAACATACACATGACCACACATATGTGAATATATTTTTTAATTATATAATTACCTATATATCTGAACATTGTTGAAAATCTGAAGGCGTTAACTGCATTTATACTCATGATAAAATGGGTGATAAGCGCCTCTAAGATGTCAAGAATTTAACATGAGAGTGAGTCAATTTCCTCCTCTTAGGAAAGGTGATCTAGGTCAAGTGGCTTTCTTGAGTTGTTTCCCTCCATAGCAGCCTGGATATCTTGCTTCCGTTGCAGAGTTACACAATGTGGCTCACATGATCGTTAGCCTGTTTTCACCTGGGAGAAGAACTGTGGAGGGGACACATTAGCTTTTAACTACTGTAGCTTAGACATGGCAACACATCATTATTGCTCACAGTCAACTGGCTGGACCCACAGTAGGTGGGTCCCAACCTACTGCAGTCTTGTTTTGAGACATTTACATAATTTTAATTATTTTCCATCATCATAAATAATGCTACATTGTGTGTGCATGTGATAAGCTGAAAATCTCTTAATCCGTTATCTCACTTTAAGCTCACAACAATCGAGTATGAAAGAAAGGCAGGCTGTGAGTCTCACTGTTGAACAATAGAAGAAACGGCAGCCTAGAGACTCTTGACCATAATTTCGTGCCTATCAAGCATCTGTGACTCAAATGGACACCATGGTGGGTAGGTCTGGTTCTCTTAGGGCAAAACTGTCAGTTACCTTCCTTCTCTGCTTCATATCTTTTGAGTTAGCCTCAGTATGAGTGGATGAAAGCAATTTAGCCAGAGAATAGATAAGGATTTTTAGGACATGAAAGAACTATTTCAAGAATCTGGGTCAGAATGATTTTGAAAAATGTTTGCATTCATGTCTGCCTCCTTGATGGTGTTCTAAATGGGATAGGCCATAATATCCCCCTGCAATCCCACTGTCTGCCACAGGACCTAACCATGACCAGCACAAAAACATTGATTGGATGGATATGTATATAGACAACTGGATGAAGACAAAGATATGCTTTCTAATGCTGCATTAATGAAAATATTTTTTAACCTTGAATAAATCTGGACCCTTTCTAGTCCAACTTACTTCCTGAAGCAGCCAATCTCAGAACTGTCAAGAACATAGAATCCACAAAGAATCTCAGACTTCACTTTAAGATGTACTAAGCTATAGCCTCCTTACCCCCAGCCTGGAACCTGCTGGCTCAGGGGTGGAGTTTCCTGCTCATTCGTTCTGCCATGCCCACTGCTGAACCGTGCTGCTTTGCTGCTTGGAGCCACACACATGTTCACCCTGCTACTGGACCCCGAGACCAGTTGGCGGGAATCGAGTCCCCTCCCCCTTCCTTTATAACTGAAGGTCGGAACTAGTAAAATTGAGCTTTGAACAGGATGAACTTGTCTTGGCTCTGTTTCTTCTTTCTCCCCGTCTAGTTCCTCCCTTAGCTCTAGTGGCCATCTCACGTTCACGTTGCGAGCTGCTGGCCGGCTACAACACTAAGCTAAAAGTCTATTTTTTTAATAAGATCTCAAGATGAGTCATAAGCATTTTAAATTCTGAGTCAACACAGATGCCCTGTCCTGAGTTACCTCTTCTTACTATAGAGACAGTGTAGCCCTGTAGATCACCAAAAGCCCCCAAGATGCCCCGACTTGTGTGGAAACCGATCTTGAAGCAGAGTTGTACCCCCAACCTCCATGATCTGATGCTTGTTTGTCTGAGAGCTTCTTCTCAACAGCAAAGAAATACACAACAAACCACGCCCATTTAGATTTGAAGCATTTAGTGTCTCTGTGTGGGTAGTATTTTAGAATGAGATCTTTAATGACCAAATAGATGCATTGTTAAACATGTGTACATTTTCAGGAAACACAAGATCAGAAACAGCACATTGGGGTCACATGTAAATCTTGTTTTTCTTGCTCTAGTGTCCCCTCCCTTCTTCCAAAGATGTTCCAGAGTCATGGTTTACCATCATTGCATAAACCCATCCAGGGCACCACATGTTACAAAAAAACAAAAACTGGAATGTATACCACATCCTGAAACAGTAAAATTAATGCCCACTCTAACATTTCCACAGAGGAAACTCCTGTAACTCCTATATAAATGTAGGATCGACTTCTAGTTGTACCACAGACACAAGACATTAAGGCAAAAGTTATTAACTTGTCTAAGTCACTTTGAAGATTCAGAACCTTAGCATCTAAAGTCCAAGATGGCCTGACATGAACCCTGTTAGACTGGCTCAGATAACTAATAGCCAACATGGGCAGCAATATCCATTGTTCCCGCAGAGACTAATGTAATGGGAGCAGAGGTCAGCTGGCTCTAGGATGATAGTGTCTGAGCTCATTTGCAAACAGTGGCAGGGATTATCAGAGAGCTGCCCAGGTCTAGACCTCCTGGACACACTCCAGCCACATGGGGAGCCCTGGGGCTCTAGAAGTTTATTCTGACATCTTCAGAGATTGCAGATAGCTCTTCTCCAGCCAGAGAAGATGGATGTTCTGAACAGCATCATCTCCAAGATGGCAGACACAGAGCATCACCACATAAGTGACATTTCTAGCACAGCACACAACATGGATGGCAAAATGGGAGCTCTACCAGAGTCCCAAGAGTCTAGCTGCAAGGCTTTCCAAATACTGGATTCAATACAGTCCGATCCCTGATACACGGGGCCAAGAGATGTTCCCAGGCAAGAACACATAGAAACCAAGCAGCTTTGTTCCTCCAAGAGGGAGTAACTTGGGATTTGACAAATAATCAGTGTTCAAATCAGAGGCTAAATGGCAGAGCTTTGTAAGATTTTTCAAAGTCAAGGAACCAAAGATGCAAAAGGGCCAAGCCATGGCTAGTAAGATGCCACAAAAGAATTAGCACCTAGATCTAATGCATTCATTTTTGTTCTCTCTCTCTCTCTCTCTCTCTCTCTCTCTCTCTCTCTCTCTCTCTGTGTGTGTGTGTGTGTGTGTGTGTGTGTGTGTGTGTGTGTGTGTGTGTGTGTGTGTGTGTGTGTGTGTGCCACACATGTGCAGGTGCCTGTGGAGACCAGAAGGTGTTGGATCCCCTGGAGCTGGCGTTCTGGGCATCTGTGAGTCACCTGGGGTACTGGGAACTGAACAGCAGTCCTCTAGACGAGCACCATGCACTAACCAGAGAGTTGTCTCTCCAGTCTTTCCTTGACATTTTTACTTGGATTTTAACAGACATCTCAACCTTCATTTGTCCAATCTGAGCTTGGTCTAAATCTACCAAAACTTGTCCTACCCTCATCCTTCCATAGTCAGATAAATATGCAATCCTTTACAAGTTTGTCCAATTCAAATGGCTACCAGTAATGTTTAATGCTCTTTTTTCCAGCCTCATATCCCATCTACTAGCATGTTCCATAGCCCTCAATGTCAAAGTGTGTCCTATAAATCCATGTGTCATGCTTGCTGCCACTGAAGCACCAGAGTCATGGAATCACTCATTGGGCCATGACAGCCCTCTGCTCGACACTAACTGAAGGCCTCGCAAAGTGCTGGGAATAAATCCAAGTGCTAAGTTGAGGCATTTGGATAAGGCCCCCAGTGAGCCAATCCCTGCCTGCCTGTTTATCCTCATCCTCTAATCTCCCTTTCACTGATTCAAACAAAAAGGTCCTCTCCTGGGTCCCTAGAATATGCCACCTTATTTCTGCAACAGGAATTAAGGCAGGAACTGTTCCTGCCTTGTAAATGTCATATAAGTACATGAACATGTCTGTGTTCCAACAAAGCTTTATTTACAAAAGCAGATCATCAACTGAACTGGACTTAGGACCCATGGTTTTCCAACCTGTTATCTAGATGAGCACATAAGGACTATTCAGTAAATATTTATTGAGTGCATAAACACACACACACACACACACACACACACACAAATGACAACATAGGATCTACCCTGAACAATACATGGAGAGGAAACTCTAAATTAAATGGAAAGAGGGGGAAGCAAATACTATCAGGATGTCTCTTATACACACCTAGCAATAGATGATTATTAGCAGAGAATTATTGTCTCTTTAAAACAACTAAATGTTAGTGTTTCAGTTCCTCTGAAAATTATCAAAGACCAGAGAACGTGCTTTGTGGTAAAATCAGATGGCTCAGCTAGATCCTGTAGCATCAGAATATTCTTGAGAGCCAAATTAAAGACTCGTTTCTATGCTTAGACCAGACAGGGCCTGAATATAGAAAGGGTGTCGTGTTTCATCTCAGGAGAATCAAATGATGCACAGTAACAGCAGCATTTAAGGCTCATTAAGAGAAAGCTCTTGCCTCCTGACCTCCTAAGCTCTGAATGGAGACATGCCACTGTATCCTCTTTTAAGAGTTAATCTAGTTGGGTCACCTGGCCAAGAGAAATGTGCTCCTCAGAAAGCTGGGTCCACCTTATTCAATACTAAAGAGGTAACAATAATTACCCCTTTGATTAGATAATATGTTTTTCTTTCCCAGAATTCTTCCCCTCACACAGCCTTTGTCTTGGGATTTTATTGCTCTGAAGAGACACCAGGACCACAGCAACCCTCATAAAGGAAGACATTTCCTTGGCACTGGCTTACAGTTTCAGAGGTTTAGTTCATTACTGTCATGGTGGGAAGCATGGTGGCACACAGGCAGACACGGTGCTGGAGAGATCACTAAGAGATCTCCATCTGGATCCATAGGCAACAAGAAGAGACAGTGAGAACCTGAGCTCCTTAGACCCCTTAAACACACCCCTAGTGACACACTTCCTCCAACAAGACCACACCTATTCTGACAAGGCTATGCCTCCTAGTGCTGCTCCCTAAGGGCCTATGGAAACCATTTTTATTCAAACCACCACAGTCCCTATGAGCCACATGAGGTTCTGGATCTTCTGGCTTTTCTCTTTTCTTTTGGATGCTGGCCAGAGTCTAAACATGCTTTCTCTGGTCATTCTGGCTTCCATAGCTTGCTTTCTGAAGCTTCCCCACCTCCCCACCATCTAACTGCCAGTCTGACAGTCACCTCCATGCCAGCTTAGTTCAAATGGCAAGGCTTCCACGCCCGCTCTTCTCCATTTCCTTCCTCCTCCTGTCAGCAGCTGAGATGTACAGCTAGAGTTTCTAATGAAATCATTCTTGGACTTCCTTTTGAACCTATTCCTAAATTTTCCTATTAAAGAGACTTAGAACCCCCCCCCCAAAAAAAGGGACTCCAATCTCCCCTTTAACAGATGCAACTTTGATGAGACTCCCAAAACTTTCTGATAACACACTATTTCCAGAAGACTTTGGGGACTTGCCCAGTGTCGATGCTTTCTTCTGATTTTATCCCCTCAATTAAATTCTGAGTATCCCCCACCCATTTATCCTTTATAATTAAAAAAAAAACTGTGTTTAGAACATGATAATATATTATGAACCTTTACCTGAAAAAGATGGGATTACATAACTACTGAAAAAACTTGTAGATACAACAGGAGATTTGGGTTTAAGCAAAAGAACTTGTGGTTTAAACGTAACAAAGCCCAAAGTTCTGGATAGGGAGCAAGATAAAGAATCCCCAAGGGTAACTCTCCACCCTTGCCCACCTAAGAGTAATAACATTCACAGGAGTCCCCTCTATAATCCATAGAAACAGCTGGCTGAGTTACCCTATCAGCTCACTGAGAGAAGAAATCAGGATGTTTCTCCAGGAACACCATTGCATACATACTACCTATTGAGACTGAATGAAACTCTGAACTTCAGGCACCTCAAGGGTTAAGAAGGTCTTAATTGCCACCTCACTACAATTTCTGGGGGAAAACATTTTAAGGCATAGGGGACTTTTGAGTTCAAAGCAAATGATTTCAATAAAAATCTCTTGGGAGCCCATTGTATACAGTAGCTGGGAAAGGTTACACATCCTTCTCTAAATGGGCGTTTGGTTCCTCTTAGGACTATGAAAGATTTGGGAGTTACAGAGAGAGAGAGAGAGAGAGAGAGAGAGAGAGAGAGAGAGAGAGAGAGAGAGAGAGAGAGAGAGAGAGAGAGAGAGGCAGACAGACAGAGAGACACGGTGTCAGATAGATAGACAGGCAACTTTCCCTTCTGCTTTTCAAATTATGATTTGGGGGAGGGACAGTAAGGGGTACAAATGTTTCTGTTACAAAGCCCTACTACTTCTGGACTACTTCAAAGACTACTTCTGGAAGTTTCTGAGTCCAAACCAAATCCCATTTGAGTAATTCTGTCAAAGCTCAAGTCGTCTTTTTGACAAAGTTGATGGTGAGCACCATCTACTGGGCATTACCCAAAGTCTGCTTTAGGGATGTTTCCATGAAGGTTGGGGGAAAAAATCGGGATCCCTGTTACGCAATGGTCCTTTGGCATATTTAAGCAATATCCGGGACATCTGGCAGCTCTTGTGCTCATCCAGAAGTTCTTTCTTAGTTCTTCATATAGAGTTAAAGGTTTTTGAGAAATTAGATGGAGAATGAAGGCCCCAAGAACAGCTTTATTAAGCAGCTATAATTCAGGGGTAGACATCTTGCAGGCTGAGGAGTTTCTGCGCATCCTATCCCACTCTTCTTGTTTTCAACTGGCTGGAAAGGAAGGTCCAATCCCTAAGGGACAATTCTCAAAAAACTGCAACCCCAGAATCCTCATTCTTTGTTCTGTAAAATAGACTGATATTTTTTCCTAAAATATGTCCCTGCATTCGTTTCTTTTCTAGGGACAAAACGTGTGCATGCGTGTGTGTGAGAGAGACAGGGACAGAGAGAAACTAAAGTAGCTGGTTTTTAAACTCTTAATTCTGGTTGTAGCCTCGGGCTGAAAATGCCACACTTCTATGAGGTAAACAAAATGTCTGTCTCTGGGCTTTTCTTCCCTCAGTTAAGCAGATCCTGCCTGTGAGGTGTGGAGGATTTCACACAGTCACTGCTGTTTTCCTCATGAATCCTTTATGATGCTACTTAGTCTCTGGGGTGCGCTCTAAAGTCAAAAGAAAATCTGACTCACACTGAAAAGTTTTCAAATGAAACAATAGGGACAGAAGTATCCTATGTAGGGAGGAGGGAGGAGGGGAAAGGGAGGAGGGAGAAGAGAGAAGGGTGGGTGGGAGGAGGAAGAAGGAATTTTTTTATTTTTTAATTAGATATTTCCTTTATTTACATTTCAATTGCTATCCACTTTCATAGTTTCCTCTCTGAAAATCCCCTATCTCCTACTTCCCCCTGATCCTCAACCCACCCACTCCTGCTTCCTGGCTCTGGCATTCCCCTATACTGAGGCATAGGATCTTTGCAAGACCAAGGGCCTCTCCTCTCATTAATGGCTCGGGAATTTTTGCTAAGAGTAGGCCAGCAATATAGTGCAAAAGGCCTGCTTGAACACCTTGCCCATTTCCTAGAGGGACAACTTTGAACAGATCTAAATCTTAGAACCTTTCTTTTTCTGAAAAAAAAATGGGATAGTATCACCTCATCAAATGATATTTAAGTTACAAGATGGGGCAACCCACCCATCTCAAAAAATGTAACTCAGAGTTGCTCCTATCTAAAGGAAATGTAGAGACAAAAACTGGAGCAGAGACTAAAGGGAAGGCTACCCAGAGACCTCTCTACCTAGGAATCCATCCCATCTGCAGACGCCAAACCTAGACACTATTGCTGATGCCAAGAAGTACTTACTGACAGGAGCCTGGTATAGCTGTCTTCTGAAAGGCTCTGCCAGCACCTGAACAATATAGATGCAGATACTACCTACCTACTACATAAGACTGAGCCTGGGACCCCAGTGGAAGAGTTAGGGGAAGGACTGAAGGAGCTGAAGGGGATTGCAACCACATAGGAAGAACAACAATACCAACTAGTGGGACCACCTAGAGCTCCCAGGGACTAAACCACCAACCAAAAAGTACACATGGAGAGAACTATGGCTCCAGCTACCTATGTATGAGGTATGGTCATATCTGGCATCATTGGCAGAGGAGGCTCTTGGTCCTGTGGAAGCTTGATACCCCAGTGTAAGGGGATGCTAGAGCGGTGAGGCAGGTATGATGGGTGGGTGGGGGAGCACCCTCATAGAGGCAAAGGGGAGGGAAGATGGGATGGGGGGGTTGCAGAGAAGAAACCAAAAAGAGGGGCAACATTTGAAATGTAAATAAATTAAATAACCAATTTAAAATTCTATTTAAAATAATGTCTGGTTTGAGTTTGTCAGGTGTATATTGACCATAAAAATTACTTTTTGGTATCACTTTTCTCTTTAAAAAGGCTGTGTAAACAGGAGGTGTAAGAGGTGCTCCCAGGGCGTCTCGGCAGAATCCTGAGGTTGCCTTTGCTGTTTCACTGCGGAAAAGACCTGCAGTGGTGCTACGGAGTCAGCTCTTAAAGTATGCATGAACTCACTCCAAAACAGCATCTTCACCCACGAGCCCAACCACTTCGATGCAGGAGTCTAGAAATAAAGGGGAAGGTTTCAGATCACAGTTTTGCCTGCTCCTATGGTACACAAGCACATTCATCAAAGGAGTTGCCCAAAATATACCGAGAAAATTGTACCTAAGCAGAGCCATCAAAAGCAAACAAATGTCATCTTAACAAATGTAACCTCCCGACCTGCCCAAAGGTAAGGATAAAGACTTGTCTCCACCATTGAACCCCTTTCTTCCATTCATAGGTCACAGCTACAAAGAACATTGGATTGAAGCAGTAAACCCCAAATATCTTCCTAGGAAATATTTTCCAATAGTCCTAGCTTCTACTATCACCTCACTGAAACTTCAGTGTCAGCAAGAAATTCTATCATTTATTCATTTCCTGACTTTATAAAATACTTACTGACTGCCTAACTTGATCCAGGCAATGTTCTGGGCATAGGAAATAAAACAGTGACTGAGACCATTAAAGCTCCCCTGTGCTCATGGCACTTACCATTCTAATGAGAAGATAATAAATGTGCATTGAAAAATTATAACAGGACACAGGTCCCTAAGGTCTGTACTCTTGGATCCTCTGTGATAATGTTGCTCAAAATCTGAATTACAAAGCAGAGCCATGGAAACATTTGGAAGAAACCATTACACAAAAAGATGGGTCAAATGCTGTCTAAGGTAGGAACTAGCTAAGCTTGCTTAGAAAGCTGAAGCAAGGGTACTGTGATGCAGATAGTAAGGTTGTGGGAAAGTAGGTCTGGGCAGGAGCTAAGAGTCTTCCTTTCTAACAAACTCCCATGAGGTGCTGATGATGCTGACCCATGGATCCCACTTTGAATGGCAAGGGTGTAGAGCCTTGTGTGCCATGCAAAAGAGAGATTCCCCCAAGGTACATTAGAAAACCATGTTTATCTGATGCTCTTTTGACCTATGGAGCCTCTCACAGCTACTTAAAGGTCACAAAGCCCTTTGGCATTTCTCTACACCTCACAAAACTAAATGCTCAGTGGATACACTGTGAATGTCTGGATTAAAGGATAAGAATGAATATCTAGACCTTACCTTGTGGGATCCTGAACTTTAAATGAAAAAAAAAAAAGTAAAGAAACAAGAAATGGAGAGTAATGGGGAAGGATCCTTCACAGGCTTTGAATCATGTTTTTGTGGCTTCCAATCTTACACTGATGTCTAAAAGACTTTCAGTAACTGGCCAGGTTCTCTGGGAACTCTATTTTATTAAAAATAGTGTTAATAACTATTTCATTAGGAGAGATATGAAAATCACATACACTAGTAAAGAATAAGATATATGTTTTCATAAATACTCGTTTTCCTTTCCTCTCCTACTTCAGGTTCACTTCCAATTCAACAACATGGCATTTAAACCTGAAAGTTTTCCAAATATCAGCCAGTTATATAAATAATGAAATAAACTGTATATCCACAAATTGGAACACTACTCAACAATTTAAAGGAGGAAACTGCTGACAAAATCAAAAGCAAGTAGAATCTGTATCAGTTACTCTTCAAGCACCTAGGATAAAACATCTGACAAAAGCAACTTAGAGGAGGGTCCTGCTTTGGCTCACAGTTTGAGGGTCCACAGTCCATCGTGGCAGGGAAGGAAAGGCAGTGGGAGCTTGAGGCAACTGGACATATTGGACCTTCAGTTGGGAAACAGAGATAAATGTTGATTGTCTGCCCACCTATTCATTTTTATTCAGTGGGATACTCCTGAACCATGGAAGATTACAGGTAATACTTAGGGTTAGGTCTTCATACTTCAACTAACTTAATCTAGAAAGGCCCTCACAGACATTTCCAGAGGTGGATCTCTAGGTGATTCTAGATCCTATTAAGTTGACATTAAACACTAGCCACCACAAGTCCACCCCTTCTCAAGTTGATCACATAAACATATCCATTTTAATCCAAAGCCTTTTGCCTCCACCTCCATAGGTTCATGCCATTTCACAATACAAAATGCATCCAGACCAGCTTCACAAGTCAATGTCATCTTTACCAGTTCCAATGGTATTCAAAAGTATCAGCATGGCTGGGGAGACAGCTCCACAGGTAAAGTGCTCAGTACACAGCCCTGACAACTAAATTTGGATCTCCAGGATTCACAGAAGAGCCAGATGCATCAGCATGATATCTTTAATCCTTCTATTCCTATGGAAAAATAGAGGTGAAGACAGGAGAATCTCCAGAGACCACAAGCCAGTCAGCCCACTGCCCTGACTCCATAGCAGTGGACAAAAAAGACACGGATTCAAACAAGGTTAGGATCAACACCTGAGATTGTTCTCTGACCCACACTCACACAGTGGCATGCAGGTGCCTGCATTCACACATATGAACACACACATCATACTCAAAAGAGAAAATAAGTGACTTCTATATTAAAAAATCTAAGTACAGAGTATCTTTTGAGACTCGTGAACTCTCTTAATCATGAGCTCTTAAAACATCAAAATAGAAATGATAGACTTCCTGCATACAAATTACAGAGTAAATATTAGCATTCTAAAAGATTGTACGTGTATATGTACATTGGGTAACGTTTTTCTTCTTTGTGACTCAAAGCCAGGCCCAACACACATCAAATTATTCAGATTGAATATGGAAATTGTAGTGCATGGTAATTTTATCTGGGTAAAAGGCTGTTGGAAATAGAAATATGCAGTCCATTTGAATTCAGGTGGTCTGGAAGGCCCAGGACCCTGAGCTGTGTGTGACTTCGGACAAGTGACTCCTCCTCTCTAAAAGTCTGTCTCCTCATACGTAATGTGGTTAGAGTAAATACTGTCTGCTTCTTATTTTAAGAGTTCGTGGGTGCCACTGGCAGGAACAGCATATTAATTCCAAACCAAATTCCCCCTCCAAGCAAAGTATAGGGTTTTCACATCTGTGCATACTCAGGTAGGAAAGTGGGCCCTTAGAGAGGGTGATTGTGGATGGTAAGCAGCAACATTTGCACACATTATTTGGGCAGTACCTAGTTCATGGGAAGTATGCAATAAATATCTGCTATCATACTAAAAAAAAAAATCTGTGAGATTTGTATAGCCCATCAGTTTCCAAAACAGAAGTGCAAGGCCTGCACCCACATAAAAGAGCTGGATGTTCCCCTAACATTTGCCCGTTGGTGCTCCAAAGACCGTCTTCAAAGGCTCAAGACTATCTACCCAGGCTCAAGCTCTTGTTTCATGTATAGCTAGACAGTCCTTAGTTAAGCCTTTGCTCATCTTTGAACTGCACACAGTCTGGCAGAGGCTGGGCAAGCAAGGGAAGGGAAAAAAGAGAGACCAACATGGTCACTGGAAGCTTATAGAAGCAATGCTGCCTGAATGAGAAGACCCACTGGACAAAAGACTTGGGATAACATGGAATGGTGAATGGCAAGGAGATGATTGTCTTGTCACACACAACATGGGCTACTCTAAATAGTTCGGTTATCTTCTCTACACTTTAACAGAAGTCTTAGATGTCCTGTGGCCATCATAAAATAATCCACTGGGTAAAGAAGTCATTTCAAAGCCATGTGTATGTGCTGGTGAATCTTGATTGTCAACCTAATGGGTTCAAAATCACCCAGAAGATAAAACTCTGAGCATGTCTGTGAATGACTTTTCACAAAGGCTCAACTGAAGAGGGTAGACCCAACCTAAATGTGGGCAGCACCTTTCCACGGGGAAGGTCCTGGACTGGGTGAAAATGAGAAACTCTGAGTATGAGCATCTATTTCCCTCTGCTTCTTGACTGGGGACGCAATGTGGCCTCAAGCTTCTGCCCACATGAAGTCCTGCCATGATGGACTGTGGTGGTTTGAATGAGAATGCCCCCCCATAGACACATAAATTTGAGTGCTTAGTCACTGGGGAGTAGAACAGTGTGAGAAGGATTAGGAGGTGTGGTCTTGTTGGAGGAGGTGTGTTGATGGGGGTGAACTTTAAGGTTTCAAAAGCTCAGACCACCTGGCTTAGTCTCTCTTTCTCTCTCTCTCTCTCTCTCTCTCTCTCTCTCTCTCTCTCTCTCTCTCTCTCTCTCTCTCTCTTTCTCTCTCTCTCTCTCCCTGATACCTGTGTATCATAATGTAAAGCTCCCGTGTACTGTTTCAGCACCAAACCTGTCTGT
Organism: Mus musculus; assembly: GCF_000001635.26. Classification (NCBI taxonomy): domain Eukaryota; kingdom Metazoa; phylum Chordata; class Mammalia; order Rodentia; family Muridae; genus Mus; species Mus musculus. Next base: position 104,451,578 of record NC_000075.6, on the reverse strand, counting down.
TTTGCTTTCCACCAAGATGATTACGGACTAACCTTCTAAAACCATAATCAAGCCTTCAATTAAATGCTTCCTTTTCTAGGTTACCTAGGTAGTGGTGTCTCTCACGGCAATAAAACAATAAGTAAGACATGAACTGTACCCTCGAGCCAACCAGAGACGACAAGTTCTTCTGTTAAATAAAAGTGATAGAGTAGATGGTCCTACTTGACCACTGTGGTATTTTCCAATCCTGGTTTGGTGAGCTTTGGTCTCAGACCAATGAGTTCCCCGCTAGGAAAGAAGGCAGGAGCCCAGCAGCTGAGACAGTGGGGCGAGATGAGGATCCAAACTCATTGAGAAATGGATTGAAATTCCTACACATGAACCTTGGCCTCACATTTCCTCATCCCTGTCCTCCCAATCCCATTATTCCAGAGTGCCAGAAGTATTATCTCATCTCTGCTCAGTCTTTAATATTTTTAAAAGCAGCTGATGTCACAGAGAGAACCTGAGAATAAAACTTAATGGAATCAAACGTGTGAGCTCCTTTCCTCTCATGGAGTCATGCTATAATGTTTTATTTCTATTTAAAAAAAAAAAACAAAAACAAACAAAAAAAAAACTTTGACACCAAAATAAATCTGTAAAGGGTGCTTGTGACCGCCGTTCTTGATTGTCAGCCTGAGTCTATCTGGAATTCAAGCCTAAGTGACTAGGACAGCTGTGAGGGATTTTCTTTCTAGATAAGATCATTTGAAGTGGGAAGATCCACGTTTCACCCCAGTCTTTGAGGTGGGAGGATCCACCATTATTCTGGGCCGTGCCTTCTGTTGGCAGTCTGTATGAAAGGAGAAGTTGAAAATGTCTCTGAAGGAAAGTGATTGGAAGAGTTTTCTGCCAGGGAAGCTTTTCTGTTTCATCTTAGAAAAATATGTCCTTGCAGCAAAATCTTGCTGGTGTATGCAATGGTGTCAGTGTTTGGAAGCTGATTATGGGATGGATCCCTGGATATGGCAGTCTCTAGATGGTCCATCCTTTCTTCACAGCTCCAAACTTTGTCTCTGTAACTCCTTCCATGGGTGTTTTGTTCCCAATTCGAAGAAGGGGCAAAGTGTCCACATTTTGGTCTTTGTTCTTCTTGAGTTTCATGCGTTTAGCAAATTGTATCTTATATCTTGGGTATCCTAAGTTTCTGGGCTAATATCCACTTATCAGTGAGTACATATTGTGTGAGTTTCTTTGTGATTGGGTTACCTCACTCAGGATGTTTTGCATACATTAGCAAGATTTTGCTAAAAGGACCCAGATATAGCTGTCTCTTGTGAGACTATGCTGGGGCCTGGCAAACACAGAGGTGGATGCTCACAGTCAGCTATTGGATGGATCACAGGGCCCCCAATGGAGGAGCTAGAGAAAGTACCCAAGGAGCTGAAGGGAACTGCAACCCTATGGGTGAAACAACATTATGAACTAACCAGTACCCCGGAGCTCTTGACTCTAGCTGCATATGTATCAAAAGATGGCCTAGTCGGCCATCACTGGAAAGAGAAGCCCATTGGACTTGCAAACTTTATATGCTCCAGTACAGGGGAACGCCAGGGCGAAAAAGTGGAAGTGGGTGCGTAGGGGAGTGGGAGGAGGGTATGGGGGACTTTTGGGATAGCATTGGAAACGTAAATGAAGAAAATACCTAATAAAAATATTAAAAAAAAAAAAAAGAAAATGTCTCTGGAAGAAGTTTAAAGATTTACACATGTTCTGTTTCTGCTGCCCACCTCACTGCTCCTTCAGCCAGACAGAATTTTCACCAGATGTTCTTGACATCCGTCCCTGTCGCTGGTGTGTTGTCATTACAACCAAAGTTGATAAACAGCTAAGACTACAGAAGCTGGAGGGTTACAATGGCTTTGAGGGGTGTGAGCTAAGCAGGAGCTGTGAAGACCGATTCTGAGACAGGCACGGTGTCACAGCCCTATCACCCCAGCACCAGTGGGGGCAAAAGAATCAGAAGTTCAAGGATATCCTTGCTACATAGCAAGTTCAAGACCACTCTAGATATCCTGAGAGCCTATTGTTGAAAAAAAAAAAAGAGGAGGAGGAAAAGGGGAGAAGAGGAAGAGGAGGAGGAGATACAAAGCTGCTTCTAGCTGGTTTTCCTTTGTTTTTTTTTTTTCCAGAGAAGACTAGGTACTTCAGCTACACCAACAGAAGAAAAAGTACCTTTCCCTCAGACCCACACCAGAGGAGAATCCCTTTTTAGCCTAGTTGATCCTCTACCTAAGAGGGCTTATGCTGTCGGTTTCTTTATCCTGATTTTTTTTAAAGGTTAAACAAACAGAGAAAAGACTACAGAACTGACAGGGATCCACAGCGTGGGTCCGGAGGCTCGCGGCAGCCATGGATCACCTGGTTATTAAAAGGTTAAATCCTGTGTGCCAGAGGTAGACATTTAATCGACCAAATTATATGTGTTTTTTTTTTTTTTCCTGATCCACAGGTCTACAGAGCAGGCAAAGGAACAGGTGCTGCTTACGGAAAACACGGACTTCTTTAGTATCATCTCTGCTCTCTCCCCGCCAAGGGCACCCGTAATTACTGCTCCTAGGCTGAACCCTCAGCCCCACTGTGCCACACATACACACACCCGCTGCTGCAAATTGTATTGGCAATTAATTTGTCAGGAAAATGCTAGGGCATGTGAACACTGGTAATTTTATACCATAGATATTCAAATTAAGCCTCCAGCCTGAGTATTTTTGGTGTCAACTTGTAGAATTGTTGCAGAAGAAGAGAAACACAACCTTCTCTTGCTAGCTCTTGAGGAGGACCAGAAAGAATGCCACAACGTGGATGTAACAGTCCTGGCTCCATCTGTAGGCTTGTCTTGGGAACATGAAGAACAGAAACACTAATTATGGGTGACACCCCCTGCGTTCCTCCTCTAGTGAAAGGGGTGCAGGGGTTGCTTTTTCTGTACCATTCCTTGAGTGCTCAGAATCTTTTTAATAAAAAACAACTATGTCAGTTGCTGATGACCTATGGACCCCAACTCTGTTATCACAAGGTATTTCCCAGAATCACCATACAGGTATACAAGGATAATGGAAAGACCCTGGACCAAGAGGTAGGCATGAAAGATTCACAAGACCTGAAAGTCAGACAGCATCAGCGGGCAGTCCCCGAAACCATCTCAGTATGCCTCGGGGACACAGAAGCATCACTAAGGAGAAAGGCGTCACCCTAGTTCCACTTTGTCACTGGGATAAAACACTCTGGGAAAAGACAACTTAAGGGAGAAAGGGTTTATTTTTAGATCGCGATTCCAAGTTACAGTCCATCATTGCAGACAGGGCTGGGCAGGAACTTTCTCACCAGCTAGTCACAATCACAGTCAAGAGCAGAGAGAAAATGAATGCATGCACAGATTTACCTAGGCTTGTTGGCAAGCAAGCCTCGGGCATCCTCCTGTCTCTGCCTCCCCAGCACAGAGTTTTCAGGTGCACACCACCATACTGGGCTTCTGGGTACATGGGTTACCGAGATCAAATTTAGGTCCTCATGCTTGAGAAATGGCTGACTAAGTCCATACTCATTGTTTACTCTTTAATATATGATACAAACTGAATGCACACAATCAATTACATAAGCATGTTGGCATTGTTACATGAAGAATGGAAGTCACAGATACCAAAGTTCAAGCCCCACAGAAAATACAACCACTTTTCAAAGCAATGAATAGGAACATGAGCGGCTTGGTTTAGAAGAGAGTGTTAATACTTTCTGAGACAGGGTCTCACTTTTTAACCCTGGCTGACCTGAAACTGACTATGTAGACCAAGCTATCCTTGAACTTGCAGCAATCCTCCTGCCTATGCTAACTGGTTACTGGAATTACAGAAATGATTCACAATACTCCTCTTGAGGAACCTAATCACTAACTTGGTTCTATTAAGCCAAACTCTCTGCATAAAGCACTCAAAAAATCGCATTTATTTGGTAAGTTCTGTAGGAGATTCTAAGACTCTTAAAGACTGAGAACAACCATTGAAACAGATATTACAAAATAAATGTTAATTACACAGTACTATTTCTAAAGAAGACAAAAGAAGTGTGCTGAATACACAGTCTTGAGCAGGTGGGTCTTGTCCTCAGAGAACACAGACCAGCACATTAGTCCCAAGCGAGAGTTTGCCCATACTGAGATGTGAGAATGCATAGCTTGAGTAACTTTGAGAACTGTTTTCTTCTTATCCCCCTCTCTATTTAGCACAAACACCGTCATTGATGATTCTTCGATCATTCCTGCTTCATTTGACTCTGTTTTTCACATTCAGACATTACTTCTTTGACATATGCTGGAAGTCAAGGATGGGACTCCACCTCTGTGCCCCATGATGGTACCTGTGACCAACTTGTTTGGTTCTGGGGTCTGTGAAGGAAGCAAAGCCCCAACATGCGAGATACAGAACTCAGAACTCTTAGGCTCCAGGTAGACGCAAGGGCAACACCAATGGATTTGGCTTGACTTCCTGAGTACTGTGCTAAGAGAGACTTCCCAGCCACATCCAGATGAAAAGGAAGAGAAGGGACTGATCCTGGAAGCAGGGAGAGAAAGCAGACAGTATTTTCTCTCCTTGCTCAGAGAAATTCTAAGTGCCCAACATCAGAGAATTCTGGAAGCATCTCCTCTTCCATATCCCACATTTAGTGTAGGAGAAGCTGGATGCAGAAAGGATAAATCCCCCAAAGATGCATAAGTACATACGTGCTAATGCAGACCAAGAGCAGGAAGGTGTTTTATTATCCCCTGCCTATCCAGCTCTTTCACTCCATAGAGACATCTCACAATGAGACAATCCCCTCTAGCCACTACAGCCATATCTGTTACACAGCTTCTGGAAGAAACATCAAGAAAAATCTTCTCTGTGCCAAGCCAGAGGACAGATGTCCTGCACAGCAGGTTGAGACAACCACCCTCCTTCCCACAACATACAAACCATAAAGAAATAATCTGGAATATAGTCCATTTCTTAAATAACCAACTAATTAATGACCAGCTCCATTCAGCTAGACAGACACCTTTCCAGGAAATATGTGGGCAAGGAGAGTTTTTCTGAGACAGCATCTGCTCTGTGAAACAAAACAGATACACACAGCGAATACCAAATGCATGCTGTTTTCTTGCCTGGAAGTCCCTTAGGCTGAGGGATGGAGACCACCACTTGAGAGAGGGGACACAGATTCTCTTCCTACAGTGCCAACTGTGAAAGGGGTGGCTTCCTCCTGGTGGACTCTCACCCGAGATGTCCCCAGCTTCATAGATGTCACACTTAGATGTAATATCAGCAGTGTAGGCAAGAAGGCCTGGAAGGAAAACTGCCATTTAGGCATCTTTGTTATCTTGTAACTGTTAAGTCAGTCCCTTTTATGTGACCCTTCTGTCTTTTCATTAGTCCTAAATAGATTTATTAAAAGAAAAGAAGTGAGGAGATAGAGAGAAAGCAGGAAAGGAGGCAAGGAGAGACAGAGAGAAGAAATCTCATATAGAATCTCATCTTTTCTGTTTCTAGGGCTATGCACCATTTGTTCTCATACAGACTCTGGTGTCCCGTGTAAGAAGACTAATCCAGAGCTACAGAGATGGCTTGCAGGTTAAGAGCTCTTGTTGCTCTTGTAAGAGGATCTATGTTCCAGGCTCAGCACCTACGTCAGCATTTCTCAACCTGTGGGTCACAACCCCTTTGGTAGTCACCTAAGACCATCGGAAAACACAGATATTTACATTACTATTCATAACAGTAGCAAAACTACAGTTGTGACGTAGCAATGAAGATAATGTTACGGTTGGGAAGTCACCACAACATGAGGAACTGTATAAAAGGGTCGCAGCACAAGGAAGGGTAAGAACCACTGACCCACGTGGTAGTTGACAACTTTTTAACTACAATTCTAAGGAACCTGTTGCCTTCTTCTGTCCTCGGAGGGTGCCATGCATGCCCGTGGTACACATTTAGACATGCAGGCAAAAACATTCACACACGTAAAATGCGTGAACCTTTTAAAAAGTAAAATAAAAAGAGCCTTAATCTGACTCACTCTAGAATGAAGGCAGTGAATTACTTACAGGTGAATCACAGACGGAAAGGACTGAGACCCGAGGCTAAGGACACCAACAGGCTGGGGGTGGTGACTGCATCTGTGTCTTGGGTGCTTGGCAACAGAAAATAAGATCTGATAAAGAGACACATCTCCTTCTTCAAGCATGAGGCTTTTCCTGTCTATCATCTCTAAGGCTGACCAGGTCCGATTAATGGTAAGGATAAGGGGTGACAAGAGGGAGGCAGGGAACTGAAGCTAGACCCTTCTGCTAAATCAGTGGCCTAGCTTATTTGGGGACTTTGTGGCCACCATCTATGGGGATGTTGTCAAAATAACTCAAGTACTTGGGTAACTGCCAGTGAATGCTGCCCCCTGGAGGCGTGCCCTGTTACTGCACATCCCAGACTTCTAACAGGAGTACACCCTGGGAGGAAATCGATTCTGGCAGATGAAAAGGGAAATCCCAAGCCTAAGCAAGCCAAGGTGCAGGCCAGAGCTTAGCTACACAGTCCGTGTGCAGTATGTAAATGAGAGGGAGCATAAGAATACAAAGCCAATGGTGACTCAGCTCCCGAAGCTAGGAAGACATGGTCTGGACCGAGGCTGGTCACACAACCAGCAGTTAGTGGAGGTAAAAGGTTCCTGGCGCAGGACTCAGGACCAACTACCAACCAGACTGAGGAAGTGGGGCAGACTCACTCACTGAGCAAGACACAGATCTTCAGAAAGTGACCCTGAGTCTCGGCGAGTGAGGAAGGTAGGACTCCAGGCAGAACTATGCAGCCTCAGCTGTCTATAGAGCACAGGTTCAAAGGCTAGTGCTGTGGCCGGATTCAACAGTCATCTATTAGACAGGCACCAGCTTTCCACTCTGAGTTAAGTGTAAGTTGCCCTAAGTGATTGGGAAAATGGATCAAATCATGGTTGTAGGGCTACCTTCATGATTTAAATCAAGGATTCATGGACTAGTAAAAACCTCCAACACACCTTTTAGATGCTATGTAAATTTATTTTAAAAGATCAAGAAGTATTAGTGAGTACCCTCTCTGTAAATAGTCCTATGTAAGCAGTAGAGAAGCCATCAGTGAACCAGACACAGCCCCTGCCTGCAAAAGTCCAGTCACAAGCAAATAATTAGTCACAACCATGGTAGCAGAGTGGACTCTTATTTGTTTGGGAGGGGTAGGTGTTTTTTTTACACAAGGTCTTGTGCAGCCCAGGCCTCAAACTCACAGTGTGTAGCTGAGAAGACCTCGAATTCCTGATCCTCCTACCTCCCCGTCCCAAGTACTGAGCTCACCAGTGCCTGCCACCACAACACCACGAACTATCAAAGAAGCAAAGAGGCACTGACCTCAGTCTTGGGAAAAGTAGAAATGGGCTCCAGGAGACGCAATAACAGAGGTACGGCCTGAAAAGACTGAAGTTCCCCATCTCAGAAGACTTGGGGCAGGAGAATACAGCCTGATATTCACACGCGGCTACTGAGTCCTTAAAAATGTGACCATAACATTAGAGGCACCAAATTAAGAAACTTAAGGTACTGTGGTTTGAACCTGGGGCTTGGTCCATACTAGGCAAGCACTCTATTCCTAAGCTCCATTCAACCCGAATTTTACCTTTCATTTTAAAACATGGTCTTACTAAGTTATCTGCATTGACCTTGAACTCACTTTGAATCCCCAAGTAGGACTAGAACATGTGATCCTCCTGTCCCAGCCTCCCAAGGGCTAAGGTCACAGACCTTCATCCCCTGACCTAAGAAACTATTAAATAATTATGTTTAGTTTTAATTTATTCAAGCTTTTAAAGCTGAAGCCACACAAATTTTCCTTTAAATATAACTTTTTTTTTGAAGAGCTATATTTCAGTTTACCCAGTTTATTGCCCACAATCACGCCCCCGCATGTACCTTTGCCTCTTATAAAACTTTAAATCATGCGAGTGACTTTCAGCCTATTTCTATATTCTAGACCAAAGAGAGAGTCACGGGGCTAGAGAAGTGGAGAGGCGGACCCATTAGAGGGCTGGGGGAGACGTCTGTCTGCTCACCTGCCACTTACTGGCTCCTTCCTGAAACCATGAAAGCAGAGTGCTCTTGGGAGACTCTAAGTGGCAGAGCAAACAACTCAGCTTTAATACAAATGAAAGCAAGATGACTTCATTAGGAGATGAGTGGTGTGTGCTTAGGCAAAGAAGAAGCATGGCCTCTTAGAGGAATAACGTATAATCATGTTCAGTGTGGAGTTCAGCTGCTCATCTGCATGGCATCCATCAGCATGCATTAGACAGTAAGTAACAAGGACACTGGTTTAAACCTAAGAGCCACTCACTGTTTGCTTAGCAAGCCCATGGAGAGGAAGCCCAAATGTATCTTCAAGGATCAAGCAATGGCTACTCTTTCTGCCAGCAACCTAAGAATTGTGTTCATTTGCTGAGGCTTGTCACCTTGGAAATTTCAAAGAGGTAATAGGAGCTGGAAGGGACAGTTGGGATGTCCCTTTAGACCACTGGCAATTTCTCCTTTTACCCTTTGCTCTCAAGGAGGCAATGGGAAATTAGAAAGGCATGACATACTTACACTGCTTATTGGTGTCCTGTTATCATCAGGAGGACCATCAGCAAGGACTAAGGGAGGTCAGAATGCCAACCCTGTGAGACTTTTTGCATGATCCTTAAATATCCCACTGCCTGATTCTTAGGGAGTAATTGGCTAAAAGGCATCTACCTTAAATGGGAACACAGAAGAATCTCAAGATTGTATGTGAGGGCAGAATGATGTGAACGCACCAATCAGGACATCCCATAGTAACCCAAAGGCAACTTCTTCCAATCCGTCATTCTCGCCTAGTAACAATGATGTCATCTCAGAACACTGTCTTCAGAGAAAACAACGTGTGAGACTCATGAGGACCATGGAACTTGTTTTATTGAGAAAATAGTGTTCATGTTTCTCTAAAGGGGATGAGAAAATTTCAAGTTGCCCAATGTTCTTAAGCCAAGAACAAGTTTGTTTGTTTGTTTGTTTGTTTTTCAAATTTCTCCAAGAAATAAAAGCCACTAATTCTACCGGATACATAGGATTTTTAAGACAAATCTCTGCAGAAAAGTAAGTTAATGAGAGCCACAAAGTGGAGCCAGAAGCAACAGAACTGGCCACTGAAGCAAAAGGATTGTCACATGACAGTCATGTAGAAATTAGGATGCTCCTTTGTGATGCACACTATGGAATCTATGTGACTCCTTCATATGAGATGACTCTCCACTGGGAGAAGCTGTGAGTTCACTCTCTGCTAGGACGTACCAAATAACTGAGAGGAATAATACATTTGAAAGTCAAGTTACATCTGGGAATCAAGAGCAGTTGTAGCCCTTTCTTTTCTAAAGGTATTTATGTAGTTGGTGTTGACACTCAGTTCTGGATGTGGAGGTAGATGTTGGCAATACAGAAGCAGAGAATACTAAGTGTTACCAATTCTCTGTTCAGAGCCTAATGGAAGAGACAAGAAAAGAGATCACTGCCATTCGTAGTACACAAGGGCTTTAATTAATGATGCAGTGACTACAAGAGTATGTCTTAGTTAAGGCTTTATTACTGTGAAGAGACAACATGACAGAAAAAGCAAGTTGGGGAAGAAAAGGTTCATTCGCCTTATATTTCCACATCACAGTCCACCCCTGGAGGAAGTCAGGATAGGAACTCAAGCAGGGATGGAACCTGGAGGCAGGACCTGATGCAAAGGTCATAGAGGGGTGCTGCTTACTGGCTTGCTTCCCATGGCTTTGCTCAGCTCGCTTTCTTATAGAACCTAGGACTACCAGCCCATGGATGGCACCAGCCACCGTAGGCTGAGCCCTACCCCAATGATCACTATTTGATTAGATGCCTTACAACTGCATCTCATGAAGGTATTTCCTCAAATGAGGCTCCTTTCCCTCTGACGACTCTAACTTGTGTCAAGTTGGCACACAAAATCATCCAGTACACAGGGTCACAAAGAATGTATTAGCTATGTTTCACATTGATGTGGCTAACTACACAGAGGAGGAGCGGCTTTCTTAGCTCCATCCAGTGACTACAGTCCATAGTGGCAGAGAAGGCATGGCTGGAGCCCCTGGGTCCTTGACAGTGGGAGCTGAGACCTTCTCCTTGTGTCTCAGGGAATCAGGAAGCAAAGATATGAAGAAGAGGTCTGCCATCCTAAAACCCCCCAAAGCCCCACATCCAAAAGATTCCATAACCCTCAAAAACAGATCCTCATGCTGGAGATTAAGTATTGCAATCTAAGAGCATGTGAAGTGCATTTAACATTCAAGTCACAACACAGAGAAAGTCATGATCTACTTGAATGTTTAAAATGGTTAAATTGAGGCTGGAGAGATGGCTCACTAGTTGTGCACCTCCTGCTCTCCAGAGGACCCAGGTTCGATTCCCAGCACCTGTATGGCAGCTCATAACAGTTTATAATTCCAGTTCTGGCAGATCTGATGCCCTCTGGTGGTCTCCTCATGTATGCTCACGGTACACAGACACACATGCGGAGGAACATTCATGCACGTGTAATAAAGTAGATTCCTGGGCACGAACACAAAAAGACAATAGGAGAAAAACAATGTTTGGGGAGCTAGGAAGAGAGTTGCAGAGAGTGGGTCAAAGAGAACATTAAAATTTCTTCCTTTAAAAAAAAATGCTGAGAAGACAGGCGAGAAGGCTTTGTACAGCACAGAGCTGCCCCACCCACTTCACCTCTCTGTGATTTTTTTTTTTAATAAGACATTTCCATTTTATGAGGAGTAATTTTCTGCTTCATCTATAAAAAGCAGGAAATGAGCATTTCCCAGGGATCTTAGGGGATAAAATATGACAATCATTAAAGTAGCTGGCTCTCTAGCAGTGTGAGGACATCTGTGGTTGTGTTTATCCTTACAGCCACACTGCTGATCAGCTGGGTATAAAAGCATCACAATGTGCATTAACTCTACCATCTTTAAAAAAACAAACAAACAAACAAAGTGATGCTACTGTTTCCTAGTGAACCACTGAAGACAAAAGACCCAGCGGACCAGCTTCAGTTGTAAACATACACAGGGATAGCTGAAATCATGCTAATTAATGACATAGTGACTCTGCAAGCAAAGAGCTGCTGAAATCTGTTTCAGGGAGCACTAAGACCTTAACAAACAGGGTATCACTGTAACTTGGTGATTTAGAGGAACCTAGGATGCAGCCTTTCATTTCTATCTAGCTTATTAGCTACTGGGCATAACCTGGTTCTTTCCTGTGGACCAAGAGGGCAGCCTTGTTTTCAGAGGAAATAGCCAGATATAGTTGTAATAGCTTCACAACCATGACCAGCATTCTAGCTGTGCCTGCCTGCCTTGATGGCTGGGATGGCTATCTTTGTTGTCAACTCAAATATATCTGTAATTGACTAAAACACCAAAATGGGTGTTCATGTGAGGGATTTCTTCTTAATTTTAAATGGAAAGATCCACAACTAAAATGGGCCCACCTTTAACATGGGTCATGGCTTCTTCTGAAAACCTATATAAAGACATGGAAGAGAAAATGTTTACTCTTTGACTGCTTGCTTTAGACTCACTTGCAAGCCCGTTCCTTCACTGGCTTTAAAGCCTACTTCTTTGGGATTCCTGAAATACTGAAGACCAGCTGAGACATCCAGTCTCATGGACTGAGCAACTACTGGATTCCTAGACATTCCATTCATAGGCAGCCATTGTTGGATTAGCTGGACCACTAATCATTCTAATATATCTACATTCATTCTGTAAGTTCTCTTATGCTATAGAACTCTGACTAATACAATATCTGTTTACAAATCTCTTGAGTATATTTTGAAAGGAGCTTTGCTGAGATTTAAGGTAGTGGCTGAAACCAGGATGAATCCATTGGAGAGCTCACCTGGCCTGTCACCAGATGTCCCTAAGAGCTGAGACCTAACCCCAGCTCTATGGATTCTGATTGTTCCTTATATAGAAAAAGCAGAGCAAATATGCACAGTTCTGCTTCTTTGAGGATGAATAAAGCATTTTGAAGACTATTCTTCAAATAAACTCTTACCCGAAACCCACAGTGAGCCAGTACTTTATGAAGAAGATGTTCTACCAGAGATTTCCCTGGGTTGTGGCTTTGTCTACCTAAGTGTAATAGTCTGCTTCACTTTCTCTCTCTCTCTCTTCTCTTTTCTGAATCATATAAATAAAAACTCTTTTTTTTAAAGATCCATTCCTACAAAAACATACATCTTCACAAATGAGTGATAATAGTTATTAATAATGTAAAGATTTCCAAGGAACTATGGTGCAGATTCACTAAATCTCAACCCTGTGGAGATGGTGTGTGGTTTGCCTAAAATCTCTGCATTAGTTACTTCTGTTGCTATGATAAAATACCCATGACCAGTGGAAATCTATAGAAGGGATTTATTTTGGTTTAAGAGTATGGAGGGTTAAGATAGCCATGATGGGGAGAAAGGTGTCGTGGCATACTACAGGAACAGGAAGCTGGATGGTCATGTTTCATCCCACAGGAAGTCTAGAGAGTAAACTAAAAGTAAGGGGAGAATATAAACTCAAAAAGCTCGCCCCCAGGGACGTACTTCCTCTAGCAAGACTGTATCCTTAAAGTTCTGTAACCTTCTGAGCTGTGCCACCATAGGGATTTTTTTTTTCATTCAAACCATCACAGCCCCCAACCTCATTTTACTGATGTACTAAATGTGGAAGAGAAGATGAATTTTGAATGGGGAAGATCAAGATTTAAAACTGAAACCTTTCATTCATCGTCTGGGTATATCAGTTTTCTCCTCTGCTATTATGTATCACATCTGAAATTATTAAGACAGCCTCTTAAAGTTGATGTTAGACTCAAATAAGATACACTGTTTATCTGTTGTTACTTTCTCCTACACTATCTGATCCTCTCTCTGTACTCATTCTGAAATGGTAACATGACTGACATCAAGTTCACATGCCAGGGAAGGCACTGTGAGAAAAATGGAACGGGGGGGGGGGGGGGGGAAGATTACTAATGACCAACATGAAAACCAGACAAAAGGAGTTGACCATCCTCAAACTCCCACAGGACTAACCTGAAGGAAGAAAAGAAACGTGTGGAGGAAAACAGGAACATCCTGCAACAGTCCAAATACAGAATTACCTGATCATAAACAATGCAACAATGTGGCTCTTTTGGTATAGGAACCAGTGTCAAGGCCATGTTCAGCCACTCTTTCTTGATGACCTCAAACATGTCCCCTAAACCTTCTAAGACTAGTTTTTTATTTGGTCTGGAACTGAAGTAATAGCCCAGCCTTACCTGAGAACTGGAATGTGTGAAGCTGAGGAAAGACCATGGATAGAGCCAGTGGTGCTTTTGGAAACCTGAGGTTATGCAAATATGGGAGCTGGACCATGAGGGAAGATTCCAGACGGAAGAAGAATGACCCCGAAGTGATTCTTTACCAACAAGGAGCAGCTATTGGATTTTTTTTAATTTGTGGTCAAAGCTAAGCAGTGGGGTTGCTGAGGGTTATGACCCAATCTAGAGGCAGATACTCTCCTGAGACTCTGGTTCCAAGTCACTATTTTCTTGTAGAGTAAAAAACATCCATTACTGGCAGAAAACAAGGTTACTATGCATGTTCATGAGTTACAAGGTCTCACTAGCTAGCTACCATTTCTTCACTGCCTTCCATCAGTCTCAGCCAGCATATCTTTACTGAGTGCCTCCTGTGTAACAACATAATGCTGGGTACTGGGGAAATGTGGTTCTTATTGCAGAAAATATTTAATTTCAAATTGGAGATTTCTACATGGCCTTTGGTCATTCAGTTCCCAGATAAAGACACACAACCTTTATATGTATTATAAGCCTTTACAGCACTAGAGCTGGACAGATATCTACCTTCCATGTCTACTCCTCTGCCAACAGCTCCACAATATGACTTGTATATGTTCTGTTTGGACTGCTCTTAACTCCAGTTGGCCAGCCCTCATGGCCATGTTTTCAAGATTCTTGCCCCATGGTATCTTATCCTCTCTCTACCTTCCTCTTCCTCACCTCATGGTCTCTCTTCAGACCTCCAGCTCAGGAATCAAAAACCCCACCTATCTCCTGCCCAGCTATAGGCTGTTGGCATCTTTATTTAACCAATAGTTTTAAATTAAGGAGCAAGATCACATTGTATGCATGGATTTTCTCATCCCTGTGGGTAACCAAGCCTTGAGGGCCAGTATTTAGCATTATTCTACATAGCAAAAGAGCAAACCTCAACAATACCTGTCCATAGGAAATTCATAGTCTACAGGCACTGAACAGCAACTGTATCATGCATGGTTTTATATGTCCTAGTAGCCATAGCAAAAGAAAAAAAAAAGGAAAGTACACATGACACTTACTAAGGTTATTTAGCCAAGCACCAAGAAAATATCATGTCAACATGCTGTCCACACTTCTGAAATACTAATGAGAAATTTTGTATTTTCCATTTTAAGGCTTTAAAAAAAAACAGTGAGTATTTTACATTGACAAAACATTTCCATTTAGACTAATTTAAAATATTCCATAGGTGCCTGTCTTTAATACTCCCACATTAGACAGCACAGGATTAACAGAGAAAGTCATTATTTTAGAGATTAATAACTATCCAGACTGACAGCGCAGAAAAGCCCTGCGCTGTGGCTCACAGTGGCACAGCGGTGGTTGTTTAGCAAATGGAAAGGAGGAGAGTGCAAGATTCCCAATGATTTTCCATTTCCATGGTGGTGCACTCAAATACTAGGCTACTGTGATGCTTTCCTTGGTATCATTAAAGTGTTCTTTGGGTGCTGAGGAAACAGGCTTCCCTGTGCTAGAAGAGGACCACAAGAGTCAGCTATGGCCTTTCAGGAAACCAAGAAATGAGGCCTCGTGATATGAAAAAGTTTAAAATACAGTTACTCAAGTGAAGAGATAGACTATTGAAGGGGGAGGTGATCTTTAGTAACTGTGGATCTGACACAGGATTAATATCTGGAATATATAAGTAAATCAATAGACCCAACCACTAGAAACCAAATAAGAAGACTAATGAAATAAACAGGCAATTCCCAAAAGATAAAACTCAATGGCTAACAAACCTATAAAAACGAGTTCTCAGCTTCATGAGCCATCAGAGAAATGCAAACCAAACCTACATTGAGATCCATCATCCCCGTTGGAGTGGCAGCCATTAAGAAAGCAAGTAACAAAACATGGCATTTGGTGAATGTGTGGAAAAGGGAAACTCCTGCACTCTGCTATTGGCTGTTCAGACTAGTCCACTCCCCCATGAAATCTGTATAGAAGTTTCTCGGAAACATTAGGATAAAATGAAGCCACTGAAAGGACCACAAGTCAGCACAGCAGAGAGACCAATGTGCATCAGTGTCTACTACAGCCCTTGTCAGAATGATTAAGTTCTAGAACCAAATCACCTGTCCAACAACAGAGGAGCAGGCAAAAAATATGTGATGGATATGCAATGGTTTGGTTTCCGCCATAAAGAAGAACATGGTTATGTCATTTCCATGAAAATAGATATATCTACAGACTACCATATCAGGAGAATTCATTCTGTCTCAGAAAAACAAGTATCTCCTCTTTTCTCTCATGTTTGGTTCCTAATATTTATATATTCCTATGAAATGTGTATACAAAAGGAAACTAGAAATGAGGCTGTCTAGGAGAACAAGAGGAACAAATTGGAGAGAATAAGGAAAGAGGCAGGAAGAATATGCTGAGTGTACAATACCTACCTGTATAAAAATTTTTAAAATCTGATCAAATTTTAAAACACTTAGAACATAGATCCCAAAGAATAAATAAAATAAACCTTGCTATTAAAAATAAATTAATTAATAAGTCAAATCCATTGGGCAGTATGTGACCTGTTCTAATAGGCAGATGATCTAAAATCTAGAAGAATAACTACTTAAGGAAGTCCTTTCACCCACCCATCTGTGAAACAGGAACTACAGCAATTATTGTAAATCCACAAAGCAATACAATGTATGGCAAAGTCTAGATGGGGCCCCCCAAAACTCAAAAAACTTCAATAAGATTTTTAAAACATTTTAATTTGACAAAAGTTATATACATTTATGGTATTGATCATATGTGTTCTTGTTTTGATGCATGCTACATTGCACCAAAGATGACTAAATCAAGCAAATACACACATTACATTCATTTTTGTGATGGTGACGTATAGAAACCATCATTTTAGCCATTTGTAAAGATTCAACACATAGTTGACTACACACACTTCATTGGACAATAGAGCTTCTAGATTTATTTCTTCTTCCTGTGTAAAGTTTGTGTCCTTTGAACATTCTTGATACCTCCTCCTGCTCAATGAAGTCTTTATTAGTAATTCCTTCTCCTCCACATAGTCAGGGCAGAACTTGCTGTAGGATGACGGGTAACCATTGAAAAACCCTAAGAAAGACCTTGCTGGAAAGATGAGTGGTGTTACGCTGAAACTGCCCAGCCTCCTCCACAACACATGCCAGCTGTCCAGGAAAGTGGTTTCCTGGAGCGATGAAGTTGAGTCACCTTTATCTGAGTCTCTGTGGTTCTAAGCACTAATAAGAGGGGAGAAAGCATAATTTACTCATGGACCAGTAATTATCACGAAGTAATTCAGTCTCCCAAAGAAATATTGTCAACCAATTTCCATCAATCATGATCTCCAAAGCCCCAGTTGTGATTAATGGGCATTTCCATCAAAGCTGCTCCCACAGTGGACCTTAGCCAGATGGTAGCAGGTGATTAGCAGATCCACATGATAGAGGGCCAGGTATTAATAAGTACCATTATTTATCAAGTGTTTTCTTGAGCTGGCTCCAGCCACACAAGCTGATACATTCTGAGCTGTTCATAAAGATTATAATGACATTCAAGATCTGAGCCAGGTGGGAGCCCTCCAGCCAGCATCGCCCCATCAGGACACAGAACAGTATCATTAGAACTCACACCCCTTGAAGGTGGACGGTTGTCTGGAGCCGAAGATGGCGCCGCCTCAGAAGCTCTCTGGTTCTCGTCTGTCCCAGAAACTGCTGCCCTCTGTATTCCACACCCTCACCCATGTTCTCTAAATGGCCAAGACAACATAAAATTTGAAGGTACAAAAAAAAAAAAAAAAAAAAAAGAACTCACACCCCTGAGTTCAGGTTAGGAGACTCAATGCAGGATCATCATTACTGATCTTTTTTTGTTTTTGTTTTTGTTTTTTTTTTGTTTTTTTTTTGTTTTTGTTTTTGTTTTTTTTTTTTGGTTTTTTGAGACAGGGTTTCTCTGTATAGCCCTGGCTGTCCTGGAGCTCACTTTGTAGACCAGGCTGTCCTCAAACTCAGAAATCCGCCTGCCTCTGCCTCCCGAGTGCTGGGATTAAAGGCGTGTGCCACCACGCCCAGCATTACTGATCTTTTAATGAAAACATACTGGATGCTTGGAACCATGCAGATGTCTGATAAAATGCCCAGAAAAGTCTCGTGATACAAGAATCTCCCAACAGGAGGTATTAATAGAAGAGTTGGGATTCTACAGGACATCTTGTGACATTCAGGGAATAGTTACATTAATAGGTTATGTTGAATATAAATTTAACTCGGTGCCCTGTATTATGTGTACATGTATGTGTGCATATACACACATGTATAAGTACGCATGTTGTGGTAGGGACATATGTTGATCCCATTAATGTGGAGCCTAGAGAGCAATGTCAGGTGCCTTCCTCAGACACTCTCTTTTTGTGACAGAGTCACTCACTCAAACGGAGCTTACTGGCTGACTAGTCTGCATGGTCACAAACCCCAGGGATTCTCCTGACTCTACTTCCCCAATACTATGATTATAGGCGTGCCACTGCTGCGCCTGGCTCGTAATGTGAGTGATGGGAAGCCAGAATCTGGTCCTCATGCTTGCACTTTACCCACTAAGCCAGCTCTCTAGGCTCGGTGCCCTGTATTCATCTGAGAACCTCCCCCAGATGAGGGTAGCAGCTGCCTACCTTACTCTCCTCTGTATTGATAGCCTCCTATGCTCCCCTGTTCAACTAAAAGGAATTTCTTACTATATATATAATTTTAGTCCAATTTTATGCATTATAGACTCGAGGTACTATCTACTGTTTTCTCTTTGGCTTTACAGAAATAATAAAACCCTTCCTAGTTTTATTGGCTAGGAGGGTCTTTGTCTTGCTTTTGCGTTAGTTCAAAGTCTCCAGGGCATCTAAAGGTTTGTCTTGCTTCTGTATTTGTCATCTCAGGCTCTTCCCCTCTCAACAGTTCACATGTAGCAATTGCTATTCAGAATCAACCATAAAGGTGCTTGCAACATCTACCACATAAATAAGCCCAGTTTAACAGGACATGAGTGCTTGCCTAAGTTACATACATAAATAAATGGCAGAGACAGGATGCAAATGCAAGTGTGACTCCAGGATGCATGCTGGGATGTGTCTGCTGCCAAACCTCTCCACAGAGCTTGCTGGGGAGCTTTGTCATTGGACACTGAGGAACCACCCAAAAACAGTCCTGTCACCATATTTGTAGGATAGCCCTTCTTCAAAGAAAGCAAACAGATCTGCTTGCCATTTTAAATTCATTACCTCTTAGCCTTCAGTAACAGAGAAGCAGGAGTTTGAGAATAGACCCAAGCTTGTGGTCACCATGGGACATGGGCTATGGAGGCAAGCCTGAAGACACAAGAGCAGGAGATATGTCCAGGGCCAGCAGCCCAGGCTCAGGAGCCTGAAGATGCTGGTGAAAGCAGTGTGTCATTCTCCTCTGATTGTCAGCTGACCCCTGTAGGCTTGAGCAGGGAAAGAGAGCCACAGTAGATAAGTATACAACGCTTTGGTCTTCAAAACCACCCTGGCTGTCAAAAGAGTACTGTGTTCTCTGGGGGCAGGTGACCACTGCTTAGCCAACCATCTCTGGTCAGTAATGTTTCCAGTGGTCAAGAAGTATCCAAACAGGACCTCAGAGGATGACTCCAGCAAATCATGACATCAGAGCAGCAAGACTGAAGGCAGAGTCTGTGGAAGAACCAAAGCCATGTGATACGTGCTGCACAGATTTCCAGGATCCTTCAGAGAAACTAATAGCTCACAAGACATCTGGGGACAGAGGCCAAAACAAACTCATTATTTCTGTAAAATATCCCTAGCCCCTGGCTGACTTTCTCTGAAATAACAAGGGTTCATTAAAAGCCATGGCAAATCCATTCTTTTTACACAGTTTTCAAGTTCAAAGATAGTCTTTTTCTCAATCCTAACAAGATAATGAAAAAGAAAATATAAGAAATAATTGGTGTAAAATATCTTAATGCATACATCCAAGAATGTCTTTCAACATAAAAATCTGTGCTTAAATAGATAAGTATGGTTTTTTTATTCTGTCATTAAAAAGTATTAATTCTAGTGCAGACCTACTTCTGGGTTTTGCCGAAGGGAATACATACTTTAATCCCCTTAGCATTCTGTGGTCCCTTGTAGGGGGTCAGTTAATTTAATATACTTTTGTACAGATCTACTATCCTTTCTCATATTACTCTGAAAAATGTGAACATGGCTATTAACAGGAAATTTCCCCATAGCATTGGTTCTGTGCCTTACAGGTTACCAAGAGCCTACATGACCATTTTTTTTAAACTCACATATACTCTGTGGGTATGCAGGGCAGCCTGAGTCAGTAATACAGATTAGCTGCTTATTAGATCTCTATTGAGCTGATCACAATGTAAGTGATGGTTTGCTGTAGTGGTT
The DNA here is from genome assembly GCF_000001635.26 of Mus musculus. Lineage (NCBI taxonomy): Eukaryota > Metazoa > Chordata > Mammalia > Rodentia > Muridae > Mus > Mus musculus. Next base: position 104,431,689 of record NC_000075.6, on the reverse strand, counting down.
ACCGTTTGTAAAAGAATTCTTACAGCTCAGACACTGTGGTAAGCACCTTCCTTTGACCTATTTAACCCCAGAAGTCATTGGTTATAGGCCATACAGGCAGACACACCCATCAAGACCCTCATTGGTTAAAGGCCATACAGGCAGACACACCCATCAAGACCCTCATTGGTTATAGGCCATACAGGCAGACACACCCATCAAGACCTTCATTGGTTATAGGCCATACAGGCAGACACGCCCATCAAGACCCTCATTGGTTATAGGCCATACAGGCAGACACACCCATCAAGACCCTAACTATTGAGGTAAAGAACCCCTTCAAGATGGATTCTTTTCTTGGGGGGAATAAAAGCTATCCTAGCTCAGTGCATAGCCCTCTGTCACCTCATTCCCAGAGCTAGGACTGCCAGCCTGCTGGAAGCTGACCAGAGCCAGAGGGTTCAGGGTTCATGCTCTAAAGTCTTCTTTCCATATGGCTGTGCACTGGGTTAAAACACCAGGGGCATGATGGAGTAGAATCTTGGCCCTGTGTTTCTTGGGTGGCCAAAATTCCTTGAGGTGTGTGTGTGTGTGTGTGTGTGTATGTGTGTGTGTGTGGTGAGAGAGAGAGAGAGAGAGAGAGAGAGAGAGAGAGAGAGAGAGAGAGAGGGAGAGAGAGAGAGAGAGGCAGAGAGGGGGAGGGAGAGGAAGAGACAGAGACAGAGAGGCAGAGACAAACAGGCAGAGAGAGGGAGAGGAGAAGGGGGAGGGAGAGGGAGAGGGGGAGACGGAGGGGGAGGGAGAGACCTTTATTCAAATCTCCCAAGCCATGAGGCAGGGATAGATTTAAGATCTTGGGCTTCAGCTCTTCAGTGCTCTTCAAAGGAGCCATTGTGACAAGGAATTCTGAAGCCAAACTTCTGCTGTGGGCCATGAATTGCAAGCCAGGATGTGAGGCATGCAGTCTCCACAAGGCACTGGATTTGGGAATCTGGGATTATATATATTCACAATGTTTTCTTTATCAGGGCTGAAGCCTGAATGCCAAACCTCAAAGACATGCGAGGGATCTGCCACTGAGATGCTTTTTGTTTTCTGTGCTTTGTGATGCCTTGATGTCTTGTGGACCTAGGAGAAGTCATCCCTCGAAGGCTGGTCTAATCCCTAGGGAGCACAAACAGCTTAACTGAGAGGTACACTTGACTTGCAAGCCAGGCAGCCTCCTTCCTCACCTCCTATTGTCCAGGACTCTAGTCCTCTCCTAATTATCCTAGGGCTGGACATCAAAGAAGTCATGGCAGGCCCCTTGCTCCACAACCTACTACTGTGTAGAAACTGAAGTCTGAAAGGTCAGTGTCTTCACACAGCCTAATTTCCCTTGGCTTTATATGCAGAATAAGAGTTTCTGGGTCACATAGTAAGTCTCTGTTCAACTGTCAAACTATTTCCTGAAGTGATACATCATTTTGTCTAAAGCTCCCACCTTCCACATATTGAACACTCTCTTCTTTTTTTGCTATATCTGCCCTAGTAGGTGTGAGGTTGCATCTCACTGTGGTTTGGGTTTATATTTGATTTCTATTCAGATTGACTACACTGGAGATGAGTGATGACATCTAGGATCTTGCCGGGTCTTCTTTTCCATCCAATGCATTCTTCAAATAAATAGTTATTCTATTCGGAAACTTTGTCCACTTCTTTATTTGGAGCCAGAATCCCATGTATCCCAGGCTGATCTCAAACTTGCTATCTTTCTGAGGATGACCTTGAACTCCCGACCCCAAGAGAGAGAATTACAGTGCACACCACCACGCCCAATTCAATGCAGTGCTTGGAAGGGACTCACATACTTTAGGCAAGCACTCTACCAACTGAGCTACATCCCCAGTCCCCTTTCTTTATCTGTGTCTTTGATCAGGATGCCTTCTTGTTGTTGAATTGGGAAAATTGCTTGTATTTCTTGATTTCAATTTTAATTTTTAATTTTTTTCTTCTGTTAATTGTGTTTTGGGTGTCATATCTATAAAACCACTTTCTAATCCAACATCACAGCAAGTTACTCTTATGTTTTCTATTAGTCTGGGTCCTTCCTGTAAAAGTCCATATGACTGTAGAATCAGTTTGTCAATCTCCAAATTCAAGATATTGGGATTATGATCGCATTTTAATTTTTTTCTAATTTAATTCCATTACACTCAATGAACATAACTTGTACAAAATTAACTTTTAACATCTTTCCCTAAATCAATAGGTGATCATCTCCAAGAGATCATTAGCAGCTCTGATGTTCCCCAGATATCACTTTCCAGAACCAAGAAATAAGAACTGTTCATTACTCCACATATAAAATATACATGCACTGTCCGGTTTGGGATTTAAATGTTATTTTAAAACCTCACAAAGACAAAAGCAAGTATGATAATAAAGTGGTAGCGTGGCCAAGAGGAGGGAGGAGCTGCTGACAGGCTTGCCAGCACAATGCTTTGAAACATCAAGGTCTATAGAGGGTTGTGCTACACATCTTTGCTATGTGTTATATAATTTCGTTTATAATATAACTACATAATTCCCTTCCCTTTCTTCCCTCCAAGTCCTCCTATATACCCTGCCTTGCTCTTTTTCAAATGCTTGCCTCTTTTCATCAATTATTGTTATATACATATCTATGTCTGTATATATAGAAAAAAATTCATTCTTAAATACCTAAGTACAACATGCTTGTCCTTGCTATTTCAATGAGAAAGCTATCTTACAAGATTGGACCCAGGATGGATTCTAATCCCAGGATGCAATGTTCTATCTCTATGCTTGACCTGGTGCTGCTGTTATTCTCCTGTGGTCCAAAGAGTGATGAGAACCATCAGGTATCGCAAGGAGAAGTCCTGAGCTGTATCAACCACAGAAGGACTGCAAGGATGTAAAGGGATGCCTCCAAGGATGCTCCAAGAAGCTATCCAGCTGATCGCCTCTTCCACAGAACTGCAGGAAGAAGTACATGGAATTCCAGATTCACACTGGTCCTCACTGAAGACCCCAGGTCTCCTTTGACTAGCCACGTTATCCCAAGGCAGACAAACACCTTAAGCTTCAGGACCCCTAACCATAAAACAGGGATGAAAATACCATCATTAGGGGCTAGTTGTAAGTACTGAGATGTGGAGAGTAGTGGTTTCTGTATATGTTGAAGGCTTGGTCCCATTTACTTGTATTGAACAACTAAGAAGTGTTCAGATCCTGGCGGTGCAAACCTAATCAATAAATTACTCCTTTGATAAACTCATAATATGCTGATATTATTGGGAGACGCTGCTTTCTCCTAGTTAAAGAAAGCAGGTCACAGTGGGTAAGGTGGTTATGTCCCAGAAAGATGTACCTCATCCAAGTCCTTCCTCATCTGTCTCTGTGCCTTGCCTCTTGGTCACCATTTAGTGAGCAGCCTTGTTCCACCACAACCCTTCCACCATGATGTTCTGCCTTACCACAGGCTTAGAAATGACAGAGTCAGCTAACTATAGACTCAAACCTCTACACCCATGCACCAAAATAAATGTTTCCACCTTATTATTTACTTCAGATATTTGGCACAGTGGCAAAAACTAATACCAGGCATAAACACATTTTCAACAGTTCTAAAACATCACATGAGTACTAGTCGTTGCTGTCTGCCTCATGGATCCACACCTAAACCTCAGGCAGTGAGTGTGTAAACCTCAGGCAGTGAATGTGTAAACCTCAGGCAGTGAGTGTGTAAGATCTGCTCTATCAACTAACAGTGAGTGTGTAAACTCTGCTCCATCAACTAAAGGAGAACAAAAAAGAAGCCTTTGCTCCAATCAACCCTGATTCCAGGATAGGAAATGGTAAACCTGCCCTCAAGTTCTAGCCTTTTATTATGTTTGTAAAAGAAAGCAATAGGCTTCAAATCATACCCTTCCCCTTACAGAGTGCATCAGGTCCTCAACTGCCAGTAGTATAATCTAGTTCAAAGGAAGGAACACTTAGTTTGGTTTTTCGGTTGTTGTTGTTTGTTGATGTTGTTGTTGTTGTTTCTTTTTTTCAGGATTTGAAGGATGAAGCATTTAATTACGCGTTCTGTAATTAGTTTTTAATTCTCACAAAAGGCACATGGGGGATGTGGTATGGTGGTCGTGTGCCATGCAAAGAGGCCATAGCATATTTCATATTGAAGGACTGGCCCAGGAAAGGGGTCCATGGAACACAGTTCGGGATCACCTTCATCTCTGTGCATCTACCGGAAATCCTAAAGATGGCTCCCATCAGAACAGTGAAGGAGGAAGGCAAAAAGTCTTTACAGATCAGAGTTTGCCAAGGCTTTCGCCCAAAGAGCTGACAGCTTAATTACCTTAGTTTTGTGGGACTATCGGTCATCCCCCCAAGAAGGAGGTAGAGCATCGCTGGGATGACATTTTTGCATTGGACAGTCTCAGAAGCCATGGGGCTTGATTGTCTCTTTTGAATTCTCCCTTCTGCCAGCGTTCTACATTCCTCACACACACACACACACACACACACACACAAATGGTTCCTTCAGGTAGCAAGCAATTACCGAAAGCTTCTCAAATATGAGGGGCCGTGAGGTATATCCAAGGCAATCAGGACCAAGAAGCCTGCTCTCCAGGCCCAAGACCAAACAGTGGGGCAGTAGTGACTGTGCATCCTCCAGCTCGCTCAGTGGGTGGGTGCCTGAGCAGGCGTGGCCCTGTGGGTGGGTGCCTGAGCAGGCGTGGCCCTGTGGGAAGAAGAGCTGATTTTCTGTATAAACTATAAAGTGACTTAGATCCCTTTTTTTTTTTTTGCCTCTGCCTGCTCATGGAAGAAAAAGGGCAAATGGACAGATTGTTTGCAGAAAGTGGCCTCAGTTATTCCCCCCACATATCCATACCTGTTTGCAGTATGATTCTGCAGTCCTTCCCATTAACATCTGTTTTCCAACTTCCTGTGTCTGACCTGGTTCCATGCTTTGCTTGGCCAGGGGAATGTTAGTGCAGTAACATGATGAGACCCGTGCCCAGCCTGTACTTGAAAGGACCTTGAAATTTTTTTTTCCTTGGAACCATGCCCTGCTAACATGCAAATGAGAAGCCCAGGCTAGCCTGCAGATCAACAAAACTATACTGTTATAGATGTGGATCTGAGTCCAGAGAGGGTGGCTGCTGAGAGTGCTTCTATCTGGACCAACTAACTGAACCAGGGACTTGTGTTTGATAGAAATAAAGGCAGTTAGTGAAAGAACAGAATGATGCTCTTGAGGATGAAAGCCAACAAGAGAGCCTGGCCAGTCCTGAGACATGCAAGTGGCTAGCCAGTAACTTCTCTGGGAAAGCTCAGAGAGTCACATCTGTTCTTTTTTGTTACGTGCAGCCCATGCCCAGAGGGGTTTCCAGACCTCTATCAATTGACTGCTTCATGATAATCTTGATCTTCACACACACACACACACACACACACACACACACACACACACACACACACACACTATTCTGTGACAAAATGGTCTGGTCCCCACCACATCTCAGTCAACACCCAGAATTAATTCAGACTTAAAACTTCCTAACTGACTCCTGACTGGATACGCGGATATGCCTGAGCCAACCAAGGTCTACACTTCCAACCCACAGGATAAGGAATTAAATTAGTGGTGGAAAATCTAAACCACAAAATTCCCACAGCAAGTCTCTGTGGGACAGTATTTCATAGTCTATTCCAGTGGTGAAGGTGAAGCAAGATGGTGCCAGAAAAACAACGCATCTGGCTTCTGAGCAACACAGCAAAGGCAACGGTCCATCCTAGACAGTGATTCTGCACTGGCCACCATGCAGCCCAACCTTCTGTATCAGGTCTTGGTCCTCCCACCTGGAAGGCTGTGAATACCAGACCCCCTGCATACAGAAGCCCTTCCCCTGCCTTTGGAAGGAGCTCCACCCCTAAGCCATAAGTGCTTGTGCTCTGTCTCTGTGGTCAGGTCTCACTAGCTCAGTCCCCACCATTCACCTGCTCAGACTGTCCTGCTGGTCTGAGAGAGCTCAGATGGGGTCTCTGCCTCCTCTTCCTGGTCCTGTTCACTTCCCTGCTTTCTGACCCCTGTCTACACGCTTGGACAGGGACTGTTTGCCCAGGGCTACTAATAGCCTCCTAGGTCCTATGTTGAATGGCTTTATATCCATTTTCTTCTTAGTTAACATTACTTTAGTACTTGACATTTCTCTTTGATTTAAGAGGGCTTACTTACGAACACTTCTGAGAATCTTGTTTTAGATCTCCTTTTATAAAAAAAAGTCTCAAGGCTTGAACGTGATCATCACAAAGGACTTGCACCATCAGAGTCCTTTCTAAAGAAAATGATGCATCCTTTTCCAAAGAGATGGCTGCTGTAATATGCTAAATATGAGTTGCTTGGTTTTTATTTTGTAGTGATGTTAGGGTTTTCAAGGATACCACAAGAACATGGCACACAGAATCAACTAAGCAAGGCTTGTGGGGGCTCACAGAGATTGAACTGACAATCAGGGATCCTGTATAGGTCTGACCTAGGTCCTCTGAATGTATGTTATGGTTGTGTAGCTTAGGATTCTTGTGAGACTCCTAACAGTAGGAATAACGGTTGTCCCTGACTCTTTTGCCTGCTTTCGGAACCCTTTTCCTCCCAGTAGGTCACCTTGTCCAGCCTGGATATGAGAATTTGTGCCTAGTCTTATTGTAGCTTGTTATGACACGTTTTGTTGATATCTCTAGGAGGCTTGCTCTTTTCTGAAGGAAAACATGAAGAGTAGATCTAGGAAAAAGAGGAGGTTGGGTGGGAGTGACTGGGAGGAGTCAAGGGAGGGGAAATTGTAGTCAGGATGTAATATGTGGGAGAAAGAAAGAAAGAGAGAAAGAAAGAAAGAAAGAAAGAAAGAAAGAAAGAAAGAAAGAAAGAAAGAAAGAAAGAAAGAAAGAAAGAAAGAAAGAAAGAAAGAAAGAAAGAAGGAAGGAAGGAAGGAAGGAAGGAAGGAAGGAAGACAGACAGATAGATAGAGTCAGGAGTTGAGGACTGAGACCCAGTACTGGATCTCCTGGCTGCCATTCTGTGTAAACTACTTAATATCTTTGAGTGGCATTCTATCATCTGTAAAGCACACACACCAAAAAACATCTGTCAGACTATGACCACCCACAAGTATAATTTCTTTGTCTATTCACTGGTACCTACAGGCCCCAGTGCATTGCCTACAACACAGTAGGTACTTGATAAATGTTCAAATATGTGTTGAGTAAATTTTCAAAACGTCTGCAACTTCAGACACAAAATCATAAACTTGGTCAGCATCATTACCACTTCCCTAATTTGCCAAACCCACCAGGTCTCAAAACTCACTGTGGGGTTTTTCCCCACTGCCTGGAATTGTTCTTGATGGGCATATGAACAACTTGTCCCCTGTCTGCAGCTGTCAGCAGTGGGTGCTTGGTGTTGTCAACTTGGCAGCATCATGTTACCTAGGAGATGGGTTCTGGGCGTGTCCGAGAGGATTATTTGATTACATGAACTGGGGTGAGAAGAATGACCACTGTGGGTAGGGCCATTCTCTAGGCTGGGGATCCTGGATTGTATAAGGTGGAGAAAGCAAGCAGAGCATAGGCATGCATGCATTCATCCCTCTGTCTCTTGACTATGACTATATTGCAGGCAGATGCTTCAACTACTTCCTGCCTTAATTCCACCATCATCATGAACTGGGAGGTAAAAATAAGTCCTTTCTCCATCAAGTTGCTTTTAGCTAGCAGAGCATTTTATTACAGTAGCCAGAAAAGAAACCAAGTTGATGAGCTTAGTCATTTCAAGGAGGGTGGGCCTCAAAATCACACAAGTAAATGCCTGTGTCTGTGAAGCCTGCACTCCTGAGTCCCAGTCTCGTGAACTCTAAGTCTTTTTGAAAAGCCAAGTTCTTCAAGTGATTCTGATGCCTGCAGTCTTTGGTTAGGATTTGGGATGCATGCTTACATCTCACCCCAAACCTCCCTTCCTCTGCTCCAACCATCCTTGGAGTGTCTTAACATTCTTACCTGCTCATCCCAGACCTGAGATTTCAAATGCATTTAATTACACTGGTACTCAGGAGGAGAATGAATTTCTGGTCTCCAGAGGTAGCTGAGTTCTGATCCAAAATGGTCATTCAGAGCCCGTGGAGCTGGCTTAGTGAGACAGGCTCAGTCCACTCTGAAGTTATGGGTCAGAACATCTTTTCCAGTCTTGAAGGTGATTAACAAAGCAGAACAAAGTCTCTGAAACATTGTTTTCCCCCATAACAAAGGGATGAGCATGCATCTATTTAAGTTGGTGCCCGTTGTTATAGAAACTACCTATTTTAAGTGAGCAGTAAAGCAACACACAGTCCCCTGAAATGAACAGGCTCAGGGGGTTCTAGACGTACATGCTGGCTGGCTCCCTGTTCTGGCTGATGTGTTTGTCTCTCTTCATGGAGACTCTGAGGGATGGATCCTCGGAGCTCTCTCCCTCCACTCCCTCTAGCATAAGTCTTAAGATTCGCAGTATTGGATCCCATCATGGGAGGGAGAAAGAAACACCTGCCCCAGACTGGAAGTCCTCTCCAGGAGATTACTGTGCCCTAGGCCTAAGTCAAAGGAGGCAAAGTTTCCAATGAAAGCCTGAACAGGAACACGCTCCTCTTCGCTGCTCATTTCCTCCCCCACCCTCCTTCCTCTCCTACCCTGTATCTCACAGACGCCATGAAAACTCCTTTAGGGAAAGGCACTTTGCATTGTGTTGCTTCTATACCAGGTGTCTGTGGCCAAGGTAAAAGGATGTAATCGAATAAATATATTGGGTATTTTAGGCACAACTGGTTGCTCTGACCTAATAACTAAGAAGCGAGTCAGGCATAGTGACATCCACCTGTAATCCCAGCATTTTAAGAGGACAAAGCAAACCCCAAGGTCCCCACAAACTAGAGCTGCATAGACAGTCCTGTCCTGGAACTCACTGTGTAAAACCACCACCACACCTGTCTTAATCCTTGCCTTTGTTGTAGTTGGCAAGCCTATTGGGATTTCATTTTAGACAAGAAAACTAAAAACCAACATCAGAATTGGAGTGTCAAAAGAATAATAAGTTAAAATGAGGTTGAAACATTCATGAATGGGTTTTATCTCCTAATAACAGAGAGTCTCAATTTAAAGGCAAGAAAGGTAGGACATCCAGAGGAGAGGAGGTGCCCTTCACCACCACAAGCTATGTGGAAGGTGCTAGGCCAGCGTCCTATCCAGGCTGACTCACTCTGTGTGATAGAACGCTGGGTCAGGAAAGAATTGTTCCTCTGGTTCCTTCCAGCATAAACAGCAGCCAACTAGATGAGAGTAGGCTGGCCTTGTTTGAGTGCAAGCACAGAAAGCACAACTCAAGAGCCAGGCTCAGTAGTACACACTTGGAATCCTAACACGTGGACTGTGGAGGCACGAAGGTCATCAGTGACATAGAAAGCTGGAGGGTGGTCTGAGCTGCATGAGACCCTATCTCAAAATAATAGATTAGAAGGAAGGAAAAGAGAAGAGGGAAGAAGTGAGAAGGGAGGCAGAGAGGGAAGGAAGCAAGAAGCAGGGAAGAAAAACCTAACCCGAAAGAACCTACTGTCCTATGTCACTGAAACTCCTTAGCAAGAGTTCGTATTCGTAAGTTGGGGCTTTAGGGGTGTTCCTTTCAAGAGTCCTTGCTTTCTCCTTGTCTCTTCACTCTGCCATTTAAGTTTCCACCTCAGCCTAAACACCCACATGAGAGTAACATGTGGTGCAAACATCTACACTGCCTCCAGCTCCAAGCCAGAGGGAAGAACTCCTGCTTCTCCACAGACCATGACAGCCTGAAGATGCTTCACTGGTTTCATCATAGAAAACTCAGCTCGTACACACGACGACTTGAACGGCTTATGCGACCTTCCACGCTGGAGCTTGAGAACAAGAGTCACCAATTAAATCCCAGCCATTGGTAAAAACAGGCAGAAACATCCAAATAAAAGCAGGCAAATAAAACCTGGCCTTGTAAGTGTATTTCATGTGTGTTATAGATGTAAGTATATAAGTAGATAGACAGATAGAAAGAAAGAAAATAGAGAGGGAGAGAGATAAATAGATGATAGATAGATAGATAGATAGATAGATAGATAGATAGATAGATAGATAGATGGATGGATGGATGGATGGATGGATGGATGGATGGATGGATGGATGGATGGATGGATGGATGGATGGATGGATGGATAGATAGATAGATAGATAGATAGATAGATAGATAGATAGATAGATAGATAGATAGATAGATAGAAGAGAAATAGAGAAATAAATGGTGATATAAGATGTAAATTGCTTCTAAAAACCCATCCCTGCTAACAGGCTCATCTGTGTTATCCTCAAGACACCATAATCAAAAAGCAATCATGACAATCCACCGTGTGTCTCTCTTCGTGTTTGGTAACATACTCAATAGACTGCATCTCATTCGTGTGCCTTCCAAAAAAAGAAAACAAACCTCAGATTCTGCTTTAGAAAAATGGGTGGTTTTTTTCTTCCAAATTAAGACCATAGTTTTTGATGCTTTTCTCCTGTAGACCTCAAGAGTATGAGCAGATAACCTCCCCCATTTAGGTACCGAAATGAGAAGACTCAAAGCCTCACACAATCTGGGCAGAAAAAAAAATCAGACAGAAAATTGTCAAACTACTATGTTTTATAGTTGAGGAGAGCCAACAGAATAGAATTGTGGGTTTTTACAGCAGCAGCCAGGCTCTTCAGCCTGCATTCTTCACATGGTCTCTGGAAAAAGAGGAGTTTTACTCCCTGTTACTCGAAGGGACAGAGGTTTCAAGGATGTCTTTGTCTTTGCAAGTCTGAGGATTCAGCCCGTGCTGACGGCAGTCAAGTTTCTGCTGTCATTCCGCCTATCCATTTAGGAGAGTTTCAGAGTCAGGTGATGGGCAGTCTAGCAAAACTGACAGCAAAAATGGATGGTGACCAGCAGGCCAGATGTCATATGCCACCCTTTCAGCTTACTCCACTGCATCACCCGCAGCTACTCCATAAGAAGGACTACTGACACAAAACTCAGGAGAGTCACAAAATGAAAAGAGCCTGGACCATGTTTGGAGGTAAGGCTAGGAAATGTTCAAAAGCACAGAAACCCAGAAGGCTCTCATGCAGGTGGCGTGGGTTTCATTAGGGAATAATTATATCCGTAATTGTCCCTGATGTCCTAGAACAGTAGGTGGGTGGACTGCCTCTCCAATAAACAACGCAGCAATGGCTTAGGTCTCAGCTTCAGTGACCTTACAAATATGGACAGGTATGGATATGTGCACATTCATGTGTATGCTGGTACCTGGGGTGGGGGTGGCGAGGTAGAGGCCAGAAGTCAACCCCAGCTATTGTTTCTCAGATGCTATCTACCTTGTTTTTTGAAGCAAGGTCTCATTGACCCAGAGCTCAACAAGTAGGCCAGGCTTGCTCACCAGTGAGCCTCAGGCACCTTCTTATCTCTGCCCCTGCCCCTGCCCCTGCCCCTGCCCCTGCCCCTGCCCCTGCCCCTGCCCCTGCCCCTGCCCCTGCCCCTGCCCCTGCCCCTGCCCCTGCCCCAGCACTGAGATTAGAAATGTGCCTTGCTGTTCCCAGATGTTTTTTCCTTTATATGGGACCTGAGGATCACACTCAGATCATCATACCTGCATAGCAAGCACTTTACTATCAGAGCTGCCTCTCCAGCCCTGACCTTGAAAATTTAATGTACTGTTTTTGCAAGTAAACAAGTTATAACATTTAATTTGCTGCAATTCATTTTACTTACTCATTTTCCTTAACATACTGCCTTTTATAGAAATTGAAAAAAAAAACATAGGACACTGAAAAATAGAGGCAAATTTATTACGGGTCCAATTTACCAACAGTAGCATTGATTTCTTTTTGTCCTGCCTGTAAAGAAAGACAAAGATGAAGAGATATGACATAAATGAGGAATATGAAAATTTAGTACTTTGTGTCATAGGTTGGTGAGTGACTTTGTACAGGGGATATCTCAGAAACATACAATATTTTTAAAGTGCACTTTCAGTGGCTTACAGCATCCCTGTATGTCAATATAAAAAGCTGTGGGCTGGCAAGATGGCTCACTGGGTAAAGACACTTGCTACTCAAGCCCGATGACCTCGGTCACATGCCTGAATCTCATAGTGGAGGGAGAGAATCTATTCCCAACAGTTGTACTATGATCTCCACGTGAGTGCTTTGCCACCTGTGTGCCCACGTTTACATAGATCATACACTTAGACCAACACACACACAACATACCTGCTCCACACACATACACACTTAATGAAATAAAGAAACCATTAGCCAGAGAGCAGCAAACTACAGCCCAAGGAGCCAAGCACACACCTGGCTCAATAACTCAAGTTGATATGAATATAGTCTCACTAGTTTATGTAAGTTTGCCCCTGGCTGCCTTCACACTATAGTCACAATGATAAGTGGTTGTCATATAGACTATCACCTGGTCTTAGACAAATAACAAAGGCTTTCCCAACCTCTGTCCCAAAGGCCAGAACCCAACTGCCTCTGTAGTGCCCTTGTCCTAGTGTCTGGGTTTCAGCTTCCCATTGGCAAGGAAAGTGTTGGGACAATTTCTTGTATGAAGCATCACCTGTCTTAATGTTTTGTAAACATCTTCTCCATCGCCTTCTGATTTTAATAAAGAGATGGACGGCCTATAGCAAGGCAGGAAAGGATAGGCAGGACTTCCAGCAGAGTTAGGAAATCTGGAAGTCAGAGGCAGGAGATTTGCCAGTCAGACACGGAGAAAGAAGCAAGTGCAGGTACTGAGGAGGTAACGAGCCACATGGCAGATTAGTAGAGATGGGCCAATTTAAGTACAAGAGCTAGCTGGGAACAAGTCTAACTAAGGGCAAGCTTTCATAATTAATAAAAGGTCTCCGAGTCATTACTTGGGTGGCTGGACCATCCTGCGATCGGAAAATCCAAGAACAGAGGCACTGAGGTGGAAAGCAGGTGCAGCCTCACTGTCCTAGGCTCTCACAGGGAGGGACTCCTCCCTCATAAGAGCTGACACATTGGACACACCCAGAAAGGAAGCTCAGACTGACAAGTATCGGGAACCATGACTGCTGGAGGACTTTATTGTCTCATAGCCTCTCTCTTATGTTTGTAAACACTTTGAGTTTTTAAGGGGTGTGTGTGTGTGTGTGTGTGTGTGTGTGTGTGTGTGTGTGTGTGTGTGTGTGTGCACGCTCACGCGCGCACACGTACACGCCTATGAGTACAGGTGCCTACAGAGGCCAGAAGAGGACATCAGTTATCCTGATGCTAGAGTTGTAAGAGATTATAAGCCACCCAACCTGGGTACTTCGAGAGCAGTACACAGTCTTAACTGTAGAGCCATCTCTCCGGTGCCCATATGCCCATCCTTATAGTCCCCACAGCACATGTTTCTGCCACCTCAGACAAACTTTGACACCCCCCTCTTCAATACTGCCCTTTATAGCCCTTCCCCAAAGAAAAAGCAATTGCTGAAGATGGATTGAGAGTTATGAGCATCTTCTTATTCCCAATTTATCTTCCTAACATTCTGACCCAGTGACCATCTGGTCTGTAGCCCATCCTATGAGCCACCCTTTGTAGGATGGACTTCCCTAATTTTCACTGCGCTGTGGGGGATGGGTAAGGGGAGGTTTAATTACTATCTCTGTAGAGAGGCCCATGGCCAGGAATGAGTTATAGATCTGCCTGCCTTGATATCATATGGTGTTCTGAAAAAATTAGAGTACTGTGGGAAACGCTCTTCACTCTGATCAGCTTCAAGAATTGCCACGCGCTAAGCAGATTAAGGACTCTGGGAATAACGCACTGGAGAAACCTGTTTAACTTCAACCTGGTGTGTCAGGCACCTATTGACCCAGGGGTGCTGCCTAACAACCAAGCTCTCAACTGGCTTACAGAGATCACGTGCTCTCATAGTCATAGATCTGAAAGTTGACTGTGTTGTTGGGTATCCACCAGAGAAGGCCACTCAGACATGGGTTTAAGCCAATAGAAAGTCTTTATTAACACTGACTGCATTGTGTGTTCAGGATCCCAGTGTAACCTTGAGCCTTTCTTGAGGTGAGCTTTTAAGCATAAAAACCATGTTCTGGGTTGACATATGTGTTGGCTGGTTTTGTGTGTCACCTTGAGACAGGCTGGTTATCACACAGAAAGAAGCATCAGTTGGGGAGGTGCCTCCATGAGATCCAGCTGTGGGGCATTTTCTCAGTTGTTGATCAAGGGGGGGAGGGCCCCTGTGGGGGGTAGTCCTGGGTTCTATAAGAGAGCAAGTTGAGCAAGCCAGGGGAAGCAAGCCAGTAAAGAACATCCCTCCATGGCCTCTGCATCAGCTCCTGCTTCCTGACCTGCTTGAGTTCCAGTCCTGACTTCCTTTGGTGATGAACAGCAATGTGGAAATATAAGCTGAATAAACCCCTTTCCTCCCCAACTTGCTTCTTGGTCATGATGTTTGTGCAGGAATAGAAACCCTGACTAAGACAACATACTTCAGTTAACAAGAACAGTTAGCCAGAAGCAGAACTGCAGAAGCCTAGAAGCAAGGTTAGGACATTTAGAGACTTTCCCAGAACTATGGACTTTGTTTTAGTTTTGGCAGGTGGTGCTGTCTATGTGCTGAGTTTTACAGCCTGAATTGCACTTCCATCATGGAGTCAGTTGTGCTAAGGTCTCAGGACCTACTAAAGTCTGGGGTCCTGTTACAACTATAATGTAACTGATCTGAGATGGGCGGCTGAGTACCTTGACTTTAGATGAAGGTTACCTAGGTTTGACTTTAAGCTGTCATTGAGTTCCTGCCAGCTTCCAGAGTCAAGACTAAAGGAGTACAGATGCCCCCTCGAGGGATGGTCTTGAACATGTCTATGCATCAGCTCCCAGCAGACTTCCTAACATCTCATGGGTCAGATCATGGACAAACCAAGCCCAGAACTGGGCAAACACTCACCTATTCCAAGGTCATGGCATGGCCATGGGGATGTGACTTACTGCCTCTGACAACCCACTGGCCTTCTGACCTTATTCTACCTCGACCCCACCAATATTCTCACAATAATCCAAAGAAGCTCCCAACTCCTTTGAACACAAGCAAGACTAATAATCTCTTCCATAGAACATGCATCAGGCTCTTCTAGGCTAGACGAATTGCCACAAAATGAAGCGTGTTTCCTGAGTATTCACAGAAGCAGGAAAAAAACACAAAGGAGAGAGCCTCCCAGACCTCAGTCTGTGTAAGCATCCATGTGCCTCATCTATATGATATCGCACAGATCTAGAAAACATTTGTAAGACTACATGTTCTCCTTGTTTGCAAGACCATGCCTTTGCCTCCCACAGCTCTCACTGCGAAACCATGGCCAACCTAGTGAGTAGATTTACACTGGTAGTTATCCAACTCTCAGACTGGTAGGTCAGAATTTCAGGGATCTAGCCTGAAAGCCCAGGCTAGGCTGTGAGTGAGAGGTGACAGCCTCTTTCTCATCCAGTGAAACTCACTATGAAGGAGATCTAAGTAGTAACATGAGAGGAAAATGAATCTGTAGAATCCTCTGAATTGGCTGTTCTGGTTGGCAGAAAACAACCGCTGGATACAGTTAGGGCACATCAGCCTGATCCATGAAAAGAACACTAGTTGATTTGTATCAGGGAAGATCCACCAGGTGGAGCTTGGAGACACCACGGATAGACTTGATGATCATGAACAAGGGATTGATTCTAGTTCAGAACATTCTAAAATACGTGCAGAGAATGTACATCATATGGTGTGCTAGAGACTAGCACATGAGATGGTGATGGACAAGCTAGAGGGACTTCTTGGTAGGATCTTGAAAACCCCTTCCTGACACTATCTATGGTGTATATGCAAAAGGGCTATGTGGTTCACAGCATTTTCAAAACTAATTTTTCAGTGAAATGGTCCTACTTTAGAGCATCTCTAAACACACTTTAAGAGGCATGGGATATAGCAATACAAATCAATGAACGATTGTTGCAGAACATCTGATCACACTGTGAACCTCGAGATTGTGTTATTTACTGGGGGGAGGTGAGGACTGTTTCTAGTTGTGGTGTGGCTCAGCCCTAGCACACACCTTTAATCCGAGAGCTTTCTGTTTATTGTAAACAGGATTAAATAAAGCCAACCATGGGTCAACCCTATAGAGCCTGAGACTGCATCTCTTATGAATTCCCAGATGATGCCTCTGTGTATCCAGGGTCCATATGTTCAGAGCAAGCAACCAGTTGACAGGGAGTGAACACAGGGAAAAAACATAGAGAGTGAGAGGAAGTCAAGAGGTCGGATAGAGAGATACACAGGAAGTAGAAGGGAGGGGCATCCAGATTGAAGGATTTTGAGAGAGCTGGCTTTTCCTTTTGGGATAATTATCTAAGGAGGTAGGTCAGCTGGGTGCTTTCTCTGCCTCTCTAAGCTAGCAGGCTTTCTCCCCAGCATCAGGTTTCTAAGACTTTATTGGTAAAATCAAATGTTTGAGATTTTATTAAAGACAACAAACTATGCTTCCTACTTACAAGCTACTCAGTGCCATGGTAAAGGTAAACAAAAGAATTCAAATATGACCAGTTCTACAGTCATGAACTTTAGGGTTTTCCTCATCTCTTCTCTCGTTGTTTCCTCTTTTTATTTCCCAAATGTAAAACACGTTGTTTTAGCATGATTAAGCATCTTTCCCTTGTTTCCTTGCATTGGACTTGCGGTGATCGATCTGAAACATTTATTTCCCCTGAGCAAGTGACTGGTGGCTGTACCAAGAATATAAAAAGACAAACAGTTAATACTCAGCTTCATGGCTCCAAAATGGGATTTTGGAACAACTTAATGGCTTATAGAAGCAAGCTTTTTCCAGGAGAAAGGGGATTTCCTAAATCTCTTTAGCTCCCCAATTTAGTAAAGCAAAGTCAGCTAACCAGACGTGTCCGTCCACCTCTGTGCTTCCCACATCGTTATGGGCATGGGAGTCACCTGAGATCCATGCGAACCCTATAGAGCCTGAGGCTGCATCTCTTATGAATTCCCAGATGATGCCTCTGTGTATCCAGGGACCATATGTTCAGTGAGATACCACCACAGACTGCCTTTGGGTGTTTGGTGGCTCACCATAAGTCTCTCTTCACTCAGGTAAAGGAAATTCCAGTGCTGAGGAAGTGAAAAAGCCAAGTGTCTTCCATCTCAATGGCAGACTAGTGGGATGAACAGAGAGCCAGAAGGCAGTAAGATGCACCTCAAGTTCCCTTCTTTAGATTTCACAGCAGACATCATCAGTGTGTTAAGAAGGCTGTGAAGGAATTGTCCTAAGGAGCAATGACTCTGTCCAGGAAGGAATGTCAGTCCTGGAATGCATGTGTGTCTTGTTTTGCCCCTGTCCCGGGATGATCCCTTAGCCCCAAATCAAACTGGATGATGAGAAGGGCTTCTGCAAACTCTTCAAAGCTGCATCCTTCTCCCTCAGATGGTCTCAACCGCTTCCCAAGTGTCCTGGAAAGCCCATCAGGGGAGTCTCACAGAGGCAACTACAGAGGGGTGCTCCCACTAGACCCCAAGGGCACCAATAGTACCCCAGGAACCTGGGAACTGAGTTAACAGGGAAACCTAGTACAGCCAGAGAGACCAGACTATGGGCACAAATGCAGAAGATGTCAACAGTACTCACCAGCCAGCTAAACACGCCCCAGATGGAACTAGCTGACCTTGGACTTCCATAACCCACACAGCATCCCAGCACAGCCCCTCTGCCACAAACATCAGGATTGTTCTAGAAAACTATCATGGCCCCAAGAATCCCACTCCTAACACATCGGGCAAGGCCACACAGCCACACCCTCTAATGCCACCACCACTTTGAAGACATGCAGTGGCTGAAGATAAGAATCAAGGGTGTGTTCTATTCAGAAGAAAAGATCCATAGTCCTTTAAAGATGATTAAACCTGCTGGCCTGTGTTCAGTAAAGCTAGGCTCAACAGTGACCGACTGCAGATTTATAACTTCTCGTGTAACTACTCGCATTGGAAGACAGTAAGCACTGGAGAAGGAATTAATTTCTTGAGATGTAAACTTCCCCTTGTTTTGTGGTGCTTCAGATAATTAGATGTAATTTCTCTTGTCTCTTCCCTCCAGTATTTTTATGGATGTGTGTCCTGACACACTGACAGATGTCTAAGGGAAATAAATACCTTCTTAAAAGAATGCATAACACACTAGGAGACTCTGGGTAATTAAATAATGCTCCCGCTGAGCACTCAGCGAACTCACACTGTCAGGAAGAAATGTAGAGGTGTTATCTGAGAACCTCCCCGGTACAATGCTGCAACTGCCCAATGAGTAAGGTGCTTGCTCTTGGGTCTCAGAAGGAAGCAAATGAGAAGGGATTTGACCTGCCAAAAAGATCCACAGATAAGATTTACAGCATCCCTCCTGATCCAACAGCAGAGAGAGCAATGGTGTGGCTATAAAACACCTACAGAGATGGTGAGAGAGGGAAAGATAAAAAAGTGGACGTTACAGCAATGCCTCTCAGTAAAAGCACCTCCGAGAGTGGAGAAGATTTCTCAGGATTTCTGTGATCTCGCTGCTGTCTCCCGTATTCCCCTACTCCATCCCACAGTGATGCATGTGTGCATGTGTGCTTTCTGACTCTACCTTCGTTCCCATTCCCATGAGAAGCATCACCGCAGAGATCTACTGCTACCAGTGGGGAAGCATGTTGCTCTCAAGTTGCTCAGATAAAAAGAGGAAGGGAGAGGGGGAAGAAGAAGAGGAAGGAGAAGGCGGAAGTGGAGAGGAAGAGATAAGACACGGAAGAGAAGGGGGGGGGGGGAGAAGAGGAGAAAGAAATGTGAGATGGTCCAGTCAGCAAAGTGCTTGCAAACATGAAGACCTGAGTTCAATCCCCAGGTCTCACATAAAAAAAAAAAAAAAAAAAAAAAAGTTGCTGCCTTTGTAACAAAAGTGTGGAGTTGGCAGAGACAGGCAGATCCTTGGGGCTCATTGGCCAGCCGGCCCAGCATAATCAAAGAGTGCATCAGGCTCTGCCTCTAAGAGGTAAACCGTTCCTGAGGAATGACACCCCAAGGCCCTCCATCCTCTGGACTCCACATGCATGCACACACGTCATGTGCACCTGTATACACAAATGGATGCGCATGCACACACATGCGCATCTGCATATACACAAAACAAGAAAAGGTTAAAATAGAACCGTCATACATTGGGCAGACACGCTCCATTGTGTCTCTAACCCAAATACAAGCTAATGTTTTGCAAATGTCCTGGGAAAATAGGAAGCCCTTTTACAAAGCTTACTTGAAAAAGGCATGATATTTTAGACGATGACGTAAGTAAGCACCAGAGAGCAGGGATGGAGGAGGAGGGAGGCCGACAGGTGATTATGTAGAAAAAGCAAAAAAAAAAAAAAAAGCAAGCATGCCCAGGGTGACAGGATAGACAAAGAAAGTCAACAGGCTGAGTCTTAACTCCCCCACCCCCTGGGCTGTTCATGAGAGCTGATGACAAGCCAGGGAGTGGTTAGAAGACACACTTCTGTGCTCTGCTGTCTCAGGGTCCAGACCTTATCCTCATTGTGGAGTTCTCAGCTAACCTTTTCATCATCATCATAAAGATCTAGGTATATTTGTATTTATCCAGACTGAAACTAAGCAAACCGTACCATGTTCACACAGTCAAGATTATAGTGCCCCAGCTGACCATAAGAAAAAAACTGGGCATCTGTGCCCTGCAAACTGTCTCACCATGAGCCACTGGATCCTGTGTGTGTGGCATCCATGTTTACCTCTTCAAAGTTAATGACACACTCCATTCTTTTTTTATTTTCTTAAAGATTTATTTATTACATGTGAGTACACTGTAGCTGTCTTCAGACACACCAGAAGAGGGCATCAGATCTCTTTACGGATGGTTGTGAGCCACCATGTGGTTGCTGGGATTTGAACTCTGGACCTTTGGAAGAGCAGTCGGGTGCTCTTACCCACTGAGCCACATCACCAGCCCCTGACTGCTCTTCTGAAGGTCCAGAGTTCAAATCCCAGCAACCACATGGTGGCTCACAACCATCCGTAATGAGATCTGACTCCCTCTTCTGGTGTGTCTGAAGACAGCTACACTGCACTTACATATAATAATAAATAAATAAATTTTTAAATTTTTTTAAAAAATTAAAAAAAGAAAAGCAGTCAGATGCTCTTACCCACTGAGCCATCTCACCAGCCCCGACACACTCCATTCTTAAAGGAAGCAGACTGACTGTGTTCTTGTTCAGAACACATGGGGAAACATCCAGGAAAAACAAAGTTCACTAATGGCCAAAAAGTAGGTTTTATCTCCCAGCACAAACACATTACACACAGGTACAGTAGCCTCCTGCCAAGCCTTCAATACACACACACACACACACACACACACACACACACACACACAGTACCCACTGGGCTCACTTCATGTCCTCCTGGCCTTACTGAACCATTCTCATCCATTAAGGCTCAGATCAAATTTCACTTCCTTAAAGAACCTCCCTTGGCCACTCAAGCCTCCATTGATCTCTCCTTTCACAGAAACTTCGAGAGCAAGTATCGATTGTACTGTAATTGCAGTATTTAATCACATACTGTCTTGTATTCCTTAAGTTCGTTTTTAAATGCAAAGGCATTTTCCAAAAAGAGCTGGAAGATCTCGCCACCACAGTGTTTCTCAACAAGGGATTGGGTTCTAGGCTTTCCCATAATCATAATACAACTTGTTTTTTTAAATTATATGGTTTGTTGATGGAAACCCACTGTTTCCTGCTCTTACCACAGCAATGGACCACTGGAATACTGAGTCCTGAAAGATACCTGGGTAGAGGCTGGGACTCCCAGAGCTGTCAGATAAGCCCACTCTTAGCACTCGCCCTGACCCAGCTCCTGATTTGCCAGCTACCATCCAGTCTCCTATGGTAGCTCCTCTCTCTGCCCACTAGCAGGGCATCATCTTTTCTCCTGAGAGGCAGCCGCCTGCCCTCTGCCTCAGCTCTCCTGGCTTAGAGATGCTTATGCCGAAGTGTTCTTTGCAAACACTCCCCTGGTAGCCAGCTCTTTGCAGCAAAGTTAACATCTGCCTAGTGGATAAAACCTTGGCGCACAAATGCCTCTCGGAGCCATTTGGCAGCTCTCTGCTGCTCCCTTCTGGTGATTTTATGACACTGTGTCAAGTCGTTCAAATTCTAGTTGCATCCTGTAGATGGGGGTGGAGGGGTCCTAATGGCAAAAAAAAAAAAACAACCAAAAAAGCTAACAAACAAACAAACAAAACTAATTATCATCACATGAGAGATGAATGTTTTTAAATTTACCTACATTTTCTTAACACTTACCCACTTCATCTTTGGCTACTCCAAGCAGCTTTGTCTGCATATTAGATACTGAGACCGTTCTATTTAAAAGCTAGCAGTCTACAATAGTCGCCAGATTTCTGTATCAGACACTTCTTCAGATGCAAGATTCATGTATGTGTGAAGCTATGTGCTCTGTCATTCATACAATAACAGAAGCTAAGCCTGATGGGAAACAGCGGTTAATTCACAAAGATTAGTTTATACATAGACTGCCTGTGAGACTTGTTGAAATCTAAAATTTCTCAGCATCTTCCCAAGAGACTCTGATTTTCGAAATGGGGCCCAGAGACTAATTTTTAACCAACTCCAGGTAATTAAACAGACTGTGGCAGACATTAGTCTCCTAACCATTTCCCCTATGAATCTGTTCCTTGATTCGGCCACATCCAAGTAATCTGGGGTTTAGAAACCAGCGCCGCAGAAGTTGGGGGAGGGAAGGGGGCGGACATGCTTCTCGGAGTAAGCATCGATGTACGGCTATCAGAAATCCCCTCTCCTTTGCAGCGTGATAATTGCAGTGCCCAAAATATGCCTAGCGACAGCATCTGATACAAGGTAGTGTGACAATTTAATAACGCTCTATTCCATAATTTATCACACAAGACCTCTCGTCACATAGAGCCACTAAATCGCTGAGTCAGCGAATGGTTAAGCATCCAACAAACAACTATTCAAAATACGTTGTGGTGCACTTCATTGGGCCTAAAGATGAGGTCTCGAAGACATTTTTGTTTCATTTCAATTATTTGCAAATGAAGAGGTACCAGACCAACCTGATTTCTTAAAAGTTGGTTAGCAGAAAGAAACTTCTGCAAGTATTGTGGCTGCTAAAACTAACTTTTCTTCGTGTCAACTGTGGTGCACGGTATTAGCGCTTGTCCAACCTGAGCACGCACTTAGATCGCCGTTGAAAGGTAGGTTCCTTTTCAGGTCTATCATGCACACCAGATTCGGTGGTTTCGGTGAGTTCCGGGGAAAGCTAGAGCCCTGCCTGCACTAGCCGGCTCGCTCACCTGATTTTGCTTAGCTGCTGTTATCACCGGTTTTCTGGCTCCTCTATCTAAGCAGCTCATTCCTAAGAGCTTTTTCACAGTTAGCACCTCTGGCAAACTGGTCACCGTGGTGATGGGTGCCCTAATTTGGCTTTCAGAGACAACTTAGGTTGCACAGACCTTCTAACGTTAGAAACCAGAACATCGCTCAGAGCCAACACTCAGAGCCAGAGCTAATGCTGCTATTCTCTGAGCATGCGCCCTAGGAAAAGCAGTAAGATTTGACTGCGCACAGATCACAACTACTTCGCTTTCCCAGCCTTTGATCGCCTTTACCCACACTCCAGACCACCCTGTTTCTTTAACCTATAAGTACCCCTACACCGTTTCCCCCCCAGAGGCAGATCTGAGGCTCTCTGCCCCACCTTCATAAGCGACCTCTTCAAGAAGGTACTATCAGTATCAGTTCCCACATGGTCTAGCGGTTAGGATTCCTGGTTTTCACCCAGGCGGCCCGGGTTCGACTCCCGGTGTGGGAACACAAGATCTTTAGCTGGCTGCTGAGGAGGTGTGAGTTCTTTAGTCTGAGTGGAATGTATACAAACTCTACAATGAGCCTTGAAGGAAGGAAACACTTGAAAGTATGGAAGTATGTATGGTTTACAAAATTAAAGGGGAAAAAAAAGAGCCCGCACACTACAGCAAAAGACTCAGTCTTGCAAAATCCAGTTTATTATTGTAATTTATTATTATTCACTTGTAGCGCTTTTGTACTGCACATGTATTAGTATTCGTAGTGTTTGGGATTGAACGCAGGACCCCACACTTGCTAGGTAAGCACTCCAACCCTGACCTGCATCCTGGCTTTCTTTAATTTTTTATGTTGAGACAGTGTCTCGCTAAGTTGCCCAAGCTGAACTCTGTAACACGAGCAAGCCTTAACTCACCATCGTCCGGCCTCAGAATCTGGAATAGCTAGATTTACAAGCCTGTGCCACCCAGTAAAACTCTTCCGGAATTGAAGGCAGGCTCTACCGGCTGCAGCCAATCACGTGCTCAGCAGCAAGGCTTGCTTTCAGCTTCTGCTCCGAGGGTGGCTGGCCGCCTTATAACCCTGCTGGCAACCCTTATTAACCCGCCTGAGGAAGGGCAAGTTTTCCGTATTCTTGGTTTTACTCTGGCAAGTAGTAGTGGTGAGAATTACGTGCATGGCTGGGAGATTTCTGGTTGGTGGAAACCTTCCCCTTATTCAACACGTGACCCCCTGCTTTCCCTGCCCACTTGCATCACTTTCCAGCCTTGATAACAAGATCTTCACCTGGTTACCTCCACTTGCTAACACAGTGGAGATAGAGAAGGGACTGTGACAGAGAGATCTGATGACACTCTGCTGCTGGCTTTAAAGACAGAAGAACGGGTAATGAGCCAAAGAAGGAAACAGACACTGTGGACAGATTCTCCTGAGATCCTTCTGAGAGTGTAAAGTCCAGCTAACATTTCGCCTTTAGCCCACTTGAATGGAGCTCAAACCTGTGCCTTCAGAGCTCTGAGGGAAGAATGCATTGACCCGTACTTTAGTGGACTCCCCCCCCCCCCCCCCCGCCAACCACGTGCACCAACATGAGCTGTCTGGAGCCTCTATATAGATTCTAAGCATCTATATAGAACAAGCAAAGCATCGAGCAAAAATATCACTCACTCATACAGAGAGAGAGAGGGAGGAAAAGGGAGGGAGAGAGAGAATAAAAGGCAGAGTTGCTGTCACTTATAGAGTAATTACTATACACTGTACATTCAATTGACATATTCAGTTCTGACACTGAACTCAGTAAAGAAGGAGCTAATGCTACCCCTAACACACAGAGAAAAGAAGCCAGAGCTCAGTGAGTTAGCTAACTGGCCTGAAACCATTGCCCAGAACTGGAACAAAACCATCAGAAGTCTCCCTAATTGCATTACAATGAGAAAGGGGCCATCCTTTCAAAACTCAATTTGCCCTAGAGTGAAACAAAATCTATCTAGTGCCACATAATGAGTCTGACTTGTCATTTCTATTCAAAGAAAGATGAGAGCAGCCTTCGTCCTGCTTAATGAAAGCTCGGGTGCCATTCCTTTTCTTCTAAAGTAGAAGATAATCAAGAGCCTTTTGATTGTTTGCTCTAGGGAACCCCTGTGATAGAGCAGCCTTCAAGGAACCATCAAACAGAAACCAGGAGAAATCTCCCGTGTGTCCCCCATCCTTCCCTCCACAGGCACAAGTGATCACTCTGACCCAGCTCAGTCAGACTGGGCTGGTTACAGCTGCATAGGAGAGTTAGCTCAGACTGAAGTGGCCATCATGCTCTCTCTCCTTAGGTGCTGTTTGATTCTTCATATGACAAACAGCACACACGTCTATTACTGACATGTTTCCGTGAACAAAGTGCTTCTCTTGCGACCATGATGACCTGAGTTTGACCCCAGAACCCAAATAAAGATGCCAAGTGTGCTGACCGTGCTTGTGATCCCAAGACTGGGTAGACGGACAAAAGGATCCCAGGTACTTCCTGCCAGCCAATCTAGCCTGATTGGTGTGCTTTGGACCAATCAGAGGCTCTGTCTCAAAGGAGATGGGTGGCCTTCCTGAGGATGACACCTGAAGCTATTGGCTACCTCCGCACTCAAAAATAATATGTCATACACACACACACACACACATGCACACACACGGGGTGGGAGGAGGACAGAGACACACACATACACAGAGAGAGAGAGAGAGACAGAGACACACAGAAAACTGATCCATTTTTAATTTTTTGGAATATTTAATGAAATTGATGATATACATTAAAGGAAAGAAAATTACTCTTTTAACTGACACAATCAGTTTTGATGTCTGAGTTTGGTTCTCAGAGGTCGAATATGTGCCTACGAGGGTCCTCAGGTGATAGTCCCTGCTGTCAAGCCTGAAGCCTGAGGTCAGTCTCTGGGAGCCACGACATAAAAGGAGAGAATTCGCTCCTGCAAGTCACCTTCTGACCTCTGTGTGCGTGTGTGCCTCTGTGTGTGTGTGTGTGCCTCTGTGTGTGCCTCTGTGTGTGTGCATGTGTGCATGTGTTTGTGTGTGTGTGCCTCTGTGTGTGTGCATGTGTGTGTGTGCCTGTGTGTGCATGTGTATGTGTGTTTGTATGTGTTTGTGTGTGTGCCTGTGTGTGTGTGTATGTGTGTGCCTGTATGTGCGTGTGTGTGTGTGTGCCTCTGTGTGTGTGTGCATGTGTGTGCATGTGGTGTGTGCATGTGTGTGTGCATGTGTGTGTGCATGTGTGTGTGTGTCTGTGTGTGTGCCTCTGTGTGTGTGCATGTGTGTGTATGTGGTGTGTGCATGTGTGTGTGCATGTGTGTGTGCATGTGTGTCTGTGTGTGTCTGTGTGTGTGCCTCTGTGTGTGTGCATGTGTGTGCATGTGTGTGTGTGTGTGTGTGTGTGTCTGTGTGTGTGTGCGTGCAAGTGTGTGCATGTGTATAGCAGGACCCACAAGTTGAGTTCGTTGGCCATAGGGAAGAGCTGCAGTAGTTGAGGGGTGCATCCCTGTCCTTAGAACAGATGGTCCTGGGGTACAGTCTATCATACATTTTGACAAACAAGTTTGGGATCAAGCCATCCTCAACTAGCTTCCGTGGGATGCCCAGCTCAAAAATACACCCTTGAACTCACTTAGCCTTCCATTTCAGCCACACTTCTACCTCATCCCCACTTCTTGGGTTCAATGACATGTGCACATGGCACATACCACAAGTTCATGCACACATAATTAATTAATTAATCAATCAATTAATTAAATCATTAACTTTTTTTGAAGAATTCAAACAAGACCTGGTGGTTCTTGCCTTTAATTTTAGCACCTGGAAGACTGAGGTCAACCTGATCTACATATCGAATTACATGTCAGGCAAGAGCTACACATGAAGACCCTGTCTCACATACATATATGGTGCACACCTGTGAATTCAGAAGTCAGGAGGAAGAGGCAGGAAGAAGGTAAGTTCAAGTCCAACCTGGACTATACTTGCCTGTGATGCCAGAAGTCAGGAGACAGAGGCAGGAAGTTGGCGAGATTAAAGGCAGGGACTTCTCTATACTATCTTTACAACCCTTTTTTCCAGGATTAAAAGTTATTTTAAGCTTAAAGAAAAGGAGTTGTGCCAGGCATAGTGGTGCACGCCTTTAATCCCAGCACTCAGGAGGCAGAGGCAGGAGAATTTCTGAGTTCGAGGCCAGCCTGGTCTACAGAGTGAGTTTCAGGACAGCCAGGGCTACACAGGGAAACCCTGTCTTGAAAAACCAAAAAAAAAAAAAAAAAGAAGAAGAAGAAGGAGGAGGAGGAGGAGGAGGAAGAGGAGGAGGAGGAGGAGAAGGAAGAAGAAGAAGAAGAAGAAGAAGAAGAAGAAGAAGAAGGAGGAGGAGGAGGAGGAGGAGGAGGAGGAGGAGGAGGAGGAGGAGGAGGAGGAGGAGGAGGAGGAGGAGGAGGAGAAGGAAAGAGAAGAGAAGAGAAGAGAAGAGAAGAGAAGAGAAGAGAAGAGAAGAGAAGAGAAGAGAAGAGAAGAGAAAAGAAAAGAAAAGAAAAGAAAAGAAAAGAAAAGAAAAGAAAAGAAAAGAAAAGGAGTTGCAAAGGGTATGGTTAATTAGATTGACCCCTACAGAAAAGAAAAACTAGAGGTGTGTGTGTGTCTATGTACTTGTGTGTCTGTGTGTATGTGTGTGTGTGTCTGTGTATGTGTGTGTGTTTGTGTGTATATATATATGTGTGTGTTTGTGTGTGTATGTATATATGTGTGTGTTTGTGTATGTATGAGTGTATATGTGTGTATACACAAAATATATGTGTAGTCTCAATATAAGTGACTATACTTGAGTTCTGGTGTCAGAAAAAGGATTGGTTTATGAGCAAGTGGGCCTGTAGCTCTCGTGCCAGGGAACCAATGAGCCAAGATATCTGCATGAACCCCAGAGGAAGTGCTTCTTTCAGTCTGGGGCTCTCGACAAGTGTTTGCTGTACCCTGGCTAAGCTTGAAGTTGCCAACTGAAACAAAAGCCTAACCCAGGGGGCACCTGGATTTGAACCAGGGACCTCTTGATCTGCAGTCAAATGCTCTACCACTGAGCTATACCCCCATAGCCAATACAGGCCTCATGGAAGTATTTGTTCTGCCTTTATGACCTACATCACTCCTCATAAATTACTCTCATGTCTGAGATTCCTCTAGGATTAAAAACCACCCTAATTATCTTCTCACCACCCTGTCTCCTGCTTTTCCCAGAACTTAAATATTTATTTTCTTCCTGTCACCTAAAGCTCAGACCTGTCTCCTCAGTCTGATGAACTTATTGTCATCAACTGCACACTTATCTCCAAGTAAGTCAGTGTTCTAATCAGAGTGGTCACCAGTGAGGTGGGGCTAGAGAAGGATCCGGACTTTGTGTGCGTCTACAAATGGACTTCAGAAGCCATGCTCCACTCTAATTAGAGACAAAGCATACGCGCATGTGCCGTGCATGTTCACATCAGACTTCCATGTGGGGACATCAGTTCTGTTTCATAGTTAAAGCAAAGCAAAGAAAGAAAAATCAAAGCAAAGAAAGGCAGTTCAAAGTTCACCTAATTCATATACCCTCAGGTTCTAATCTAAGAATTCTTAATCCCGTGCCTGGCTAAAATTGAGGCAAGGGCTGGAGAGATGGCTCAGCCGTTAAAGGCTAGGCTCACAACCAAAATTGAGGCAAAAAAAAAAAAAAAAAAAAAAACCAGGCAAGTGCCCATCACTGTAACAAGCTTGCCCTGACAAGGCCTGTCAGCCAGGGTAGGGCCAGGGAGAAAATAGCAAGAAGCTGGGGCTGTGGATCAAAGGCTTTCTGAAGGCCTCAATCACCCACTTCCTCCCTCTACCGGGGATGCCCAAAAGGGGCCTTAGATTTCAAGACCATTATATCCCAAATTAGACTCGTGATCTCCTAGCCTAACATCTCCAAGTAGTTTGCTCTTTTGTGACATTAGCTCAAGGCTCAAGCCCAGTGGGCATTTGCAGAGTGCCCCACACTGTACTGAACATCTCCCTCCCCCCCAAGTGAAAAATGGAGTTGCAACGTAGTTGAAGTATCTAGTTCAAGGTCCCATAATTTGTAGATTATGGGGCCGGGATTCTAGTGTAGGCTCAGGACTCAGTGCTGGGCCTGCATACCCACCCATCTGACAACCTTCCTCCTCCCTACCTTACTTGCTGATGCCACTGTCATCTAGGCCAAATATCTCAGGTAACTCTGGGCCACGCCCATCTTCTCTTCCCAGCTCCAGGTGAATCACTGAGTGCTGCTGATTTTAGTTTCAGGTGCCCCCATCAATCCCCTGTCCTTTTTCCTGCCCCAGGCTCTATTCACGCTGCTCCCAGGGCTTATCAGAAAACCAAGTCCCTAGTTTACACGCCCCTTGCAAATGCCTTCTCAATAAATTCCTAAACCAAAAGACAATGGTCTTCACCCTCGCTCTCTACTTCCTTCAACTTCTCACTCCCCACTTCACACTCTACACAGCGACCTGGCCCCAGCTTCTTCTGGCCCACTGCTGTCCCTCCTCCGCCATCCACCTCCATTCCGTGCTCCATCTGTGCGATTTTATTCTCTGAAACTTACTGGCCATAAGCTCCTCTCTGAAGCCTCCCCTAACCTCCCCTCCTCCAGACGGAAGTACACTGCCTCTGGACTCTGCTAAATCCGACACATCTAGCGCAGCTCACACATTGCCTCCTATGGTTCATGCTTGTGTTCCTGTTGAGAGTGGATGGAAAACAGGAACTGAGTCTCACTTGCCTCCGGGGTCATGCTTAGTATAGTTCACTGTACTAATATACATAATATAATGACATTCAAACCGTTACCCTTTAATCCCAGCACTTGGGAGGCAGAGGCAGGCAGATTTCTGAGTTCGAGACCAGCCTGGTCTACAAAGTGAGTTCCAGGACAGCCAGGGCTACACAGAGAAACCCTGTCTCGAAAAAACAAAAACAAAAACAAAACAAAACAAAACAAACAAACAAACAAAAAACCGTTACCAAACAGCCTCTGACACAACAAAGCCAAGTTTGGCAACCCACCCACCATAAGCCAATGAAAAGAGCCAAAGTAATAGTGAAAATCAGAAAAAGAAGATCTATCCAGTATGAACCACATCGGAAGAGAGGCAAAGAGATCCTGTGGCCCCCTACCCCTTCCAAGTCCATCTTCTGGGGCCTGACTTGAGGAGAGGTTTAGCTAAACAGCCTGGCTAAGGCGTGGTCCTCTGCCTACTGTTGCTGCAACCCCAAGTCTCTCCAGCAAGGTCATCTGACTAATGTAAATATTGCTCCAGGAGACAAGTTCCTCCTCTGGCTGCCTACAGGGTGCCATACATTTTTCCCCAAGGCTGGAAATCCC
This sequence comes from Mus musculus, assembly GCF_000001635.26. Taxonomy (NCBI): domain Eukaryota; kingdom Metazoa; phylum Chordata; class Mammalia; order Rodentia; family Muridae; genus Mus; species Mus musculus. Next base: position 104,401,763 of record NC_000075.6, on the reverse strand, counting down.
TGGGGAAATTCTAATGTCTTCCAGTTCACGTTTTCAATAGTCTAATAGTCAAAGATGGGTAACACGTCTCTTTAGGACACACTCATTCCTACCAGACTGGAATTTCCAGAATTGACTTAAAGGCACAGCCTTGCCTATGCCCTGCACCCCACCTGATCCCCCAGCTTAGTGTCTAGGTACTAAAGCAGCCACTGTAAGAATAATGGCTACTGAAATAGGTGGATGGAAGGTGACAGACCCATCAAGCTTGAGAGTCTGAAACAGTGGGGCTCACCCTTCCTCACACTGTGACCCTTTACTGTAGCTCCTCATGGTGCTCTGACTCCAACCATAACTTTATTTATTTATTTATTTATTTATTTATTTATTTTGGGGTTTTCGAGACAGGGTTTCTCTGTATAGCCCTGGCTGTCCTGGAACTCACTCTGTAGACCAGGCTGGCCTTGAACTCAGAAATCTGCCTGTCTCTGCCTCCCAAGTGCTGGGATTAAAGGTGTGCACCACCACCGCCCAGCCACATTATTCTTGTCTCTATTTCATAACTGTAATTTTGCTACTGTTATGAACCATAATGTAAATATGTATTTTCCAGCAGTCTTTGGGGGACCCCTGTGAAAGGGTGCCTCAACCCTCTGGGGCCATGACCCACAGGTTGAGAACTGCTGGTGTGGGAAGTATATAGTTCCTTAACCTCAGGCCGGTTTAGATTTCACTCCAACAGTGCTCTGTACATAGCCATAGCTATCCCGTTTAGTACCTACACCTCTCTCTCATGTCCTCTGTGTGTGTGTGTGTGTGTGTGTGTGTGTGTGTGTGTGTGTGTGTGTGTGTGTGTGTGTCTGTCTGTCTGTCTGTCTGTATGTCTGTCTGTCTGTCTGTCTATGTCTGTCTGTATGTCTCTCATTTACTAGGTTGGAGCCTCACACAACTTCACACACACTCTGTCACTAACCTACATTCTCTGAATTTCTTTTGGGGCTTCTCTCAGGGCACAGTCGATAAATTTCTTGGATTTCCTTGAGGCCACAATGTGGTAAAGATCAGGGGACCTTGGAAACCTCCCATGAAAGGATTTTATCACAAAGTGGTTTGGTTTGGTTTGGTTTGGTTCTTGGGATAGGGAATCATCGCATAGCCCAGACTGACCTCAAACTGATTATAAAGCCAAAGCTGGTCTAGAACTCCAGATCTTCCCATAGCTGCTTCCCAAGGGCTGAGATTGTGGCTGTGTGTGCCCGATACAGAGTTTTCCATCAGAATGAAGTAGTATAGTGAGGTCACTGAAGGCATGCTCTGAGTTCAAATCCTGACTTGCCCTTTGCAGCTTCTGACTTTTGCACATTACTGATCAATTCTGAGTCTCAATCTCCATGAAAGAAATTCACGAAGTATTCACACTGGCAAAACTGCTGGAAGAAATGCAGGAGAAAAGTAAAAGTAAAAGTAAAGAGAGCCTAGCTTGGTACTCACAATGTCCAAAGAACTCAAGGGGGATTGTTACGATTTAGTCAGCCATGAGCATAATAAAATCCAAACTCAATCCCCACTCTAAAGCAAAAACCAAGAATGTACAGGGGGCACCTGGATTTGAACCAGGGACCTCTTGATCTGCAGTCAAATGCTCTACCCCTGAGCTATACCCCCAGTGACATGGATTTGATTTTATAGTGTATCTGTCTCTTCACATTCTGGTTCTTAAAGCCTCCAGTGACTCAGGGGAGCTATAATTAGGAGTGCTTCCTGGAAGGAGTCTGGGCATTAGAAGTTCTAAAGGAGATGTATAATGAAACAAGACAGAGATCTGGAGGACTAAGTTCACAGGGCCAAGAAAATCTCCTTTCAACTGTCCAGCATTCAACACTCCGTTTCTGCCTATTGTGTAAAGAAACCTCACTTCCAAGGAAAAAATCACCGGTTTCGACACAGCTGAGAACATTGATATAAGTATTAGTAATTGGATTTCTATCATGACCGTCTCAGATCCTGCTTACATGAATCCTCATTGCTCTCCACGGCCTCACAGAGCACAGCTCCAAGTTGGCACTTGAGAGATAATTGCAGCATTAAATTGACTCGGGGAAGAGTGTCCCAATAACGATTGGTGTGAGACAGCTGTCCGGAGCCATAACTCTAAGTTGATTTCTGTCCGATGAAAACAGATGGTCCGTGGCACTCTTATGTAACATAAATATTAGGTTATATAAAACATAACTTGCCTGAAACTTGTGATATTGTCTACTCCGGAAGGTCATTTGATTTCAGAAACAGAAATGGATGCTGGAGGCTCACAAGCAGCTAACTACATTATGGACCCCAGTCCCAACGTCAAAGCATCTTCTTAACCACACAAATGTGCCCACGATTCCAGCAGCCTGTGCTTCACGACCTCATAAACATCTTCTCCTCCCCTAGCAACACGCACAGGAGCAGCCTATGGAAATCTGATGCACATACCTAACGGAAGTATTCCTCCTGACAGTTTCCCAGACCATACACATTATTTAGGTCTTTCTAAGTATCTTAGTCTTTGGGAGTGGTCGGTCAATCAGTATGAAGGCTGTGGTGATCAGGATCTTGGCAGTGGGGAGAGATACCATCCTGTTCTTGAATGGCCTGCCTTACACTGGAAATGAGTGCATTAGTTACTTTAGACCACTGTGACAAAATGGACCAAATGCGACAAACACAGTTTAAAGAAGAGAGATGTAACTTATCTGATGATTTTAGAGACATTTGGTCTGTAATGGAAGGCAAGGTGTGACAGAGTGAAAGTCTGAAAGTCTGTGGTAGAGGCAGTGTGTGCTGAAGACTATTCACAAGGTGATTTGAGACGTTTATTCTGGGTTTTTTTTTTAAGATTTTTTTGTTCATTTTCTGCATATGAATACACTGTAGCTGTCTTCAGACACACCAGAAGAGGGCATCAGATCCCATTACAGATAGTTGTGAGCCACCATGTGGTGGCTAGGAATTGAACTCAGGACCTTTGGAAGAGCAGTCAGTGCTCTTAACTGCTGAGCCATCTCTCCAGCCCGAGAAATTTATTCTTCTCCGTTTTTGTTCTACCTGCCAATATTCTATAAGCCTACCTTAACTTTGTAAGACTTTCATGCAAACCTTGGATCTCCCCAACCTGATAAACCTTTGTTTACACAAAGCTCCAGCCGCATCCTCAGAAACTGAGGACTTTGGACAGTAACCCCTTCCTCTTTTCCTTCCTGTCCTTTTCATCAATTCTTTTTCAACTCGTCAACTGTGAAAGACTGTGAGGTCAGACCCCTTCCAGTGAGGAAAAGGCACATTCACTACAGACATTAAAAAAAAAAAAACACCAAGTGAAAATCCTGTCTCTATGTGTTTGATAGCCTGGTCCTGGTTAGGGTGTAGCCTTTTTTGTTTAAAAAAAAAAAAAAAAAAGGGAATTGCCTTGCTGATCAACTCTTTGCTTGGGTGTTCCCTGGTGCAAGGCCAAGACTATTATTGGTTTGTTTCTAATGATGGCAGGCTAGAAAACACGGGATGCATTTGAACAAAAGGTGGGGCCCCACCAGTTAGGGAATACATGTTCAAATCACAAAGCTGTGAAGAGCCAAGGCGCATGGTGCATGCTTCATTGACCCCTCCATCTTTTCTCGAGGTGGGTATCAATAGGAACTGAGATGTTAGCAGTGACAGGAAACCATGTGCTTCACGCTCAAAAGCCCCCAGGGCTGGAAGGGATTTAAAAATCATCCCAGTCAACTTCTTTTATAAAGTACAGAGTGAGAAATGACAAATGGCCTTGCTTAAGATCACTGGTGCACTGGGGGTAGGATTTGAACTAGAGTCGACTCAAGGTTCCTCAGGGAGCAGGGAGGGTGCCATTTGGAAAATCCTCATGGTCAGGGACGATGTTGGAACTCAAAAAAATACTAGTTGGATGGATGTTTGATAGTACTCACCAATCATCCTGGGTTTCTAGGGGCATTTCCCAGATGTTAGGGGTAGGCACCTGCATCTCTGGAAACCCTTCAGAGAAGTGGATCCATTATCATCCTAAATAGCATTCCTCCCACACTCACCATCATCCCCAGTATTCCCCAAACCTGATTACTCACTTTTTCCTATCATAATTTTAACTATGTCGCCTGTACTAATGTCGCCTGTACTAATGTCGCCTGTACTAATGTCGCCTGTACTAATGTCTCCTGTACTAATGTCGCCTGTACTAATGTCGCCTGTACTAATGTCGCCTGTACTAATGTCGCCTGTACTAATGTCGCCTGTACTAATGTCTCCTGTACTAATGTCGCCTGTACTAATGTCGCCTGTACTAATGTCGCCTGTACTAATGTCGCTAGTACTAATGGCAAGGGGTGTCTCAGAAATAGAGGCTATAGACAGAGACCTTACTTTATCCACAGCTTCCATGTTCTAGTCACCGTCCAAGAAAGAATCCAGTAAGGAAAGTTTATTTACACTTGAAAAGTACACACCCAAGGCAGGGAGTTCCAGCTTCCCTAGCAAAAGCCTCAGAGCCTGCCCGGTGGTGGAGAACCCCGGGGCTAATTATATTTGATGTTAATTCCCTTCTCCAGTGAGGGGTGGTGAAGGAGGAAAGAGCCAGCACTCAGGTGATTTCCTGTAAACCTGCTTCCCACCTTAACTTGTAAAATAGAAGAGAACTGATGATTGGGCAGATAAAGGGGGGGGGGTGGATCGGAAGATAGGGAGAGAGAAGAAGGAGAAAATGGAAGAGAGAGAGAACGCAGAGGAGGAAGAAGAAAATCGGAGCAGAAGCACATGGCCTGGAGAAACTGCAAGTTCTAAGGGGTCTCAGATGTGGAAGATGGTAGTGTAGCAGTAGATCTGCCTAGATTCTAGGCGCACAGCATGTAATCATATTAACTGAGTTGTTTTCATTGCCATAGCATATTTGGGTTAAAGATTTACCGAAACACCACCCAGCCCTTTGGAAGTCTAGACTCTTCCCCAGACAAACTCCAGCAGATAAGAGATACGTTCATGAAGTACAACAGGGAAAAGGTAGAGAATTTCAAGAATCAGCCAAGGTTTTTCTCCAGAAATGTTTCTGTCATTACAGGGGTTTCCTAGATGTGCCATTCTATCAGATGATTATAGGAGGAGGTAATTAATGATACTGACTGAAACTTGCACTTAAGGAAAAGTAATTAGCAGATGTCCTGGTTGGCCATGTTGGCCCCAACTGGTTTGAGATGGTATTTAATAATTTATATTTTATCTTTTTACCACTTGTGTGGTCTCAAGGTGTTCTTTTTATTTTTTTAATTAGATATTTTCTTTATTTACATTTCAAATGGGTTTTTTTCCTGTTTCAGAGTAACATTTCTTTGTTTTATTTTATTTTATTTTATTTTTTTGTTTTTCGAGACAGGGTTTCTCTGTATAGCCCCGGCTGTCCTGGAACTCACTTTGTAGACCAGGCTGGCCTCGAACTCAGAAATCCGCCTGCCTCTGCCTCCCAAGTGCTGGGATTAAAGGCATGCGCCACCACGCCCAGCAGTAACATTTCTTTTTATTAGATTTTTTTATTTACATTTCAAATGTTATCCCCTTTCCTGGTTTCTCCTCCAAAACCCCCTATCCCTCCCCCCTTCCCCCTACTCACCAACCCACCCACTCCCGCTTCCGTTTCTTGATCTTGACATTCCCCTACACTGGGGCATCGAGCCTTCACAGGATCATAAACCTCTCCTCTCACTGATGACCAACAAAGCCATATTCTGCTACATTTGCAGCTGGAGCCATGGATCCCTCCATGTTTACTCATTGGTTAGTGGTTTAGTCCCTGGGAGCTCTGGGGGTCCTGGTTGGTTCATACTGTTGTTCCTCTTATGGGGCTGCAAACCCCCTCAGCTCCTTGGATCCTTTCTCTAGCTCCTCCATTGGTGACCCTGTACTCAGTCCAGTGGTTGGCTGAGAACATCCACCTTTGTATTTGTCAGGCACTAGCAGAGCCTCTTGGGAGACAGCTATATTGGGCGCCTGTCAGCAATCACTTGTTGGCATCCACAATATCTGACACTATCTGAGTTTGATGACTGTATATGGGATGGATCCCCAGGTGGGGCAGTCTCTAGATGGCCTTTCCTTCTGTCTCTGCTCCACACTTTGTCACAGCTTTGAAGTTGCATCAGCCTCTGGCTGCCTTGTTGGCTTTCCTGGAGCCTCTGTGGCCTACCTCACTAGTGTTTACTTAGTATTTGTTATGAAACCAGCCCACTGTTGTTGTTGTTTTTTTTTAAGTTAGTCTCATAATAAGCAAAAATATCCTTGAAAGCATGCTGACTGTATTTTGTCCTATTGCATTCATACATACATACATACATACATACATACATACATACATACCTATTGGAATACATTAAAAATTGAGTTAAACACATGCTGCCTTTACTTTAGCTTGCTGTGAATGCTTCTCTTAACACTTTACAAATACTAATTTATTTAGTCTCCAAAAGAAGCAATGTAGGGGGAGCTATTTTCACCTTTATTTTACAAGTGATGAAATCAAAACACAGTGAAGTTAACTAACTTTGCCAAACATATACACACAGAGCCCAAGTCACCTTAGAAACCTTCACTGTAGCCTCGAAGTGATCTTTCAACTCGAACCATCCTTTTGTTCCAACTTGAGTGGACCATAGGAAGCCCAGGGACTTGGTTAACTTTGTTCTAGGTATATGTGTGCTGGGCAGCGGGGCGGGGCTTGCATGAGATTAGCATTGCCATCGGGAAACTGAGTAAAGCAAATTATTCTGAGTAATGTGGTGGGCCTCATACAGTCGATGTGATGTAAGGACGCAGAACAAACCAGTCTGTTCTGAGTTCCCAATCCTAGCACTCGAAGGTTAGAGCCCCAAGAGAGGCGCAGCACAAGATTTGCAGGAATGCAGGGAAAATTGTGGTTGTTACTCAAAATATGATCAACCACAGTGTCTGACGAACTGAATGGTCTTGATGTTGCCAGTTCCCTAAAAATGTATTTCATAAGGAAAACTAAAATTTCAGTTTTCAGAACTTCTGCACAGCAAGGAAACAATGGATATAATGAAAAAAAATTTACAGAATGAGAGAAATTCTCAAACGTATATTTGATAGGAGGATTTATCCTATTAAAATAAAAGTCTTTTCCAGGCTGGCCTCGAACTCAGAAATCCGCCTGCCTCTGCCTCCCAAGTGCTGGGATTAAAGGCTTGCGCCACCACCACCCAGAGAGACAGCTCAGCGGTTAAGAGCTCTGACTGCTCTTCCAGAGGTCCTGAGTTCAAGTCCACATGGTGGTTCACACCCATCTGTAATGGAATCCGATGCTCTCTTCTGGTGTGTGTGAAGAGAGGTGTGAGCCGCTGTTAATACACGCGCAGGAAAAGGCACATGGGTGTGAGGCAGCATGAGCATGAGGTCACGTTTGCCGGGAAAGAAAGCTTGAAGTACTGTACTACCTCACGTGCATGTGGAATCTAACAAAAAGGCTGAGGTGTGGAGGAAGTGGGGAGGTGCTCCTCAGAGTATATGACGCCAAGTCCATGATAAACTGGTCTTGAGAATTTAATTAGCAGTATATTCAGGATTATAAATAATGCTGTATTGTGTACTAAAGATTTGCTAACAAAGCAGAGCTCTAATGTCCTCACCACATACATGCACATAGTCACACAAATGCATACAAGACACAGAGACACATTCATGTGCACAGTCACACATATACACATATATTGGAACTATGTAAGGTGATAGATGTATTAAATAACTTGACTGTGGTAATCATTTTATACACATATATATATGCATATATATGTATACATACATATACAGATAGATAGATAGATAGATAGATAGATAGATATAGATATAGATATAGATATAGATATAGATATAGATATAGATATAGATATAGATATAGATATAGATATAGATATAGATATAATATTGTACACTGTGGTGATTTGAATAGGAATGGCCCTCATAGACTCGTGTGTTTGAATGCTTGGCTATAGGGAGGGTACTATTAGAGGGTGTGGCCTGTTGGAGGAAGTACGTCGCTGTGGCATCGAGCTTTGAGGTCGCCTATGCTCAAGCTGTACCCAGTGTAGCTCACAGTCCCCTTTTGATGCTCATGGATCAAGATGTAGAACTCTTGGCTCCTTCTCCAGCACCATGTCTGCCTGCATGCTGCCATGCTTCCCACCATGATGATAATGGACTGGACCTCTGAAACTGTAAGCCAGCTCCAATTAAATGTTTTTCTTTATTAGAGTTGCAGTGGTCAGGTTGTCTCTTTACAGCAAGAAAACCCTAACTATGACACACACCTTAGATACAATTGTCAATTATATTTCAAACCTCAAAAAAATTATAACCTCAATAGTTAAAAGACTCTTCCCTTCTATTAAAAGTTTTTAATTGAGTTTTTCATGGTTTTGTTTGTTTAGTATTTTGTTTACAACAGAACTCATATATCCCAGGCCAGCCTAAAACTCATTATTTAGCTAAATAGTACCTTGAACTTCCTGTCTCCTCCCACCAAGTGCTGGGATTACAGACATGTGCCACCATTTCAGAGTTACATGGCACTTAGAGATTAAGGTCAGGGTTTTGTATGTGCTAGATAGGCACTCCACCAACTGAGCCATGCACCTGCCCCAGGTTGGGACTTCTATATCAATAAAATATGGCAGAATTTAAAATGTGGGGTTTCTATGGCTAGGTCAGGAAGGAACACAGAGATTTCCCTTATTTCTGGTAGAATTCCTACTCGTAGATCCCAGACACCATGCTATGAAGAGGCACAGGCAGGGCTGCACGCTTCACTGTCACCTCCAGTCTCTCAGAAAGTATTCCTGACAACAGTTCCAAGTCATATCCAACAAGAAGACATATGAGCAGCTGCAACCCCAGTTTTCAAGTCACCCCAACTTTCAGTCTTCCCAACAGGGTTCCTAGACAATGTGGAGCAGAGGAATTCATGCACGCTACTAATTTAGACATAGTTCATGCAGCCATACATAGCTAGAAGTGCATGTCTGTGTTCCTGTCATTGCTTGTAGCTGTTGGGACATTCTACCACCCCATCCTTCAAGAATAATGGAAGATTGTTAATGACCTTGGGCCCTATACTTTCCCTACCTTACTACCCGATACCATCATCAAGAACGCTGTACTAGGAGCCCATCTTTGATCTGATTTGCTAAGAGAATGCTCTGCTTTGTAAATGAATCCCAAGAGTATACACACACAGTTCTGGGCTGGTGAGGTGTTTTATTGAGTTAAGGTGTTTGCTGCCAAGCTTGATAAGCTTGAGTCCCTAGGACTCACACAGTGGAGAGAACCAACTCTTTCAAGTTGTCCTCTTGCCTCCAAATTCATGCTATGTTCATGTGTTATCCCTGCCCCCAACACACACACATATGATACATTTAATTTTATTTGCACATAACTTCACAGTCATGGTGGCGTGACTAAGATTAGGCAGTAAATAAGGAAATCAGTGTCTAATATTGGGCCCTTGGCAATGTGACCTGCTGTACCGAGCCTGAGACTCATCATATTGTTGTCATTTGTCCTGGCACCTCCATCTAGCAAGTGGCATTATATCATAAACTTCCTGGAATCAATGACCAATGGATGACAAGCTCCTGGCAGATCTCAATCTTTGCTTGATAGAACTCCAAGGCAAATACCATTGCATCAGACTCCTCTCTAATCAAGCCAGCAAGTGTACCTTCCCACCAGCTCTGATGTCCTGATCAGCGCCCACCACTTCTACACACTCAGAGTCCCATAAGCCTGTACTCTCAAGGCATCCCAAAATATCACTGGCTCACAGCCCATGTGTATCTGTCAGGGTCATCAATGCTTCCTGATCAATACTTCCTGAGAAGTAGTGTATTACACAGCACTGCAATAGCATCACCCCTAAGTGTGGTGGGGGCAGGGGTGGGGTGAGGAGGGCTGCAGGAACAGATGAAATGTCCCCTGATTCAGTGCTGATTTAGGGTCATGACAGGAGCCTACTTCCTCTGGCCTTCAATCTTCATGTCATTTTCATTTGTCTGTCTGTCTGTCTGTCTGTCTGTCTGTCTGTCTGTGTTTTTTGAGGCAGGATTTCTCTGTGTAGTCCTGTCTGTCCTGGAACTCCTCTGTAGACCAAGCTAACCTCAAACTCAGAGATCTATCTGCCTCTGCCTCTGCCTCTGCCTCTGCCTCTGCCTCTGCCTCTGCCTCTGCCTCTGCCTCTGCCTCTGCCTCTGCCTCTGCCTGTCTCCTGAGTGCTAGGATTAAAGGTGTGTGCCATCACCACCAGCAACAACAGCAAATGTCATATCTTAAAATCCACAGGCATGACATCTGTGGAGGACAATGTGATATCCTAATCAGAAAGAAACCCTGGAATTTACAGATTGTGTGTGTGTGGGGGGGGGTGTTCTGTGCATCTGAGGCCCGATTCTTTAATCTGATATGATTGGTGCACTTTACCGATGAAGTTTGGTAAAAGATTAAGTCATTTAGCCACTGACAGTGTGTGTTGGGGAGGGGTACCCTGTGCCTCCAGAAGACCTTACATTTCTCTTTGCTTCACTTACAATATCTCTTCAATTTCCAGGAACCTCAGGTGAGCAAAGAGGGAGAGGAGCTGCCAATCACAAAACTTTAAACCCTAGATCTGAACTTCAAAACCCTGAAAGATGTTCGGCTCTCAAAGGATGCTTCGCTTTCAGAACCTGCTCTATAAATAGTTTCTGGGGTTGGGGGACTCACAGAGATTTAATTTGTTTGACGACATGTTCATGCGTCTCTTCCATACTTCCTAATGCCACTGTCTGTGCCATTTCAAGTCCCAAACTTCAGATTACTGTGGACATTTGCTTCCAGCGGATATAGACAGAGCTGCCGGTCACCGCCAATCTGCTTCATTTCCAGAGGAAGAAAAAGATAAGGAGCACCAAACAAACAACTCAACACAGCATCCAAGAACCAGAGCCTTCCCCTATACAGTCCTCTCCTCCATCTCCCTATCCTGTTCCCTCCCATCACGTCCAAGGCAACGCCATCTTTCATTGGCCAAACATGCAGAAGCCATGATTCTTTGGCAACCCAGAACATTTAAACAGTGAAATCTGAATTTGAGGATTCTGAATGCTCCGTTCATTTCAGCCACAAGCTTATGATGGCGAGAGTCTAATGTATGCTGGGTAGGCTGTCCCCTGGCTTCTGACCTGATGGTCATTGAGTCTCCCTTACCTTGGCTACTGCTCTAGGCCACTGTCATCCAATCAAATGGAATATGGGAAAAATATAAAAGCTATATACAGTGACCTAAACTTTCTGGTAGCTATGTTCTATTACAGCAGTATAGACAGAATAAATTAATTTTAACAATATTCTTTAACCCACTATATTCCAAATCATCCCAGGAAGTAGACAATATATAAAAGTTATTAGTGACAAATCCTACATTCCTTTCTTCACACAAAGTCTTTAAAGTAAGCTGTATGCTTACACAATTTAAGCTAGTCCATTCTGGGGCTTGGTATTATCCTGTGGCTAGCTGCCCACATGTACTTTTCTGCTCAAGGTCTACATATAAGCTTGCCCTAATTCTCTGGCTAGTATGCTCCTTTCTGAATGAAGCTGTGGAGATGGATCCACAGCCAAAGCACCTGCAGTGCAAGAATGAGGACCAGAGTTCAGATGTGTAAAGCCCGATGCCAGATGGGTAGAGGGACACTCCTATAATTCTGGTGTTCTGAAGGTAGAATGAGCTACCTAGGTAGACTAGCCATATGTGTGCAGTCTGGGTTCAGGATCTGCCTCGGTGAGTAAGACTGAACGCAACTGAGGAAGTCATCCAATGTTATCCTCCTGCCTCCATGTACAGAAGCACACATGTACGTGTGGACTCCTCACCCCATGCACCCAGTCCACGTGAACACACACACACACACACACACACACACACACATAAGCAAAAAACAACAAACAAATTACTGTCTCCTGGATGAGACAATTGGATATGAACCCATGGTTCCGAGAGTAATCATTTGGAGTAAACCACCCAACACCTGCCAGGCCTGGTGGCACACATCTGTAATTTCAGTACTTAGGCCGACTAAGGCCGGAGGATCAGAAATTCAAGGACAGTCTGGGCTATGCAGTAAGACCCTATCTCAGAAGAACAAAACAAGCAAGCAAGCTAACAAACAAGGAAAAGGAAATGATAGGAGGTCAATTAAACATGAGGTCCAAATAAAAATTTTTTTAAATGGGATTTACTAAGTCTGTAAAATTATGCACTATTTATCAAAAAATTCAAACTTAACTGGGCTTTCTGTACTTTCCTTTGATCAATCGAGAAACTCTACCAATTCTATTTAACTCAACCAAGTTGGGCTGTCTTCAGCTAAAGGAGAGTCCAGAAACATGTAGAGGTACAGGTGAAATTTCACACAGCCAGCCAAGCTGGGAAAGGCCAACTGGTATACCTTGGCCCAGCTCTGGCAGAAATAGTAACATACTGGCCACCTCTTCAAAGAAGCCAAACATGGTAATAAAGGGAGAGAGCACAACAGCAGCTCAAAGCACAAGATGAAAAGGCACAGAGGAAGGGAAAAGCTGGCCTACTGAGTGATCCTGTGCTTTCATGAGGAGAACAACCATTACTAAAGACAAAGGAAGAAGGCAGGACGGTTTGTACCCACACTCCACATTTTCATCTTCCATTCTGTGAATTCACCAAGATGTTTGTACATCCTAGAAGAATCTCTTTGAAACAAGGTCTCACTATGTAGCTCAGACTGGCTCGAAGCATGCAATGCCCCTGCCTCATTGCAGGGGTGTACCACTACCTCTGGAGATCAAAGCCTTGGTATATGTGTCTTCTGTAGCTTTACAATTTACTACAGCTTCTCCTGCCTAACAAAAACATTTCAAGGTGGTGCCAGGCCTGCTGGCACACCCCTGGGAGGCAGAGGCAGGATCAAGGGCAGCCTGAGCTATATATCAAGACTACCTTAAAAAAAAAAAAAACTAAACTAAAAAGCAGCCTGGCCTGGTGGCACACGCCTTTTAATCCCAGCACTTGGGAGACAGAGGCAGGCAGATCTCTGTGACTTCTAGGACTACCTGGTACACACAGTGAATTCTTGGCCAGTCAGGGATCCATGCTCTGTCTCAGAGAAGTCAGGATGTGAGGATAGCATAAGCCCTGATTTCCATTTTTCACATTATGTGTTATTACGATGAATAAAGAGAAAATTTGCTCCATTTTCCATGTATGCCTGCAAGTGAGAGGGGAGACATGCTTCCACAAAGTTCTCCAAATACTTAAAAGTTTCCCAACCTGTACATTTCTCAGTTCCCAGGGGCAACAAAATTACAAAACTATGGAATGGTAGCGGCAGCAGCAGCAGTGGTGGTGGTGGTGATGGTGGTGATGGTAGTGGTTGTGGTCATGGAGGTAGTAGTTGTGGTGATGGGGGTGATGATGGGAGCTGGGGGTAGAGGAGGAGGTGGTGACAATGGCTAAAGTTCCAGGTAAGTACAGAATTTGCATCTCTCACGGTTTCCAAGGTGATGTTGCCGATGCTGATTCAGAGGCCACACTTGGACCATTTCCTGATGAGAGTTTCTTGTTCTGCTTCTGGTTAGCATTTCTCTAGAGTAGAAACATAAAGACCACAGCCTGGGTAGACAGCTGCTGATGATGATGACTGCGCGCTTGAACAACGTGGAGTTTCTACTTCATGAGTCATAATGTCCATCTGCAAAGGAGGCCGGAGGAAATGAATCAAAGGTGATGCTTTGAGAACAGATACCTCAAGGAGGCTTTTCCTACTCCCTGGTTACCACAGGCCCCTCCACCCTTTCCTTCTCTCGTCTAGCCTCTGCTTCTGGGTCCAGCCACTTCTCTGGCCACAAGAAGACATCTTCCCTATTCAACCCTCTAGACTGCTGTCACCCAGAAAGATCAGTCCTATGAATATAGAGTCTCCAAGTTCTATTCCTGGCTAGCTTGGAGAGGGAGAGGGAGAGGGAGGGGGAAGGGGGAGGGGAGAGGGGAGGGGGAGGGGAGGGGGAGGGGGAGGGGAGGGGGAGGGGGGAGGGAGAAGGACCTGGTGTCCTAGCGGTATCTTCCCTTCCTGGGGCTAACTTCAGAGAGTTACTATCCTGTCGGAAGGATAGTAACACAAATTCATCAAATGAAGAAGACAGAATTACCCACCAGAGCAATAATGGTTATATTTAGTGAAATTTTCAGCATTTGCTAAGGGCGTTCTACTTTCTACCCTCTCCTGAGGCTTGGTATCCTAACCCTTGCCCTCAGCTGTCCTTCCCAAAAGGCTTCTGCAGGCCCCTGTGCAGTCCATCTCTTTTTAGAACTAACTCTCGATGATTTCCTGTTTTCCCCCAAGCCCTGTGTGAGCTTTCAATAAGATGCAACCATTATTCATGTAAGACTCAACCAGCAAATTAAATGGAGCTATAGGGCCAATCAAGACCAAACATAAGGAAACCCAGAGGGTCAAAATACCTTACTCACTGCCCACGGCCACTGTCTCCATTCCTAAAAGTGCAGGGCCCTCGGTGCTCTCCTCGGAGTTCAGAACATCATCTTCGGTCTGTCTCATCCATCTCTAGCCACGAGGAGCTCTTCTCATGAGGATCCCGCAAAGGGGAGTTGTCATTTTGGTCATTTGGGGGCAGATCCACAAAGGTGATCTCAGACACTGATCGACCTCTTCAAGCCCTTAGGGGAACTTGAAAGGGGCCTTCGAAAGAATATTGGTTTCAACAAAGACTTTGATTTCCACTCGGTCACTGCTCGGCATTTCATTCAAAGCTATGTCTAGACAAGCCCTACCCATTTCCCCCATTTGTAGAACCAAACAGATTATCGCCACTAAATTTATATTGCAAATTAAATAAAACGAAGACTCCATGTAATTCTTTCCCTCAGCATTCCTAATGTGATCAGCCACTTTCTGCACATCGTAACTAATATCTGGGACCCATCTGCCATTTTCTCCTAAGGCAAATTTCCCTGGAAGTCAAAATTAATATTTACTGCACAAAGTCATTTTCTTCCTTTGAAAATGGAGGTTCCAAAAAGTATTCTAGTGACTTCTTTCCCTAATTTGATGTCCTGATTTTTAAAAAAACAATAACAATAAAAGTATTTCTGGCACTGTGTTCACTGGAGCCAGCTGTGTAAGGGACACCTGGGACACCTGGGGGCCCTGGGAACCCATGAGAGGATCTCCATTCCTAACGAGCTTCCGAAATACCTGCTTTCTGGGTTTATTTTATTCTAACCATGAGCATACGTGTCTGTCAGTCTGTGTGTTTCGTGTGAGTGCAGCACCTGAAGAAGCCAAAAGGACTTCAGATCCCCTGGAGCTGAAGTTACAGGGGGTTATGGGGCAGCATGTGTGGGTGCTGGGAGTTGAACTTGTATCCTCCGTAAAAGCAGTGTGCTCTCTCAACTGCTGAACCAAGCTCCAGCCCCAAGAGGGGATAATTATGTTCGCCAATTTTTAAAACCCAGTATAATAACTGTACTCAACAAGTACCTTTCTGTAGGTGCCCATGTATGTTTACAGTAGATAAGGGTTTAACATAATCACTTGTTTCTAGGGCTCTGGCTAATCCACTGTTTTAACTCTGGGAAGAACCCACAAGCATTTGTCGAAATGAAACTCACCACTAGATCTAGAAGGCTTCTCCCCTTTTTTTTCCTATATTTACTACTCATTGCCTCCCTTTCACTCCCCACGAGCCCATGCCATGATCTCCAGGTCATGAAATACATCCTTAAAAACAAAACAAACAAAAAAAAAACCCCAAAACAACAACAAAAAAACAAAAACTTTGATTCAAAACCCCTGGGACTATTTCTTGTTACCAAACTGGGATCTCCACCAGATCATGACTTCTGAAGAAATGTGTCCCCTGTGACTCTAACCCAGCTTGGTATTCCTGATCCTGCCAGCCTAATTCACCTTCAGGTTTAGCTAACTTTAGTCCTGGAGGTGATGGGGGCTGCCGCCTGCCTCCTTTCCTTAGGGTTGGTAGCCAGCCATGTGTTCCTTTTTGCAGTGGCCTGAAATGAACTGACCCTTGTTAAATCATCTCTCCTTCATTTCTCCAGCCAAACAACCCATACCGCTAATCCCTGCACAGACTTCAAACGCCAACTGCCACCTTCCGGGTAGAAACAGCTTATTAAGCCTCCCTTGGTATCGGCTCTACACTTACTTTAAACACACTTCAGTAATTATACCTGTCACCATGCATTGTGGCATTTGTATCCCTGTCCGTTCCCTCAACTAGATAATGGACACCTAGAAACTCAGGCAGGTATCTGGTGAATTACTTTGCAACCTCTACTCTGGCAGAGTGGGCATTCAGCAGTGTGTAGGTTGAATGGATTTCTCAGATTTTTATGAGTAGATATTATCTACTTACGATTTGTTTTGCCACTACTAATTCTCAGAGATGTCATTACATGTTACACATATATGGTGTTTCTCATATATACATCATAGCTGAGCAATGATGCCACTGTAGTTTTTTTATGACACTAATGTTGATAGAATCTAAAACAACATCATTTTCTGGAATGGAAGAATTATTCTACGTCTGCACTGTCCAACATGATGGTCACTACTAACACAGAAGAAAAAGATAAAGACCTCTTATAATGCGAAGAGAGTTTTAATAGTGTTTAATTTTGATTGATTTAAAGCAAAAAGCCATATAGGGGCTTAGAGGCTCCCCTATGGACAGCAGGCCTGCAGGACACTGATGCTCTCATCCGGGAGGAACTGATAACACCAAGCTGTTGCTATCTTCACTGTGCATGGAGTCCCCCTGGTGTCCCTGATGGGAGAGAGGATGGGAGTGGTCAGCTGAGGAATGGGAAAAAGGTTTTACTGTTTAGAATTACTGGTGCAAGATGGTAACAAGCAGTCCGGTGTTTTTTCATCCATTATTGTAAAGCTCTTGATGAACAGTGTACCCATTTATCTAAGCCATGAGGAGCGCTTTCATCACAACCTTTGACCTTCATTAGGCCACTCTTTTTGGTCACTATGTCTTTTCCTGTCCCTGTGTTCCACTTCAATAAGTATTTCTAAACCACAATGGATAGTGAGAAATTTCAAGTGGCGATGCTGAAAGAGGCTAAAGAGAGTGTGGGGGAGGGAGGAAGGAACTGGGTATTAAAATACAGGTTTCCAGTCACTGGAGGATGCCTTCAGAGAGAGATGGGTAAAGAGTATTTATGTGGAGACGTCTCACTCCCCCATTGCCACCTGGGGGGAATAACCACACACAGAGGAAGAGATAGTAGCTTAAAGGCATTTTGACCTAATTCATGTTCTAACTCGAGGTGTATTATAAAGAACCCAAAGCTAAGCAGTGCAAAGAAACCCAGAGAGCTTGTCCTACACCAAGCCCTGATCATCTTTGATTATCCAAGTGGCCTCCCAGATTCAGACACTCTCTTCATGCTTAAACAGGCCAGGCTGATACATCTCTGTCAACCAGCTAGATAGATCCAAATATACCAGATAGAACTGGCAAACTAAATATTTAGATAATATTTGTAACGGGAGTGTAGAATTCACATTGGGCTCCTTTTTTACAGTAACCTGTGTACTTAGAACCCATGTGTCTTTGAAAATACAGCACCATTTAAAGTATGTCTACTGGTTGTCATGGAAATCAACTAATTGTGTATTAAGGGAAGGAGATACCTTGTGTCAGAGGATGTATAACATAATTCTAAGCATACGCAGGTAGGTGTGTGTGTGTGTGTGTGTGTGTATGTGTGTAGTGTTACTACATAATGGGTATACATGTTTAATATGTTTGTCTGTACATATCCAGCGTACAAAACCTTGAAAGAATGCAACTAAAGAGTAGTGAGGATTATATCCATGTACTAAAATAAAAAATAAACTATAATAAAGATATAAACATATATGAAATATTCCACAGGAAAACATAGAGCAAATAACAACAACAAGAAAAGAACACTACTTTAACTGTCAGCATAGTCATATCTTTTGGGCATCAGGTACAAGGACCCTACCTGACAGCTTTCAGAGTCTCAGAGTTAGGCACTGGGCTTTCACTTCTTCGGACCCATTAAAATTGATATATAGAACCCTCCCTTATATCCACTACTTACACAATAAGTGATTTATCTTTGTCCAGGATAAAAATCCAAGTTTAACTTTCTCCTAAACAGTTTTTGGTCCTTATACACTTGTTTAGTGATTTCAGCAAACAGATGTGTTCCCTTTACATAATTGCTCTAGAATCATGAATTTTTAATGAGGTGGTCTAAAGCCATAGTTATCGATATCTAAAACCATGCTTTTTTTTCCAGCTCAAGAACAAAAGCAAAGTCTTCATAAACACTTGTCTTGCCTGTGCTGGCTTCTCACCTTTAGAAATGAGACACTTGGCATTGCTCTCCACTAGATTCCAAGAAAATGAAGAAAAAATTCCTTTAAAAAAATGGGTAATGGCGGAGTGGGTAGTTTGGTGATAGACTGCTTGCCTGGCACGTGCAAGGCTCTGAGTTTAAGCCACTCTGCAAAGCCCCAAATACATAAAATGTAGGTACTAAAAGTGAATCATTGTTTGGACTCCAAACCAACACCTAGATAGTAGATTCACAGTGCTGAACACATTAAGGAGCAGCAGGCTCAGACACACTAGAAGTCTAGACATCTGGGGAGAGCCTGTGTTCCAGACTGGGGTAGTCACTCAGATGCATCCTACACCACAGATGGAGATGAATGCAAATGGAAGCAGACCTGGATCCTAAATGTGATACGAAATAGTTTCACCATAGAAACAACTCGAGGTAATTAGGAAGCAAGCCTGCCCAAGTGGATGACTGGACTTGCCTAACAAAATAATCTCAACAAAACCCAGCGCTGGATGAGGCAACTCCAGCAGCAAGTTGACAAACTGGCTCTTCTACTGAGAGAGACTGGGCCAGACGTGCTCTCTCTGAGGCCTAGGCTCCTGACTTAAAATGTAGACATCACTACTAATCTCCCCAGCTTATCATGACTATTAAAGTATTTCTGTAAAAATAGAAATACGCTATTATTATACTCAGGTTTATACTTCTTCAAAGGAATTGGAAGAGAGCACAGGTAAATTTACCTGCAGCATCAGCCATCTTGAACAGGAAGCTTCATGATTCATAGTGTTACTGATAGTAACAAAACATCATGTACCAAGAACATCAATAACGAGATAGGATATACCTGCTTGGTGCTCCCCATGGATGGAAATTGCCACGTGGGAGTTGTTTTCATGTATTTTGAGTCACAACTGTTGGTTTGCTAAAAGTGGGCCTTCACGCCTACGAGAGCAGTTGACTCAGGCATCTTTCCTGGGGAACCGATAAAAGGAATATGGAGTGATGGAGAGGATTAGGAGAAGAGGAATGTCTGTGGATGGGTTGTATAGAGGTTAGAAGTAGAAAATAAGAAAGATTGGAGCTTCTGAAGCGCTGGCTACTAAGGGTGATCCAAGGACAAGAAATAAGGGCAAAGAATAGCCTACCTCTGAGTTTGTAATGGCCTGTGTCATTTTCTCCAGAGGAGTGAGCATTCAAAGCCTTCACCTATTACTGAGTTAAATACAATATAGATTAAAATAAACTTTGGTATGGGAGTAAAAAGAAATAGAAATTTGGTTGTTATTCTCAAAACCAGCAAAGGACAGGTGAGTTGAGCGAGAGTTGATCAGCTATGTCAAAAAGTCAGGTGTCAGCTGGGCATGGTGGCACACGCCTTTAATCCCAGCACTCGGGAGGCAGAGGCAGGCGGATTTCTGAGTTCGAGGCCAGCCTGGTCTACAAAGTGAGCTCCAGGACAGCCAGGGCTATACAGAGAAACCCTGTCTCAAAAAAAAAAAAAAGTCAGGTGTCTTAGTTAATTTTCTAGTGCTGTGAAGAGACATCATGATCAAGGTAACTTATAAAAGAAAATGGTTAATTTGGGTCTCACAGGTCCAAAGGGTAGTAGAGTTCATGACCATTATGAAAATGAGTGTGGTAGCAGGCAGGCAGGTATAGAACAGGAACAATGGCTAAGCGCTTACATCAAAATCTACAAACAAAAGTCAGGGAGAGAGCACTAGTTGGAAATAGCATAGGCTTTTGAAACCTCAAAGCCTACCTTTAGGGTCAAACCTCTTTAACAAGGCCACACCTCCTAAGCCTTCCCAAACAGTTCTACCAACTGGAAACCAAGCGTTCAAACAATGGTGTCTATGGGCACCATTCTCATTCAAACCACAGAAACACAGGGTGAGTGTGCCCTGGCATAAAGAGAGGGTGACAGGATCCCAGCCTGCCCTGTGAGCAGATGAGAGAAATAGAGCCAAATCCAGAAGTTGAGAGATTTGGGGGAGCTACTGAAAGACTCCAAGTTTTGGCTTCCTCACGGACAAAACATGGATTACAAATAAAAAGAAATTATGTCCTCTATCCCAAATTCTACCCCCAGAACCTCAGGATGTGGCATTTAAGAAGATAATTAAGATTAGATGAAGTCATAGTGGTAGGGCCCAATCCCAGAGGATGAAGGAGAGGTAGACGGAGACACATGGAGAAAGCAGTCATTCTAGTGGCAGGAGGAAAGGCCTTCAGAAGAAACCAGACCCCCAAGCCCTTCGTGCCTGATTCCTAGCCTCGAGAACTATGGGAACACAAAATTCTGCTGTTTAAGCAACCAACTTGTACTTGAGGCTAGCCTAGAAATTAATTTACATGCAAATGATACAGGAGTAGCTATGAGGATTAAATAGAAAAAGGTAGAAAGAAAGAGGAGGCAGATATTTAATGCCAGTCATTTCTGTCTCCTGCTTAAAATGGTGCTCAGCCTGCAGATGATTACTCGGGCAGAGAAGGGACAAATACACAAGGGATGGTTTTTCGATGAAAGTCAAAACTCAAAGCCTCTGAGCTTCAGAAAACTGACACAGCCACAGATTCTGGGTAACCTAAGAGACACAGATGTGTTAGTGTGGTGGCAATTTCACAGAACTACTTTCCAGTGTTAGAAGTTATAATTAGAACATTTTAGAAATATTTATGTATTTATTATTTACTTATTTATTTGTGTGTGTGTGTGTGTGTGTGTGTGTGTATCTGTGTGTGCGTACCTATGTGGGGGTATACACATATATGGATACAGGTGCACATATCTGTGTAGTTATAAGTCCCTGTGCAGATGTGTGCACCTGCGCAGGTGTGAGTACATGTGCAGATATGAGTACTTTGTACCAATGTGTGCACCTGTGCAAGTGTGATTCCCTGTGCAGATGTGTGCACCTGCGCAGGGGTGAGTTCCTAAACACATATGAGTACCTGTGCAGGTGTGAAGGCTGGAAGAAGGTGTCTGTTCCCTTGGAGCCAGAATCACCAGTGTTTGCCATGGGTGCTGGGATAGGAACTCTGGTGCCCATGACTGCACAGCAAGCACTCAACCACGGAGCTATCGCTCAGCCCCTAAAAGTTTTAGAATTCTCAAAATTGTTTATTTGATAAGTTCTTTCAAAACCACCCGTGTACTATTTGTTTCTGTGGGTGAACAGGTCTTAATTTTTAAATCATGCCAACAGGTATGACTAAATTAATGCTCAACCAAGATCTATAAACTTTGCTATCTGACTCACCGTGGGGGGGGGGGAATGTCTCTTTATCTAGAAAACCACGTGTTCCTCATTCGTTAGCACATGATGAGTACTGACAGCTGTCAGCTCTGAGACAGCACAAGCTCATTTTCATGTTATTCCCAGCCTCTGCTTCCAAAGGCCAAGGATGCTTGAAAGTTGGCCTGGTGTTAGTTTTCTAAAGTAACTGAGTTTCCTGGAATCTTACTTCTGGGCTTTTTGAGCAATTTGTTGCTCAAATCCTTTCCAAAAAGATAGTCCTCGATGTTGACCTACAGATGGCGCTCTTGGGCTGCAAGAAACAATTTCTTTAAGGAAAATAAATGAAACTAATAGGGAAATTGAAATTTCAAACACTACAAAACTAAAGAGTATTATGATAGATTACAAACTACCCATCACTTAGTGTCAGTAAATTATGAGCTCCCGTAATTACCTCGCCCACTGGACTTTTGTGTATTTCTGGGATGAAGCTTCATGTTCTGACATACGTACACATTATAGACCAATCAGAATGCTGAGGGCATGCAGCAGCAGTAGCAGATACAAGGGCACTCGGAGCTTTTCCCTTGAGCTGCGTGAAACACACAACACACTGCCATTAGTTACAGTCCGCGGTACAGTATTGGCAGTGCTCCTATCTGACACGATACTGGGGTTGTTTCACATCTTGGCTACTGTGAATTTCCCATAACATGGGAGTGCAGAGAGAGGTTGGTCCATTTAAACATAAGAATTTTATTTTCTTTCTCCGGTAGTGAGACTGATAAATCACGTAGACAGTGCTGGCCTTGAACTCACAGCGGTCTGCCTGCCTCTGCCTCCTGGAACACTGGGATTACAGGCCTGCCCCAGCACACCCAGCTCTCCTGTAACACCTTTTACAAGCATCATCCCTCTTTGGTCTTTTTGAAAAGAGCTGTTCTATCTAGAGTGAGGTGATGAGGTCTGTTTGAGGTTTTGATTTGCGTCTTCTCCTAGTTATCAACGGCATTCTTTCAGAGACCTTATGGCCGCATGTTTAATTTGTAAATATTTTCTCCCATTCTGTAGGCTTCTTTTTTTACCTGGCAGAAGCTCCTCAGTTTACTCACGGCTTGGGGAACCTTATTTAAAAAAAAAAAAAAAAAGAAAAGAAAAGTGTTTGCTAGGCAGCCATCACAAGTCAGCATCTCTCCATGTTCTCTTTGAGGGCTTTCAAAGTTTAATTCTTATATCTAGGTGTTTGATCCGATTGGAGTTCTAACATTTTTTTAACTGATGAGTGAGTGTTCCCCACAAACACCTCCTCCCTGCCATGGATATTCAGGTTTTCTAGAACCATCTATTTAAGAAACTATCCTTTTCCCATTGTGCATTCCTGGTGTCTCCCTGAGGAATTTTGCCTATGAACGCATGGATCTATTCTAGATCCTCTATTATGGTCCATTAGTCTATATGTGATCATGTTAATATCATCATATGGGTTACTATGGACATATTTTACATACTTTGAGCATATTTTAAAGTCAAGGGGTACAATGCTTCTAGCTCTTTCCTTTTTCTAGCTTTTCTTTTTATAAGATTGTTCAGCTACTTGGGAGTCTTTTAATTATTTCAAAGAAACTGTACAATTTTTTCTGTTTTAATGAAACACTAGGATTAATGAAATACCATTAGAATTATGCTAGGAACTTCATTGGATCTATAGACTGGCTTTAGGTCGTAAGGAATGCTGTCAAGGAGATTTAGTTCTCCCAATCCATGAGCACAAACCTAATGGGTGATTTTTTAATTAAATCTCAGTCATTACACCATGGATTTAAAAATACTCCAGCAGGTACAGATAAAAGTTGATGGCAAGGAGAATACCTTAGCAAGACACAATGTGTCAGGATATTTATTTTTTAATCTATATAAACAAAGATATACAAAAATAGACTTTATTTGTTTTATTTTTTAACCTGTTAATTCACAAAGGATCTTTTAAAGAATTATCTATATTATTTTTAATTATGTATCATGTGTGTCTGTAGGAGATACACATAAGTGCACACATGTACTAGGGGAATCCAAAATCATCAGATCCTGTGTAACTAGAACTCCAGGACATTGTGAGCTGCCTAATGTGGGTGCTAAGAACTGAACTTGGGTGTGCTAGAAGAGCCGTCTGTGAGCTCTAAACCGCTGAGCCCACAAAGAATTTTTAAAACTTTTTTAAATGACCCATTCAGTGGCTGGGGAGATGGTTCCGTGGGTAAAGTGCTTGCTGAGGAAGCTTGGGGATCCGAGTTTGGATGCCTGGACCCACGTAAGGATCAGGTCACGCCACCGTGTACCTAAAATCTCACAGCTGGGAGTAGCCTGGGCTCGCTGACAAGTTAGCCTAGCCAGTCGATAAAGCCCAGTCTCCGTGAGAAATCTTGTCTTCAAAAAACCAGGTAGCCAGAGATAAAAAAGGGATATTCAACACCAAACCTCTACCTTCCACACTTGCTTGCAAGGGAACCCATACTGACACATGTATGTACACGTGTGCACACACACACACATATGCACACATATATGTGCACACACACACAACACACACACACACCAAATAGTTTGCATTATTGTTTCCGTTTCCTATCAGTGACTCTTAGTGCAAAGAACTGCAATGCTCTCTCTCTCCCCCACCCAGCACCCACTCACATACCCACTCTTGTTTCGATTCATCAAATATTTGCATATATACTCAGCCCACAAGTGACTGCACCATGAAAACTTGACTGGTGCTATTTAGACAACTCATAGTTTTGACAAAGCTTCATTACATCAAGTTTGTTATTCATAAAGAAAGGCATTAAGAATTAGGTCAGTGAACAATTGTATTTCAAACTGAGATGATGGGGTTTTGTTCATGGGAAGGTCATAGGGGAAGCCCTGTCTTTAGAAACCATTGCAACGTCATGAGGGTTTTATGAAGGGCTCTCCCTAATGAACCGAGTTCTGATGCTACCTCACACTCACTACACACACACCTGGGGAATGAAGAAGCAGCTCAGCGTGGAGAATGCCAACACTTTAGGGTCATTGTTGTGCCCCGAGTCCACGGGAAACCCAGAGGAGCCCAAGAATTGCAAAGTCTGCTGCAACTCGCAAAAGAGTCTTTTATTTCCAAGTTTGAACTTGGTTCGCTCATCTAGCACTCACTGCGTGAATGCTGGCAAGTAACTCTGAGTCTAGAAAACAGTATAGGAATAGTGTGAATATTCACAGAAAAGGGGAGTAGAGGGTGGAATAGTACTAAAGGGGGGTGTTAATGGGTGTCTATTCAAGGACTAATTCCATGGCCAATCATAACTGTCTGTGACCTGACCTCTGTTTACCTTTTACTTTTTCCGTGGTCTCCCTTGAGCTTGTTATTTCTCTAAGGTCCCAAGGACAGGCACCTGGAGAGTGATCAGGAGGAGGGTTGGGTGTTGGTTTTTGGAGACGCAGAGGCGGTGCCATTCTAACGATAGGGGACACAGAGTCAAACTGTCTGTACAACACTGAAGTCTCTCTAGTATTAGTAATTCGGGGGTTACAACAATCATCATGAGTCTTCAAAGAAACCAGTCTTGGAGCCCCTCATTTCTATCACCACAGGATCTCAGCAGGGCCTCAGCTGCTCTGTGCCTCAGTTTCCTTTTCTGCACTCAAATGAATCATTGTGCTCACTCATCCTCTCCAACACAACTATAGCAGAGGTGAAAGATGGGTAGGTCCTGTCAATCAAATCTGGATGTGAATCCCTCCATGTGTGACCTTCCGCAGGTGATCATCTTTTCTCGGTTTTGATAGCTGTAATAGAACCTATGACATGGGGATGATTTTAGATCAAATGGTACATGCATTGAAAGCAGTCACCAGAGATCTTAATCAATTTCTAGGCTAGGGGGACCTCCAAATCAAGAAACAGAATGGACTATAGAGTCCTTTTCTTAGGACAGAATCCTCTGCCCTAACATTAAACTCATCCCAGAACTCCACATCTTTCTCTATAGCTCTTTGGCTAGTGAGGTCTTCCCAGGGTACTTTAAACAAAGCCTCACCTATTCTGAACCTAACACAAAGGGAAGTTAAACTCCTAGCTGATGCTTAGGGAATTCTGGTCCATTCCTCTTCCTTCTGGTCATCCACTAATACCTTTGAGCAGCCAACCCAGATGTTGCTTAAAGAAAACAGTGATTGTTGTTCTGTGGCAGATGGTAATGAGTTGAGATGTTGAGGTTCGGTGACTCACAGGCTGCTGGCAATGTTACTCCATCCATCTGCAGGAAGCTGCAGCTGTCCATCTGGGGTTTTCCCGAGCATTTAGCCTCCTCATTCTCAAGTGGGAGGGACAGGGAAGGGGCAGATGCCTTTGAGTAAGTCTAGATGGGGTTATCACAATCTCCTGTGGGGTTCACAGCAAGGAGAATTAAAAACCTATCTCTGCCTCTGTCGTTTTAAATCAACCTACAATAGGAGAAGCTTGCAGCACTCACGTGTGACTGGTCACCACAGTGGCATGTGGAGACTCAGAAAAAGCCCTGTGTTTGGCTCTAAGTGTTCCAAGAGAGAGAGGGTGAAGGAGGAGGATTTCTTCACAAATTTCCTGTAAACACTCCAGTCAACCCAGCCACTTTGTGTCTTGCATGGTAGCATCCACAATCAGGTCCTTGGCCATTCAGAGAAAACTCAGGTGCAGAGATCTCGGCACTGAAGAAACGAATATTGGCAATGGACAGAGGGAGGTAAGAAGGTGAGGAAAGAAAGGAGTTACTGGGGTCGTCACCTCCTTCCCTGCCACAGAAGATGCCCACTGTTTCCCAACCCCATCTGACCAAAAGCTATGTGTGCTAATAAGTTATATACTAGACAGGAGCGGCGGCACACACCTGGCACCTCAGCACTAGGAATGCAGAGAAACTGCAAATTGAAGGCCAGCCTGAGCTACACCGTGAGACCTCAATTTTCATTTAAAACTTATAAAAAAAAATGACATGGTATGTCAACAAATGATATCCCAACATAGATTTAAATAGGTTTAAGACACATTCCAGAAACACTGGATTTAGATAAAATTAGAGGAATCACTTACCTCAAGATTTCTCAGTATTTTACATCTCCTTATACTGGGCCTGAAATATTTCTCAAACATAACCACAGGTTAGATAAGACAAGAGGAAATTTTATTTTGTTTGCTTATTGTTTGTTTGTTGGATGTTTGTTTGGGATGGATATTCTATTTTGTTTTGTTGGGGTAGGGGGCAGGGCCTTACTATGTAGCCCAGGCTATGAATCCCAGTCAAGCCTAAAACTTCGTGTATTATCATCCTCCCTCAGGCCCCCACACGTCAGGATTACAGGCATGTGACACCGCTACAGCTATTTCACTTTTTAAATCCTGTTTTTTCAAAGTGTTACATTATTCCTCAAAGGTAAAGGGTCATATTCAACTCTAAAGAGAAGCAGCTATCTCCTACATGAGGGAGGTTTTGTGTGACTCCATTGCTCCTGTTACCTTAAAACACACAGGGCACCAAAAACTTTCGACCCCTCTCAGCCTCAAACTCCAGTTGTCATTAAAGAAAGAAGCTTTAACCACTTGTGGGTTGAATTTTGCACCAACAGACACACAAACCCCATGTGCATTAACACACTCACAAACAGTTCCACAGAGCAATAATCTATTTGGAGACAGAGTCTTCCAAGATGTAATCCCAGTTAAAATGTCATCAGGGTGAGGCCTAAGTCACGTGACCACTATCTTTCAATAAACTGGAAATGTGGCTACAGAAACATGCACAGAATTGAGGTGTTGTGAAGAAATGGAGGGAGAGCAGCCATTTAGAAAGAAGCCAGAGACGGAGCCATAGAAGAGACCCTGTGCAGGTGACCTTGGAAGGTCCCAAGCCTGTCAATACCTTGACCTTGTAGTTACAGCCCCCAGAGTTGTTAAAGAGTCTGCACGCATTGTTTTCTGGCAGGGGCTGTATTAGTTACCTTTTCCATTGCTGTGATTAATCACCTAACAAAAGCTGCTAGAGAAAGGCTTGTGTTCGAAGTTTCATTGAAGTTGGGGAGGCATCCTGGCAGGAGCATGAGGCAGCTGATTACAACCATCCTGCCAGGAAACAGGTGTTTTCACTTCCTCCTTCGCAGTCCAGGACCTCAGCCCGTAGGGATGGGGAGGCACCATGTTCATGGTGGGTCTTCCATGGTCGGCTAAATCTCCATGGAAACAGCCTCATAGTTAAGGGTAGACAGTGACAGTGAGCCACCACAGTTGTTGAACCACATCCCTGCTGGATTGGTGGGCTGACTTTACAATGTAAAGTCATACTTCCCATTCCTACTCCCCCTTTATCATCAGATTCCTTCTGAGGTTCCCGCATTTCCAAGACCACCCTAGGTGACATGGGCACAGCAGCGAGCAACCAAGAACAGCTCCCCTGCCGCCGTGGATCTCTAAGAAGGGGCACAGATGTGAAATCAGTTCCCTGGACAGGTCAAGTTACAAAAAGAAAGAACTCAGAGGATGCTAAACAGAAGCAGGAGCCTGCCCCACCCTGGGGTGTGGGAGGGGAAGCTTCCAGGAAGAAGCAACAAACAAGATGAGGACTGCAGGGTGCGACAGCAAGGTTCCCACCAGAGGGAGCTGCAGGCTCCAACATCAGAAGCAAGCTCAAATGGAGAAAAAGAACAGAAACACTGCCGTGGTCAACGCCAGATCAACACCCAACTAGATCCTGGAAACAGTCCACTTTTGGAGTATCAGATCTTTGTGTTAACAGCATGGGACACTCTCATAGGACTCCCTACACCTCAGTGAGCAATTCCACTCCAAGACATACCTAAGAAACCTGAATAAGTTGTCCCCACAAGCATACACCTGTATTCAAATACTTAGAGTAACCAAAAGTAGAAAAAGAAATCCCAATGTTGATTAATTGATAAATGAATAAGCAAAAAATAGCATATCTTTACACCATGGAAAAGTACTTAGCCAAAAAAAAAAAAAAAAAAAAGATATGCGCTACAACAGAGGTGAACTATGACACTGTGCTAAATGAAAAGCTAGCCATAAGTGACCTCATAACATATTCTTCTATTTATATAAAGTGATCAGAAATGGCAAAGCTACAGCATTGGCAGGGATCAGAGATGGGAGTAAAGCAAAGAGACTCCTGGATGGATACTGTTTCTTTTAGAGACAAGGGAGATAGTTTGTGTTTAGATAATGGCGATACTCACACCAGCCCGTGCACTTACTAAATCCCACTGGCTCATATCCTTCAACAAAGGCACTTCCAGTCCTCTTAAGTGTATCCAGCAAGAGATGTGTGAAAGGGAAACACGGAGAACATCTTTGTGTTTGACAGTGGTTGGAATGAGCCCGTTATCTAATACTCTCAGTGAGTGATACACTCTGAATCCAAAGCACCTTCTAAGTACATTGGTAAGCTTGTAAAAACATCAAGGACAAACAACAAAAGTGAAAAGAAGGAAACGAACTATTACTATTAAAGTTAACCCTTAAAGTCATTTGTCTAGACAAATGATTTTTGTTTTTGTTTTTGTTTTTTCCCCCCAAAGGACAGGTGAGAGACTCATGACCCCACTGAGGTAGAACACCTCATAGCAAACCTCTCAGCCTAGCGCTAAGATTCCCCCAAAAGCCTGATTCAAGCAGGGATGAACAATCATGGTGAAGCATAGGATATCGTTACTATCTGATTACTTTTGAGTTACTAAAAGAAATCTCATGGAGGCTAGAGAGCTGGCTTGGTGGTTAAGAGCATTGGCTCCTCTTGCAGAGGATCTGGGCTCAGTTCTCAGCATCCACGTGGTGACTCATAGTCACCTGTAACTCTAGTTCCTAGGTACCCAACACCATTTTCTGACCTCCTCAGGCACCTGCATCCACATGCCACCCACATATACAGAGAAACATATAAAACAAATAAATAAATCTTACCAGGCGGTGGTAGTGCACACCTTTAATCCCAGCACTCAGGAGTTTAAAGCCAGCCTGGTCTACACAGCTAATTCTAAGGAAGCCAAGGTTTTTATAGAGCAAAACCCTGTCTCAAAAAATAAAAAAAAATTCTAAAATTAAAAACTATATACATCCAATATAGTTTCAGCTACAAAAATTACGCTCCAATGACACCTTATCCAACCTCTTAGATATTGTTAGGAAAATCACACTTTAAAATCTTGATAATGAAGAGAAGGGAAAACAATTTCTTCAAAGAAGGAGTGTTCACCAAAAATTACATTCAGGTAAGCAAAATGTTTTGTTTTGTTTTGTTTTGTTTTGTTTGACAGGGTTTCTCTGTGTAGCCCTGGCTGTCCTGGAACTCACTCTGTAGACCAGGCTGGCCTCGAACTCAGAAATCCGCCTGCCTCTGCCTCCTGAGTGCTGGGATTAAAGGTGTGTGCCACCACGCCCGGCTGCAAAATGGTTTTTAAAGAAGCAGAATGAATGACAACATTTTCAAACATCCAGTAGATGTGCTGACAGACTGTCACTGCAGAAAACGTTTAGTGGTGTTCATGTTTCAGAAGGAAAGCAATTCCTAGGGTCACCCAGAAGGCTCAGCAGCTAAGTCATCAGCAGCTGAGGAAACCGCCTTCTTCCCATCCCCAGGACACGAGGTTGAAGCAAAGAACTGACATCCCAGAAGTTGTCCTCTGACCTGCAGCACCAACGAGACATTCTCTGTCCCCTGTATTTGTCATGGATGTTGGGAAGGCACTGTCTTTTCTAGAACAGCCTATCCTAGGGGACAGCTCTTCAGAGGCACTGAGAAAAAGTCTATCTTCCCTTCAGAATATAGGCACATCAGTAGCTTCTGTTGCTGCGACATCTGTGTTCTCCAGTTCTCCTGGGTGTCTTTAGGCCTGGAACACTATGCAAATACTCTCTGAGTTAAACTTTCACCAACCTGTCTTTGAATATGTCATCTACTTCCTGCCACAACCCTAACTGACACAGATCTATCCTAGGGTTTTACTGCTGTGAACAGACACCATGACCAAGACAACTCCTATAAGGACAACATTTCATTGGGGCTGGCTTACAGGTTCAGAGATTCAGTTATTTTAATCAAGGCAGGAACATGGCAGCATCTAGGCAGGCATGGTGCAGAAAGAGCTGAGAGTTCTACATCTTTATCTGAACCCTGCTGGCAGGATACTAGCTTCCAGGAAGCTAGGGTGAGGGTCTTAAAGCCCACACCCACAGTGATATACCTACTCCAACAGGGCCATACCTTCTAATAGTGTCAACTCCTTGGGCTGAGCATATACACACCATCGCAGATGCGTACTGAGGATGTTAAGAAAAGACGAATTGTGTAGACCCAGAGAAAGTGGTTAGATGGAAAAATAAAGATGAGTGGGTATTGACATAAAATACACATACATGTATACAGATACATACAACACATGCAGACGAAAAGACAAACTGCTAACAGCAAGAAAAAGCAAAACAACCAAGTCCTTCCCAGGTCAGAGAAGCAAAGCGCAGCAAGGTTGGTGTCCAGTCTTAAAGGGCGCTAACATGGCAGGACGATCTGATGGCAATAAATATACAGAAACTTCTAGAAAAAGATGTAATTCCGATGAAAACAACAGAAGCTAGCAGGGTAGTGGTGGTGCACACCTTAATCCCAGCACTTGGGAGGCAGAGGCAGGCGGATTTCTGAGTTCAAGGCCAGCCTGGTCTACAGAGTGAGTTCTAGGACAGCCAGGGCTGCACAGAGAAACTCTGTCTCAGGAAACAAGAACTTCCAAGCAGGGGCCTGGGGCCATCTCAGACTGTAAGGTAAGCACCAACGACCATTAACAGTAAGTACCACAGCAGTGGTTCTCAGCCTTCCTCATGAGCAAGCCTTTAATATAGTTCTTCATGTTGTGATGACCCTTGCAACCATAAAATTATTTTCATCGCTACTTCATAACTTTTAGTTTCCCTACTATTATCTATTGTAATTTAAATAGCTGTGTTTTCTAATGGTCTTAGACTACCCCTGTAAAAATATCATTGAGCTCTGGAAGGGGTCGCGACCCACAGGTTGAGAATCACTGTGCTAGAGCCCTCTGTTGACAATAAGAGCATTCCTCTTGCAAGGATGTGGGTTTGGTTCCCAGCACCCACATGGTGGCTCCCAACACCTGTCACTCCAGTTCTGGGAAAGTTGACATATCTTCCAATCTCTGTGGGCTCTTGCGTGCACACAGTACACATACATACACTCAGGCCCATACCTATACCCATAGAATAAAATAAATATTTTAAAAGACATGTATAAAGCTTGATGTTCTAGGGAACCCAATGACCTCCTCAGGCCTGGGGCACCAGACACGCACGCAGCACACAGACATACATCATGCAGGCAAAACACTCATACACATAAAATAAAGCAAGTCTTTAAAAAATCGTATTTAACCTACAGACAATGAAAACATCTTAAATAAATAGCAAACTATTTAAAATAAGCAGTCGTGAACCAGACAATTCCAGCGTCATTCCAACTCAGGTAAACAGACACTAACAAGTTCAGTGTCCAATCTGATAAAAGATGAGTAAGAAGAGTCACGGGATACTTTCACCTGTTACCATAGGTGCGAAAATGCTAAGCCAAACATTAGCAAATCCAGTCTAGTAATAAACACAAGATACCACAGGAACAGCAGGTTTTCTCAAGAAATGTGAGGATGATGTAACATTAGACATTCGTTAGTGTATTTCTTGACTTTAATCTACCATGTTTCATCTAAGTAAACTAAAAGGGAACTTGGATGGACCTTAGAGATATGCGTGATTTTTAAAAAGAGGGAGATGCGAGGTGGTGGCGCACGCCTTTAATCCCAGCACTTGGGAGGCAGAGGCAGATGGATCTCTATGAGTTTGAGTCCAGCTTGGTCTACAGAGTGAGTTCCAGGACAGCCAAGGCTACCCAGAGAAACCCTGTCGCCAAAACAAAAACAAAAACAAAAACAAAAACAAAAACAAAAGAGCAAAGTCTAGAGAGAATGTTCAGTGGTTAACGTGCTCGTTGCACAAGCATGAGGACCTGAGTTCAAATCCCTAGAGCCCGTGTGAAGCCAAGTGTCTGAAGTCTCCATGCTCCCAAGATGAAATCGGACACAAAGACAATAGAATCCCCAGAAACTCCAAGCTAGCCTTGAGCATACATCCCCATGTTCACAGAGAGCCTTTGCCTCACACAAGATAGAAAGTAGAGAGCAACACCAATAGTGGTCCTCTGGCCTCTCCACATGCACTGTGGTATACACACACACACACACACACACACACACACACACACACACACACACACACCAGAGAGATGGGGAGATGGGGGGGGGCGATACAATTTTTTAAAAACTACAAACCAACAAAAGACTAGAAGAAAACTTCTTGAACCTGATAAAAACTCTGCTTCCCCAATGTTTTCTCTTACATTTTCAGTTGTGAGTCTAGCCTTGCACAGCTGAGCAAGGCTCAGCCCACTCTCTTTTACTCTTGCAGTGTGAAATAAGAACAGTGAGATGACCCGTTGGAGATATTTCTTGTATAGTCACAGACAACTCAAGGGTGCCCACTCCCTTTCACTACCTCTGCCCGGCATTGAGCTGGGTGCTAGCTAGCATTTTAAGGCATGGAGGAGAAAATAACGTGTGTGAAATAACAAGGCTCATTGCAAAATATAGCGTGGGAGAAGGTAGCTGGCGCCATTCTCAAGGGGGTAATTTAAAGCCAGTATCTAGGCTACAATAAGCCTTGAAGGAAGAGAGAGAAGGTTTCCTGGAGAAGACCCAAGAGCCTAGACAAACAGTTGTGTTCTTTGCTTTTCCAAAATGATTGGATTGGCAAATGAAGGCTACCACCATCATTAGGCTGTCCACGAGCCCTGGGACCTCAGGACTTGGAGGCAAGGCGGACAGGAACATCGTGTTATCGGCCACATTCTGAATCTAGTAGCCATCCCAGGACAAAGCAACTGCTGCTCTCCTCCCTCAACCCCAAAGCTCCCATTCTCTGACCACCTTCTGCAGTAGATGACTCTACATGCCTTCTGCATGCACGCTGAAGTGGGGTCCACCCACTGTTCCAGAGACACTGTTTGTTACCAGTCACCAGCCAGAAAGGCAGAGAAATTAGCTGTAAACATGCAGAACTGGTACGGCAACTCGGCAACTCGATGCAACCTCTTCGTGTCAGAGCATCTAATATCCCCTTCGTAAAGTAGGACTTTTATTTGTATGGCTTTTTCTACCCCCAGCACCCCTCTTTTTTCTCATCTAATATTTGGTAGCATTTAAAGTGGCTAGGATTGAAAACTTCAAAATAAATTTTTTTAAAAAAAATTCTGTTCCTTTATCTGGAATATTTTTTAAATATTCTGTAAAAGATAGAAAAAAAGAAAGAGAGGGGAGGGAAAGAGGGAGGGAGAAGGGAAAGTAGGAAGAAAGGAAAGAAGGAAGGAAGGGAGGGAGGGAAGAAGGGAGGGAGGAGAGTAGAGAAAGAAAGAGAGAAAGAGAGAGAGAGAAGGAAAGAAATGAAGCAAAAAACAAAGAAACAAAGAGACAAAGCAAGCCAGCCAGGCAAGCATGGTGGTTTATGCTTCTAGCCCAAGCACTAGGATGAGAGATGAAGAAGACCCCTGGGCCTCACTGGCTGGACAGCTGGGAATAACTAATGAGCCTCAGGTCCCAGTGAAAGATGCAATCTGGAAAACAAGGTGGGTACCCTGGAAAGGTGACTTGGCAGTTAAGAGCACTTCCTGCTCTTTGGGATAACCAAGGTTCTATTTCTGGCCCACGGACTGTCGGTAACTCCAGTTACAGAGGATCTGGTGCCCTCTTCTGGCTTCCATGGGCACTGCATGCACATGGTGCACAGACAAAATGGCCATACACATAAAATAAAAATAAATACATGTTTAAAAACAAAAACTGGATAGGTGGATCCAGAGGAATGACTTCTGACCTCTACAGGCACACACATACACATACACACACACACACACACACACACACACACACACACACACACACACTATGTACTATGCGTACCATACCACATGCATGCCACGCTGCGTGCATACACACAGACAATGGGGTACACCATCATGCTTCCACTAATCCACTTCTCTTTGCCTGTAAGTCTCTCAGCTTTAGAGTTAGAATTCCTTTCCCTGCTTCAGGATTGAACTTAAGTGATCTTCCCCCATTGACCCTTCGGTAAAGCCAGGTATTTCTTTCGCCATTTCCCACTGCCCCTCCTGTGACCGTTTAAATATAGCTGTGGCTACAGAGTAGGAAGTACTGTTTGTGCTTCTGTCTTGCTCATGCCTTTAGGCTCTTCCAGGCAAGGACCACGCTCTCACTCCAGTGGCTTTATCTCTGGCATCTCCGGTCTGCTCTTCAGCCAAAGGAGTGGTGAACTTCCCAAGGACACTTGGCCAGGACTCTAACTAGAGCCTCCACCCCCCAGATTCATCCCTGGATCAGGATAAAGATGTTTATGAACCAGCTCTTCTCAGTGGTGCAAAACTAAATAACCACACACAGGGAACACTCCCTTGGGAATGCAGTTCCCCCCTCCATCCCCTCCCAGCCTTATTCAAGAAAAAAAAGTGGATGATAGAATCCCTTATTTATTCGGCAAGGCCTTCAAAAGAAAAGGACAAAGTTAAAATACCCATAACCTATGTCTCTTAGGTGATCGTCTAAATACACTCAACTGCTGTTATTCACAGGAGTTGGCTTCCTAAATTTACCTCAACCTATGAATTGGCAAATCACAAGAGTTTGACAACCTTCTGGTCCCAAGATTTTCATCACTGGGGCTTTGAAGAGAGAGATCTCATTAGGTTAATTTATTCTCTGTCTATCTGTCTGTCTGACTCTATCTATCTATCTATCTATCTATCTATCTATCTATCTATCTATCTATCTATCTATCTATCATCTCTCTATATATGTCTATCATCTATCTATATATCTCTATATCTATCATCTATCTATGTATCTCTATATCTATCTATCATCTATCTATGAATCACCCATGCATCTATCTATAGTGTGCTCTCTCTCTCTCTCTCTCTCTCTCTCTCTCTCTCTCTCTCTCTCTCTCTCTCTCTCTCTCTCTCTCCCAGAGACACTGAGACCTCAGGAAAGCAGTTTGGCTGCACATGCACAGGCTGGGCTGAGCTCCTGTTTGAAAGAACTGAGCAAAATACAGCTTTTCACAAAGGCTTTTTATGTGAGATGTTTCTGCTTTGTCTCTTATATATGGTAGCATCATTTCTTGGTTATTTTAAAACCTTAAGGTGGGATTCTTAAGGTGGTCCAGGTGAGCAAAGGTTGTAAACACTTTGACAGAGACTAAACCACATAGCGGCTTCTCTGTCCTTCCTTCAAAGTCTCTGGGAAGGCTTAGTAAGCAAGGAGTGAGTTGCCAGGGAGATGTGTTCATAGGTATGAAAGGACATTGCTCTGCTCCCAGGGCTAGAATCTGTTTTTCTTTTCTCTGGCTCTTGGGGGCTTCAACCACAAGATAACTTTGAACTTCTTTCCTGCCTCTACCTTACGAGTGCTGGCTTTACAGATGTGCATCACCACTCCAGTTGACACGATGATGGGGGACCAAACTCAGGACCCTGTAAATGCTAGGCAAGTACTCTTCCGACTGAGCCACGGCCACAGACCTTCTATTTTGTTTTTCTATTTTTATCTTATTGAAAATAGATCTTTTTCATATGATATATTCTGATTAAGGTTCCCCTCCCCCAACTCCTTCGCGATCCTCCCCACCTTCTCTCCAGTCCAAACCCAAACCCTTTCTTATTATGAAACAAACAGGCTTTCTGTATGTTTTTTTTTTAAACGGGCCTCACCATACAGTCCACACTGTGTTGGAACTCGAAATCCTCCTGCCTCAGCAAGCATAAGTATTGGGCTTATAGGTGTGCACCACCAGGCCTGTAAATCTAAATTTTTTTTTATACTTGATATTATAAAAGGAATTTCCCTTTTATCTTAAAAAAATTAGGTATATTTCTGAGGCTCATCAAAGTCTTTTTTTTTCCTACCGAGATGATCACAATGGTTAATTAAGTAGGGGAGCTCCAGTAGGAGATCTTGTATGTTGTTATCCTTGTCATCTGTTTGTTTGTTTGTTTGTGTTTTTGTTTTTGTTTTTTCAAGACAGGGTTTCTCTGTGTAGCCTTGGCTGTCCTGGAACTCACTTTGTAGACCAGGCTGGTCTCGAACTCAGAAATCTGCCTGCTTCTGCCTCCCAAGTGCTGGGATTAAAGGAGTGTGCCACCACGCCCAGCTATCCTTGTCATCTTGGGGAAATTGATTTTGCTACTTTTCTGTTTTGTTCCCATTGTTAGGTTTGTTTTGTTGTCTTCAGCAGGAATGGGTGAGATTGTCCTGTGATTTTTTTTTCTTATTCATATTTTGTCAGACTGGACATGAAAGTTTCATTACATTATTAAATAATTTTCTGTTTACCTGAAAGACATTGCGTAATACTGGAATTGTTTTGTTATTCTTTAATAGCTCTGTGCTTTAACCCCTTGGAACCTGTGACTGTGCGTGTTGAATGACTCAAATTTTTCTCAGTACATGTCCACAAATAACAGTGGAGGCGCCATAGTATTTATTGGAGGATTACAAGTAAATAATATTTCGTGAACATACTCATTGTTTCTGCTGTTGTTTGAGACAGGGATTCAACATGTAGCTTAGACTAACCTCAGCCACTCACTCTGTAGACCAGGCTGGCCTCGAACTCACAGAGATCTGCCTGCTTCTGCCCCCTAAGCACTGGAACTAGAGGTGTGGGCCACCCTGCCTGGCCTGACCGTACTCTTATATTAGTAACTCTTCTATTGCTAAAATGAAACACTGTGGCATAGGTGTGACAACAGAAGTTGGAAGCTGGGAGCCCACATTTAAAGCAGAAGGAGGAAGCAGAGAGTGAACTAGGAATGGCGCCTAGCTTTTAAACTTCAAAGCTCCTCCCCACTCCAGTGACATACTTCCTTTAGCAAGGCAAGTCTTCCTAAACTACCCAAATAATACCACCAATTGGGGACCAAGTATTCAAATGTACGAGGCTATGGGGGAATCCTCTCACTCAAAACAATACACTCACAAAGTTGGAATCTATGAGTAGTGAGGATTTGGTCCACATTGTAAGTGGTAGGAATGTTAGCAGATCAGAAGACATGCCAACCACGTCACTTACAGCCCTAGAGGTCCCTGCCACGCTGGACAACAGCACTCTGATTGCTTGGGGCTGCGTCACAGATGCCCTAAGAAGGGCCCAAGGCAAAACCTGGGCACCCAGGGTGACACAGAGACAACTATGTCCCCAGTCCCTTGAGCTGTACTGAGCTTCTCAATGCTCCATTATTTTTACTGGGCTGAGAAATCCCCAATCTCTCCTATTACTCAGTATTTTATAAATGTGTTTGTTTCATGCATTCTCCTTCAGACAGAAAAGTTAATTATACCTTTAAAACAAGGAATTTCCTGGCAATCTGGTAGCTACTGGCAAACTGTTCAGGTTTTCAAATGATACCACTCCATCTTCAAAGACTAGAGCAGAGTCACCTCTGCAAGGAAGCCTGGTGCTGTTCATGTTGCAAGCTATCTGTTTTTCTGACAGCATCACATGAGGACACCAGGCATTAAAGTTATTCAGCCTGTAGTGATGTTTCAGGGCTCTGGTGACTGCCATTGGAGGCATTATTGCTAGCCCTAGCTTGGGGCTCATTATGGCAGGGCGTGTTCCAGTCAGAGCTTTGAAAATTGTGGCATCCTGAAAATGTTTGGGAAAGTGGGAATTCTTTTTTTTTTTAAGATTTATTTATTTACTTCAGGTATGTGAGTAGACTATCGCTGTCTTCAGACACACCAGAAGAGGGCATCAGATCCTCACTACAGATGGTTGTGAGCCACCATGTGGTTGCTGGGAATTGAACTCAGGATCTCTAGAAAAGTAGTCAGTGCTCTTAACTGCCGAGCCATCTCTCCAGCCCTGAAAGTGGGAATTCTGATACAGTGGGGTGGAGTGGGGCTGGGAACTATACAACAAGCTCCTGAGGTCTGTTGCTAGTAGTGGTCATGGTCCAAAGACCGCCTTGTTAGGCTTCCTTTACTGATGAGACACAATGCTGCAAATCTTTACAGTGACCTACTATGTGCTGTGAACCTACCTACTATGCACTTGTGATTTCTGGGAGTCAATTTGGGGGCTACAGGGCAATCAAGGGTAGCCTGTAGGAGGTCACAATTTTCCTGGAGAATGAAGCAGGTAAGTCAGTGACTTTATGTTACAACACCTGAGCACAGAGGCGAATAGAGAGAAGATAATGGCATTCTTGGGAGATCCAGGGAATGCTTTAAGAAAGAGTAACATTTATACTGGTTCTTAAAGGACATATAAAAGCTAATTCAGAAGCTGAGCATAGCAACACAATGCTGGCACCCAGGAGGCAATTGCCTTGAGTGTGAGACCAGCCTGGGTTATGGCAAGACCCTGTCTCAGAAAAGGGGCTGGGGGTGGGGCTAGTCAGTCATGGTAGCACCTGCCTTTAATCCCAGCACTTGGGAGGCAGAGGCAGGTAGATCTCTGGTAGATTTCAGGCCTGACTGATCTACATAACAACTTCTAGGCAGCCAGGGGTACATAGTGAGACCCTGTCGAAGAAAGAAGAGGAGGAGGAGGAGGAGGAGGAGAAGGAGGGGAGGAAGGAAGGAAGGAAGGAAGGAAGGAAGGAAGGAAGGAAGGAAGGAAGGAAGGAAGGAAGGAAGAAGAGAAGAGAAGAGAAGAGAAGAGAAGAGAAGAGAAGAGAAGAGAAGAGAAGAAGAAGAAGAAGAAGAAGAAGAAGAAGAAGAAGAAGAAGAAGAAGAAGAAGAAGAAGAAGAAGAAGAAGAAGAAGAAGAAGAAGAAGAGAAAATGAGGTGGGAGACCCAAGCCACAGTGCATTCTGGAAGCATGTGCAGATCTCACATGAAGAAAAGCATATCATAGAAAAGCAGTTTTCTGCCCCTTGAAAAAGGACAAGTACCTGCTGTATTGAGCACCTCTCTCCTGTGTCCCGCGGTACAAACAGCTATTTACACTGGGTTTACTGGCGCTGTTTAGCCCAGGGCTTGATGGCTGCCGCCTATCATTAGAATGGCTGAGCCCTGACTGCTAGGAACTAGGGGTGTGGTCACAAGCTCCTATCTACCGGGAAACTGGGACCTGGTGCTTAGCCTCTGGCACTCTTGCTCAGTTCACTCCCTCTCATGAGCATCAGGCGATTCCTCCTGAGTCTCCCCACCTCTGCCACCACACTGCATGCGGGCCAGCTCTGTTTTATTGGCTCAGGATCCTAACTTCCAACGCCTGTCTCTCCTGTCTCGGCATGTCCTCACAGGCTACGTTTGTAATTGAAACTTCACTAATCATTTACCACGAAGACTTCTCCAGCCGAGTAATCTCTCTACAGCAACCATGCCTTGAAGCTTTCTCTTCTTCTCCATAATATGAACACTATTTCCGGATCATCTGTCTGTGCGTCCTCAGTGATTAGGGATCTCCCAGAGTGAGACAAGGACTGAGAGGCCCCATGTCTTTTAAGAATGAGGAAGACTTAGGTCTCGATATATATACATATGTGTGTGTGTGTGTGTGTGTGTGTGTGTGTGTGTGTGTATTAAACAAACAAACTTGTATGGGCATGCCCTTGTATTGGTGTGCACTTGACTTGTGTGGGTGTGCCCTTGTGTGGGTGTGCCCTCGTGTGGGTGTGCCCCTGTGTGGACCCGCATTTGCACGCGAGTGAAAGTATGTGGAGGTCAGAAGTCTCACTAGGACCTGAAGTTCACCTATAAGGCTGGACAACCTAGCCACTGAGGCCAACCTGGCCACTGAGGCCAACCATCCTGCTGTCTCTGCTCCAGCATTGGAATTAGAAATTAAAAATAAAGTGTTTTCAGTCACAACTGGCATGCTTTCTTGGTTTGAGACAGGGTCTCACTATGTAGCTTTGGCTGGCCTGGAACTCAGTATGTGGATGGACCTGATGGCACTGAGCTAACAAGATTCACCTGGCCCTGCCTTTAAAGTATAGGAGATGCTATACTCAGCAACTCCTAGCTTTTTATATGAGTGCTGGAAATCAAACTCTGGTCTTCATGGTCTCACAGCAAGCACTTCACTGCCTACGGAATTCCCCAAGCCCCAGGGTCCATTTTTCTAATGGGCTCTTAAATGGTGCCAATGTTGCTGGTCTGCGGACCACTCACTGCTACAATCACCTTTCGATGGAAGGCAGGTAATTGCAGTTACATTATAGTAATGGAATACACAGGGTAGGGCCAGTGAGATGACTTAGCAGATAAAGGCACTTGCTGCCAAGCCTGCTGATCTGGGCTGGCTCCCCGGGAGCCACGTGGTAGAGGAAGAAGCCAGTGCTAGCCAAGTTTCTCTATGGCTTCCACATGCCTGCTTTGACTTGTGCTACCACCATTCCAACATACCCATAGGTACATGCAAAATAAGCAAAGGAATAGAATTTAAAATTTTTAAAAAGTAAAAAAATTAGGAGAGCAGAAGCAAGGCCCAGAGTAAGAACGAAAGTGGAGAAATGTGTTGAAATTAGGATTTTGAAACATGACTGCTGTTCAGTGTACAGGGCAGTCTAGAAATGAGAAAAAAGATACAGCTAATAATCCCTTCAATAAGCCCAAGACTTGTGGAGCACTTACATCATGCTGAGCAAGCACAAAGTACTCTAGAAACATCAAGCTGAGTCTCCTCAACAGCCCTTTGACATACGTGACTGTGGCAGACAGAACAACACCTCTCAGAACACCTGTCCTTTTAGTTCATTGACAATACGGCAAAGGACAATTAAGCCTACAGAGTAAATGTTGTCGTGTGACCCTAAGCTAGAAAGATCGCCTTGGATTTTCCGAACAGTTGTAATGTATCCATAGTCAACAACAAAATAGGTTCAACCAGCTATTTTGGGGTTTGCAAACAGGAGCGAGTCACAAACTAAGCAGCCTCAGGGAATAGAAAACACAGAGCATGTTTTGTCCCCCTAAGACTCCCCAGAAGACAGACAGCCCTGCCATCTTCTACATATTAGCTACTTAGGACCCCAAGCCACAAGATAACAAATTTCAATCATTTTTAAGTCACCAAGATGTCAGGAATTTGTTATAGCAGCCATGGGAAAAAGATACAGTATCCTCTGAGATTAAGAAAATGGATGCCCAAAGTTTCTTTACTTGGTAGTAAGTAACTGCCTAATTTGGAGCCTGAACTCTGGTGTGCTTGGTGTTAGTTAACAATGTATTTGACATCTTATAGAAAGCATCTGAATTTAATCAAAAGATCTGGTAGGATTCCATGACAATTTAATGTGCATAGATGTAGGAAATGAAATCTAGACTCAGTGTGTCGGCATACACTATAATCTCAGCTACTTGGGAAGTTAAGGTAGAGTGTGTTCGAAACTAAAACAACCAGAGAAGGAGAAAGAGGAGGTGGTGGTGAAGAAGGAAGAAGAGTGAAGGAGGGGGAAGAGGAGGAAGGGGTGAGGAAGAGGAGGAAAGGAGACCAGGGAAGCAAAGAAAGGGATATCTAGGGCCACACGAGGGTTTTCTAGTTCACCCTACTGCTGGAGAAATGCCATCTTTCCATTGTTTACTGATAGGATCACAAGCAGCAGATGAGCAATTGGATCTTAGGACAGGGAGTAGAAATACATTTGTATCTAATGTCCATTCTCAAATCCAGACTCTGCCAGGTGACAAGCCAAACTCTGACGGCCCCTCTTCAGAAGACAGGTGTTCAAGATGGTCTTCACTATGGCTCCCCATTCAGGTTCAAGGGGAGCAACCTGGGGATGGGAGATGGGCGTGTGGCCTGTGGGGAGACTGTCTTCTCAGTGCTGGAGAGTGAACCCAGGGCCTTGTGCATGCTATGCACACATTCGACCACTGAGCTGGATCCCCAGCCCTTTGAGGAAATGTTCTATGGAGGAAGACAGGGTCTCACTTAGCTACCCAGGCTGGCCTTGAACTTACTCTGTAAGCCTGATTGGCCTTAAATTTATGATCCTCCTGCCTCATACTCCTGAGTAGCTGGAATTATTGGCCTTTCTGTGCCACCAGACCCAGATTCACCTTCAAAGTCTTCCTAGTGGTATGAGAGTCGGCACGGTCACGTGTTTCTCTTCTATGTTACACTTTGCTCAAAGCCAGCTTGTAAAACACCTGCTTATGAAACATCTCTACACCCCTCTTCTTTCATTCCCAGGGCAATAGGAGAACAAGCAACCCTGCTGCTAAATACAGCCACGAAGTCCCGCCAGCGGGAAAACAATGTTCAGATCTCACGGGCTTTGGTGTGGCAAGGTCCTGCTTCTGCTGGCTATTGTGTATGTGTTCTCCCACAAGTCACCTAAGGTCTCTGGGCCTCCCGTCCTCCCTTGCAAAGTGGAGAATCTAAAGAGCTAGGTGCATGAGACACACTCAGTTGAAAACTCTACAATAAGAAAGGAAAAGCAGAAAATCCTATAGCATCCCAATACCTGCCATGAGTGATCATTTTTGCAAAGTCTATTTTTTAATCAGTTCTCAGGCATGGCTCAGTCTGAGCAGCTCCTGGCCACATGAGATAGGGATTCCTGATGTCCACCACATAGCCTAGATCATTTGTTACCAAGGTGCAAAGTGTATGTTCCAAATTCAACACTCCCCCCCCCCCCGACACACACACACACACACACAAAAGCAGGTGTCCACCAGACCCAGGTTCAAGCCCCAGTTGGACTGAGAAGAGACACAGTTCCCGGAGACACCAACTCCTTCCCTCCCTTTCTAGGTTAATTTCCTTCCATGTTTACAAACTGTGGTCTTTTCTCAAGAAGCCACATATTTTGCTGGCCATAGCAGTACAGGCCTGGAATCCCAGCACTCTGAAAACAGAGCAGGGTGCAAGGGAGTGTTGAGGCCAGCCTTGGAGACACAATGATGTCTCAAGCAACTGACTCAAATAAAAGGCCCAGGGTGTTGAGATGGCATCATTAACAAAGGCTCTCACCACCAGCCCTCAGTAGTGGCACATGCCTTTGATCCCAGTACTGGGGAGGCAGAGGCAGGTGCACCTTCAATTTTGAGGCCAGCCTGGTCTACAAATGAGTTCCAGAACAGTCAATGCTACACAGAGAGACCCTGTCTCACAAAACAAAACAGAAAGAGGGAGAAAGAAGAAAGAAGAGAAAGAAAGAAAGAAAGAAAGAAAGAGAGAGAGAGAGAGAGAGAGAGAGAGAGAGAGAGAGAGAGAAAGAAAGAAAGAAAGAAAGAAAGAAAGAAAGAAAGAAAGAAAGAAAGAAAGAAAGAAAGAAAGAAAGAAAGAAAGAAGGAAAGAGGGAGAGGGAAGAGGAAGAGGAAGAAGTGGCTCTTACTAGCAAACCAGATGATCTCAATTTGATCTCTGAGCCCCACATGATAGAAGAAGAAATGAATGGACTCCCTAAGTCCTGCAAATTATCCTGACTTCCATATGTGTGCTGTGTTGAGTGAGTATGAGTGTGTTACATGCACATGCAGAGAGAGAGAGAGAGAGAGAGAGAGAGAGAGAGAGAGAGAGAGAGAGAGAGAGGAAGAAGGAGGAGGAGGAGGAGGAGGGAGGGGAGAAGAGGGGGAGAGAGGGGGGAAGAGGGGGGGAGAGAGATTAAATGAAATCAAAATCTTGATGGTCTTAAAAACCACATGTGGGTGGGGAGGGAGCACCCTCGTAGAAGCAGGAGGAAGGGGATGGGATGGGGGGTTCCAGAGGGGAAACTGGGAAAGGGGATAATATTTGAAATGTAAATAAATAAAATATCCAATTAAAAAAACACACATATGCTTTTTCAAAGAGGGGTCTCCCATGTCTTCACCTGGTCTTCACACCCTCCTTCCTCCTGATTAATTTTCTTCATACAGT
Organism: Mus musculus; assembly: GCF_000001635.26. Classification (NCBI taxonomy): domain Eukaryota; kingdom Metazoa; phylum Chordata; class Mammalia; order Rodentia; family Muridae; genus Mus; species Mus musculus. The sequence goes on along the minus strand of NC_000075.6, from coordinate 104,357,020 downwards.
TTGCATCTGTGTTAACACGTGTCGTAGATGTCCGTGGGAGCGCTGTCTGATCCTTCCGGTTCCACACAAGTGTGAGGAAGAAGTGAGGAAGATGGAGTCTTTCTCGGGCTGTTATAATGGTTTTGTTCCTAGTTCACCACTCTATCCCTGCCACATAAAATCGATTTGCCATGTAGTAGACGCTCGGTGCGTTTCTGTGAACCGAATGTTTGAAGGCAGATGTTCGGTCGATGGTTATAATACTCCACAATCTTGTGAATAAGCATTCTTTTATCAGCTTCATGTTGTTGCTGAGGAAATGATCTTGAGGTACTTACCCAGGACATACAGAGAGAACATGCGCACGCACATGCATGTGCGCGCACATGTGCGCGCGTGTGTGCACACACACACACGGCACGGCACAGCAAGTTTTGTATTGCACCTCATTTATAGCTATCCTTAGTCACTCAGGCCTGAGCTGGACACACTCAAAAGGATCTTTAGGACCCCCTCCAAATCTGACATTAATTGACACGAAAACACTCGATAACCATACAAGTGAAAACAGGAAGCGTTTTAACTCCGAGTTAAGCTTCCCAGCCTCTTGCTAAAGCCTCAGAAAGCAACAAATGCGTAATTCAAGCACAAAGGCAGAAAAGCAGACACATTCTGAAAAAGACAGCATTCTTTCAAGGAGACCATCAGCCAACACAGACAGACCTGTCAAGGGTTCATTTGGAAACAAGAACTGCCGTCTGCTCAGAGCCACATTCTGTGTTCCTGCCCAGGATGCAAACTGTAGATTATTGATGTGGGGGTGGGGTGGGATGGCTTCATTAGGAGAGCATTGAGAGCAAGCAATAGCAGGAGAGAGAGGTTAAGAGGGGAGCAGCTGCAGCTGCACCTGCACACGGACAGACGGACGGATGGACGGATGCAGGCTTGTGCTATGGTGGGAGAGCCGCCTCCAGGGCAGGGGTAGGCTTGTCTTTAAGTTCAAGCTGAGACTCACCCAAGGCACCTGTTCTGTGCTTCTGACCTGCTTGTCTGTGGCACCTGTTAGGCAATTGCTAGCTTATCTGATCACACCCCATTCACTCTGCAGTGTTTCCCAACAGTGAATATAGTGTGTGTGTCTCTCTCTTACCGGAACTGACCACAATGCTTAGGAAACTCCACATTTCAGTCAGTTTAGAAATAGTCTCTCAAGGTTGTTGTGAGGAATATTGACAATGTTTAGAAAAGCCTGGGCAAACACTGGGTGTTCCCTTGGGAGGCTGTATCTGCTTGACTCTGAGTGTAACCTCTGCCCACTGACCCATGCTGATGCACTAGCAAATAATTGACTAGCCATTTTCCAAAGTTAACAAGCTCAGACTCAATGATAATATAACACAGTAAAACACAGACTCACTGATAATATAAGAATGTGTGTATACTTCAGCATGTCAGAAACAGTATCAGCCGGTTGAGACGAACAAAATAGGAATGGGTTTTTTTTGCAATAAATAAAAGATTTAATATTAAGGTAGGACAGACAATAAATATAAAAGTTGTCCAAACATTGTAAAATGGATAAATGGCACTGAGAGACAATTCATCAGAGAAGAAATTTAGATGACCAAGAAAAGAGAAATTTGAAATAACATTTTCATATTTGCCAAAAATGAAAGACTTATCAAAGAGAACAATAGATTTAAATGAAAGACTTATCAAAGAAAACAATAGGTTTTTTTGTTTTGTTTTGTTTTGTTTTTGTTTTTTTTGCGCATCAAGTTGGTAAGAATGAGAAGCGGAAGGAAGAAGAAAGAAAAATGGAAAAAAAAAGGAGAGAGAAGGAAAGGCACTACAATGGGGAAACAGCACATTTCCAAGTGAGATTTACGTTGTAGAATAGCCAATGGTAATGTGAATTTCCTAGAATGTAATGTGTTAATATTGTGACGAACATATCTAAGACATGCATCATTTGATTCAGTAGCTACAGTTCTATAATCTATCTTTGACCAACAATCTAGAACTATAGAACATTTATATAGAATGATATTCATCTCGGTGTAATTTGACATAGGAGGAAAATATACAAGTGTTAAATTACTACAGTGTAAAAAATAACTACTAAATGCTTTTAAAAATACATAATATCTTAGGAAAATATTAAGCTATATTTTGAAGTTGAGACTCTTTCATGAAATTTTGTGTTTCTAAATATGGGTATGTATACATGTACACGTGTGTGTGTGTGTGTGTGTGTGTGTGTGTGTTCCTGGTATGTTTTATGTGTACCTAGGATGTAGAATATGTACATATTTAGTTCTACACACACACACACACACACACACACTAGCTAATTAATTCCTATCTTTCCTTTTTTTTAAGACGTATTTATTTATTATATGTAAGTACACTGTTGCTGTCTTCAGACACTCCAGAAAAGAGCATCAGATCCCATTACAGATGGTTGTGAGCCACCATGTGGTTGCTGGGAATTGAACTCAGGACCTCTGGATGAACAGTCAGTGCTCTTAACCACTGAACCATCTCTCCAGCCCTGCAAAGTATCTTTCATACTTTGAAACTATAATCCTTCTAAAATAAATAATGTCGTTTTTTCTTTTTGGGTTCTGCCTATTGAACCTAGACTCTTGTGCACAGCAGAAAAGAACTCTACCAAGTGAACTACAGCCCCAGTCCTAAATAAAGTCTTGATTTAGTGAAATAGTGTGTATTTATGATAGTTTTATATCTGTTAACTTTTGTATATCTATTTATTTTAATTTGTGCTATAATCAATTTATAAGAATTTAATGTATGAGTGTGTGTGTGTGTGTGTGTGTTGTTGTGAATCACATGGCTGCCCGGTGCCTTTGATGGTCAGATGAATTACAGATGGTTGTGAGCTACCATGTTGGTGCTGGGAACTGAACTCAGGTCCTCTGCAAAAGCAACTAGTGCTCTTAGCCACTGAGCCAGCTCTCCAGCTGCAATATCATTCTATATTGTTTTCTAAGCTGCCCAGTTTGGAGCATTTTGTTATATCTGCCCCAGGAAATAAATATAAAGGATAAGACCAAAGGGGAGAGGGTGAGAGAAAAGAAAGGAAGGAAGGAAGGAAGGAAGGAAGGAAGGAAGGAAGGAAGGAAGGAAGGAAGGAAGGAAGGAAGGAAGAAAAGAGAGGGGGGAGGGAGGGAGGGGAAGAGGGACGGAGGGAGGGAGGAAGGAAGGAAGGAAGGAAGGAAGGATGAAAGGATGAAAGAAAGGATGAAAGAAGGGACGAAAGAAAGAAAGAAAAAACATCTAATAAACTGATCCTGGAGAGGGGATATCTGACTAAGAGTCACCGGTGATGTTCTAATAGCTGATCCGTGTTTACGGGTGTGCTTCATTCCCTACTAAGGGATTGTGTCTCCTTTCTCTGCATGGGAGACACAGTTCAATGTTGAGATGAGGATAAAGTGACATTTCAAAGAGCAGAGAAGGAACATGAATGCTGAGCCTTTGCAGAGAGCAAGAGACTCTGACCGAAGCATGAGCGCACAGAGCAATGACCTGTAGCTCCATACAGAGCCGGCTCGCAAGGCTGTGGAACCCGGGATGAAACGAAGTAGCTGGGTTGCAGCTCTTGCTCCCTTGAAAGACTCAACCAGGCAGACAGAGCAAGCACAGCTTTACAAGCCTCCCAGGGCATTAGTTTCTTCCAACTCTCGGGCCAGGAAGGAGAGGGTGGCTCTGCTCTCTGGCTTCTCTTCCTCTTTTCATTTCCTTTGGATTCCTTAGACTACACTAAGACGCTTCCCTCCTCCAGAATGTATCTTCCCAGCTTAGTCAATCCTCTCTGGAAACATCCTGATTAATACACTCAGAGGTGTGCTGTATTTCTCTCCAGGTACTTCCCAATCCCTTCAAGCTGACAGCAGGATGACTCAGTAATGAAGCATCACACCAAGAGTTCTTCCTTTGTTTCTTAACCGGACTCCTTCTCTATGACAGTGGGTAGTTTGGGGTTTTGTTGTTGTTGTTGTTGTTTGTTTGTTTGTTTGTTTTGCTTTGTTTTTTGTTTTTTAATATTTTCTTTTTTTAAAGATTTATTTATTTATTATATGTAAGTACACTGTAGCTGACTTCAGACACTCCAGAAGAGTGTCTGAAGAGGGCGTCAGATCTCGTTACGGATGGTTGTGAGCCACCATATGGTTGCTGGGATTTGAACTCATGACCTTTGGAAGAGCAGTCGGTGCTCTTACCCGCGGAGCCATCTCACCAGCCCCTTTTAATATTTTCAATGACAGGTTTTGATATTTTTTAATGTTACATGTATATGTGAGGTACGGTATGCACACATGCAAACTGTATTTACAGTGCTTGTATAGTCCAGAAGACAGGGAGAGGGAGAAGGAGAGGGAAGAGGGAGAGGAAGAGGGAGAGGGAAGAGGGAAGAGGGAGAGGGAGAGGGAGAGGGAAGAGGGAAGAGGGAGAGGGAGAGGGAGAGGGAGACGGAGAGGGAGAGGGAGAGGGAGAGGGAGAGGGAGAGGGAGAGGGAGAGGGAGAGGGGGAGAGAGAGGGGGAGAGGGAGAGGGAGAGGGAGAGGGGAGAGGGAGAGGGAGAGGGAAGAGGGAGAGGGAGAGGGAGAGGGGGAGAGGGAGAGGGAGAGGGAGAGGGGAGAGGGAGAGGGAGAGGGAAGAGGGAGAGGGAGAGGGAGAGGGGGAGAGGGAGAGGGAAGAGGGAGAGGGGAGAGGGAGAGGGAAGAGGGAAGAGGGAAGAAGGGAGAGGGAAGAGGGAAGAGGGAGAGGGAGAGGGAGAGGGAGAGGGAAGAAGAGGGAAGAGGGAAGAGGGAAGAGGGAAGAGGGAAGAGGGAAGAGGGAAGAGGGAAGAGGGAAGAGGGAAGAGGGAAGAGGGAAGAGGGAAGAGGGAAGAGGGAAGAGGGAAGAGGGAAGAGGGAAGAGGGAAGAGGGAAGAGGGAAGAGGGAAGAGGGAAGAGGGAAGAGGGAAGAGGGAAGAGGGAAGAGGGAAGAGGGAAGAGGGAAAAGGGAGAGGGAGAGAGAGATCCCCAGAACTGGGCTTACAAGCGTCTGTGAGCTACCTGATATGGAAGCTGGGAACTGAGTTCAGCTCTTCTCTAAGAGACTCGCACACTCTTAATTGCTGAGCAATCTTTCCAGCCCAGATGGAAGGATTTTAAAAGGACATTCACAGATCATCTTCGCTAACCTTCCTTGGGGTAACTACTTACAATCCTCATTTCCATCCCTCCAAGTTTTGAGAATCAGAGTCCCTGGGAGCAGAGGAAAGAGCGTAAATATTTTACCAGGCTCTGGGTGATGAGAAACAAGGAAGGCCTAGGCTCCCTCTGCTCCTTCCGCTGTATAAGCTGTAGCTTTGTATGTTGGCTTGGTTGGGTTTTGCGCGGAAGGCATCCCTCCATGATCTATGGTTTCACTGTACTAAGGAAACAGCTAGGAATATCTGGATCTCCAGCAATGTGTATTGAGTTCCTTTTTTCAGTAACAAAACACTCAACAAGGGCAATTTAAAGAAGGACTTCTTCTTTTGGCTTACAATTGAGTGGGTGTTTTGAGGGTACACCCATCCTAGTGGGGAAGTCATGGTAACAAGAGCTTGAGGGAGTCCCATTAAATCCAAGTCAGGAAGCAGAGAGACATGAATGCTCAGAGACCCAGTGGTATAATTAGTTATCTATCACACAATGTGTATAGGGAAATACACGCTCACATTCCCCTGATTCTCTACTCTTTATTTAATTTGGGACCCTGTCCTTAAAATGGTACTGTCCACATTTACAGTGGGTCTTCTCACCCGCAAAGAGCCCAGTCTAGAAAATCCTTCACAAATATGCCCACATGTTTGTTACCATGGTGATCCGAAATCCCAGCAAGTTGACAACCAAGATTAACCATCCAACAGCACAATGAAGCTGTGAATCGAAATGTCAAAGTCATGAGCTTATCTGTTCTTTATTACCGGATCTGAGTTGCTTTAATGTTGGATAAACTCAATATGGGAGTTAAAATATGTATTGTAACCTAAGTGTATGGAGAACATCCTATAGTTATGGTTTGAATGAAAACAGCCCTAGTAGGCTCATAGGGGTGGCATTATTTGAAAGGATTAGAATGTGTGTGGCCTTGTTGGAGTAGGTGTGGCCTTAGTGGAGGAAGTATGTCACTGATGGTGGGCTTTGAGGTTTCAGAAGCTCAAGCCATGCCCGGTGGTTTACTCTCTCTTCCTGTTGCCAAATATAGAATTCTCAGCTCCTCTCCATCACCTTATCTGCCTGCATGCGGCCATGCTTCCCACCATGATGACAATGGACTAAACCTCTGAACCTGTAAGCCATCCCAATTGAATGTTTTCCTATATAAGAGTTGCCTTGGACATGGTGTCTCTTCACAGCATTAGAACACTGACTAAGACAAGCGTATATTGTTGACTAGGTAACAAGTGGGAAATGTTGCCTCTTCAGCAGGGAAAATACAGAAAGGTGCTCGGCTCATAAGGGCTAAGTGCTTGCCTAGCACGATAGGGGAAAAAAACCAAGGGAACACAGGCAACCAAATGCCACAAAGGACCTGAGCTTGTTGTTTGTTGTCAATGTTACCTTTTAAAAAGCAAATTTGGAGGGCTGGGAAGCTGTCTCAGTGATTAAGAACACTTAATCAAAAACGGGGAGGGGTTTTTGTTTAAGTTGAGACTGGGCCTGTAGATGACTGGTAGTTTGCCCAGTATGCACGACGGCTTAGGTATACCCAGTAATGCCAGGGAAACCAAGAATAATCTGGACAGTTGCCAGACCTCAAAAAAAAAAAAAAAAAGAAAAAAGAACAAAGTGTTCCCATTTGATTGAAATAGCTCTAAAACATTAAGAGAGGAAGGCAGCCACATGGTATTGACAAGGGCAGAGTAAGCTTGGCTCTAAAGTGGGAAAACAATAACAAGAAGAGAAACTGCGGGTGACCAGTCTGTAAGTACTGCTTTAAAAATCTAAAATAAGGCGATAGGGAACCTAGGCGTGAGGATGGATAAGAATGTAACATGGTTAAGGGAGAGTCACTGAAGGATTTTGAAGTTACAATTCAGCACATTAAATATTTGAAGGGCAGCTGATGAATTACTCAGGAAGGACAATCAATTTTCTTTGAGGGGGTGGCCAAAGAGGAGTCTGTTATTATTTTCAATCTATATGTATACGTGTGTGTGTGTGTGTTGTTTGTATGTATGTGTGTATGTTTGCTCGTGTATGTGCCCAGGTGTTGTGTGGCACACATGACAAGGTCAGGATCAACTTCTTCCTTTCCACCACGCAAATCTCAGGAATCAACTCAGGTCTTCAGGATTTGCAGGATTTGCAGTGCCTTTGCCTACTGAGTCTTCCAGCCCCAGCCCCTGTAGTGGCTTAGTAACTGGAAAAGACATAAAGCTGGGAGAGAGATGAGACATGTTATAACCAAAAACACAATGCACACATGTACAAAGTTTTCAAAAACCAAAATAAAAGATCAAAGGTGTAAAGATATCATCCTTATAATAGATATCAAAAAGGAATTTATAGTTAAAAAAAAAATCTCAGCATCTACTCAACACATGTTCAGAGACTTAAAAAAGCAGGACCGGGGCAGCATCTTTCATTAGAAACTGTATGGGTTTGCCTGGATTTGTGTCTGTCTGTGAAACAAACAAACAAACAAAAAACCCATTATTTTGAGATTTATTATTTTTTATGAGTATGAGTATTTTATACATACACCTTGTGCGTGTCTCGTGCCCTCAGAGGCCAAAAGCGGGTGTTAGACCCCCTGGAACTGGACAAAGAAAGAGCAGTAAAAGATACAACGCATGGAAAGTTACTCTTTGCCAGATAAAAGACCCAGATAAAGTAATAGGTTTCGTTTTTTTTTTTTTTTTTAAATGCTGCAGTATTAAAGACCAGACTTCCAGGGTGCACCCTCAGCACTTCAGATCCAATTCTTGGCTTCCCAGTCACTACATCTTAGAGTGTTTAAAACATTTCATACTTTCCTTGATTCTATTTCCTTAGATGACCTTGTTCCTTTATTTATTTATTTATTTATTTATTTATTTATTTATTTATTTATTTATTTTTAAAGTGGGATTATAAAGGTGCTGAGAATGCTACTTCTGGGCTTCCACCTCCCCTTCCACTAAAACAAAGGATGAATTACATGGTTACTGTATGAAACATCTGTTACCCCAGAACCTGAGCGGCTAAGCCACAGAATCATGAGTTCAAGGCCAGCCTGGTGTACTTAATACCGTGGCTGAATTGAGGACTTCCTCTATTGGAAAAGCCATCCATTTCACTGTGTCCTATGTCCCAGTGCCTCACCCTATTCAAGGGCCCTTCTCTGTCCTCTCTATTACATTGACAGGAGAACTCTATGTTTACAAAGCTATTTTACATCTCCATCACTCTCCCTATGTCCTGTTCTGTCTATAGCTAAACTCCTCCCAAGAGCTCTCAAGGGTTGCTGTCTCCTGCCCTCCTGTCAAAGGCTTCTGACTTTATTCTTGTCTCCATCGTGGTGGACGTGACTGCATCTGGTCAAATCCAGAGGCTAATTTTCTGTCACAGCCTTTCTGCAAACTCTCGGGACCTTTAAAACCGACCACTTCCTTGAAATCTCCCTTCCCTTTTGTTCAGTGCCATGGGGCTGCTCTCCCTAGCTCATTCTGGCCCCTTCCTCCGATGCATCTTCTACTGGAGTTCCGCGAACCCTGCTCTGGTCTTTCTAAAATTTGAAAACATCAATCCATCCATTTTAAGTGCACAATTCTATTATTTTTAATAAATGTATGACATTGAGTAGCCATTCCCACAAACCAGTTTTTGAACATTCCCTTACCCTATTATCTTTCTTGTTCATTCGCAGCTAAGAAATCTGGTTCCCACACTAAGCCCCGGGCACCTGCCAATCACTTTCCTCTCCATTTTCTCCATTGCCACACTCTATAGATGACTTCATCCTGCCCTGTGGCTTTATATACAAGCCACATGTCCAGTATAATAGATGCATATCCTTAGTGCCAATTACTTCCCTCCTGACTCCAGGTTCATGTGCCATTCTGGTTCCCAATGGCACCTTGGACACTGATAATGTCACTGTTGCTCTTCTCCCCAAAGCCTGGCGGACAGCAGAGTCTGCAGCAAGCTTCGGGACTGGAATCTTACCTTTTACTTATTATCTGCGTGATTTGAACAAGAAACCTGACCTTCTCAAGATTTCCTCTTCGATGACATGAGGGTTAAATACAGAGCTACTGCTACCAAACCTGGTGCTTGTAACTCCTGCTGCCTAGCCGAGTCGCTGCTCACTGCCCCGTCAGTGCCATACAGCACCAACCTGGGCAAAGATCAAAATTCAGAACCCTAAGGCACATGGTTATACATCAAAACACCCTAAGTGGAAACATCCCAGATAGGGTGTCTGCAGCGGCAGGATTCATGTAGCTATTAAATGAATCAACACCTCACCTAGAAAGCCTCTAACTGAGCGAACCACATAGGAAGCCAGTGGTTCTCGGAACCTGAGGCACATTAGAATGGGGGAATGTTTACAAGTCTGGGTGCCCAGCCTGCAACAATTATCTCAGAACTCCTAAAAAGTAGCTAATGCCTTTAAATTTTTATTTTATTTGGTGTGCGTGGGAATTGTCCTTGCTTTTGTATGTGTGTGTACCACATTCATGCTTAATGACTGTCGCGGTCTGAAAACGGCGTTGGATTCCCTGGAACCAGAGTTAAGGATGATGTGAGCCTCGTGCTGGTGCTGGAAACTGAACCTGCGTCTTCTGTAAGAGCATCAAGTGCTCTTGACGCCTGAAATTTCTCTCTAGCCTTGTTTTCTTTTTTCCTTAATTCTTTATTCTCTGAGAACTTCATTCCACATAAACAATGCGTTTTGATTATATCTACCCCCATCCCTCTCCCCACCTCCTTCTAGATCACCCATGCCCTCCCCCACCTCAAACCTCCCTCCCTTCCCTCCCACCCCCATCTCTTTTCTAATACCCCGCCAGCTGCTTTTCTCACCGCTGTGACAAATACCTGACAAGAGCAGCCTAAGGAATGTTTCGTTGGCTCACAGTTGTAGAGTACAGTCCAGGACAGGGAATGCTGAGAAGCAGCAGGGCACTTTACCTCCTCATTCACAAAACAGAAAGAACGCAGGAGGTGGGGGCCAGGCTATAAAATCCTTATGGACTGCCTCCAGTGAGCCATTTCCCCTGGCCAGCTCTACTGCCTTCCACAAAAGCACCACTAGTTAGGAGTCAAATCTTCAAACACAGGAGCCTAGCGGGGACACTTTTCATTCATGCCACAACATTCATTTAAGATTATCAAATTAGATTTGCTTCTCATGCCGTCCCACGTTCCAACATCAGCTGTTTCAGAAGGGAAGCTTTGCCCTGGAGCTGGTTAACCTGTGCCGAGTTCCCATTGCTCTTCCATCCCACCAAGCCAAGAGGATGGGGGACGAACTGAGCTGTCTAATAGAAATGGTTTCAGAAGCTTCTGCTGTAACAGATGGGTTCTGGAGAGCCTATCTAAACTCTGATGCCCGTGAGAAGAGCAGGTAATAAATGCTGATGTTTTAGGGGCAGGAATGTAGCTCATTTGGTAGAGCACTTGCCTAGAATATATAAAGCCCTGGGCTCAGTCCTCAGCACAGTGTAAACTGGGTGTGGAGGCTCACTCCTATAATCACAACATTTGGGGACTCAGAAGCAGGGGGATCAGAAGTTCAAAGTTATTTCTTGCTGCAGAGTGAATTCAAAGCCAGCCTGTGCTTATGTGGGATTCTATCACAATTTTTTTAATTGCTAGACATTTTAAGTTTTCTGATTTTGTTGAGGTTTGTAAGACTTTGTTATGGGTGGAAGTAATGAGAGGATATTATTTGCCCCGTGGTCCCAAGCATCAGAGCTTTGCATGACACTGGAGATGAGCTGCCGCACAATGTAAGGGCTTTCCTTTCCACTCAGTAATGAATGAAAAATGTTTGTTCCTGCGTGACAGCGTCAGAGCTGTGGCATTCCATCCATGTCTCCAGAACTCTGCCATGATGTCACCGTGAGCTCTGACCCCTCAGGTTACTAAGAGCTCTTCTCATACACTTTTAATTAAAATAGAATTACGTCACTTTCCTCCTTCTCTCTCCTCCCTTCATCTCCTCCGGATTCCCCAAGCCCAATTCTTTTCATGTCCCTCTGCTCTCAGATTGGTAGCCTCTTTTTCTCTTATTAGTGTTGTTTTTACATATACATATAAATATCTACAAATATATAGATACAACCTGCTGAGTTCATTTTTGCTGTTTGTGTGTATGTGGAGGTCCACTCTGTATTGAATAGCCAACTAACAGCTCATCCCTGGGAAAGGCTACTTCTCCTTCTCCTCTCAGCAGTCATTAGTTGCCCATAGTTCTTTGTCTAAGGTGGGACATAGTGAGAGCTTTCCCCTTCCCCGTTAGCTTGTCTATTGATGATGTCATTGTACTGTATACAGCCATTTCTGGGAGAGACTTTTGAGATCAGATCTTGGTCTTTTCAGTCCTCTTTACCAATGTTCCCTGCACCATAAATGCAGGAGCTGTGATGGAGATGTATAAGTCGGGTCTGGACTCCCATGACCCATTGACCTGCGCGTTGTATCCAGTTGTAGTTCCCTGTGATGGGCTCCATTTGCTGTAAAGAGGCTTCTTTGATTGGGGGTGGGGCAGGTAGCTACATATATCTGTGGTATAATGATAAGGTTTAGAATGTACTTGAACCCTTTTATTATGAACAGGAAAATTTATGAGCACAAAAGTGGGGGTGGGCGGGGCTTGAAGTCAGCTTCGCTCAGCCTCAGAGATCAAAGCAGAAGGCTCCTTAACATCCAGGAGCCTCAGAACAATTACCCATCATCTGCTTCACCTCACCCAAGTCTGCTTTTCCTTGTAAGGGAAACAGAAGCAGTTATGGCCAGTCTCCCAAACATCAGAGCCACAGCTGGAAATCAGAGGAAGGTCAGTGAGCCACTCACGTTGGATACCACATTCAAGGGGTGTCAAAACAAACAAACAAAACCCTCTAATAGCAACATGACCGTTTTAACAAAATAATTTTTAAAAACCTAACGGGTCCTCGTTCTTGTGGTAGTCAGCCATGTCAAGACGAAGCTAAATGTCTCCTCCCAGCCACTGGCTCTCAGAGGCTCCCTGAAGTGGATGATGAATGCATATTTTCTTCGAAGGGCACACGACCACAGTAGCTGCTGATGCTTTGGGTGAAGACTGGAAGGGATATGTGGTCAGAATCAGTGGTGGGAATGACAACCCAGGCTTCAACCATAAAACACAGCATCTTGATGAATGGCAGAGGCCACTTACTGTTAAGTGAGGGGCACTCTCGTTGTGGGCCAAGAGATGGGAGGAAGTACAAGTCTCTTTGTGGATGCCTTGTGAATGCCAATCTGAGTATTCTCAAGTTGGTTATAGTAAAGACAAACGGATATCCCCAGACTGACAGATGCTACTGTGACTCAACAGTTTGAGGACCCAAAAGAGCTAGCCAAGCCTGAAAGGTCTCCAGTCTCTCTAAAGAAGATGATGTCTACCACTGTGCTGTCAGAAAGTCCCTAAACCAAGAGGGAAAGAAGCCCAGAGCCAAAGCACCCATGAGTCAGCGTCTTGTTTCTCCATGTGCCCTGCAACTCAAACGCCTACATATTGCTCTGAAGAAACAGCACGCTAAAAAAAACAAGGAGGCTGTAGAATATGCTAAACTTACGGGCAAGATAATGAAGGAAGCCAAGGAAAAACACCAGGAACAAATTCCCAAGAGATGGAGGCTGATCTCACTGAGAGCTTCTATTTCTAAGTCTCAAAATAATAATAATAGTAATAATAATAATAATAATAGGGGTGGACATTTTACAGTTGGTGGGATGGCTCAGTGGGCAAAGATGCCTGCCACCAAGGCTGAAAACCTGAGGTGTTCAAGTCCTGTTACCCCTGGTGGAAGAAGAGGACCAATTCCTGTAAGTTGTCCTCTGAATAAACTTTTTAGGGCTGTAGAGATGGCTCAGCGGTTAAGAGCACTGACTGCTCTTCCAGAGGTCCTGAGTTCAATTCCCAGCAACCACATGGTGGCTCACAACCATCTCTAATGGGATTTGACACCCTCTTCTGGTATGTCTGAAGACAGCAGCAGTGTATTCATATACATAAAATAAATATTTAAAAAACAAGAAATAAACTTTTTAAAGTAAGTTTTAAACAATCCAGGAGAAACAGGCCTCCATATTAAGCAAAGGCAGGATAGATAGTGCTGACGTTCTTCACTCTGTCTTGGGCACCGCTAAGCCCTGGCCGTTACTCACCTGAACTTAACCATTTCAGAATTCCTGGGAGAACCATGAACCTGTTTTAGCAAGCTTTCCAGGTGAAATTTGCTTACGATCATGTTTAGGAATTACTGAAAAGATGACCACTGATGATCTTCTCGTGCCTTCTGTGCATCCAGAGAACCACACCACCATAAGGGGCAGAGCCAGAGAACAAGGAAGCAACCGAATCTCACCTACAACCACATGACCTGGGAGGTGACCCCAGGCCTGGCTGACACCGAATTGCAGCCTTGCAAGAAGCCTCAAGCAAAGCCCTTTCTTAAACTTTCCCTGGACTCTTGGCCCAGGGGAAATGTCAGATGATAATTACAGGTCATTTTAAGCTACTAAGTTTGTGTTTATTTGCTTCAAAACAATAGACAACGTTAATGTCCTAGGTTGTCATGTACCAGTGCAGATCGTTGTTTTTCCAACTCACTCAGTCATGATTTCCATCAGTGCTAAATCTCTACAAAATATATTTCTTTTTTTTAATTGGGTATTTATTTCATTTACATTTCCAATGCTGTCCCAAAAGCCCCCCACACGCTCCCCCACCCACCCACTCCCACTTCTTGGCCCTGTCATTCCCCTGTACTGAGACATATAAAGTTTGCACGACCAATGGGCCTCTCTTTCAATATATTTCTTTATTAACACATGCTCCTATTATCTTTTTATGGAATAGTAGTATATTGGCAGCACATTATATTATTTTTGCAAGTCCTTCTCCATTGGCTGGATCCTTTTCATAGCCCCTTTATTGGCATATAATATACATACCATACAATTTATCCATTTGAAATGAACTGTTCAGTGGCTTTAGGGCATTCAGAGTTTTTTAAGCACCAGAGAATTGCCACAAGGCCCAAGAGACCATATATGGCCTTTGACTTATCCCAATATCTGACACCTTCCTCTCTTCCCCAGGCAAAGACTAAGAAACTACTTGCTGTCTCCCAAGACTTTCCCATTTAAGACATTGAATGTAAGTAGAAACATGTAGTATGTGTGCGGTCTTTGGTGGCTGCTTTGGCAGAGAGTTTTAAGGTCCATCCATGCTGTAACGTGTGTGGATGATGCTTTGCTCCTCCTGTGGCCAAAACCCACCAAATTCAAAAACGCTCTGTTGTAAAACAATACTCTCATTGGCTAGAAGTCTATAAGGTGCTAAGTGTCCAATCATATCATTGTGAAGACTATGAGTACTCAGACAGGTTAGGCAGCATTCCTACCTGGTGAACAGCTATAAACCCCTGCCCCATCCCATTCGCCCATCAGCAGAACATTCAGAGCTCTTATGTCCCTTCATCTACCTAGGACCAACACTGTTTTTTCCTATAAATTTTTATTCATTGCCACAGATTTGTGTTTCAACACCCAAATGCGCCCCTCCCCATATTCTGGGTTAATTCTTCCCACTTCTTTTATATATATATATATATATTTGTTCACTTGATTTTCATGTATGCCACAGCTTGTTGTGTGGAGGCCAGAGTACAACTTCTTCCATCCATCTTGTGAGTTCTGGGAACCACACTCAAGTCATCAGGCTTGGCAGCAAGCTCCTTTCCTCACTAAGCCATCTTCTCAGCCCATCCTCTTCAGATCTTAAGAAGTCATTTCACCTCCTTGCACCCCTAACCTATCTGAGGCCAGCCTTGTCAAAAGAGCCACCTTCACCTTACCTTGGCCATCCTCCCTCTCAGGACCAGGCTAGAAACCTGGCTAGTTCAGAGGTAAACACAACCTTGACTCCCTTCCCGATTCAGGACCACTCAAAGGTCATCAGAACACCCAGCAGGGCAGCTTAACTTTCATTAATATGGCATTGCAGTCCAGGCCTCCCTCTGCCCAGACCTGATTGCTTTTCTTCCCCCCTCTTCTTGTTGACTGTGAGAGCCTAATGGGCTTCCTGTATGCAAATTTATATCTGAGCGTAGGCTTTCCAAAAAGCCCTAACTTGTTCCAGTGATGGGACTTTTTAGTGCCACACTGACCAGAGGTTGGCATTCAACGTATGAAGTAATAAACAGTGGTGTAGAACAGGCGATTCAGACTGTATTACATTCTAATCATGGGAAACCACTGCTAGCCTTGGCTCCTAGAAAAGCATCTAATTTTTTACGAGCCTCACTTATAAGGCAAAAAACATAGCTCTCAACTTGAAACAGGTAAGAGATTCTAGAGTCAAGTATGAGGGGCCCTGGCCTGGGATAGTTTTAAATCACCCCAAACTCCGGGTTCCAACATGGTAACCGTTTCATGAAGCTTCATAGAGACAGAGTGAAGGAAGCAGTGCATCAAGACACTTCACAGTCACACTGGTGGGAAGATGAAGTAGGCGTCAGAGTGCAGCCAGGAAGCCTCCACTTCAGGTGTCAGATGCTATCTGATGACACTCTTAGCACTTTAGTGGACGTGAGGGTCCATTCATACATTCCAAAGAACTTACCTGACAGTCAAAGAATGTTACCTTACATACAGAGGTGGGCACTAAACAATTGCGAAAGGGGCTAACGTTAGTCCAAGACAATCCTGCTTTGTAGAAGTCAACTTCTACACATCAAGGAAGTTCTAGTCAGTGAAGTCACAGCTGCTTTCTGGAAATTTCTCTCTTATATTACTATACCCCATTAGCCCTGATTCACCCAAACATTTCCACAGAAGGGTCTAAACTGTGTTTGGGTTTTGTTTTTTTGTTTTTTTGTTTTTTTTTTCTTACTTGATGTTCTTTCAGACTCAAGTTCATGGTATTTAGGATTTTTAAGACTCGACATGGACAATCAATCATTTTAAATTTTTAAAAATTTTCAAATTGTGTATTTCTGTACATGTAGAGGCTTGTGTGTGAAGGAGAAGACACCTTGAAGGCCAGTCATGTGTTGTGGGATCCCCCGAAGACGGGAATTGAACTTGGGTCTTTTGTAAGAGCAGTACATGTACCTTACCACCGATCCATCTCTCTAGCCCAACGATTATTTTACCTATTTTTAAATTTGTTCATTTATTAGTTGTGTGTGTATGTGTGTCTGTCTGTCTGTCTGTGCCATGTATGTGGGAGTACCTGTGGAGACCAGATGAGGGCATCAGATCCTCTGGAGCTTGAGTTACAAGTAAGCGATTATGGACCATGGATACTACGAATGAACCTGACGTTCTCTGAAAGAACAGCAAATAAACACTCAGCATTGAGCCATGGCTCCAGCCCTCTACACGTGTAATTTTTAACTGGTTTTCTCCTTATAGCTTGATAGTAAAGTCTAAGATTAATAAAGACTATGATAGAAGTCAAATATAAGCCGTCTATTTAAGTCAACAGAAATTGTATTCGAGAGGTTTCCGTTTGAGCAGCCTTTTCCCTGGTTCTGTCTTTAAGAAAGCCTTGGTCTTGATGTTAGGAATAAGTTCAGAGTCATAAAGAAAGAAACAGCCACTCCAATTAAAGTGTCTGGACCAGGTAACAGTGCATTTGTGATGAGAGGGTGCGCCACAGGCTAAAGCATGAGGGAAAGCACACAGAACCTGGTGTCCCTTTGGCTTTTGATGACTGTCTTTTCCTCATTGGTTGGGGGGGGGGGGCTAAATTTGGGGGTGAGGCAAGGCCTTTGGGTAAACAAAAGTCTTAACTGTTGGGGGTGGAGGGATTAAAACATGTACATAAAGGTTTTACAAGGTGAGGAAGAGAGACACATTTGTATCCCTTGTGGTAAATGGAAATTTTGCAGTTTTACACACACACACACACACACACACACATACAGGCTAATATTTCATGTTTCCTAAAATGTTGTTGTTTGGGGAGAGCTAGAAAACCCCAAAGGAGATATCCGAGACACTAAGGATTAGAAACGTTTACCCAGTTTATGAAGCAGACAGTTGACTGAACCACGGCTTTTATCAGTAAGGGCAAAGATCACTAACTACCATAGTTCCAAGCATGACCCAAGTGTGGAACAAGGAAGGATACAGAAAGAAGGGAGGCTGCAACCTGAGAGCTTAGGATGCTCGACAGCGCTGGGGATCCAGAACTGGTCAAGAGTTCCCAGCTCACCAAGCCTGCCTGTGTGAACTGTAGCTGGTGGAGACTCCTTTATGCTACCACATGAACACTGCAGGGACTGATACAATATGGCAAGTCTGCCCTGGTCTGGTTGTTCTAGTTGCTTTAGTTCTTGTGATGAGTTACCTGACAGGAAGCCACCCAAGAGACAAATGCTTGGTATGGACTTAAGTAGTAAGGAGTTACAGCCTATAATTGTGGCAGGACTACACAATTAAGACTCTTTGCATCTTGACAGAACAGGAAGCCAAGAGTGAGCCAGGAGTTGTGCCCAGCTACAAAACCTCAAGGCTTGTCCCTAGTGACCTAGTTCTTACAGCAAAGCTCCACTTCCCCCAGGTTTCACAATGTTCAAAAACAGCGACGCGACACAAGCTGGGTAGCACATGTCTAAACTCATGAGGTTATAGAGGGCATTGCAAACCACAATGCTGGGCAGTCTCTGTCTTCACTCCCTTTGCCGTGCACTCTTCTTCTCAGCCTCCCACTGGGTGAAGATCATAATGGAACTATTTGATGGAGACTACAACTGGCAAAGAAAAGACCAAATGTCCCTCTAAATGCATAATCCTACCACACATACACAAATTCTTACTTCCCCATACCATAAGAACCACAGCTTTCCCACACACCGCCTTCCAGGGCTTCCTATGACCACACCGCGATACAACCGGGGCCGTCCAGGTAAATTTAATGAAAATGCTGAGGATGTTTTGGGCAAACCATTGTTCTCTCTCTGTCCTTGGGGCTGAAACATCACAGCGGGTCACTCCGCCCACATCACCTGCAGATTCTCACTGTGCCTCTCCGGCCGATGTTGTTTCCTGTATCGAGGAGACTGCCAGAATGAGAAAAAAAAAAAAAAAAACCAGGAAGCCAAGTTTCTTCAGTGCATACCATCTTTCATAGAGTCCCAGTGAGGTCATGGCTAGAGAGTCAAGGGCGTGTCTTCCTCAGAAGGAAAGGGTCATCACCGAAGTTCGAGACTGTCAACAGCAAAGCAGTGTGGGTTTCTTTGGCTTTGCTTGTTTGTTTTCTGCTTTCATTTGTTAAGGTATGTTATTAGCATGTTGGTTGCACGTCTTAATGGGTCTCACTGCGCCTTTTTCATACGTGTGCATAATGCATCTCTATCAAATTCACTTCCGTACCTATCTTACCCTCCCGCTCAAGTTAATCCCGATTGTCATATTGACAGATTGTCCCTTTGTTGCTATTTGGTTTTGATTTGTGACCCAAGGAGTTCAGTCACAGGAGCTGGGAGTCGGGGCGGAGGACGCTGTGAGCTTTTTGTGATTGCTTGTGTGTATTTTCTACAGGGCCTCCAAACCCAGCTTTGCGTTGCTGCGAATGATCCCAATGATCCCAGATGCCTTCAGGCATGAAGAGAAATCTTCTGTGTATCCTTGACCTCCCTCTCCTGCCACTTTAAAACACCTTTATTGGCTCCATGAGAGTTTAAGACCAGACACCGCGTTTGGCAGGGGAACGAGCTTCCTCCTGTCGATACATGCCCACTACTGAGGCTTCCTCACACACACACTGAGCTGAATCCTAAACCTTCCAGAGGCAGGGGGAATTTCTTCCCAAAGGCTATGCATCACCATCCGGCTGTGGAAAAGATAAAGATGTGCCCGGAAAGCAAAAGAGAAGGCTGGGCAGGAGCCTGAGGTCTTGAGTTACGCCTGCTCTGGCTCCTAATTGAAGTGGAGGAGGCTGCTCTGAAGAAACTCACAGACGACCTGGCATTATTTGCATGCTAAGCTCTGCCCCACCCTCCTTGCAATCCTAATAGGGAAGAATGTGGCTCCGCCTTCCTGTCAATCTTTTGATTAAATAGGCACTTCCCTCCCGAAGGCTTCTGAAGTGCAGCACCTCCTAAGGCTGCCCAAAGCAGCTCTCTCCCCGACCATGCGAGCCGTTCCTCTGCCCCTGAGCCGGACAGCAAGCCTCAGCCTTGGCTTCTTGCTCCTGCTTTCTCTCTGCCTGGACCCAGGCCAAGCCAAGGAGTTGAAGTTTGTGACATTGGTAAGTACACCTTTTCTCATTGTTTTTCCTGTTCCGAGAACACTTGGTTAAGTGTTGCCTTTCGTGTTTCCTCTCTGCTGTCTGCCTGAGGGCAGGCACTGTTCAGACTCAGAAAGTGAGGAGTCGCACGAGTTTGTTTTAAAGACAACAACAGTCTCACGTGCTATCGATGGTACTGTTCCTTTACAGCTGCCCTCAAGTCCAATGCCTTCGGACTGACAGGTTACTTCAGGAGAACAGGCAGCGTAGAGCACAGTTCAGATATTCAGGAGCTAGCCTGGCCTCTTTCCATTCAGTGATCATTAGTTCGCAAACCAAGGACCAGTCAGTTTCTGAAGTCAAGTCTCTCGTGTTTATCATGACTCTGGAACATATGCCTGTAGTTATGTGTTTGATAGCACAAAAGACAAACTGAACAGAGTTTCAGAGTGACTATCAGATAAAAGATTCAGTTGACCATTAAAACCATGATTTTCCGTGCATATGGTAACTGAGACAAGCCATGAAAAGAAGAGATCTGTGACTTGCCTGTTGTCAAGGAAAAAATTATATACAGTCGGGTGTTAAAAAAAAAAAACATATGGGAAAGGGCTGGAGAGATGGCTCCATGGTTAAGAGCACTGACTGCTCTTCCAGAGGTCCTGAGTTCAAATCCCAGCAACCACATGGTGGCTCACAACCGTCTGTTGGGATCTGATGCCCTCTTCTGGTGTGTCTGAAGACAGGTACTGTGTACTTATATACATAAAATCAATAAATAATTCTTTAAAAAAATATATGGGAAGTGCATTTTCAAAGTCAGGAGGATTCACCTCCTCTTCCTCCCTGCAAGAGAATTCCCAGAAACGATTTTCATGACTTAGAGAAGGACGCCTCTTAGTTTGCACTTAAATATGATGTTCCTTTCCTGCCAAGGTGAGGTACTCAGGAGATTCTTTTCTTTCTACAGAAAAAAAAATCTTTAATTTTACATAAATTATGATTCTTAGTACAGTAGATCTTTACCAGTCGTGAGTCAGGAACGAAATGGAAGAAAGACAAAGACCCATCAAGCCATTTGCCAGCTGTGTGGCTTTTGTGTCCATAAAGCAACAAGACACCCCCTACCTTCTGCAGGAACACCTATGCGAGTTATTCTTTCCCTTCCACGCATGGCATCCTTGCCAACAAGCTCCTTAGAAGAGGATAGGGACCGTGGCATTGTGGCTGTGTTCTGTTGGTCGTGCCATACTGGGCTCGGAAACAGCTGGCTTCAAGGCAACCTTCTTTGAGGCATTAGAGTGGCCCTCTGAGTCCCAGCCACAGCCCAGGTAACTTGCCTTGGCTGCCAAAGATTGTGGGTCTTCTTTCCCTCCTGTCTGCCTCTCCGGTCTCCGTTAAAATACGGTCAGTGGCCAGCTGGTAAATTCTTCCTTAAAGAAGAACCAAGCTACGAAGGTAGCTGTCTTACAACTCAAAAGTTAACCAACACTGTATAAAGCAAATGTTATGTTTTCTACCGCGGCTTCTAGGAATGTTAAACAATGGGCAATTTAATGCATCTTCCTTGGCCTTAGCAAAACATCTTCTCTCTGATGATATCAGCCAGAAGGTCTCATTTTCTTCTTTTGATTGATTGTAAAGACTATTGTATATAAATAGTAACCTTGAACATTCAGAGAAATCCTCAGAAGATTTCTCTGAATCAGAAGATTTTTTTGTTTGTTTGTTTGTTTGCTTGCTTGTTTTTTCGAGACAGGGTTTCTCTGTGTAGCCCTGGCTGTCCTGGAACTCACTCTGTAGACCAGGCTGGCCTCAAACTTAGAAATCCTCCTGTCTCTGCCTCCCAAGTGCTGGGATTAAAGGCATGTGCCACCACTGCCCGGCTAATTCAGAAGATTAGTAAGAGAACAAATTTTAAAATGTCTAGTCTGGGGCCAGGCATGGTGGCGCATGCCTTTAATCCCAGCACTCGGGAGGCAGAGGCAGGTGAATTTCTGAGTTTGAGGCTAGCCTGGTCTACAAAGTGAGTTCCAGGACAGCCAGGGCTACACAGAGAAACCCCTGTCTCAAAAAAAAAAAAAAAAAAAAGTCTAGTCTGGCATGGTGGTGCATGCCTTTAATCTCAGGCCAGCCTGGTCTACATAGTGAGTTCTAGGTAATACATACCCAAAAATCTAGTGACCCCATTACTCAGGAGGTGGAGGCAGCAGGATCAGAATTTCTTCATAGCTAGTGCAAGACCAGCCAGCCTGGTCTACATGAGATGCTGTCTCAAAAAAACAGAAACAGAAACAAAAACAAACAAACAAACAAATAAACAACCCAACCAAACTTGATCCTACTTTCAAGATAGAGGCATAAGTAAAAGTAGCTAGGCAATTTAATGATGTTCACACAGATAGAAAAACAGTCTTGAACCCACACTGCCCTGACCGGGTTTTTGTTGAGTGTGTATACCCTAGAACCTGGAGCTAGTCTGAGATGACTACATGGTTTGTAGCATTACCTTGACTCAGACACTATAAATCATTTCCTTGTTTTCCTCCATAATCCAAGAAAAATAAATCTCTTAATTTTGAAAGGCTGTTTTTGGCAGAAAGGAAAGAAGGCTGCCCCTGGTTCTTGGTCTTGCCTGTGAACAGTCAGTCACCCATGATTATCTTAATGGTTATTTTATTTTGGTTGGTTGGTTGTTTTCTGTAGTGCTGGGGGGCTGAACCCAAGGTCTCATGCATGAATCCAAAGCCTTGTACACGCCAGGGAAGCAGCCAAAAAACAAACACCCTCAGCCCAGCACTACATCAGACACACACATACCACAGAGCATGTGGAGAAGTCAGAGGACAACTCCTGGGAGTTGCTCTCTCCTCCCAACACTGAGTTCCAGGGACTGAAGTCAAGAAATCAGATTTGCACAGTTTATCTATTGAGCCATTTATCATTCAACAACCCTACATGATCTTTTGTGGGTTGTTTTGATTGATTGATCAGTTGGTTGGTTGGTTGGTTGGTTGGTTGGTTGGTTGGTTGGTTGGTTGGTTGGTTGGCTGGTTGGTTGATCTTTGGTTTTGTTTGTTTGTTTGTTTGTTTGTTTGTTTGTTTGTTTGTTGGGGGGTTTTTTGAGACAGGGTTTCTCTGTATAGCCTTGGCTGTCCTGGAACTCACTCTGTAGACCAGGCTGGCCTCGAACTCAGAAATCCTCCTGCTCTGCTTCCCAAGTGCTGGGGTTTAAGGCATGAGCCACCACCACCCTACTTTGCCACATGATCTTACAAAAACTAGACCCCCCCCAAAAAAAGTGTTTCCCATGAAAATCCGTTTTGACCTCTTATTAATAGTTGTATGGGAAAAAATGAACTCTATTATGGGTTTAAAAAGGGTCTCCTTACAGTGTTTAATGAAGTGCATCCTGAACAGAGACTATAGATTCCAAGGGAGGAATCTACCTGTAGACTGCTTCCTGGGATGACAAAGGCATCCACCTCCCCAAACTGTCTGTAGAATTGGTATTTGTAACCTTGCAGAGAGAAGATAATAAGGCTGTGAGTCTCCGTGCATGCATCAGCCAGCTTGGGTAATTATCACTCTAGGTCAGTCTTGCTCCCCCTCCCCAGCCTCCCCTGCCCCACCCCCTCCCCATACCTACTCACTTCCTGCACGTGTTCACCTGTCTTCCTTTTTACAATGATTTCGTATGTCATGTTTCCCTATCAGAAAGGGAGAATGCTGTTGTAAAGCCTCCGTCCCTTCAACAAGAGAAAAACAAATCGGGTGATCTCAGACAGACAAAAATTCTGTGTTGTTCCTCTGGGCCTTTATAAAGAAAGGAATAATGACTCGCCATACAGAGCTTCTTTTTCTTCTTCATGGATGACCTTATTTCTGCAGGGTTTTACCTGAGTCGTAGTATATTTTTGGCTCAAAAAGCCTCCAGGACTGAGTCGCCTCCCAGTCAAGGTTGGACCTGGACGTGAGGCTAGCCATCGCATATCTCCAGGACCAACCCATCTTCTTCATTCAGTCTTCTCAAGGGTTAGCAACCAACCCCATAGTTAGTTTTCTAATGCATTCTCCTAGAATAGACGTCAAAGGCGATACCTAGAAAAGCACAGAATTTTTATTAACTCAGTTCCATTCTTGTTGACCAGATCTGGGAGCAGATCCAGGCCACTTAAGGAAAAAAACTGAGTGTCAAGTTCCCCGAACTTAAAGTTGGGGATCACAACCAGAATGGGAAAGCAGTGGTAATGTTTTAACTCGAACAGAATCCAGTGGGTTGGCTGTGAATATTACAGGAAGTAGTGATTAGCTAGTGACCCCCATGATTTCTAATTTGGGTCACTGGAGAGATGAGGATGCCACGGAGGTAGCGTGTATAGAGAGCGTCAGAAAGTAGTAATTGACATGGTTCTGTGCAGCATCCTACTTATCAACGTAGCAAGTAGTGCAGACCCAAGAATCAGACTATTGGTTGAGCAATGGCAACTCAACCAGGTGCTAGCCGTGCGGCTCTACTGAGCCACTTAACCAGTCTGTGATTCATCACTGAAAATGGGGCCAATAACGCCTCGTGGAGTTGTCATGCTGCTCATGGAAATGCATGAAAGGTCCTTAAGTCCCTCTGCTGAGGGTACAGATCATTTGACAAGCACCAATCTCCACACTCTAATCATTCACGGGACCAGTTCACTGCAGTGCCAGGCTTCATTTTATTTGTTCTAGTTGTTAATTTTATTCTCAAAAAGGTCAAGTAACTATCTCCATATCTTTTAAGTTCCATCTTTGGCCCAATATAAACAAGAGAAGCGTGTATCGGTGAGTGATTCAGACTCCCAAAACCTATTGCTATTTTACTCAGTAGACGGACCCGTTGGGTTCCTTCCTGGCTTTCAGTTGGAAGACACCTTTGGGTGGCCTTCATCTCCAGTGTTCATGTTGAGGTTATGCCTTTGGCCACAGGCATGGACTTTCCAAGACCTGTTCCCTTTTTTTTTTTTCTTTTTAACTTCAATTGAAGTAGAATGTCAAATGTACGTAATAGGTTGTAGGCATCTGCCAGGTGACAGGCACTCTTTTTACACCGAATTTTCCCAATTACCCAAAGGCACATATATATATAATGATTTCAGTGTTACAGGAGAATCAAAAGTTTTTGTTGTTGATTCTTCGTACTGTTTTATTTCTTTAAGAATTAGACCTTGTCTTTCACAGCGTAGGATCCAATAAATCCTATTCTTGAAAATCATGTAGAACTAATGGCTTGGCTTATGAAGAGAGCCACTACATAAAATGCCCCACTGGAAAAGAAAAAGCAGGTTCTTTTGCTCACCACCTTTTGTTCTTTCTCCCTCATGTGTGACTCCCTAGTCATGAGAGTACAGGAGTAGCAGGTGTCTCTGGCGACCAACAGGTTCCCCAGAGATATCTGCTAGAAGTTGGTGGTCCTGAGAGCTGGTATTGGCCAGGCAGGGGGTCATCCATCTAAGCTTGTGAGCTCAGGAAATTGTCTCTACCTGTTTATCCACACACTTTGAGAATTTCCAGGGCACTGAACTCATTAGAGAGACTGTATTTGGCTCAAAACATTTTAGGTTGCCTCTCCAGACATGTCAAGATTGCAAAGTGGCTTGAATGCAGAGGCAAAAGCAATATGGCTCTTAGGTAAATGGAAGACAGGGAGATGATTATATATTAATAGAGATGTTTCTTGAAAGAGAAGGCTGTTTTCTAGGGCTCAATGGGTAATGCCCTGGATGCTGCAAACTACTTTCAGCAAGAAAGGAAACATATGGGACAGTTATTGTGTGACTACATGAGTAACATAATACATTCTGATGGCTGGATGTATCCTGTGTGCTCAATTCTCACACACACTACAATTCTTACGTTGCTTTAGCCTGCTAGAAAATGATTTTGTGGTTAGCTGGAAAGAGAAATTGAGACATACTGACCTTGGAGTTTAGTTGTTTTCTCAGTGTCGCTTGGGCAATGGTTGGCAAAGCTGGTGTTTGAAACTTGCCTTGGGTAACCAAAATGAGTGTCAGACATTGCTGTTTACAGCTCGCACGCGATGTAGCACACAGTTTACACCACTTCCCTTTCCTGCTGGCTTCTTGTTCTTCCTGGGCCCTGAACAAAGAGCTTGCTAGGCCTCTTATGTGGTCCTCATGGCCAGTGCAGGATGTAGCTACATACTGACTCTTTTCACAGCTGACTGTCCCTCTTTCCTCTCACAGCATGTCTATGGAGATCACTGTTTCCACTCAAACTATCTTCCGTTCCAATTATCTGCTAATGGATTTATTTCTTAGTTATTTAAAAGAAGAAAATGGGACTAGGGAGGTGGCTCAGTATTAAAATGCTTGTTTATGAGTGTGAGCAACTGGAGTTTGGATCCAAGGTCATCCCAAAGTTTTCCTGTTGTCTTGAGTTCTAAACCTGACAGGGCGACGTGGTGGTTGGTTAGACTCCAGCATATTCCAAGGGGAAACTCACTATTCTGAAATCAAAGGCAGAAATTGGGCTGAAAGAAGGGAGAGTTGAGGGCAGGGGAGGAAGGAAGAAAACAGGATTGTGCACCATTGCTTGTCAATACGTGATGATGAGAATCAAAAGCTCTCGTGAAACCAGAGGGCTGGAGGTGTTATCACTAGCCTAGAGGATGGGGACCCAGCCCAGGGTCCATTGCTCATCCAGACCAGGCTTCTGTATGTTGTTGTAATGTAGACAGTGGCCATTTCCATAGGGATTCTACATCCAAGGACTTCCTACATCTTTGTTAATCCGGGCAGTGTTAATCCGGGCTTACCTAGGGACACCCTGGAAATGTTCCAGAGTGTTTCCTGAGAGATTTAACTGTGGAGAGAAGACACACTCTAAATACCAGCAGGCCCATCCTACGGCCCACTGCCCCAGACTGGATAAAACGAAGAGTTTGAAAAGAAAAAGATAAAAGAAAAATCTGACCGAGTGCTAGCATTCCTCCACCCCATCTTTACTTCTTGACTACGTATGCAACGTGACCTTCTGCTTGTACTTCCTACTTCCATGCTCTCACTGCGATAGATTGTAATCAAACCAAGAACTGAAGTTAAATCCCCCTTCTTTCCTGAAGTGTTCCTGCCAAGGATTTTGTCACAGCAAGGAGAAAATAGTATAGAAGAAGAGACATGTCATTTTTTTTTAAAGTTCTAATGAATACAAGCAGAAAATACTAGAGATGGAAACAAAACAGTAAGAGAAAGTAGAGACTGCATACTTAGTATGAAAGGGCCCTTGCGTTTCCCTGGACAAGCCTGGATGCAGAGAAAGGGAGTATGTGTCAGGAGAAGCAGGCGCTGGGCATTCAAAGCACTGGGACTGGGAGGGCTCCCATGGCTAAGCACATTTAGCAAGAATGTGGGATGAGGACATTGGGGTGAAAGAGAGACCTGGTCTGGGGGTAAGGTTTGGGGGGAAGAGCAGTGAAACATGATATAATTCCTAAAAGTGAAGTTGTAAGTTAACCCTGACTATATACAGACTGACTGTTGGAGCTGGCAGGGCCCGCAGGGACTCTTTATAAAAAAAAATCTCAAGAAGAGCATTAGCAATCCTGGGAGAGGAACAAGAGGAAGTGATAGGGAGTGTGGCTACAATATGCTCTATACACACATGACTGTCAAAACTCTTAAAATCCTTTAAAAAGTTAGACAGGGTGGGGATTGAGTATTCTCTAATCCCAGCACAAGTGAGGTTAGGGCAGGAGGACAAGAATTCAAGGCCACTAGGCAACATGGGAAATAGAGTGAGACCCTAACTAAAAGAAAGTTCTTGTAATTCATAAGAAAGTAGTTGAATATAGGGGTTGGAGGGCACAGGGGCCCAGCAGTAATAGAGGACCAACCATCCTGGGAATCAGTAGATCTGAACAGCTCATCAAATCTCTCTGAGCCTGTTTGCTGACTTGGTCTACGCAGAAATAATGTCAAGCTGCACGGCAGGGAGTTGTAAGAATACGAGAGATAATAGGAAATCCAGAAATGGTCTCTCGTACCTGCAGTCCCAGTGTTTGGGAAGGCTGAAGCAGGAGGATCATTGCAAGTTCAAACCAGCCTGGGTTACCTAGTTAGATCCGGGTATAGAGAGGAAGACTCTATCAAAAACAAACAGTCAAAAGGAGTGACGGGGAGGGCTCTTTCAAACATAGTGGGGTGTGTATTTGAGGGGTTCTCATGGTCTCAGCGCTCTTCCTGTTCCTGTCTTCACTAGTTCTGTGGAAAATTTTGACTTCTAATAACACGTTTTTTTGGTTTTCTAAAGGTTTTGATAAGTAGAATTACTTGCCTGGGGTCAGAAGCAATAATGTAGTGGAGTTGAGAGACTGGCCCCTCTGTAGATTCAAGAATGCCTAGACATAGTCCAAGTGAATTGAGAAGCTCTGAGCTCAAAGACTGCCATCTGCACACACAGGCATGGGCACATGGGTTCAAGGGACAGGACATCCAAACGCATGCCTGTAGACATACACACACACACACACACACACACACACACACACACACACACACATACACACACACCAAGAAAGATACTGTTGTGAAAGACACATGGCCAATGCCTGGTTAGTTCTACCGCTTGCAGGCTTGGACTCATGGCTTATTAAAATAAGCTGGGAAGTATATATAACAAGAGCTGTGGCTAAGTTGCAGAACTGGTTGAGGGGATGAAACATGAGAAGCACTTAGTGGCTTCTCAAGCCAAAGCAAGTGTGAAAGACGTGGAGGAAGGATTGTTGTCGTTGGATGCAGTAAGAAGGGCTGTGCCCTGGCAGGCAGGGCTGTTCATTGTTTTGGTGGAATGCCCATTATCAGACTTCTCTTTGGCTAGCTCAGTGGTGAGATGTTTGGCCTTTCCAACTGCCGTAATAAGAAAGTACTATGGGCAGCAAGAGGCCAGTGCTCTCGGCAGCTCCCTACCTGGAGAATTATCTTCCCCTGAAAATGTCCGGTGCTGAGATTGAAAAACGAAGGTGAGGCTACAAATCTTCGAACCCCATGTCACCATTTCAGTTCCTCGGACCTAAGAAGGTTCATCGAACACTGAGTGGAGTCCCAACAGTTCTAAGACGGGCCTGGTTGTAGACACGGAGTCACTACTGGCTAACCTTGGTGGTTCTTGCTCATGACCAAGTCACTCCTACAGACTGGCACCAGAAGCTGTTCTTCCTGCCAGAAAGGGGACCTTTCAAGCTGTATTTCCCTACCTGCCCCAAGGGCTTTTTAGCACCCTGTGCCCTGTTCCCCTCTATGTTCTGTAGGCTGTCATGTGAGCTTTTAATGTCCCACTGGTTTGGAGTAGAAAAGACTCACTTTACTGAGAAACCAGAGATATAGCATAGGATTCAGAAACCTTCCCTGCTATCCTGGAATTCCTTCATAGAGGTAATAAAGTTTGAGGTTGTTCCTTCCTTGAGTCTCCTGAACTGTTCTGAAATACAGCCCCCATGCTTGTGTACAAGAGGGTCTCCCAGTAGGTAATCCAAGTGACAGGTAAAGGTGACCTCAGATCAGACAAAGGGTTAGGCGAACATCCTCTGTGTTATTAAATATTTTCTGCATGTCAGACTTCATCTTTTCCTTCTTGGGAGCTTTTCTTGCCTTGTGTTTTGACTATAAAATTGCATGGAGTTTGTCCTGGCACGCTGCTCTAAAGGTGTTTTAGAATCGAAGTACCAAGGTTTCCGAGGTTCAAGGATAACAAAGTGAAGAATAACAAAGTGTCTGTGCAGATCTAAAATCCGTATTGTTAAAGTGCTGAGACCTGCATTTCCTAATCTCCCTAATCTGTAATTCATCTGCCTCAAACCCCCGGAGCCCAATCTCCGAGCCAACGTGTCCACAATCCAGTGGGTCACTTCAAAACTATTATACATAAAGTTTAAAGAGCATTGTTGCTATTGCCATCGTTAAGAGAAAATATTGATTTTTTTTAAAAAATCCTTTTTCTTTATTTTATGTATGTGAGTACACTGTCACTCTCTTCAGACACACCAGAAAAGGGCATTGGATCCCATTACAGATGCTTGTGAGCCTCCATGTGGTTGCTGGGAATTGAACTCAGGACCTCCTGAAGAGCAGTCAGCGCTCTTAACCACTGAGCCGTCTCTCCAGCCACAGAGAAAAATATTTCTATTCAGTCTGTCTGCACCAAGTGATCTTGTATGCTCATGCGCCAGTCTATTGTCTTAGATACATGACTCTATCTCCAAATATATATGTGTACGGATACATATATGTATATTTGCTTCCCAGTGGTCAGTTAGCTTGATGCTATAGTTTTATTACCTCAAGCTCAATGTTAGTGGTTCTTCACATGAGTTTTATTTGAACAGAATTTTAGAAGACTGGTACCCTTGGTCATAAACCCAACTAACAAAACCAAGATCACTGGAGAGGAAGCACTTTATCGTTAACTTTCTAAAGCTCCCCAGGTGATTCCAGTGGACAGACAAGGTGGTGGCCGTGGTTTAAGAAACTCTGTTATGACGAGTAGAAACAAAACACATGAGTGACATTTGTAATGTTGCTGCACATCTTTTCTTAGGTGTTTCGGCATGGAGACCGAGGTCCCATCGAGACCTTTCCTACCGACCCCATTACAGAATCCTCGTGGCCACAAGGATTTGGCCAACTCACCCAGGTTAGTTTGATCTATTTTGCTGTTACTTTGCATTTTTTTGAAGCCGGGTTCATATCGCACAAGCTGATCTTGAACCCACTATGTAACCAAGAGTGACCTTGAAGCTGACCTTGAACTCCCTATGTAACCAAGAGTGACCTTGAAACCCCTCATCCTCCTCCCTCCACCTCCCAAGAGCGAGAATTTCAGGTGTGAGCCAAAGCTCTGCTTAAATTTTTGAGTGAAGGGAAAATAAGTACAGGATTTTTCACTTTGATGTATTTATCCCGCTGACTATATTTTCAGTGTGAGGGGTTTCCATGGAGATTGTCTAGAGATGTGTCTAAAACATCGACAATATTTTTATTTAATTGGCATAGGTCGTGGTCTGGACATTAGGATGTTTGGAACATTGGAACATCTTTACCTGATTGTCTCCTTTTACTGCTCAGCCAAAGCCAAGAGTCATGGCCCTAGCCATGGTTTTGTAGAGATTAAAACTCAGAGGAGCCAAGGAAAGACAGTATCTACCAGAGCCCTCCCCACCATAGCCTATCCATCTTTCTCTCTAATGAGAGAACATCACTAAGATCCACAGAGTGTTTTCCTAGTATAAGGCTCCCATTTCCTTGCTATGCTTTTCCAGGGAGACCAAAAGATTTTTCAAGGATCAAGAGGTTTGGATTCAACCCTAGAAATCTCTTAAGTAGCAATCAGATTCCAAAAGTGGGTTGTAAGTTAGAAGACAGTTGGACCCAAAGCCGCTCCTTCTACAGTTACTTCTGTCATGGTATATTGTTCCTGCCCAACAGTTATCCTTGTCTTTGATGAGAGGTGATGGGAGAGATGCTTCCAAGAGATGAGCAAATGAGCAAGTCTGTCAAGCAATAGCTTGGGGTAACCACAACCTCTCTGGCTTGTGACTCTCTGGTGAGGCCCTGGATGAACGACAAACCTAAATGCAGTGCTTCTCAAAGCATGGCACGTTGTTCCCTGAGCTGGAATCATTTGGGGTCCCTGTTAAAAGCCGATTCCAGGCCACATCCAAGATACAGGGAGCTAGAATCTTAGGGGGAGATTTGAAGGAATCTAAGTTCAAACGGTGCTTTGGATACTTTTATTGCATGCCAATGCTCAAGAACCACTGAGCTAAGACCGCTCTCCACGATCCACCAAACTCTCTGAGAGAGGGGGTTAAAGACAGATTCCTGGGCTGGAGGGTTTGTTCAGTGGTTACACCACTTGCTGTTCTGGGAGGTGATTCAGGTCTAATCAGTGACACCCACATGATGGCTCACAACCATCTTTAACTCCAGGGGATGTGATCTCATGATCTCTGTGGGTACCAGGCACACGTGTGCTGCACGGATACACATGCAGGCAAAGCACTCATACACATAAAATTATAAAAATAAATATCTTTTTTTTTTCTGAGACAGGGTTTCTCTGTGTAGCCCTGGCTGTCCTGGAAGTCACTTTGTAGACCAGGCTGGCCTCGAACTCAGAAATCCGCCTGCCTCTGCCTCCCGAGTGCTGGGATTAAAGGCATGTGTCACTACCGACCGGCAAAAATAAATATCTTTTAAAAAGATTTCTGAGCCCCACTCCCAAATACATCAAGAGTAGAACCCAACAATTTGATTCTAACACGCTCCCAAGTGATACCAGTCCTGCAGATCCAGAAACCACACCCTGAGTCACAAGCTCTAATTTCTTTTTTGTGAGCCAGCAATAGACAGTGATTGTAATAAATCAGCCCATTTGCTAATAAGGTTGAGAGGGGCCTTAAGAGTCAGCCAGCTCAACTTCAACCGATGGCTGGATTTCATTCACAAAAATCCCTACAAAATGGTCATCCAGTCACTCTGAATGTTCTACCTTCATGGTTCCGTCTATCACACCTGAGATGAAGGCTTTACCTAGATACATCACCAACTATCAACTGATGCGTGCTATACACAAGCCTCTACGTTGTGTGCTAACAAAGATGAAGGAGTATTCTCGGGGAGTCCCGACGACAGCAACTGTTCTCTCTTGCCTTAGTTTCAATAGGTGGTTTTACTGTGAAACTGTGGTGCACACCATGATCATGTTGTATATAACAAGAAGAGATACACTTCTACGATAATGGATACTTTTCCTAACCTTCCTTTTTATTTTCCTTCCCCATAGTGGGGCATGGAACAGCACTACGAACTTGGAAGTTATATAAGGAAAAGATACGGAAGATTCTTGAACGACACCTATAAGCATGATCAGGCAAGTTGGGGAACCGGAACTTTGAAACTTGACTCCTGAACAAAATTAAAATAATTCCTCATGCATATGATGAATTTACACCTTTGCCTATTTTCTAGAGAATTTATACAAGTTGGAGGTCTTGTTTATAATCGTACTTCTTTTTGTGGAACTATTTTCCCTAAAAATTGGTGAATCTTAGTTCAAGTCTTTATGGGTACCTGTGTAAATACTTTGTCTTAGTGTCACGGGTCAACTGTTGGACTACAGATTGCCTCATCTCATTGCATTTTCCTAGTACTATCCCTCCCGTGACAGATAGGATGACGATGGTCCCACTGTGCTTGCTGATAGCTTATGCCCCTTTCCAGCTCTTTCCCTGACACCCTGTCAACCCCACGGAAAGAAAACCTCGAGTTTTCTCTAATTTTCCATCTGCGTTGAATTCTCCCACTCTAGATTTATATCCGGAGCACAGATGTGGACAGGACTTTGATGAGTGCTATGACAAACCTTGCAGCCCTGTTTCCTCCAGAGGGGATCAGCATCTGGAATCCTAGACTGCTCTGGCAGCCCATCCCAGTGCACACCGTGTCTCTCTCTGAGGATCGGGTCAGTATCCTGGGTAATCCAGGAGGAGACAATCGGGCTCCTGGGGACTTACAGATGAAGCAGGCTGGATACATAGGACAAGAAAGGGCCCAGACAAGCAAGGCTAGGAGCTGAGTTTTTCCTTGGGTTTATTTTGCTTTATTGCCATTCCAACTTTTGGTAATTTCCCTCTCTCTATCTACACACACACACACACACACACACACACACACACACACACCACACACACACACACACACACACACACCACACACACACACACACACACACACACACACACACACACACACACACCACACACACACACACACACACACACACACACACACACACACAAAACCAGTGTTCTGCCTTCAATCCTTAAGATTTTAGAGCCCAACATAGGTTTCCTATCTCCCCCAAACACCCAAAGATCTCCCTGTCCATCAAACACTCCTCTCTCGTGAGAGGTTTACATTCTGGAGCAAAAGAAATAAATAAAACTTTTTTCTAGTAGCCATTGCTAGTTAACAACGATCAATCGTGGGCCTCTCCCATTCAGAAGTATCTGCTTCCTGTGAAACTGTTGCTCTCAGGCGTAGCAGCCTTCAGGAACCACCTTGAGAGTTTTCGGAATGTCCAATGACAGGGACACTCCTCACAAGTCAGTCTCTGAGGGTGGGGGTCCTTACATCAGTATCTTTTAAAATTCTTTTATTATATGTTTATGAGTGTTTCACCTCATGTGCATACACCATGGGTGTGACTGGTACCCTTGGGAGTTGGATCTCCTGGAATTGGAATTATAGGTGGTTGTGAACTGCCGTGTGGATGCTGGGTATAGAACCTTGGTCCTGTAGAAGAGCAACAAGTTCTCTTTTCTGCTGAGCCATCTCCTCAGGCCCAACATCCGTGTTTTTTAAATCTCCCTTAAATAATTTTATGGGCAGCCAAGTTTGAGATATAGCATCCTGTGCCAAGTTGCTTAAAAGGAACTATTTGAGAGAAACTCAACTTTACTCATACGGGGTGAGGTTTGACCAAGAAATCTAACCTTTTCAAAGGCACTGGTATTTAGGAAAAAAAATGAATAAATAAGTCTAACCTTCCATTGTAGGGTGTAAGAATGTAATACAGATTAGCCAGTTTGGAACAAAGAGTCACTCCTTAATTATAGACTTAACCATTGCATGTTTTTATAACTGAGCAGTGTAGACTGGATAACTTATCTAAATACAGAGGTTCATTCAGGTCACACTTTTGAAGACTTGAGGTTCAAAGCACGAGACCAGCATCTGCTCAGAATCAGGCGAAAGCCTCTTGCTGGGTTGTGACCTGGCAGAGGATGTCAGATGGTGCGGCAGAGCAAGTATAGCCAAGAACATTTGCTTCTATAATAAATCCCCTCCTACCCATAGAGATCCATGAATCCATCCCCGAGGGCAGAGCTCTTGTGGCCCAGTCACTTCTCACAGTTCAGCCTCTCAGCATAGCCTCACAGAAGACCAAGCTTCCAACTCATGACTTCTCTAGAAAACATCCAAATCGCAAGGGCATCTCAGACTCTGTTTATTAGCACTGACCAGAACCTTTCCCAGGAACTTGCGGGACATACTAGTCTCCTCTGCCGTCAATACTCCTAGAGATTTGACTTAATGGCTATATGAGTTCTACGATTGCTTTGTAGAATTTTTCGAAATGCTTTGTGTAGAAGCAGTGCCTCCCCTGTAAACCCTACTCAAAGTTGATGTACTATAACCATTTTCCTGGTATTTCAGGGGAAAAAAAAACCAGAATAATGTATTTATATCCATATCTTCACAGAACCAGCAGGGGAGCATCATATTACCAGTGGTCTAAAAATGTTGTGAACAATACTTACCAAAAAAAAAAAAAAAAATCATGTTTACCACAGGCTTTTCTATAGAAATAATGCCTGGAGTGGAGTATCAAACCATAGCCAATGCAAAGCAAAGGAGCTAGTCAGCTTGTAATCCAGACAGTTGGTAACCAAATTACACAATAAAGATGCTGGGGCTATTGGAAGGTGAGAAAAGAAACAGAGAGCGAGGGAGATGAAGAGGAAAACAGAAAATAAAATATCTATCCACAGGTTATAGCTACTTTTTCATTAAGGGAA
Organism: Mus musculus; assembly: GCF_000001635.26. Classification (NCBI taxonomy): domain Eukaryota; kingdom Metazoa; phylum Chordata; class Mammalia; order Rodentia; family Muridae; genus Mus; species Mus musculus. Next base: position 104,321,932 of record NC_000075.6, on the reverse strand, counting down.
GCCAGGTTCTCTGATCAATGAAAAAAATTAACATAATTGATGAAAAGACTAGGTTATTCTCCCGGCTGTGCTGAACGACGCATATCCAATCAAGCTCCGTGCCTAGATCAGTCTGATGAAAGAAACTCAGCATGTATCAACCACATGACACACTACAGGCTGGTGGGTGATGATTTCAACACCAGCTGCACATACTGAAGGAGTTCCAAGAAGGGCCACAGGGCAGGGATTCAGGTCCTCACAGAAGGTGAGACTGACTAGACCTCAGAGGTAGGAGAGGATGTGACAGCGTGTATTTCTCAGAGCTGCCTGGGTGTGATGTGTGGTATATTGAGCCACTGTCCCAACAATGCTTAGAAGGAAAAGATGTGGGCGCCCTGGAGGCTAATTGTTGATGTCATTCAGGGATGACGAAGCGAATGTCTGAGATTCCATGGTCGTAAAAAGGAAGGAAACAAAAATAAAACCAGGTGGCAGGCAGAGTCAGAGAGGACAGACCGGACGCAACTTAAAAGCTTTCTGAGCATCGACTAACACAACAGCATCCTAGTTCTGGTTGTAGACAATGCAGCGGAGAGTGTGACAAAGGGGAGTGTAGTTCACTTGAGATTACTATCTTATTGGAAATAGACAATAAAGAAGAACAGCAATAACGTGCTTTCAGATTGTGATAAGAGCTTTGGAAGAAGGAAATAAGTTACTGTAGTGGCTGAGACTGGACGGCTTGGAAGACAGGACAGTGTGAGGAATTAGGCTGTGGGGAAGCAGGGTAGAGAACTAGCTGTCGTTCACCAGTCACCTCACAAGGACCCTTAGAAGCCATGGCAAGTTTGGATCTGACTGCAGATCCAAAATGAAAGTCTGTGGTAGTTAAGACCCACCCAAATGATTTGGTCTTTGGGACTCCTTTAAAGAGGAGTGTGGCTTCTGTTGGGACAAGGGACTGAGAAGTCAGTGGGATGGACCGAAATTGACCAGACAGGAAGCATGCATGGACAGTGACTGAAACACAGAGCCTGAGTCCAGACTGGGGGTGGACAATGGAGATGACAGAAGGGTCTGTTTTAGATCTAGTTTGGAAGTAGACTGATTCTCCTGACTGCCTACACAAGCAGGTTTATAAACTTGATCGCAGGCAGAAATCGAGAGACTGGCAAAAGGAAATGATTGAAGATGAGGCTGACCCTCTTCACACTGAGTTTCAGAACTTCAGGGATTGAAGAGCAGGCGGCCTTAGGATGGCGCTCCTCATGAAGGGCTACAGAAAGAGAGTGGGTGAACCTTAGAGCCACGAAACAAACTCACGAGTCGCAGTTGGAGCTCAGAGCGATTGTGAAACCCACACCAATTTTATGACGATCATTTTGCCCTCCTAATAGATTTCTTAATTATATCTTCCACACATCTAACACACACTCTTATTTTGACAGTGTAGATTGCCTAGAACGAAATCGATGAACAGTTGATTCCTTTAAGATTCTATCCCAAGCCTCTAATTTATTTTGCCTCACTTCCGGGGAAGAGAGGGCACGCACACATGGGCACTTAGCACAAGATAACAGTCATCCACACAGAAAATGAGCCCCTGTGGATATTTACAAGCAACAAGTTCACGAAAGGAAAATAAATAAATCAGTTTCGGCATCAGGGTACACGCCCTATTGTCTGGGGACCTGGAGACCATTTGCCTTGTTGTGTCTGATTTTGGAATTTCTGTTCAAAGGACACGTGGATCTTTTAAGGTTGCTTTAGACCTAATGAGGCTTAAAAGGTTGGCACCAAGTCTCTGCGGGCTCTCGCTTGAATAATCAAGGGATTACATTTTGTTTTGCTCTGTTTTGTTTTTTCTTTTGTCCACAGTTGCTGTACCTGCCTTTCAGAGACTGCCCTCGTTTTGAAGAACTCAAGAGTGAGACTTTAGAATCTGAGGAATTCTTGAAGAGGCTTCATCCATATAAAGTTAGTGCCCTCTAGCATGTTCTGGGGTGTGACCTGGGTCTTTTTCCCTGTGTGGTGGTCACCAGCCAGCACAGAGGCCGGGCCGGTCCCTCCCAGGTTTCGCCCATGTCCTGGACAGGTACCTGGTGTGTGAGAATGAATGCTTGTTCTGAGGAGGCTGAGGGACGGAGACCCTCATCTTCCTAAGCCCGAGTATGTTCTTCCCTTTTGGGAAGGACTCGCTTTTCAGGATAACGCATAAGGTAGGCATAATAATTTAGATTTTTTTTTTTAAAAGTAACCATTTGAGTCAGTTACATATCTCTACGGTCCAAGAATTAGAAAACATCAAAAGCACAGTAGAATATGGTGGTCTCTCAATGACCCCACGAAGGTCACTAGTGACATTGTTTTCTGTGGGGTTTTCTAGTTCTCCCATGCACAGGAAAGTGATGATGATCATCATCATTGCTTAATAAAATGTTTTATATTTGTAGGGAAAATATTTCCTCAGGTTTTGGCAAATGTGCAGTATCTTTTTTTGGGGGGGGGTTGGTTTTTTTTTTTGAGACAGGGTTTCTCTGTGTAGCCCTGGCTGTCCTGGAACTCACTCTGTAAACCAGGCTGGCCTCAAACTCAGAAATCTGCCTGCCTCTGCCTCCCAAGTGCTGGGATTAAAGACGTGCGCCACCACCACCTGGCTTTTGTTTTTGTTTTTGTTTTTTTGGTTAAATGTGCAGTATCTTAATTTACTGATTTACCGTAACGTATTTTTATTTATTTCCTGGAAGTGTGGCTCACTTGTGATCAATTACCTTTACAAACACTTTGTGGTTTGCCATTCTCTGTTAACCGACTCATCTTTTCTCACCAATCTGAGCTCCTATATATTAAAATCTCCTCATGGATGGAGGCTGTTTCTAGAACTTAAATTCTATTTCTTGTTCTGATTATTTATTAGACCATGGTTTATTGGAATTTAGTGGGCTGTCTGAGTATCTAAAGTCACCTGTCACCCCTCTCTTACTAGTTTGTTTGCTTGGTTTTTGTTTTTGTTTTACCTTTTTTGAAACAGGATTTTTCTATATAGCATGACTGCCTTGAAACTCATACCTAGACCAGGCTGGCCTCAGACTCCCAGATCTGCCACCTCTGCCTCCCAAGTGCTATGATTAAAGGCCTGCACCTCCACACCCAGCTCCTCTCTGTTCTGAATTTTCATGTATGTACTTTTAGCTTCGTTTTAAACTGTAGGATCAGCCAGTATACTATAACAGTGTATACTATAATCGCATATACTACAATCACATATGCCACAATAGCATATACTACAATCACATATACTACAGGGAAAAGGAAGCCAAGGGATGCTAGGAGAAATATGGGCTGTGAAAGGGAGATTTACTCTTCTCTGAATATTCATGTTTCCCTAGCTTCAAACATTAAACTCTTTGGTGGTTTTATGGAGATAATATTAAATTTATGCTAAATTAGGGAGGATCTATAACCATTAGATGTGGAACTTTTTCTTAAAAAAATGGTATCTTTGTACTTGTCTTAAAGATCATTTTAGGCTCTTGCCATGTATTTTTGCATAATTTAAAATGTTTTAAACATATTTTAAAAGACTTTTTAGTTTTATGTGTATGATTGCTTTGCCTACACATATGAGTGTGTACCACATGCAAGCCTGCTGCCTGCAGAGGTCAGAGAGGCCTCCATTCCCTTGGAATTAGAGTTCCTGATGATGTTAAACCACCAGGTAAATGCTGGGAACTGACCATGGATCCTTTGACAAAGCAACACGTTTATCGCTAAGCCATCTCTCCAGCCAGTCTTTCTACATTTGGTCTATCTGTTCCAGTTTACAATATCTGTAAATAGCAGTGGTTTATCTCCAGTTTTCCAGTATCTGCCTCTCTGGTTGCTTCTCTTGCCTGCTTGTAATGGCCAGTAGCTACAGCACAATGTTACACAACACTGTTTTAGTCAGCTTCATTTGTCATATTCTTAATTTATACATTGTCTACCGTTAAGTGCACTAACTTTTGAGTCAAAATATAGTAGTTCTTTCTTTATTGTTATTAAGCTGACGATGTAGCCAATCCCTCGGCATGGTGGTAACACATCTATAATCTCAGCTTGTAGGAGGCAGAGGCAGGAAGAAAATCATATGTTTCAGGCTAGCCTGGACTACACAGAGAATTCTAGGCAAGCCAGGGTAAAAATGACATCCCTGTCTCAAAACTAAAACTAGGGCTGGAGAGATGGCTCAGCGCTTAAGAGCACTGACTGCTCTTCCAGAGGTCCTGAGTTCAAATCCCAGCAACCACATGGTGGCTCATAGCCCTCTGTAATGAGATCTGATACCCTCTTCTGGAGTGTCTGAAGACAGCTACAGTGTACTTACATATAATAAATAAATAAATCTTTAAAAAACAAAACTAAAACTAAACTAAATTTATCTATCTTCTCTGATGTCATGAGTGTTTTAACCAATTAATTTCTTTGGATCAATGACTTTATTACTGTACTCTAAGATTTACTAGAATTGAACTATCTTTACATTTCTCAAATCAAGCCTTTTCCTTTTGTGTGAAATTATAGTATTTGCTAATGTTTTTGCTCTGTGTTGGTATTTACAAGTGACGCTGAACCCATTTTAATTTCTGAGCACTCTCCGTTAGCGTTGGTATCAGGACTAACACATAAACACTTGGAAAGTTTTTCCTCTCTTTTTAATGGTCCCAAGCAGTTAAACTAGCATTAGAATAAGTTGCCCTTGAAGAGCTTGACAGAGTTCCTCTAAGAAATCATGCACTCTGGAGTTTTGTGTTTTAGCCAGAAAGGATAGGAACTATTTTTCGTATCTTGGGGGTAGGTGTGTGTACACATGTGCAGGTATATGTGTTCTTCTGTGTGTGTGTGTGTGTGTGTGTGTGTGTGTGTGTGTGTGTGTGTGTTCTTCTATGCCCATCTGTGTACACTTATATAGAGAGCCCAGAATCATATTCAACTTCGAGTCCTCAAGACCACCCACTTTGTTTTTTTGAGACAGGGTCTCTCTCTGGGAACTGAGGCTTACCCTTTGCCTGGATTGGCTGGTTAGAAGTCCCCAGGGACCCTCAGTCTCCACCTCCTCAATGCCGTGTTACAAGCTCATGCCACCAAGTGTGGCTTTTCACATTAAGTTCTAGAAACCAAGCTATCTTTCCAGCCTCAGCAATGGAATATTTTTTAACAATTATTTCTGTTTATTTGATGGAAGTCTGTTGAGGTTAACATTGAAAAGAGATAGTCTCTTGGAAATTTTATCCTTTAAACTGTTTTCCAAAAGACTTCCTAGAAATGGCTGCCAAGCTCACGGGCCAACGCGAGTCACGTGATGACAACGTAGACCCTTCTAGTGAGGGAAATGCTTGCACTCCATCCAGAGCTCAGTTCTGTAACCAGAGACTTCCGGTGCACTTCCGGTGCTTTGCCCATCCTTTCTCTTCTCGCTTAGGGATACTCCTTTGCATGTGTGATACTTCACCCAGGCAGAGTGCTCCCATCAGCCACTAGCGCAAACCAGGAACACGTGGCCATAACCCAAGCTGTACCTGCCACTTTAAGGCGCTATGAGGAGTAAGCTCAGGTCAGATTCCTTAGCCGCAATTATTTGGTTGTGTTGCAGAGCTTCCTGGACACCTTGTCGTCGCTGTCGGGATTCGATGACCAGGATCTTTTTGGAATCTGGAGTAAAGTTTATGACCCTTTATTCTGCGAGGTAAGAGAACTAATCAAAGATTCATTTGCAATCTGGTTTTGTGATTTGATACATACACCGAATCTGGTAAACTCTGTGCTGTTTAGATGGCCTTTGGTATTGCAGTGCGGCTCAGGGTTTCCGTATATAAACTCGAGAATCTGCACTTCTCTTCTCCCATTACTTATGCGTTTGCCCTTTATGAAACGGCAAACAAATGTGCTTTTCTTCAAAACATTTCCAGTCATTTACTTCGCAGTCACACTGGAATGCCAGGTTCCTGTCGTTGGATTTAATGGGGGAAGGGGGGAGCAATATTGTGATGTTGCTTTATTTATATATGGGGGAGGAAATTTGCCAGCTTTCTGGATATTAAAATAATCCAGACAACTGTAAGCCAGGCTGCCCGACGTGGCTTCCAAGGAAAGAACTCCCTGTGTGGTGCAACTGAAATCGTCTTCCTAGATGGATAATAGAGCACTAGATAGTCCGCATGCGATGCTTTTCATTCACCGGGCTCCACCTTCTGGCCAAACGGAGTAACTTTTATTCCTGTATCTTGGCGCAAAGTTCTGACCACTGCATACATACCTCATGCCCACTTTTGACATGGAGGTCACCATGAGTGTGCAGGGCAGGAGCTCCCCTCCTACATCCGTCTTGATGAGAGATGACACAGTTTACCCATCTCTGTGGCAGTCAGGTGACCCAACCATGCGCTCTCCCATCCTTTCTCTTTATCATCAGCATTTTTTTAAGGCTCCTCATTTTGTCCTGATGGCTGCTGCTTCCTCTCCTCCTCTTCCACCTCCTCCTCCTCTCCCCCCTCCTCTTTCTCTTTCTCCCCCTCTTCCCCCTCCTCCTCCTCTTCCTCTCCCTCCTCCTCTTCTCCTTCCCCTTTACTCTAGTTTTCTATTTGTTCATTTGCTTGTCCTGGAGATTAAGGCCAAGGCAGGGCCATGCTTCCTGCAAGCCTTACTGCTGAGCCACACCCCAGCAACTTCATATGGTTTGACCTGAGTTATTCTGTGATGAGCCCATGTTACCTGGGGTCATTGTCACATTCCCTGCATCTTCCTTCTGCATCTCTTTACTTCACTCTGCTCTTCTCATAACCTCTTCTCTTCCTTGTTCTCCCCCCTCTCTTTCTATCTTCTTCTTCCTCTTCCTCTTCTTCCTCCTTCCCATTCTTCAACTTTTGAAACCAAAGGAACCCTAACAATGCTTCCTAATAGGTAATAAACATCTGCATAAGGTCCTGTATCTTTGTTGCTTGCAGATCCATCATACAATTAGCAAACATTTACTAGTAAATGTTCACTGCGCATGGGGTACGGATGCTCCCCCAGCCAGCGAACTAGAAGCTTGTATTATACTTGTGAAAATTCCAGAAACAGGTAGACTTCTAAAACTGGCCTCTTAAGAAAGTCCTTCTGATTTTCAGGCTACAGCATCTGACCCTCTCTGCTTTTTTTGCCTTTATCTTAGAGACAGACCACAGAGGAATGTAGCTTACTGCCTTTCTCCCTCTGACTCACTCTTAGCCAGCTTTCTTATACAACCCAAGACCACCTTCTAGGTTGGCATTGCCCACAGTGGGCTGGCCCCTCTCGCATCAATTCCCAATTAAGAAAATGCATCATAGACCTACCTAAGGCCAATCCAATATGAAGGTGGCAATTCCTGGGTTGAGGCTGCCAGGCTTGCTCGCCCTACTTGTAGGGTGAAGTGGGGAATGGCACTCAACAAAGGAGGTCATAACTCACAACTGTGTGCACATATTTTCCTCTGTTCCCTTTTCTGCAGAGTGTTCACAATTTCACCTTGCCCTCCTGGGCCACCGAGGACGCCATGATTAAGTTGAAAGAGCTATCAGAATTATCTCTGCTATCACTTTATGGAATTCACAAGCAGAAAGAGAAATCTCGACTCCAAGGGGGTGAGTATTTTTTTTTCAAACAAAAAGAGAATGTTGGGTTTGGGGTTGGACAGTCTAGGTCTGAGTTCTAGTCCCGTCACCCACCCAGTGATTGGTTTTACACAGATCACTTTATTATCGTCTTGCAGATATGCTAAGAACAGTATGCTGGAGACACTGACTACTAAAGCGAATGTATGTTTAAGAGACTTAGCACAAACAGCGCCTGGTGCCTAACACACTGTCCTCCAACACTGTGCTGGCACTGCCCACTCTGGTGTAATGTTTACTTCTGGAAATGAAAGTTTTGGGCTAAAGACAAAATGGTCTTTTCCATCTCTTCCAGAGAAAATGATTAAGGACTTATGTCTGGGTTCCAGGAGAGTGGATTGTGTCTGGTAGCCGATAGGGTAAAGCACAAGTGCGACGTTTGGCAAAAGCTGGATATGTTTCACAAACAGTAGACAAGTTTAAATGACTTCGTCCGCTGGCATTGAAAGACATCGAGATATTGATCAGTGACCCCACTTCACGGCTGTAGTCTTTGACACCTTCCCATCATGAAGGCAAAGCCAGTAAAAAGGGTGCTGGGCCCTTAAAAGCAGGATGGGGGGGGGGTGGTGAGATGGCTCAGTGGGTAAGAGCACCCAACTGCTCTTCCAAAGGTCCAGAGTTCAAATCCCAGCAACCACATGGTGGCTCACAACCATCTGTAACAAGATCGGACGCCCTCTTCTGGAGTGTCTGAAGACAGCTACAGTGTACTTACATCTAATAAATAAATAAATCTTTTAAAAAAAAAAAGCAGGATAGGGAAGTAGAAGAAAGAAGCCAGGATGAATGGATACGGGGTCCTGCAAGGATGTTGATGTAAGCAGGCCAAGAGAGGAATTAGGGAGAGTCAGCTTCAGAAAGGTCCTTCTCTGAGATGTCTGGTCTTGGATTATAAAGGCTGGCACTCATGTGAACACACCTGACCTGTTTTCTGGTCAGCCCTTGATTAGCTAGAAAACTTGTTTCCTGCATGAGATTTCTGTTGTTGTTGTTGTTGTTGTTGTTGTTGTTGTTGTTGTTTTGAGATAGGATCTCACTGTGCTCTGGATAGCATTAAAGTCTCTACATAGACCAGACTGATCTTGAACTCACAGAGATATGCCTGTCTCTGCCTCCCAAGTGCTGGGATTAGAGGCATGTACCACCATGTCCAGCTTCCTGTATGGTGTTTTACAATACATCCTCTTAGCCTGTTATTACAATCCCGTTAGGTGTGTGTGTGTATGTGTGTGTGTGTGTGTGTGTGTGTGTGTGTGAGAGAGAGAGAGAGAGAGAGAGACAGAGACAGAGACAGAGACAGAGAGAGACAGAGAGAGACAGAGAGAGGGGCAGGAGGGAGGGAGAGTTGTCAACTGCGTGGTGATTGAATGATAAAGCAGCTGGGCACAGGCCTATGTAGAAAGCCTCCAGGACACAGCAACACAGAACACCTGGGGTGGGGGGTGACCAGTGTCATCTCACATTTGCTGAAACTTTTGTTTTATATTTGGTTTTGTGGATGACAGTATTCAGTAAGATGTACCCATACATACCTTCTGGCTTAGTTAGGGGTTTTCTGCTGTGAACAGACACCATGACCAAGGCAACTCTTATAAGGACAACATTTAATTGGGGCTGGCTTACAGGTTCAGAGGTTCAGTCCACTATCACCAAGGCAGGCATGGCACTGGAGGAGCTGAGAGTTCTACATCTTCATCTGAAGGCTGCTAGCACAATACTGGCAGCTAAGGTGAGGGTATTAAAGCCCACACCGACCTACTCCAACAAGGTCACACCTCCAAACAGTGCCACTCCCTAGGTCAAGCATATACAAACCATCACACCTCCCAAACCCAAGTTCCCAAGTGTAGTTCAGGAACATTTGTCTATTCTTGCCATAGACTAGGGACTGGCAAATAACTGCCTGCGAGCTGAATTCAGCCCTGAGCCTGGTTTTGTAAATAAGTCCCCGTTACATTGCATTTATCCAGCTTTAGTGAAGGCTGTCTACACCAGGCCATCTACACTACTGCTCTCTCCCTGTGTTTGCCCCACTGCTCATTCCTGGTGCTCTCATCTTCTACTCCTACTTGGCGAGATCTGGCTTTCCGTTCCAGGATTGTTTCAGAGCTTTGCATAGTTTCAGCCTCTCGATAAGTGCCATGAATCCACTTGGACAGTTGTGCTGTTAGCCTCTCATCTTCTACTCCTACTTGGCGAGATCTGGCTTTCCGTTCCAGGATTGTTTCAGAGCTTTGTATAGTTTCAGCCTCTCGATAAGTGCCATGAATCCACTTGGACAGTTGTGCTGTTAGCCTCTCATCTTCTACTCCTACTTGGCGAGATCTGGCTTTCCGTTCCAGGATTGTTTCAGAGCTTTGTATAGTTTCAGCCTCTCGATAAGTGCCATTAATCCACTTGGACAGTTGTGCTGTTAGCCTCTCCCCGCTGCACCACACCCATTCCTTCCTGAGAACCTGCTCTACCCTCTATCGTGCCAGTCACCTGACCTTGATGGCATCCTTGTACAAACTGAACATCATTGCCCTTTCTGGTGGGCAAAGATGAACCCAGCACTTCTGCCTAGCCCTTTGGAGAGACAGGAAGTCAGTATTCCTCCTCCAAATGGAGAAGACCCATTGGAGTCAGAAGTCACAAAGGGATTGGTGGCTGATGCTCCAGCAGTGGCTACAGAGGGAGCTCTAATAAGGTTTTCCTGAAACAGCCCCACTCATATTCTGTTTTGCCTATAGCGACATCCCAGGTACCACTATAAAACGGAGTAGCGGCAACAGACCTGTGCCTCATAAAATCTAAAGCATTTACTATCTGGCCTTGTATGGAAAAGAAAAATTTGCTAATCTTTGCTGTATGTAGATAAGGAGTCTAATAAGTAGGGTTTATGTCTCTTAAACAGTGATTGTTGTCTGACTTATTGATGTAGTAAAGAATGGATACAAGAAACCTAGGATGAGCGTCTTGCTACACTGTCCAACGCCCAGCATTTCTGCTTACACACTACATAACATTGGGCATGTTGCTAAGCCTTGCTGAGTCTCATTCCCCCACATATCCATCTAAGCCTTGCCGAGTCTCATTCCCCCACATATCCATCAGTGTATTAGAATTCCAGCCCTAAGGGTACTTACAGTAGTCAGAACAAGAAGAGAACTTCCCCAGAACTTAAAGGGGGTACCATTTTCACTGCCAGGCTATAGCCTGACGCAAGGCCCCTGTTGACAAAGGGCCAACGGCTCCTTGAAGGCAGTTTTTATGGTTCTCAGAAACTCAGCGAGTTTAGGGTTGATGAGGCTCGAAGAACAATATGAAATGCCCTAAGTATTCTATGGGGTAGCCTTCCCTGGGCCAGAGACTTGGACCTGTTCAACATGCAGCATCCAGTTTCTTCCACTCACAACCAAGAAATTCCAGCATCCACAAAGAGAAGAGGTCACCTTTGCTAAGTTACCAACCCACATGCCTAAGTCTAACTATTTCATGAGCCTTCTAGGGGACAGGGACTGTGTCTGGTTCACTTAGCATGGTTCCTGTCTTGTTATAACTGTTTGTTATGCATTTCTGAAAGCCCTACAGACTGTGGGGATTACAGTCAGAGCCTTCAGTTTTGCTCCTTACCAAAAATAAACATCACCACGACCCACTCCTGAGCCAGGGCACACACACACCAACAAGGCTTCAAGGACTCAACTCTCTGGAGATTCCTCAACAGAGAAGGTTGGGAGCAAGGGGGCGTCTCTAAGGCAGTATATCCTCAAAGTAGACTCTGCCATTGCTGGGTGTCTACACCCCTACCCCATCCCCAGCCTTCACTGTCTACAGACAAACTGGAAGTGGCAGTTGTTAGTCTACCTCACTCAACCCCTCAGAAGAGTCCAGGGTTTGGATAGAAGGAAATGAAGATCGAGTCTGCAAATGTGCTATGTGGAAGCTAACAAGGCTGGCTGACCACATGTAGTCTCTCTCTCTCTCTCTCTCTCTCTCTCTCTCTCTCTCTCTCTCTCTCTCTGGGTGTGGGTGTGTGTGGGTGTGGTGATGTGGTGAGACACACACACCCCTGGCTAAGCTAAAGAAATGGTCCACAGGAGATAGTCCATGATCTGTATGTATGTATGTATATATATGTCTATGTCTATGTCTATGTATATATGGAGCGTTGCTTTCTCCCATGGCCTCCCACAGGTCTGGCTAATAACGAGTAGAAGCCAGAGGTGAAGATTCAAGTACCTGTCGTGCCATCATCTCAGGCTGACTTTGAAAAAGGCTAACAGCCGGGCATGGTGGCGCACGCCTTTAATCCCAGCACTCGGGAGGCAGAGGCAGGCGGATTTCTGAGTTCGAGGCCAGCTTGGTCTACAAAGTGAGTGCCAGGACAGCCAGGGCTACACACAGAGAAACCCTGTCTCGAAAAACCAAAAAAAAAAAAAAAAAAAAAAAAGAAAAGAAAAAGGCTAACAACAGAACTGTCTATATAGTCTGAAAAGCATGGAAACTTCCAAGGGTATCAGTCTCCTAACTTGGGCTTTGATGAAAGCAAATCTAGGAGAGGGCTCAGGGGCCCACTCGGCTCCCCTCTCCAAGCTGTGTAAGGCACTGATGCCTCTGAGTTTCAGCTCCACAAGACCTAAATCACACAGCTTGGCATGCAGCAGATTATGAGCCAAGATTAAGTCTTTGCCCAGTCTGATAACAGATAGAACTGTCAGCTGTGATTGGACAAGAAGCCCACAGACCGCTGTATAAGCCTATGCTTGACTCAGTTCTGTTGATCTTGTCTCCTTGAAGGCGTCCTGGTCAATGAAATCCTCAAGAATATGAAGCTTGCAACTCAGCCACAGAAGTATAAAAAGCTGGTCATGTATTCCGCAGTAAGTATCTCTGTGTGCATTTAGCATAGACATCCATGTTCAAGTGTAGGACATCGTCATCTTGGTGACTTCATCACAAAGCATCTAGAATTAAATACATCTTTCTGCCCTGGTGGAAGTTACACTGTAATACTAATACCGATGACAAGATAGTCACAGTCATACACACACCAGACAAGCAACAGGAAATCCACCACAAGCAAGTGCTTTTGCATTTCCAAGGAGGCAGCCAGCCAGCCTTCTGCCGCAGGGCATGGGAAAGAGATGCATCAGGCATCCTGAATTAGACAGACCTCAATCATTAAGAGAAAGGGGACAGTAAGCACTTCCTCTTGGGCACGTGGGACTCGTGAAAAGAACTCCAGAGGAGACTCTGGCATCGAATTTAAAAATAACAAATAACACTGGTCTACCTGATAAAGAACTTTGTCGCTACATGCAACTGTTTAAGCCTAAGTCGACCATAATTACATAGAACAAAGCATCAGGCTAAGTGTGGTAATTCCTGCTTGTAATCCCAGCCTTTAACCGGAAGGCTGAGACAGGAAGATTGCCGAGTCCAAGGCAAGTCTGGACCCCACCGGACAGTGTTTCTTAACCTGTGGGTTGAGACCTCTTTGGGGATAAATGACCTTTTCACAGGGATTGCATATCAGATAGCCTGCATATCCAATAGCCTGCATATCAGATAGCCTGCATATCAGATAGCCTGCATATCTGATATTTATGTTACAATTCATGACAGTAGCAAAATTACGGTTATGAAATGGTAATGAAATAAGGTTGTTATTGTGGGGTCAAAACAACACGAGGAACTGTATTAAAGGGTTGTACCACTAGGAAAGTTGAGACTCACTGACAGAGAATGTTCTAAGTTAGTCAGGGCTGTATACTGAAACCCTGTTTAAAACAGAAAGACACACAAAGGTTGGGGAGGGAGGGAGGGAGAGGAAGGGAAGGAGAAGGGAAAAAAAGAAAAGGAAGAAGAAAAGAAGGCTTACGGGCCTCAATTGCACTGTCCACATTTTTGGAGCTCACGCAGTCCTGCAGCCATGAGGCCACGCAGCCACGCAGCCACGCAGGCAGCATCTCTTGGGCTGGACAGTACAGACACGGAGCCTTCTTAGCATCCCTGTTTTTTTGGACAGCCTTCAAACAATGGGACCATTCGAGCTAGAAGGCTTTTAAGGGCCATCTTGTTCTCCATGCCAGTTGTGGTAATGTGTGAAGAGCCACAGGAAGGGGAAGACTGTTCAGGGGAGGAATAACGGGTCAGCACTGTGGGCGCGCATCCTCCTGTAGGTGGCTGGAAGCTGAAGATGGATATGGTGTAGAAGATTGTGCCTGCTGAGGGCTAAATGGAGGTGCGGCACAAAACTAGGATGACAACGGGAGAAGGGAGGGTCAGCTGGGTTATGCAGAAAGCTATGGTTTGTCTAGAGAAAAGCAAAGGTGCCTGAAGACACAGGGATGTTATGCCCATCAGGGACTCTGAATGCAAATGGCTAGAGAAACAGCCCACACAGGAAGGGAAGCGCTTCTGAGAGAGAGAGAGAGAGAGAGAGAGAGAGAGAGAGAGAGAGAGAGAAGTGGGCCTGAGATTAGACAATGCTGACAGCTGTGTAACATTTCTAAATGGGGTTCCAGTCCTAACCTGTGTGCATCCTACAGAGAGTGACGTATGCACTAAGTGTGTGTGTGTGTGTGTGTGTGTGTGTGTGTGTGTGTGTGTAAAACCCTTCCCCAATACTGGGATTAAACCCAGGGATTTGTGCACTGTACCAACTGAGTTATAGCCCAGGCCTCAGACAGTTCAAATATTCTTCCATCTTATAGAAATGCAAGGTACCGTTTACCTAAGATTACATAGCTCTCCCATGCCAAAAGACCAAAAACCACTCTGATGTAAACAACCATGGCATTCATCATTTACTTTTTAAACCTTACACTCGCTACTTCCCTACATCTTTAACCTCCCTCAACATCCTTGGTCTCCTATACTCTTCTTCAACTTTAAAATCAAAGATGTTGCAACTATGTGGGAAATGTAACTTAGCACATGACCTGGACTTTTTTTTTTAATGTGTTGAAAGTCAATACATCATGTAGAAGCAGGAAGGCCCTCTACAGGCATGGAACTTAAAATAAGAAGATGGGCTTCGCATTTATTCTACTTAGGAAACTAAGCAAGGTGCCTAATTTCTCTGGATAGCCATTTTCTTTTCATCTTTTAAACAAAACCAATAGATGAGTCCATCCTACTGCCCAAACGCACAAGAGAAGCTCATTCTTTCCCCTCTTCTATGTTTTCACTGGGAGTGTGGAGGAATCAGGAGCCGTCACTGTATCCTACACAGCTTGAAGTCTGTACACCTGAATCAGGGAGCAAACAGTAAAATTGCTTGTTTCCAATCTCTGCAGCACGACACTACCGTGAGTGGCCTGCAGATGGCGCTAGATGTTTATAATGGAGTTCTGCCTCCCTACGCTTCTTGCCACATGATGGAATTGTACCATGATAAGGGGTAAGTGCCTGCTTTGCTCTTATCAGTTTGGGTCTGTTTGTTTGTGTTGATGGGGTCCAACTATGTATCCTTGGCTACCCTGGAACTCATTATGCAAACCTGGCTGTCTGGAACGCATAGATTTTTTTTATTATCCTTTATATTTTTTATCCTTTTTTTTATTATTATTATTATTACTAATCCTTGGAGACTTTTATAAATGCATTCAATGTATTTTGGATGTGTTCACCTTCATCTTCTCCTGAACTCCTCCTGGATCCAACACACACACACACACACACACACACACACACTTTCCCAACATCATGTCACTTACGATGGCCATTTAATCATGGATGTGGGACTATCTGCTGGAGAGCGTCATTTTCCAGGACCACACCTCCAAAGCAAACTAACTATTCCTCTTCTATAACCCATTAACCCTCTAAGCTCTCAGCTAGGCATTTCTTTCTTGACTTGCTTGTTTAGACAGCGTTTCACTACATAGCTGGGGTCAGTCGGTCTTGAACTCAGTCTGTAACACAAGCTGGCATTGATCTTCCCTCCTCAGCCTTCAGATTGCTGGAGTTACAGACTTGTGCTGCTATCCCAGCCTGCTATTATTGAGTCTTGCTGGCTTAAGGCCATTGTGTCAGTCTCTACTTGGTTTGGCTTTATACTCAGAGGGCAGGGATAGTGATAACAATACCTTTGACTCTTTCAATTCTGTGAGCCTTTTATTGGGAAATAATGTACACACAGAAGATAGATTGAGAGAAACATACAAAGTGAAAGAAATTAATTTTTTTTAAATGAAGGCAATATAATGAGTAGGCAGACATTACATTTTTTTTTCCTTGCGGGAAGAAACTGTCTGGTACAAGACACCAAGAGGGAAAGAAAGATGCTTGATGGGTATGTAAAATATCTTTCAATTAAACAGTGCAAACCGCAGTTCCTGTGACTCATATCTGTCAGCTGATGGTCATAAAGTCCTACTGCTAAGCAGTATTAACCCACTGGTGGCTTAGTATGACCCTCCACCAATGACTAGCTTGGCCTCTGAGAGAAGAAAGAGCAAAGAAAAGTCAGGTTAGAGATGTCAGATGTCCTAGTTTACTGGGACTTCGGCCATTTTGAACATTCTATGAATACCTTGGAAGACACACAACGGCTGCATCAGCCCCTCAGGAGCAGCGCCAGCAGGACGGTTTCACATTGTTTATATCATACATTTTGCTATCACAAGACTTGGCTAGATAGGAACTTACTACCATTTCAACCTAGGCCAAAGGCAGAGAGCACCTCCCCTGGAGGCATAGCTGCAACTGGTGCTAGCAAGGCAAGACTAACTGATGAAACTCTCATTTTCACATGAGCTGTGTGCTCTGATTGGCCCAGATCCATGCCTTCATTTACATATGAGGTGCACTGTGATTGGTCCACATACCTCTCCTCTCACAGGTTTGCAGGCTGTTCAGAATCTCTTAGCAGGGAGACTCTTTCCTGGAAGGAAATATTAAGACACCACCCAGACTTCATCCTCAGCCAATTTCTTAACTATTTACAAAGAAAGTGGGTCCATCATGGTCAGGAGGAGGTAGACATTCTTTCCTGAACCTCTGACTGGGTGCCAGGCATGAAAAAGTAAAGTGCCACCTTAGCTTCTCTTGCTCTCAAACACCTCACATGAAGGGAGAGAAAACCCCCACCGTGGAAACTAGTGAATAGATCAGTAAACGCTTGGAAACAAACGCTCTCCCGTTCACAGCCGAGTCTGAAGGCCCCTCTGAGCATGGAGTTGAGAAATCTAGCTAAAACCCTAGCGTCAGCTCTAGGCGTAGGCTGTCTCTTCAGATCTAAAGCAAGAGGCATTGTCAGCTCTCCTCAGCTCTCTCTCCTCTCTGGGGTCTGCACCACAGTCCTGAGCTTACTGGGGTGTGAAGTCCTCGGCTGGCATATTGGGGTGTGCAGTTCTAAACTTGATTTATTGGGGGTGCAGTCCTGAACTTGCTTATCGGGGTGTGAAGTCATAAATTGTTGGGGCACTAACTACAGTATGTTCTCACCGGCTCACTTTCTCTAAAGGCCTCAATCAAGTCCCTAATATTAACTTTTTCACCAAAAAAAAAAAAAAAAAACACACACATACACAAACTTTAACAAAAAGTCACACACAAACCCACAGGTTAATCTAGGATAACTTTCTCTACTCCAGGAACGAATCAAAGGTTAAAAGTGATTGCTTGCTTTTAAGTTAGAACAAGGGAGTGGGGGCGGTTTCCAAAGTTAACATAGGCTTTAGCTGTTTATTACCTGGTCCTGGCTCCAAGGTCACCCTAGACTTTCTACTGAAAGAAGAAAAGATAACAACACAAAGGAAGGCTGTTTTCAGTTCCTGGCCGTTCTTAATCCGAGAGCTGTTGAAACTGTAGGTGGCATGGCTACCCTGCACTTAAAGGAGTTGTTCTAGAAACAGGATCTTGCAATGTAACCCAAGCAGGACTGCAGCTTGCAAGTCCTCTTTTGGGTCCCTGTGGTGGAGTTACAGGCCTCAGTGCCACACCTGATCTACTTCAAGGGTTTTTCTCTCTGATTTGGCATATAAGTTTAAAGCTGGAGATAATATATAGTGATTCCCTGTGCTAAAATGCCATATTTTTCCATTTTTTAAAGATTTATTTATTTTATGTATATAAGTACACTGTAGCTGTCTTCAGACACACCAGAAGAGAGCATCAGATCCCATTACAGATGGTTGGGAGCCACCGTGTTGTTGCTGGGAATTGAACTCAGGACCTCTGGAAGAGCAGTCAGTGCTCTTGAACACTGAGCCATCTCTCCAGTCCCCCATTTTCGCATTATGTGCCACAATTTTATCCTTTGTGTGCCTTTAGTAGGCATCTTCACCATGAGATCCTATGTAGATACTACTCTACATTGATTGATTAATTAATTAATTAGATATGTTAATTCACAAAATTAGCTTTCCCTTCTGCATCAGTGAAGATCAGGCTCTTAGAGGCTTCACACAATGGAAATTAAGCCTTGTGTATCTAAGCCTCCAGCACTGGTCACTCGGTCAAGGCTGGTGTTTTGCATTGCGATAGCATTTGATGAGAATCAGGCACTGGGCTTTTGACCTACAGCTGGAAGCACC
The DNA here is from genome assembly GCF_000001635.26 of Mus musculus. Lineage (NCBI taxonomy): Eukaryota > Metazoa > Chordata > Mammalia > Rodentia > Muridae > Mus > Mus musculus. The sequence goes on along the minus strand of NC_000075.6, from coordinate 104,303,745 downwards.
TGTAGGCAGCTTTTACAAAGAAGTTAGGGAGTGGAAATGCGATTGTATCAAATCCCTCAGTCCCAAAGAAACATGTCTTTTTTGTTGATACTTTACTGGTTAAAATGACACACTTGATCCCATGAGCTACAAGGGAGTCTTCAAAATGCAGTCACTTCTGGGCCATAATTCTAGTCTTTGAAAAGATAGTTATGATTTTGCTGGACTATTGGTCATCAAGGCCACTTGAGGAGGAGGAAAGGGGAAGGCTGTTTCTGAAAATGTCACTCCAAGATATAAGTACCAACTCATGCCATAGTGGAGAGTTTTGTTTTGTTTTTTTAAGTAGATGTATCTTAAGGGATGGAGAAATGGCTTAAAGGATGCAGTGCTTGCTATGCAGATGTGAGGACTTGAACTCAGATCCCAGCATCCACATTAAAACTGTGTATGTGTGCATCTTAGAGCCTCAGTCCTCCTGGATGTCAAACATAGGCAGATCCTGGCAACAAACGGCCAGACACGATAGCCAAAACAGCCAGCTCCACGTCCATCACTGAGAGACCCTGGTTCCAAATTACGGGGCAAAGCAAGCGAGGAAGATGCCTGACATTGTCCTCTGATCTCCACCCATGAACACATAGGTGTGCGTGTGCCCACACACACACATGCCGTATCACACGCATAGACACACAAACAAAACATATCTCATGAATGAACATTCGCAGTACTGTGTCCATTCTTTAAAGTACTTCTTTAAAGGCACGCATGAAACAGCATCTACATGTTGAAATATGAGGTCATTACAATGAGACAGGTCATTAAAGCCTACTTGAATTTCTCTCCTGACTCTTTCATAAGCGAGTTAATTCCACAAACAGGTTGGTGCAGGGCCATTCAACCTTCCAGCTTTTTGGTTTCAGAAGTAAGATTTGGGGAGAGCCCTACTTAGAACGACTCAGGAATCGAATCTACATCCAGTTTCTCTCCGATAGAACTTGGTCTGACATCTTGGCCTACCCCCAGTTGTCTGTGTTGTTCATGTCTGTGTTTATGGCTGAGGGAGAGGACATATTTAGAATACTGAAGTAATCCCCGAGGGGAGAGAAAGGAGAGAGGAGTGAATGAAAACCCCAGAAGTGACAGAATGTGGAAGTGAGTCCCGGCATCTCGGCAGACCCCCACATTTTCCCCTCTTTGGAAATGAGTAATACTTTACCCATTGCTATAGCTTGTCACTAACAGAAATGTCCCCTTTTATATTGTTCCTCATGTTGTGATGACCCCTCCAACCATAAAATTATTTGTTGCTACTTCATAACTGTCATGTTGCTACTGTTATAAGTAGTAATGTAAGTATCTGTGTTTTTCCAATGTTCCCAGACACCGCTATGAAAGGGATAGCTCAACCACAAAGGGGTCACGACCCATGACCTGAGAATACCTGTCTTACATGGAGCCTCAAACTTGTTGCTTAGGATCTTATATGAGGCCAGTATAATATCTGAGAGCTAAGAAATTAGGCCAGTTCATTCCCTCAACACAGAAGTGAAGAAAGCTATACCAAGGATTAAGTGCAGATGCAACAGGAACTCATAATTAATTAATTAATTAAAAATACAGCAATAGAACCTATCTTGAGAGAGGTCTCTGCAGTTAGGAGCACATCCTGATCTTACAGAAGACTTGAGGCTGGTTCTCAGCCCCACATCGGGCAGCCCACAACTGCCTGTAATTCCAGCTCCAGGAGACCTGAGCCCTCTTCTTTTCTCCGTGGATACCCATGCACACATGACATAGACTCATAAGCATACACACATATAAAATAAAATAAGTCTTAAAAACAAAAGCAAAAACCAACCAGTAGATCCTCATTCTTGTTTTTTCTTATTTTTATTAGATATTTTCTTTATTTACATTTTAAATATTATCCCCTTTCCTGGTTTCCCCTCCAAAAATTCCCTCCCCCTATGCCCTCCCTCCTCCCCCTGCTCACCAACCCACTCACTCCCGCTTCCTGGCCCTGGCATTCCCCTACACTGGGTCATAGAGCCTTCACGGGACCAAGGGCCACTTCTCCCATTGATGACCGACTAGGCCATCCTCTGCTACATAAGCAGTTGGAGTCATGAGTCCCACCATGTGTAGTCTTTGGCTGGTGGTTTAGTCCCTGGGAGCTCTGGGGTTACTGGTTAGTTCATATTGTTGTTCCTCCTATGGGGCTGCAAACCCCTTCAGCTCTTTGGATCCTTTCTCTAGCTCCTCCATTGGGGACCCTGTGCTCAGTCCAATGGATGGCTGTGAGCATCCACTTCTGTATTTGTCAGGCACTGGCAGAGCCTCTCTGGAGACAGCTATGGCCATCCAGAGACTGCCCCACCTGGGGACCCATCCCATATACAATCACCAAACCCAGACAGTGTTGTGGATGCTAACAAGTGCTTGCTGACAGGAGCCCGATAAAGATGCTCATTCTTAAAGCCACACCCAGCTTTACTAATCAGCATCTTCATTGATGAAGGATGCTGGTCCTCACCCTCTGTACCCTGTTTATCTAATGAGTCAGCCCTCCCAATTCCACTCCCCAAGCCTGTTGCCCCTGTCTTAATCTCTACATCCCCGCCCCCCTCCAACCCCACACGAACTGGCTGGAATCCCTTCTTCCTCACGAGCTCTTCTACTGGTTCTTAGGAATATGTTACAGCTGAGTGGGAAGAAATCTCACAGGACAACTTAGCATTGCAGGACTAACAGCTCCGCCCTCTCTGCCTGTCGCACCAGGGGGCACTTTGTGGAGATGTACTATCGGAATGAGACCCAGAACGAGCCCTACCCACTCACGCTGCCAGGCTGCACCCACAGCTGCCCTCTGGAGAAGTTTGCGGAGCTACTGGACCCGGTGATCTCCCAGGACTGGGCCACGGAGTGTATGGCCACAAGCAGCCACCAAGGTACTGTGGGCGCTTTGGGTTAGTGAGTTTGCGGAGCTCAGCAGGAAGTGCAGGGTGCCTGCTCAAGCAACTAGGGCTTCCAGAAAGTTCTTTCACCTTTGTCCCCGGCTTGGAAGGAAGTGGGTTGAGATTGATAACTGTATATTTTAGGAGCCTCTCACTGTAAGCCACGCCTATCTATCTAACCTTACTCCTACCTGCCGTCATCCCTAACTCGGTTGGTGTTTCTTTCAGTGCCAGTGTAATCAGGAATAAGAGTTAGGTCAAAGTTGTGGGGCTGTCGTGGGATCCAGGATTAGCACAAAGAACTCCATTGTTGAAGGACTCAGAGTTTTTTGCTTGAGCAGGACGGAATTAAAGCCCCGCTGGAAATGCCTGATGTCAAGCGGGTTTCAAAGGAAGCCTACCAGTTAGCGCACCTGCATGAAAAAGAAGCTGCTGATCCCAGGCTAAGGGGCGAAGGACTGATTTCCCCACCAACAGCACTCACCTGTTCCTGCCTTCTCTCTCAAGGCAAAAAGATGAGACAGGAGGACACCTGGGGAAGCTTTGCATACCCAGCCTAGACCGATCAGATTTTATGTGGATGTTAGAACGCGCTGGGTAGCAGAACTGAAAAATAAAAGCCTCTCTGTGTCCCTTCATGTTCCTTTCAAAGAACCTAAAACTCAAGCTTCCTGGGAAGCTCTGTACATGGCTTCCATACAGCAGCTCCTCCAAGGCGCGTTGTAGTCAATAAACAACCTGACAAGAGCAAGATATCAGACACAGCACCTCAGAGGTCAGAGTGCTCTGCAGAGGGTCTCCCAAGCCTCCAGTGCCTAACATGCAGAATCAAGAGCTAATACATAGAGGAGCTATGGGGGAGGCACACAAGCACACACACACGCACACACACACACACACCACTGAAACAAAATGCCTCCAAGTCCAAAACTAATTGGCACTTTGAGTGTAGGCTACAAAATCCTCTCAGAGAACAAACAATGTTCAAGGCTTTGATTCTGGAACCTTCAGAAGCCGTAAGCCAAGTACCAGGTCTACAGCCACTGCACACGGAGCTGTGCCCCGATGATGCTCTTTAGAGCCTGACTGGCCATGTGGCAGAACACGCCTGGGATTCTAAATTGGATAGAGACAAGATGGCTGCCGGAAGTGACCTCCACTGGAAGCCAGACCTAGACCATGGCCACCCCGTCTTGGGTCAGTCATGGAACTGACGAGCTTCTTTGTGTTACTTCTTCCCCGTGGAAATAACTGTCGCCTCGCAGTAAGGCAAGTGAGAAGCAGGGAATAAAAGTGTTGTGATTAGGAAGTTCAAAGGGAGATACTTTCATAGTGAACTTTGAAAAGCTTGTGTTTATTTCATTAGAATAGAATTCCTGCAATCAGACATGAGGGCTCTCTTTCTGCTTGGGAGGGGGGATGGTCTTGTTACAGAAGTGACTGCTAATATAATATAAAATTACTCAGCTGGGTTTTTAAGTTAATTTTTTACATTAAAATATAGTTTGAATTTCTTCCGATAAACGGTAAGCAATAAATAGCTCTACCTCATCTACCCAAGGTAGAATTTGGCAACAAAGCATCCTTTAGGAAGTTTACAATGTGTTAAAGAAGTGATATGTCTTACTCGGAACAAGAACATGTTTTGTAACTCTATGGGTTAAGGTATGAACAAGAATTATAGGATATAAGAATTTTATAAGATAGAATATCAGTTCTACAAAGCAAGAATTTTATCTGTTGTGTCCTCAATACCTCAGAGAGCCAGTACAGGACATTGTTTGGTGCTCAATAAATATTTTCCCACTGGTGTATAATTAGTTATCTTTCCCCCTGACCTCCCTCTCTTGATTAGACACGATACCCAGCAGCCTGAGAGTCCTGTTTAGCCTGCTCTGTGTTTTATTCCCTAGCCAGTTTGTCTCATCTTGTTAAACCTATCTGCAGCGTATTTACAGAATTTCCCCTTCAACACAGTGGCCTTGGCAATTCAATACCCAAGGGATGAGAAATGTGACTATATTATCAGATCGTATCAGCCAGAAGAAAGAGCAGTGGCTACCATGCTGTAGCATCCCACGTAGATCCAAGGGTGAAACGTGTGAGTCTCTTCCTGACGCTGACTTCCACAACTTTTCTTTGGTAGCTTGACATTGGTCATAGCTCCTCCTCACAGAACTCAGCAAGTGACACAAACCAGAGGGGATTGCTTCTGTTTCAAGTTGCCAACACCCTGTTGGTTCTAGCTAGCAGAAAGCTTGTTAGGAGTCTGTAGGACAAGATGGCCTCTGACAGAATAAACTCCATACATGAACTTCCTAATGAAAAAGGACTAGACTCCACCACTGTGCAAGAAAGTCTCAGAGGGTGATGCTGGAGGTGGTAGGTGGAAATTAAGATGGTCTGGATATGGGAAGTGACCACGTGGTTGGGCAAGCCCTTGCCTTAGCATAGGTACTATATGGCAGAGGCTAAGCATGGTGGGCAGTAAGGGTGGATGCCATTTTAGTGAGAGCAGCAATTTTAGGACATGATTTAGCAAATAAAGGGTAGAGGAGCCCAAGATCAATTTGACAAGTAGCTCTAACAGCTGAACTGTGATCTTGGGATGGAGGGGTCGGAGGTCCGGTGGTGGAATAGCTACGGAACACATGTTCTGAGAAAGCCAATACCTAAAGCAAGACAAAAATGACATAGATGTTTTCTACATATATGAGGTGCTGGCAGCCCCGCAATTGATGTTTGTGGGCTGGATAACTGTTTAACCCTCCAGATGCAACCAGACTTCCTCATGGAAGTTAGCTGGTCAGCCATAGGAGACAGAAGCTATGAATGAGTCTCAAGTGTGACTGCTTTGTTAAAGACCCAGTCATTGGCCATAATTGCAAACCTACTCTTTGTCACTTAGCATCTGTTTTTCGTAGTCATAGTTAAGAGCCCCTGCTCCATTGGGGCCCCCTCCCCCCCTGCATCATTCTCCCCTCCCTGAGAGACGAGGCCAAGTGATTAAAACATCTTTTTCTCACCCAGTTGCCATTGCCTTCGATTTCCCAGGACATGGCCATCATTAAAGGGCTTGGCCCTTGGCAGAATGACTTGCTTATGCAGTAATTCAACCCCATGCCTATTTCTGCCCTCAGTGAAGGCAACTGTGCCATTGGCAATTATGACCTAGTCTGTGCCCTGCCAACCAAGTCTACACCCAAGACAGACAAGACAAGTGGGGAAAGAGTTAAGAAACAGGTTCTAGGGCTGGAGAGATGGCTCAGAGGTTAAGAGCACTGATTGCTGTTCCAGAGGTCCTGATTTCAATTCCCAGCAACCACATGGTGGCTCACAACCATCTGTAATGGGATCCGATGCCTCTTCTGGTGTGTCTGAAAACTTGTGTACTCACATACATAAACTAAATAAATAATTCTAAAAAATAAAATAAAAAGAAAGAAACAAACCAGCAGGCCCTAGCCATACAGGGGAGCCATGATGAAGGACACACAGGCAACACTGAAGACACACCACAGAAGCAATTAGCTAAAGCTAAGGCGTCCAGGAGGTTTCTCCAGTGGGGTAATGTTTAAACAGAAACCTGAGGGCGAAAAGGAATCAGCCAGTCGAATGGAGCTGAGCAGGAAGGAAATGCCCTAAAGAAAGGGGACAGAGAAGGTACAGAAGTCAGAAAGCTGAAGACAACATGGGGCATTTTAGGAAGAGTTAGGTGCAGAGTGCCTTTGATGAAGCTGCACTGTCCTGGTCATTTAAAAGGCAGAGGACTGGTGCTGCTGTTGGCTTCTTGTTTTAGGAAGACCCTGGCTACAGGGAAAGACTGGGTTGGATGGGAAGGACGCTGAGGTAGTTACTATAGTGACCAAGGTCGAGAATGAGAGAAAGAATGGGCTAGGGATGTAGTTCAGGTAGGGTGCTGATACAGCATGCAGGAATAGCTCAGTTTGATTCAGTGTGATGGTATATGCCTATAATCCTGGTACTTGGGAGGTGGAAGCAGAAATTCAAGGCCATCCTTGGCTATATATTCAGCTAGAAAGATTGTGTCTGGCACATTGCCTTCAGCAGCTTTTGTGTGTCCCCATGCGATGGAGTCTCTTTTCAGCCCTTGCTTGCTCTAGACCTCTTTGCAATAAGAAACACGGATCACCGTCATTTCTCAGCTTCTAGAACGGAACACTGCCAAATTTCTAAAATTGTCTGTAGTTCAAATGAGCAGATAATTTTTAATTTTAAAAAAAAAGGAAAGTTTCACAGGCAGGCTGGTGTGGTGGTGCATGCCTGAAATCTCAGCACTTGGAGGCAGGATGATCTTGCGTTCAAGGGAGGAAATGCACCTCATTGGCAGAGTGCTTGGCTCGCATGCCTCAGGCCCTGGGTTCAAGACTCAGTACTGAAAGATGAAAAGATAATGGACAGAGCTGGGTGTCTTTCCTGGGAGTTTTGTCTGTCTGCCTGCCTGTCTGTCTGTCTGTCTTTTGTTTTGGTGGGTTGGGTTTAGTTTGGTGTTTGTTTGTCCTCTTGAGTCCCTTGCTAGCTTCTTTTGGATAGATCTCTTCCACCAGCCCTTTAAATAATCACCCTTCAAGATCCCATAGCTGCTGCCCTCATCCCACGCTTACCCACAGCCTCAATCTTCCACATCTACAATCCTTACTGCCATACCTAAGTGAAGAATCACAGACCTGTTGTTTGCAGCTACCTCTTGGTCACATCTATCCATCGAAGAGCTCATCTCGACCACTTTGAAAATAAAGGTCATTTCCTCCTAGTGTCTGTACCGGTCCTTTTTTGTGGTGTCCATCTCTGATCACAGCGCAAACCCAGGAGATTATCTCACCCGCATCTTCTTCCCCTTGACTGGGGTGTCTACTCTGACTTTTCAACTCAGACACAAGATTAATCAGCATTCTAGTCCCCTTCCTCGTGTCCCCACCACATCTGCAACTCCAGTTCAGAGCGTTGGTTATCTTGCTTGAGCTTTCAATAGCTCCCTACCAAATCTGCCAATTCTTCACCATCTTGACATCCCTAGTTACTTTTCTTAAACACAGACTAGAGTGTCTGGCTTCCAGACATCTTAGTTGCTAATCATTTTTGTGTGCTTCAGAACAAGACTAAACTGAAAGCATAAAAACTGGGCCCCAGTATGCACATCCAGTCTCAACCCCAGCCCTGACTCCTGTGTGCCCATATATAACCATTCATCGTGTCCCAAACATACCCTGTGTAGCAATTTCTGTCTCGTGTAAAATCTTATTCCTCTCACAAGCCACCTCAAATCTCATAAGCTTTCCAAATTTTCCCCTTTTTGCAAATTCAATATACTCTTCTGATTGTACTTTTCTCTCTTGGAATGGCATTGGTGACATCTCCATTTCAATGTGTCACCTATCACATACATGTCTGTCTGATTGTCTTGTTACATGTTGGGTTTCTCAGGAACAGAGCTTATGAGGTCTCAGCACCTCCCAAAGCCTGCCTGGCACAGGACGTGTGTGTGCTCACTGCATGAAAGTCTGGGGATGCTTATTTCATGGGACTGCTGTGGTAGCATAGGCAAAATTAGTGGGCTAATTAAAAATTAAATTTCTAAAGTCAGAAAATTAACCATGAAAATTAATTTACCTTTTTCACTCACTATTGTAGACAAGCTGGATGGGAGCTTAAAACCCTTCTAAGTTAGCATTCCAAATGGTAGGACTACAGGCTGTGTCATCATTCCCAGCCCAGTGAAAACAGCCTTTTAGGACATCTAAGGGGTGTGTGTGTCTATGTGTCTGTGTGTGTCTGCAAATCATTAGTACCTGTCCCTCTTCCTTCATTTCATCTAGTCTCTCTGTTCTTCAAGTCTACTTGGTTCTCTCCAACTTTATCCCAGCTCCATGGACAGTGCTAATAAACTGTCTGTTAGGGTTTAACTTTCCTAAAATTATATTTTTCATGCCACTAAAAAGCATCCTGATCATGGGGGAAACACTGAGCTATAAGTTGACACTTTGTGAGTTCTAAGTCATTATTTTTAGTGGGTTTTGCAGGGGAGGGGAGGTTGTTTTGTGTTTGAGACATGGTTTCATATATCTCAGGGTAGCCTCAAATTCCCCATGTAACTGAGGATTGTCTTTGAACTTCTGGCCCTCCTGGCTCCATCCCCTGACATATGAGATTATGGGTGCATTCCCCACCCATACCCAATTTATGCAGTATCAAGATTCAAACCCAGGCCTTTGCTCCTGACAGGCAAGCATGCTACCAGTTGGGCCACACCCTCATTTTAGTCTCTCATTTTAACATTAATATATTGACACCTATGTCCCAGGTACTAATCTATGATCCATAGATACTAATAGATATAGTTCTTGTGCCCTGAAATGTATAGTCAATTAGAAGAAACGAGAGACAGATGATATATAATAAATGTAGTAAGAGTTTTTGAAAGATTCAGATTATAAGCACTTGTTGGTAAAAGGGGGTGGAGAATGCTGTATAAACTTTGAACTGGGAAGAATGTATTGAAAAGAGCAGACTTGTGCAAACACAGGAAAGCAGTACCCCATCCGGGGGTCTGTAGGATGAGCATTCCAGCAATGCTAAAAGCTGAAACAATAGCACCAAGCGAGGATGCTAAGGGGTGTTTAAAGAGAATCTGGAAGGGCAGTGTGGCTGGAAGAGTCACCATCAGGTCCTCAGCTTCTGCTCAGGTAGACACGAGTATCCATAGCACACTTCACCTGAAGGAGCCGAATGACAAGGCTTGACTTGTAAACATTTGGCTGCTGTGTTTAAAACAGACCGTGAACAGAATAGCAAGGATAGAAGCTGGGGATAGGTAAAGAGTCCATTACAGTGGTCCTGGCAATCGGGGGCAGCTCAAAGCAGATGGTGGCAGAGATGGAGAGAGCTGTTGGTTTCTGGATTTCTTTCCTCCCAGTAGAACTGACAGGCTTTCCTGGAAGGTCAGGTGTAGATTATTTGGAAAATAAAGGAATCATGGAAGACTCGTTTTTAACCCCTCCTCCCCAGGCCAACAGAAGGCAGTTTTTAATCATCCAAGGGGAGAGTGGCTATGAGAAAAACAGATCCGGCTGGAGGAGGCTTGGGTATTGTCTTTTTACCTTAAGATTGAAGTGCCTATTGGATGCCCAGAGGAATCCGTAGCCTCTATTATCCAAGAGCCCATGTGCCAAATCCCAGCAGATACTTGACATAGCAGAGAATATTCAACCTGTACATAGCAATGCTTTTCCCTGTACATATACACCTATGTTAAAGTTTAATTTATAGATTAGGCATGGTATAGATGAACAAGAGCACACAACAAAATTGGAGACGTGGCTCAATGGCTGGCACACTTGAGGACTCATCCTCACGACCTCATAAATCCCAGCGTAGAGATGATGCTCTGCTATACTCTTGGAAGATGGAGGCAGAAGGGTCGGAAGTTCAAGATTTTCCTTGGCTGCTACACAAGTGCCTACCTACCTGGGCCACATGAGACATGCTTTCAAAAACGAAACAGAAATAGAACAATTATGTAAATGAATTAGAAACTAATGAAGCCAACGAAGGGTATATACTGCAGGTTCTCCTTATGGATCCAGTTTCCGGCATTACGACTCCTGTGTCTTTAGCCATTACTGAGTAAAATGGGGGTTACTTGAACGAACATAGGCACTGAAATACACGACAATGCCTGGGAAGCAAGGTGCTGTGGTGTCATTGGTGGGCAGGACATAGACTTGATTGACAAAGGATGACTTGCTTTACATCATGGGGGGAAGGGGGATGGGATGGGACATCAGGAAATGCCATCATGCTTCGCAGAGAGGTGTAGCATTTAAAATGGATGACTCATTTATTTCTGGAATTTTCCATTAATACGTTCATACAATAGTTGACTGTCACGGGTACCTGACGGAGAGTGAATCCATATGTAAGGGAGACTACTACGTACCAAGAACACACTGGGTACGAGTCAAGCTTAAGCAAAAAGTCATAGCTGGAGATGAGGGTCGGTTCAGAAGTCATACGCATATAGATGGATTTGGAATCGTGAGACTGATGAGATCCTGTGTTTCTAGGACAATAAAATTGCCCGGTGGTATTGGTGCATGCCTTTAATCCCAGCACTTGGGAGGCAGAGGCAGGCGGATTTCTGAGTTTGAGGCCAGCCTGGTCTACAGAGTGAGTTCCAGGACAGCCAGGGCTACACAGAGAAACCCGGTCTTGAAAAACAAAAACAAAACAACAACAACAACAAAATTATCTGCTGAGCCTTGACCAAACGCTCTCTGCTTCTTCCTTTCCTCCCTCTGGGATAAGGTTAGGCTAAATCAGTGATGCTCATCTGCATTCCTAAAGCACTAGTGTCTACAGATGAGCCATCGGGACCATTATCCATCAAGGGATCTTTTTCAATAATTACGGACTCGGTGCTACTACGTGCTTATGCAAAAATATAAAAAAGACGCTTCCCAAGGTCAACCTATGCTCAGTTTCTCCATAAAACGTGGTTTTCGAAAGATCGATTTTTAAAAATGGGATGATTCAACCTCTTTTAGTCAATTGCTTGAATTATTCAGATTTTCCTCTGAACTTGTGAGCAGATTCGATTGATAATTTAACCATATGAAAATGCATAGAATTCAAGTGAGGAAGCTGAGGCAGTAGGATTGCAAGTCTGAGTCCACTCCATGGAGGTGAGAGGGGAGAAGAGAGTCAGGGCAGAAAGAAGGAAAGGGAGAACGGCGCGAAAGCAGTTATTATGAGATGACCTTGGAGATTCTCCAGCCAGTTTCCTTCCGTTTGTAGTAGAGAGCTGAGGCCAAATGTCAAAGGTCATGCTGAAACTAGGGGTCACCTCCTGACCCCTAGCTCTTCGGAATCCAAGGCTACTTCAGAAATTCCTCTAGAATTTACAATTAAGGCAGGCAAGCTGGATAGGATGGCCCCAACCTGTAATCCCAGCACTTGGGAGATTGGGGCAGGAGGATCACGAGTTGAAGCTAGCTCACCTTTGGCTACATAGGGAGTTCAAGGCCCCTCTGGCTATGTGAGACCCTGTCTCTGAAAACAAGCAAGTAAACAAAAACAGAAGGACAAAGAAGGCAAAAGTTATATAAACTTTTTTTTGTACATGAAATAAGCATCTTTTTAATTTTTAAATTAAGGCCCAAAGTCAACAATGATATATGATCTTCATCTTCTTTAGAGTTTTTTGTTGTGATCGTCATGCGTTCTTAACGTCCTAATTTCGCGTGTATTTCTCGGTTCGCAGTGCTGAGGGTTATCCTTGCCACTACATTTTGCCTGGTAACCGGGATCCTGGTGATACTTCTGCTTGTCCTCATCCGCCATGGGCCCTGCTGGCAGAGAGATGTGTATCGGAACATCTGAACAGACAGCTGACCTTGGGGACGTCTCTCAATGAAGCAGCACCGGCAAGAAGCTCTTCTGCCATGCAGGCTCTGTCCTGCCCATGCCCTCCCTTTAGAACTTACCTAGAGTTGGTGTGAGCTCACTGCCACGGGGGAGAGTGCAGAGCTGGCAGGTCAGTTATGTCTCCTTACCATTGAGCTGTTCACAGGGCTAAGATAGGACTCTTGCAAGGGATGCCTCTGCTCTTTTACACAGAGGTCCTGAAAGAAGAAGCCAAATTCCAACCCACCTTGTGACTATGAAGACGAAAGGGAGAGAAAGTGGGGTCAGGATTTAGGTTAGAACGCACTAGGTAACTCGGAATGTTAGACTAGAAGATCCACAGAAAAATGACTTTAGTTATGTAATATGCTTAATTCTCATTCTCTCTCTCTCTCTCTCTCGCTCACTCACTCGCAAGCAATTCAAACCCAGCACTTCATAACTGACAAATTTCTGTGTGTACATCCAACACACACATACATATATCCGTATGCAGAATGTCTTTAGGTGACGTGTTCGATTCTCAGAAACCATAGCATCATTCACTTTAAGCACAGCTCCGGTCATTTTCTCTCATTTTCGTACAGAGAAATAACTGAAAAACCCATGAGATGAGTTCACCTTCCTCACGCCCCTCACTACCTTATTTTTATGCAGTGGGTAGTACATTCACTTTAAAATTACGATATCTTATACTTAAGGGCTGTTTGTTGCTACTATGAAATGATTTTTGTTTTTACTTATTTATTTTTTACTGTCGTGCCAGACTTCAAAATCCCTGGGTCTAACACAAGCTCGGAGAGTACTCTATTTGAATTATGCCCTTAGTCCTCTCTGACTTTTATACGGTGCCAACACAGAAAGTAAAGTACCCTGTGGGGGGGGGTGACAACCTGCTGGCTTAAGTCGTATTTCTTATTCTAAAGTAGAAAACTCTAGACAAGAGGAATGCAGAAGTCACATCCAGATTTCATTTTCTGTGACCAGTTTTATTCTGCTTTTACTACAGATGAGTCAGGGCCCCATCAAACCCCTCCATGACTGGCACCACCCATGAAGTCATTAGGAAAAAAGGCCAAAATGTACTTTATAGCATGACAAACTGCTCTGGACACACAAGCATTCCACTGGTGATAAATTCGATCTCATTCTTCAGTGGGTTGCCCTACTTCCTTGGGGTTGCTTAAAGATCTCGAAATATACCTGAGTCCATGCTCACTCTCCACCCACATGTGCTCTTCTGCAGAAAAACGTAGACATTCAAGCTCCCAAGGCCACACTCAGAATTCACTTTGCAGTGCTGTCTAGATGTGGGATGCTGGGACCTTTGACCTGCTCTCCACGCAGATCCCCAGCGCATCCCTCAAGCCCCGGAAGCCCTTCTGTTAAATGCCACTCGCTCACATCTATAGTCTGTATTTTTAATACCATTCTCAGTGAGCCAAGGTCATTGAAAACAAAACTCGGAGCCCCCCTCTCATATGTGTGTATTTATGTAGCATGTGATAATGTGCACACGGGTGGGTGCTGTCTTCTCACGCATGCGCAGAGAACAAAGGATTATGTCACGTGTCCTGTTCTATTACTTTTCTTACCTTGAGAGAAGATCTCTCACTGAACCCAAAGCTACTCTGACATCCAGCAAGCCCCAGTGATCCTCCTGGCTTGTCTCCACAGCACTGGGGTTACAGGGACACAAGGGCCACACTCAGCATTTTACATAGGTGCTTGGGACTTGAACTCAAGTCCTCATGCTTGGACAACAAGGGCTCTTACCCACCTACCCATCTGCTCAATCCCCAGTTCCTACCATTGCTTCGATTACTATATGGAAAGCTCTCAGGCTCAATATCGCAGTGCCCTTTATCTTCTGTTGGTAAATACTATAAGCAGTTTTCATACACTGTGGCAGAATCCCAAGTGACAGATGAGCTATAGGAATCATGCAAAGAACACAAAGGAACTGTGGGGTGTCCCAGAAAATAAGCAACGTCAACAACAGGGCATGTGAACTCCCGATACTGATAACTACTTGGTAGATGAGACAGATGTGACCATTCCAGTTGTCATGGTGATGTTGCAAGAGCGTCACTAGAGCTGCGATCACCTCTGTTGTGATGTGTGCTCCGTGTCATTTGAGAAGCCTTTGTGGAGAATTTCCATGAAGCAGTCATTAGCGTGTTGATAGTAATTACACAAAAACACTAGTGATGCCTATACAGGAAAGCACTGAGAGAGCGAGCGCTCGAGTGCTAGGTTGTTCCGAGCTTTAGTGGCAAAGCACAGACAGAGAATTGGAGAACTTGTGAAAAAAAAAATCCCACTGCTTAAGGAATGGCGTACATGAGGCTCCGACTGGCATTCACTGGGCAGCTTTTTACACAAAAGCTGATATTCTCTTCCCTGAATTCACTTGTGTTTCCTGTCTTCCTGTCCTTTTTCTGTCTTGTTCTAATACTCTTAGCACTGATTCCTCACAGTCATGGGGGCTTCTGGGTAAATAAAAGCCAAATTATAACGGCTTTCTCTTTTAAAACCCTCTCCAAGAAACTATCCAAACAATCGTGAAATGTTGGCACCCTAGATAGGGCTAAGAGACACATATGGTCACACTCATGGTCTTAAATGGCCTACAGCCACGTTTGTAATGGAAAACTTTTTTAGGTGAGATGAATTATAATATAAAAATTTATTTAACATAATGCATGTAAAATAACATTTCAACAAAAAGTGTTCATGGAATATTTTTAAGATGAGTTTCATACTAAGTATTTAAAAATGTGATGTGATGTTTTGTTCCAAGTTGGAGTAGCCACCTTTGAGGACTTGGGAGTCACTAGTGGCTCCCATGCTGAATAGTTCTGGCCTAGGCCATTCGATGACAGCCTTTTTTTTAAAGCAGAGAGAACACATACATCCTTTATTTGTAAAATACACTTTGGGTTATTGTGAAGAAATAGACATCATCCTTAGGACTGGAATGTAGCTCACCAACAAAGTGCTTGCCTAGCATAGGTGAGCCCTGAGTTCCATCCCCAGTACCACAATAAAGTCAAGTAAAACAAACACAACAGGTCACCTTTATCCTGTGTCTTCACTGTTTTTTAATCTTTGGCCAAACTAATAAAATATTGTCTGAAATGTTTCATTTGTAAGCCTGGGTTACAGGTGTACTAGTCAGAGTTCACTAGAGGCACAAAACCTATGGGCTGTCTCCCTATATTAAGGGAATGTATTGTGATGACTTACAGTCTGTAGACCAACTAACCCAACAATGGGCAGTGTGGGTGGGAAGTCCAAGACTCTAGAAGTTGTTCAGTCCCATGAGACTAGTTGTTTCAGCTAGTCTTCTGTAGAAGTAGGTTCCAACGGATGTGCTGGCTAGTAAGTGCAAGCAGTTGAAGAAGAGTGACTCTTCCTTCTTCCAATGTCCTTATGTAGGTCCCCAGAAGAAGATATGGCCCAAATTAAAGGTGTGTGCCAGTGTACCATTACTTTGTACTTGCTTTGTCCCAGGCTGGCCTTGAACTCAGAGATTTCCTTGCCTTAGTCTCCTGGGATTAAAGGTGCGTGCATACTACCTTGCCTAGGCCTAAGCTTTTCATGGCCACTATGTCTCAAGATCTCCATGACAAGATCCAGGTTAGAAACTTGTGGCTTCCAGCCTCAAGATCTGGATCACAGGTGAGCCCTCCAATTCTGGATTGTAGGTCACTCCAGTTATAGTCAAGTAGACAGCCAGGAATAGCCACCACAACAGGTGACAGCCAAGACCTCTTCCAACTTACCCCATACAGAATAAACTAATTCCCCTTCGTGTCTTAGTAAGGAAACCAGGAACAGAAGCAGAGGGGATGCTTTTTAAAGGGAAAATGGTTCTGAGATCAAAGAGCAATGAGGTCTCAGAAAAATCCATCAGTCACAAGTCATGACTTCCCACACGGTTCACTTTATATCTAGATGAACAGAAGTGTGTTCACCATGATGATATGTCTGGGCTCAGACACATGAAAAATAAATTTATGATGTAATAAAATGTTTCAAACAATAATTGTCCTGAAAAATCTAAAGCAGATAGTAACTTTAGCATCCCCTATAAAATCAAAAGCCAAGGGCTGCAGAGATGGCTCAGCGATTAAGAGCACTGACTGCTCTTCCAGAGGTCCTGAGTTTTAATCCCAGCAACCACATGGTGGCTCACAACCATCTGTAATGAGATCTGATGCCCTCTTCTGGTGTGTCTGAATACATCTACAATGTACTTATATACATATAATAAAAAAAAAAAAAACTTTTTTTTTTAATCAAAAGCCAAACGTCAATATGTGACCCTTGGTTGTCACATCTTCCAAATGGTTTGTTGTTGACATTTCTTTCCAGGTTTCATATCTTAGAGAAGAAGTACAAAGTAAATACATACATTGAAGGGGGCAAATAAAATCTGCACATCTCCTGCCCTCTTTGAATTTAAAATAGATTTATTGCCAAGTACTTCTGTAACTGTTCTTGGTGAAGTGATGGGTGGAGAACTGATGTCTATGGACTTCTGTTCCTCTTTTTAAAACTGGTAGTGTGTGTGTGTGTGTGTGTGTGTGTGTGTGTGTGTGTGTGTGTGTACACATGCAGGTGCACACTGCCACAGCACACACAGAGAGTCCAATGAAAACTTTCTGGTTTTGGTTTTCTCCTTGCACCTGTCATGCTGAGGTAGCGTCTCTCTTGTTTCTACTGCGCTCCTGTAGCCCTGAGCTTCTGAGCCAGTCTTCTGTCTCCATCTCCCATCTCACCTTGGGAGTTCTGGGATTACAGACACTGCCATCCCGTCTGGCTCTTTTTAAAGCATCCTGTTTCCAGGCTTGTGCTTTCCCCCCACTGACCAGCTTGCCGGCTCCTGAGAGGACGGTCTTTTCAACACTTGGATCTCTGTGTTGCTAACGCATTCATTAATTTTACAGCTGTGGTTTGAATGTCACCTTTAAGCTTGTATCAAAACTTGGCTCCCAGTGTAACCTCGCTGACCGGAAGCTAGAGCCTTTCAGAGATGATGAGGTCATTAAA
This sequence comes from Mus musculus, assembly GCF_000001635.26. Taxonomy (NCBI): domain Eukaryota; kingdom Metazoa; phylum Chordata; class Mammalia; order Rodentia; family Muridae; genus Mus; species Mus musculus. Next base: position 104,286,328 of record NC_000075.6, on the reverse strand, counting down.
AGGTGTGATGATTGGTGGTGTCACCGTCTCAGAATCTAGGGTCATCTTGGAGATGGACCTCTCGGCATGTCCACAGGGGAGTACCCTGGTTATGTGAACTGATGTAGAGACCATCTTAGCTGTGGTTGGGACTGTTCCGGAGCAGAGATCCTGCACTTCGTAAAATGCAGAAAATGAGCTGAGCGCTAAAATGCATTCGTTCGTTCATGTCTCCCTGCTTCCTGACTGTGGCTGTGATGTGACCAGCTACCTCAGGCTCTTTCTACCTTGCCTACCCTGCTGCCATGGAGGGCTTTGCCTTTGAACCACAACAAACCCTTTGTCACTTATGTGACTCTTCTCAGAGCACTGCATCATAGCAACAGGGAAATGGGAAAAACATTAAGACAACAGGAATCAGCAGTTTCCCCTTGTGGGCGCTTGCTCTTGCAGGACTGGGACACCGTGATGATGGGTTGTTATTATAAACATGTCTCTATGTCTCTCCCTCCCCGCTCCCCCTGCTCTCCCTGCTCTTCTACATCTACCTGAACCCCACACCCCAGCGGCCCTCACCAGAGCAGATGTTGGCACACACTCTTGAACTTTCGGAACTGTGAACTAAATAAACGCCTTAGGATTCTGCCTTGGGTGTTTTGTTTTGCCAACACAAAAACAAATCAAAGAAACTTGCAAGGAGAACAGAGGAGGAGAAAGGTAATTGAGACAAACGCATGAAGACATCCCAGCTTGGACTCTTACTGCCCATGTGACCCTAGGATAGTTACTTATATTTTCTATCCAAGTCTTCTTGTCTATAAATTGCAGACAGTAGTAGTTCCTATTCAGAGTATCATGAGGAATACATGAGCCAGTACTTAAAAATACCAGGAATGCCCCAAGCCCTAGTAAGCAATATATTATTATTATTATTAAAGTAATAATATTTTATTAAATATTCAGTGGAGGATTCGGGAATTTATCATTGTCTGCTAAAAACATTATCATTCTGAATTTTATTGTTAAACAAACAGAAGATGTGATTTTTCATTAGTTCTCTACACACTCTCAAGAGTGGGTTTCAATCTTATCCCATATCTTAAAGTGACAACCGCTATTAAAATGATAGAGTTTCCCCTGAAGGAGCAGTGGGGACGGCGGAGATCGCATTCAAACCATTGTTTTGATTGAGGATCTGTTTCTGAGAGAGCCTAGCATTGCCTTAAAGAGGAAGTGCATTTCAGCAGGAAGACAACTGCTATTGGGAACTTCAAAGAAAGTTCATTGACACGTGAAGACAGGGTCCAGCTCCACTGTAAGGAACCTGCGGATGTAAGGAGAATGGAAAACTGAGATTGGCTGTAGAAAGCCTTGTTATCTTGCTGATAAAAACAGATAATGTCTAACAAAGCAACAATGAACACTGGCACAGTAGTGGTCTTTTTTATTTCCTTTAGTCATTTGGTACGTATTGACTTCTTATAATTACAGAAGTGACTTGTCACCCCCCAGGCACAAATTTCATTGATCTTGAGGCTGACAGAGAAATGTTGTCCAAGTCAAACAGGCTGCTATGACCAGGGAGTCATCAGAATTAACGATTTCAATCAGGGCCTGGCCATCCGACAAGGGTGGAAGGGAAGTGGGTTTTCCATGGTAGAAGACAGACATTGTCTCTCCCGTTGAGAACTCTGCTTCCCAGTCACATGGGCTCATCCATCCTGCTTCTTACACAGACTGCCTGGCCTCTCCAGGTTCTGGTCAGGGAGATAAAAGCCATCTCATCTTTCGCACTTGGATGCATGGATGACATTTTCACTGCATAAACAGAGTGGTATGGTAGGTTGATAGGATTTGCGGTGAGCACACTGAAATCGTGGTATCTAGTGGTTCTATTGCAAAACTGCATCTGTTCTCCTGGGTGAGATTACTTTTTGACTCTATTTGTGGTAGATCAAGAATAAGATGCAGGCTGGGCAGCTGGCTCAAGGTTCATGAAAAGACAGACCGTGGAGAAAAAAAAATAAATCTCAGGATTATGTATAAATCATATGAAAATTCACATATAATCAAAGTGGTTGTTTCAGTGAAAAATGGGGGGAAAAAAAGTAGAGTTAATCCCTAATTGATGGAGACATATTTAAAAGGAAGAAGCCTGGATCTTTACCAAAACATTGTTTTAAGAGAAATCATACATTTCTATTGTTCAATGGGAGGAGAGACCTTTGGTCCTGTGAAGATTATATGCCCCAGTGTAGGGGAATGCCAGGGCCAGGAAGCAGGAATGGGTGGGTTGGTGAGCAGGGGCAGGGGGGAGGTTTTCAGAAGGGAAACTAGGAAAGGAGATAACATTTGAAATGTAAATAAAGAAAATATCTAATAAAATAAATTTTAAAAATTATGTATTTATGTTTTCAAACAAAATAATGTATAGAAAACCAAACCAGGGAGGAGGGGATAGGGGATTTTCGGAGAGGAAACTAGGAAAGGGGATAACATTTGAAATGTAAATAAAGAAAATATTTAATTAAAAAAAAATAAGACCAGTGGTGTACTTGCTGGTGAGTTCATGTACATTTTAGCCATAATAAAGACAGGTGTGTGCCTTTGCTTTTTATATGTTTAAAAACAAAAAAACAAAAAAAAACAAAAAAAACAAAAAAAAAAAAACAAAAAATAAAAACAAACAAAAAAAGGTTGAGAAAAATCAAGTGACTGAGAGTTTTGAGCCAGCTGGGCAGTGGTGGCCCACATCTTCAATCCCAGCACTCAGGAGGCAGAGGCAGGCAGATCTCTGAGTTCGAGGCCAGACTAGTTCACAGAGTGAGTTCCAGGACAGCCAGGGCTACACAGAGAAACTCTCTGTCTCAAAACAACAACAACAACAAACAAAAAACAAGTTTTGAACCAAATAAGGAAAATGTAAAGTGGGAAGGGCAGAAGGTGACACAAAGAAAGATGGAGAGACAAGAGACCACAAGCTTTCCACGAGGGAAGGCAGTGTTTGGGCATGAAAGAACTAAGTGAGTGTGTGTGTGTGTGTGTGTGTGTGTGTGTGTGTGGTGGTGGGGGGGGGGGGGCGTCCCTCAGTAACCTTCATGTTAGCTTCTTTCCTTTCCTTTTTTTTTTTTTTTTTTTTTTTTTTTGAGGCAGAGTCTCACTTTGTAGTCCTAGCTAGCCCAGAGCTCAGTAGATAGAGCTGGCTGTCCTTGAACTCACAGAAATTGACCTGTCCCTGCCTTTCTGAATGCTCTGATTAAAGCTGTGCCGTACCACACCTGGCTAATGTCGACTTTGACTTTCTACAGTGGATCACACACTCCTGATTACAAAGCACAAGCCCACGGAGACATCGGGACTGAATTCAAGCAAGAACAATATTTTGAGTAAATCGTCGACAAGCCCATCAGTAGTTTACAGGAAAATTGGCAGAACTGAGGAGCTTCGCAAGGGACTGAGACCCAGATACTGACATCCCCAGCAGGGCCAAGAGATTGTGAGGACACAGCGGGCCACCAGCACTAGGCTGATGGGCACTGTGTTACTGCCTGCTCTATCCTAATTAAGTAGTGACACTTCCCCCAGAAGTGCTTGCTCAGGCCGGTGTAATAATTTACACACAACTCCCCGGTGAGGGCTAAAGAAACTTAATATGGTACCGGGCATCTGTTAAGGTCCGCTGCCCTCTGCCCTGACTTGGCAGTGAGATCCTAGTGGCCTGCAGGTGAGATAGGAGGAGGAGGACGATGACAATGGTGTTCCTGCTGTGACCTATTTAACCGATTGCTTTCTGCTTTTGTAAAGTTGTTTACCTTCGCAGGCCTGGAATGAAAAGACTGTTTCATTGCTAAACAACAGAAAATGAGAACAGAAAGGAGAAAGAATTTCTTAACCAGCCATGGGTTCCGTGGATAACTGTAATGTCCACCTTTAATATCCACCATTATAAGCACTCCCTTTAGCTCTCTTCTGCATGGCATGCTGTCTGACTCCAAGGCTGCTTCCTCCTGCTAGCTGTAAGAAAGAATTCATTTAAACCTAAGTTTGAATTGAGACCAAGGCTTGGGTGTTTCCCAGGGCGTTGGAACACCACAGGATGACCCAGATGAGACAGCCTTGCTTCCAAGGCAGACTGGCGTGGAGCAGAGCGGAGATGAGGACCCAGTGTGTCAGGGCAGGGTGTCTGGAGTGTTACAGCTGGACTTTAGTTGTAGATTTCAAGTTTCCAATGTTGTGGTTTGAATATGAACACACACACACATACACACACACCCTGCAAGCTCATGTGTTTTGGTATCTGCCCAGCTGATGCTGCTGTTTGCGAAGGTTATGAAAACCCAGAGAAGGACGGCCTCACTGGGTAACATGAGTCCCAAGAGCTGGTCCCTGAGGTCTACTAACCCAGCCCTCCTTCCTGTTACTCAGCTTCCTAGTCCACGGGGCTGGTTGGATTTTTGTCAACTTGACACAACCCAAGATCATCAGGGAAGAGCTGACCTCAGCTGAGAAGACGCCCTTTTCTGTTGGCAAGCCTATGGGGCATTTTCTTGACTGATTCGTGGGGGAGAGCCCAGCATACTCTTGAGTGGTACCACCTCTGGGCAGGAGCTCTGGTCTCTCTTGCCTCTAACCTGCTTGAGTTCCTGCTCTGACATCCCTCAAGGAGAAACTGTGTGTGACCTAGAATTATAAGCCAGTTAAGCCCTTTCTCCTCCTCGTAAGTTGCTTGTGACCACAACATTTATCATAGCAACAGAAACCCAGGTCACAAGTCCATCAAGAGTTGAGGACACTGGGGATCCTCTGGGCTGCGGCCTCAACCTGTGAATCAAAGCAAACTCTCCATCCTTAGTTGGTTTTGTTGGACATTTTGTCACAGTACAGAAGGTAATATACACACTGTTAGCATCTCTGCTTATGATATCAACTTCCTAAGTGTGTGTGGCAGACAGTAAGAAGACATAGGGGGAAGAGCCTGCTGAGCTGCTAGGTCGTATCCTATTTAGCATAATTCACTTTGCCCTACACTCCTGAGAGCAAAGGACAAACAAACTCATATATGTAATCCTATCTGTGTTCTCATTTCCAAGATAAGGTCATAGCGAACAGACTAGGGGACTTGTTGAATTATGTCACTATTCTGTGATAGGTGATCCTTCTGAAACTGGTTCCTTCTTCTCAACACTGGATTTAGTTGGTTATGGGCCATAAAGTTCCATTTAAGGGGAAGTGAAACCCAGCACTGCTCTAAATGGAGACAGAGGAAAATCTGTTTTTGTATTCATGTGGGCAACAGAAAAAAAAATGTCTTAAATACAATGCACAAAATAGGAGGGCTTGAGTAATATCAGAGAAAGAACAACCGGCCATAAGGAAGACCCAGCTGGAGTTTCATTGATCAGCTTGGTCATCCAGATAAGCTTGGGAACTTATCAGGGAAAGAGGGAGGCACGTGACTTTTAGTAACCGCAGGTGAGATTTAGTTACAAGTTCAAGTCGTGTAGATAAATGGGTTGGCGGAATGCAGGGTGCACAGAAACTCATTAGGTATGCCTTAATTAAGCGGCTCATTATTACATTCATTTGTTAATTAAATTTTTGAAAAACTGCAATTCCAGCCTCTCAGCGTCACCTTCAGGCCCCATGTGTATGTGAGTGATACAGACGAGCGAGCAAGGGAGCACCTTTAGCTTTCAGATGGAGGCTACGTTTTCTGGCTGTGCCCTCGGGCCTCTTTTTTTTTTCCCCTTTTTTCTTTTTTCCCTTAGATGGCTTTTAGGCAGGAAAGGGTGGAGAACTGAGTGGAAGCTGATAATTCTGATTATGAGGAAAGGCAATTGCCTTCAGCCTCTCCACGTCCCCCAAGGCTCTTAGAAGGAAGAGACATTGGTTTTTGTTTTAGAACTTTTTTTATTAGATATTTTCTTTATTTACATTTCGAATGTTGTCCCCTTTCCTGGTTTCCCCTCTGAAAACCCCGCATCCCATCCCTCCTCCCCTTGTTTCTATGAGGGTGCTCCCTCCACCCACATACCCACCCACTCCCACCTCCCGACCTTGGCATTCCTCTACACTGAGGCATTGAGCCTTCACAGGACCAAGGGCCTCTCCTCCCATTGATGTCCCATAAGGCCATCCTCTGCTACATATGCAGCTGGAGCCACGAGTCCCACCATGTGTACTCTTTGGTTGATGTTTTAGTCCCTGGGAGCTCTAGGGCATAGGGACGTTGTTATTAAGAAAATTACTTCACCGAGATTCTGATCTTGTCTTCAGGAGATTGCCTTTCCTTGCTTATGTGTGTGTGTATGTGTGAGTTGTGACACATGTATGTGTGACACATGTATGTGTGAGTTGTGACCCATGTACAGATCCATGTGTGTGCCACTCTAATAAAGCAGCTTCCGTCAGCCACGACAAGCCACCTTCCCTGTCCACCGTCCCTGTCTGTGGCTTCCAACAGCCATTCATCCGGTCTCCACCTGTGATTTCAGTTTTCAAGAAAGCCATTCAGATGGATTCATACCGAGTGCAACCTTTTGGGGCGGACTTCTTTGTAAGAAGCTTTGCAATGAGGGTATAATTAGACCATTTCCCTCTTCCCTTTCTTCCTTCTGATTCTGTACTTGGCCCTGCCTTCCTCCCTCCCAGATTCGTGGCCTCTTTTTCCTTAATTGTTATTGCTACATTTACACTATATACACATATGTATAGAAATACTGCCTGCTCAGTTTGTTTACCCGTGTGTATACGGTTCTGCGGCTGGCCACTCAGTATGGAATAACTAATTATGGGGCGCATCCCGGAGAAGACTCTTTCTCCACTCTCAGCACTCTCGGTTGCTCATAGTTCTTTGTCTGGAGGTGGAGGGGAGACCATAATGCCAGGCATGCTTGAAAAGCCATATGGGAATCTTATTAATTTTCATTTACCTAAGATTACATATAACATACACACGAGTATGTAAGACCATACACCCACATTGTCAATGAAGTTATATCACTTGGGCTGACAAGCTCCTCCCAAAAGCCACAGACTGTCTAATAAAACACCCAATATCAGGCATGACAGACTCCCTTTCAAGTTGGTGAGGGGAGTCCAGGACACTCCTAAAGCAATATAGGATATTGCTGTTGCCCTAGGTTGCCTCCCAGAGGTTGAAGGTAAGTCCTGTTGCTAAAGACACCATGTGCTTTTGGACAGGGCTTGGAGGATCCAAGCTGGATCTAACATGAAATGGAAGATTCTATGCAAACATCCAAGGGAGAGGGACAACCAACCGTCCTACCTGTTATAATGCCCATGACCCACAACAGTGGCTAACATGCATGGTAGCCTGGAGAATGTAATAGTGCCGTAGTCAGCACCATGGAACAAGAAAGAAGACAGGTGTAGTTAAAGGATCTACTTCACTGAAGAGAGAGAGGCTAATGAAAACTCAAGGACAGCCTGTATCAGATTTTGAAGACCTTTAAAGGGGCTGGATTGAAGAGCAGACGTAGAACCATGGGAGTCCAGCTGAGGTAAACGGTTTGCCAGGAAGAGCTTTTGAAACTGGCCATGTTGTTGAGTTTGCTTCTTAGCTCTGGAGTTCAAATGATTCAAGACCTGCTGGTCACACATACGTGGAAGTGAGGCAATATGTCTGCATGTGCTGTGAAGGCAGGGGTGGGGGTCTTTATGAAGACCCACACGTACCCTGCTTGTGGGGGAAAGTTACTTTCTAGAGAAAACTGTCAATAGAGATGAAAATCTTCCCAGTCTAGACACGAACGCCTGACTGTCCTACCATCCGTTACGAAGCCAAGTTAGTAATTGACTTCAAGACCTTTGTGGTTGAAGTCTTGCTTGGGAGGCAAAGGCACAGGCTACACACTGACACCTTTGCTCTGGTATGGTGAGGACACCCAGCCTGCATGCGCATCAACCGGCAAACATGACCAGAAACAGTGGAATGACCCAGCTCCCCCTCCAAGATGCCCTCTCAAAATGCTGTGCAAATAAAATAGAAAGGCCTCTCGGAGACTAGCACTCCTTTCCAGACTTTGTGAGTAATGTTCCCACACAGCCTTTGGTTAGTGATCTTAATCCCCATGTCAAAGTGGCGCTTTTTTCTCCAAACACGACTTCTCTGATCCAAGCAAAGGATCAAGAAATCATAACAGCGTTTAAGGCCATTACCTGAGGAGGATATTGCCACAGCTGAGGAAGACAGACACTAGTAGAGCTGTAGGAGAGTTATAACATCTCTGACCACATCAAGAACCTCCAGTGGCCTAGGCATGATGTCACTAAGGAGTGTATGAACGTCATCTGGAAGAGAACACTCAAGAAGTCTATCTGACCAGAGCTAGACCGTGGATGAGATGGCTGTATCTGTGGTGACAAACTCTAGGCACATATAGGGCTCTGGAGGGGCTGTGCGTCACTCTTAACACCGCGAGGACAAGGCATAAGTTGAGGGAGGAAGGACTGATTGTCTAGTGATCTGAGGGGAGAGATTCCTCTGGGTTCACGCAAGTACAGCCTGGGATTCGCCCACGGGGATGAGGTCACCTAAGGATGCGCTTCTCAGAACGCACCTCAGTCATCAAACCACGCATTACTGGATCTGAGGGGTCCCTGAGGTTTCAGACACTAGTTTGTGGGTATGTTCTGCCACCTAGTGTTCATAAGTGATCATTGCATGACTCAAAATGCAGCTAGGTTTTCTTCTCTGTTTTTCTTTAACATAGGGTTTTAATTTTTTAAAAATCCGTATCATGCCGGGCGTGGTGGCGCACGTCTTTAATCCCAGCACTCGGGAGGCAGAGGCAGGCGGATTTCTGAGTTCGAGGCCAGCCTGGTGTACAGAGTGAGTGCCAGGACAGCCAGGGCTACAGAGAGAAACCCTGTCTCGGAAAAAAACAAAAAAAAATCCGTATCACACAAGCACAGCTTAGCATAGCTGTTCTATGCTGCTGTGCCTCCCGCAACCCCTGCAGTGTCCTAAAGCAAACTACCAAAACTAAAACAGACAAATAAACAAACCCACCTTGCTTACCTTCTATTCCGTCTTAAGGGCGAATTCTTTCACAACCCACCCAAGTCCCCCACTGTGGACTTTTAGATTGAACAATCGGCCATTGTGTTTGTGTGCCATAGTCTTCTAACTAGGAGAAAAGGGGAGACAGAAGTCAGACTCCTTGGTGACAGGGAATCGTTTTGAGTCTTCTTTTCACTGTTTTTGTTCCGATAGCCTTTCTTTCTTTCATGTGGGTTTCTCTCCGCTCCCACCCAGGTTTCTATTACTGTGGTCAGAAGCACTAGGAGAAGAAAAGGTTTGCTTCACCTTACTTACGGCTCACCGGGGTGGAGAGGTGGCTCGGCCATTTTTAAAGACTAGGCTCACACCAGGTAACTGCCATCTTCTATCTTCCAGTCCACCATGAAGGGACGTGGGAAAGTCAGGGCAGGAACCTGGAGGCAGGAACTGGAGCAGAAGCCATACTTTTTGCTGGCTGGCACTTCAGGAATTGCTCAGCCTGCTTTTTCTTTTTCTTTTTCTTCTTTTCGTTTTCTTTCTTCTTTTTCTTCTCCTTTCTTTCTTTCTTTCTTTCTTTCTTTTTTTTTTTTTTTTGGTTTTGTTTTTGTTTTTTCGAGACAGGGTTTCTCTGTATAGCCCTGGCTGTCCTGGAACTCACTTTGTAACCAGGCTGGCCTCGAACTCAGAAATCTTCCTGATTTTGCCTCCCAAGTGCTGGGATTAAAGTCCACCACGCCCGGCTGCGCTCTCTCTCTCTCTCTCTCTCCCTCTCTCTCTCTCTCTTTCTCTCTCTTTCTTTCTTTCTTGTTTTTTTTTTGTTTGTTTTTGTTTTTGTTTTTTTTGTTTTTTTTATAGTTCCTGGGGCCACCTGCCCAGGGACTACAGCAAGACTCACAATGGGCTGCACCCTTCCAAACCAATCACCAATTAAGAAAATGCCCCACAGGCATGCCTACAGGCCAATCTGATGGAGGATTTTACTCCATTGAGATTCTGTCTTCTCAGATGACTGCACCTGTGTGAAGTTGACCCAAACCAAACCAAACCAAAAAAATAACTAGGACACAATGGCTTAAATTTAGAGGGTTTTTAAAATACAAATTTAAAAAGTGTTCACGTGAGTGACTTGAAAACCTGTCAGTTAGGAGATGCAGGTCTACGTGACTGCGACTTGCAGGTCCCAGAAGCACTTGGTAGAACATTGCTACCTATAATACAGGAGGTGCTTTAGAGCAGTTGCTGCAAAGAGAACCCTGTTCTACACGCGTTGCGAGCATTAGCTGGGTTGACATACATTTGAAATGGACGGTACCTCTAGCTTCATTTCTCAGATGAGGAACCTGAGGTACCCAGCTTTAATACTATGGCTAAATTCATCTTTCTTCAAGGGCTGGTGTATATAGGTGAGCAAAATAGAACTTAAATTCATGTAATCTGGTTCTGAAGTTCAAGGTCTACTGCGCTGTTGTAGCCCAGTGACGCTGTGTGCATCAGACAGACTGCTGGCCGCCACAGACCCCACTGGGCAGATCTCCAGAAAGCCAGGCACCGGTCGCAGGAGGAGCTCCCAACTGATGCTGGTCCTGTTAGTTTGGGGCCACGAAGACCATTTGAGAAGTCAACAAACTGCCCTGAGAGAGATTCTGCTACCCAAGCTTCTCCCTCCACTTTGAGATGGGAATTCACGGAATGCAGGTTGACTCCGAATTCCCCACCTAGGAGGAAGAGTTTTAAATGGCAATCCTCTTGCCTACCTGACCCCACCCTCTCACAAGGGTGGGGATTGCAGGACTGCACCACCACGCCCAGCTCTGTTGTCCATACTTATGCCGCAGACTATGAAATGTGATGCGTCTGGGCTTGGGGTGATGGTGTGAAGTATACTCCATAGTCTCTCTTCTTGCTATTAGAGCATACAAAGGATTTCCCTCTCTATAGTGAAAACAAACTCATGCTAAGATTCTGACCCTAACCTCCAAAGGAAATGACATGGCGATGGCACTCGGGGACTTTCTGTTTGTCTCTACATCATTACTCACCCCTTCCGATTCCACCTACGCAGCCAGGAAAGGATAATTAATACTCTGAGACTGGGTCGTGCTCACCACACTAACTATGAGGACCCGACAGACCTGGGTTTGATCCGGGAACCCGCATGGTGGAAGGTGAGAATCTGCTCTCACAAGATGTCCTCTGACCTCCACCCACATGCTATGGTATGCTCACCCACACGGCTCACACAGGCAACGATGATAAATGAAAGAAAACAGTCTGATACTTTACCGTGCAACCGAGCAATTCCACATTTAGTTTTTTAATATTCACCCTAGAAAATAAAACTGGATTCTGGGGAGACGACTCAGTCAGTGAAGGACTTGCCTTGCAAGTGTGACTACCAAGTTCAGGTCCCCAGAAAGCATGCAAAGCTGGATGGAGCGGTGACACGCACATTTGTAATCCCTGAGTTCCTGTGGTGAGACCAGAGTGGGGAGACAGGAGATTCTCCAGAAGCCTGGCCTCTGCAGTTCGAAACAACGAGAGCCCCTGATCCAAACAAGACGGCAGGTTAAGACGGACCCTTGAGGTTAGCCTCTGCCCTCCACGTGCACACTGTGACATGCACAAACCTGTGTTCACACACTCAGTCACACAATTTCCACACACACACATAACTAAGCTCACATACTTTATTTTTGCTGTCTGTGGGCATATGTGATCTATAGCATGCATATTAAGTATATTAGATACACAGATGGCAAAATTAAGATGACCGCAGGAATAGTGTACCAAGATGAATAATAAAAGAATAGAGACTGAATCTTGCATGGTATTTAAAGTGATCCAGCTACAAGGATGTTCATATCATCCTCATTAGTAAAAGGAATAGACCAGAAGCAGTCTACATGTCCGAAAGTAGGAGAGAAATGAAATTTGGCTCCTATGCAAAGTGGAGTAATATTCAGCCTCCATAAATAACGAAGCAACTGTTAAGCTCTGCTCTGCCACTGAGGCCCTGTGATTAAAGTGGGAGAATCAGAGCCACGGGTCCTGCTGACACTATTTGCAGAAAAGTTAGACAGACACATATGTAATACACATACATTCATCCCATTATACGATTTTACATGGTGTCGGTTTATAAAGTTTATGTGTGTGTGCATGGTATATGTGTGTAGTTGCCAGTGTGGGGAGGCCAGGGGTTGAAATTAGGAATCTTCCTCTCTTGCTTTCTATCCCAGCTTCTGAGACAAGGCCTCTTGCTGAACCCAGAGCTCTGGGGCAGACTAGCTGGTCAGCACATCCCAAGGGCCCTCCATCTCTGCCCACACTGCCCAGCTCTGGGGTGACTGGCACACTGAAGACCTGGCTTTTTATGTGGATGCTGGGTATGGAACCCAGGTTCTTGCACAGCAAGCCTTTTACCAACTGAGCCATCTTCCCAGCCCAAATAATATCAGGTTGTTGGGTTTTTTTTAAAGATGTTATTTATTATTGGTAACTATGCTTATGTGTTTACGTGTGGCTATGTGCACTTGAGTGCAAGTACATGAAGAGCCCAGAGGCGTCAGATGCCACTGGAACTGGAGCCCAGGCAGCTGCAACTTGTTACACACTGAACTTAAGTTCTCTGCAAGAGCAGTGCTCACTCTAAACCACTGAGCCACCTCTCCAGCGCCAGGATCAGATTTTTAAACATGTAGTTTCCACCCTCCACCCCCAAAAGAATCTGAGTTTAATTTTACTGCTGCTTCAAATAAACAGATTATAATTATAAAAATAGTGCTAGTAATAGAAATAGTGTTTTCTAAACTCAAACTATGGGTTTCTAAGACTTATTTGTATGGGGGCTGAAGAGATAGCTCAGAGAGAGTACACACTGAGCTATATGGCCAGCCACCAGCTCAAGCTATGATTAAGGTATTTTTCCATGCACTTTAGATGTGTGTAGAAATCCCATCATAACTCCATCAAGTATGTATTTCTTTATATTCATTTTAAGTTGAAAGAGAGGCTGGGGAGAAGCAACTTTCTCTTAAGTGACGTGTGGACTGCGTTCTCTGCTCATCGAATGTGGCTGGAGCCAGGACCATTGTCATCAAATTTTTGCTCTGATTCAGGCAACATCCTGCCAACGTGAACTCTCTGGTCATTCTGACTGAACACAGCACTTACAATGCTTGCCTTTCCTCTTCCAAAGCTCTCGTATGCACGGAGAGGCAGGCTCCTCACGAACCTCCACTCAGGCAACCTTGCCATTTACCTACAAAAAGAAAAGTCCCTTTTTCTCTCTGAGTCTCATGCGTTTTGAGGAAAGCTACTTTCCTTTCCTGCTGGAAGGAGAATGTGAGCAGGGATTCCTCACAGAAGCACAGAGGTGACACAGATGACAGGGACTCAAAAAGGGGTGGGGGTGGGGTTAAAAAATAAACTTCCCACTGTCAATCATCAAACACAGTACTAGGTAGGAGAAGGTGGCACATGCTTCCAACCCCAGCACTCAGAGGCAGAGGCAGGTGGATCTCTGTGAGTTCAAAGTCAGCCTGGTTTACAGAGTGAGTTCTGGAATAGCCAGGGCTACACAGAGAAGCCCTGTCTTGAAAAACCAAACCAAGCCAAAACCTACAACCACTATGACTACCACCAACACAGCCCTGGAGACACGGTGCCCCTTACAAAATCAAAACAATTTATCCCAAAGTTGTGAGCTGATAACCCACTGTTCTCTAAAGTAAGCCTCCTGCCAGATTGTCGTCCACAAAGGTGGAGGGAGATGTCAGCCCTTTGAATGTGGACTCCAACTCTCTCAAAAAAAAAAAAAAAACCATAAAAAAACTGGCCTCGTGAAAAATGTAGCACAAGCCATCAGACAGTGGGCTATGTCATGAAAGAGCAGAGAGACTTCCTACATTTCCCAGCAAATCAGCTCTGGTGTGGGAACTGGACCACTGATCTCAGCAGCACGGAAGCTACAGAACAGCTGGCTGTTTTTCCCTGTAAACGAGATGATTTATAAAACAGTAATACTGAACAGAGAGTGATACAAAGGAGGGTGGGGGGAAAAGAGGAACAGAACAGGGCGGGATCCACCCATCATCTATTTGGGGTTTTATTTTATCTTTTTCTATAACAGACATTGAAGGTTCTTATTCTAGCAACTTAAGACTTCTTGATGACACAAGAACATGGAAAAGGTAGAAACCTTACACACACACACACACACACACACACACACACACACGCAATTAAAAGCAGAGACTGAAATGTCAGCAAAAGTTGTTGTTTTTTTTAATCCTTTTTACCAGGAAAGCCATTGTGGAACTATTGTTTGCTGGCCTAACAGAAATGAAACCAAGGCTTTCACTAAAGAGTCTCTTATTCTTCTGCCAAATGCTGAATCTACAGCCCCGTTTCTGCAAGCGCTTGCTTAATGGCCACAGACAGCTTCTGTTTGATGTAGTGGGTCACATGGAAGAAGAGGCCTAACAGAAAGCAGGGCCAGGCAGAAACCAAATTAGTCCTTTGAAGGCTTCCTGGGCTGGCCTCACACCAGGCATCTCCACCAGGAACTGTTAGCTTTCTCCAAAGCTGTTTGGTATTTATTTCATGTCGTGGGGGGAAAAAGTAATGCTTTGTAAAATCTCCATCTTTCTCGTTGGACAGAGAACATCAGCCACTCTCAGTAAGTCCTTCTGAGATCTCTCCTTCTCTAGGAATGATGATATTTTTCTTTAGTTTTATTTTATGTGTATGGGTGCTTTGTTTGCGTGTATCGGTGTACCAGACACATGTAATATCCACAGGGACAAGAAAAGGGTGCTCATTGGATTCCCTGAGACTGGAGTTATGAGCCGCCATGTGGGTGCTGGGGGTTGCACTTGGGTCCTCTGGAAGAATAGCCATCACTCTTAGTAGCCCCATGATTATTTTTTATAAGTCAAGGCTGGTCTTGAACCCAGGAGGATCTACTTGCCTCAGCATCCTGAGTGCTGGGGTTAAGGGTTAAGGGCAGGAGCTACCATACCAGGTAACTCACTGATTCTTAAACTGTGACAGCCTTACCTGAGACGCACAATCAAGTTCCAATGAAAGCTCCAATAAGCAACCTCTGATTCCAGGGACTTGTGAGGTCTGGGAAGCCATGTGGTTCATCTGGGCCCTTCAGAGGCAGGGCTGCAGGTTATTCCTTCATCAGAGATGCTCTGGACTAGAGCGAGATGCCAGGGTGGCAGAAGGAAGTCATGCCACTGTAATGATCTGCGACGGTTGTTACAAGACACGTGGTGTCAGTTACTTTCCCATTAGTTGCTTTCCTATTGCTGTGATAAAACACCGTAACCAAGGCAACCCATAAAAGGACAGGTTTATTTGGGCATATGGTTTCTGCTGGATAAGAGCCATTACTATCACCAGGAAGGGACAGGCATAGTGACAGGCATGGACCAGCAAGCTGAGAGCTCACATCTTGACCTGCAACTTATGAAACAGAGAGAGTGTGCATTGAGGATGGCCCTAGGCTTTGAAACCTCAGAGCTCTCCCTGAGGCCACACCTCCAACACCTATCCAAATAGCACCATCAACCGGGCCTACTTCAACCATGTATTCAAACATCAACCACGTATTCAAACATCTGAGGCTACAGAGGACATTCTTACTCAAACCACCACAGACACTGGCCTACAGAGCTTGGGATTCCATTGAGTGTATTTAGGTCAACTTTCCCTCCCATCTTGTTTGTGGTAATGGATTTGCCATCTCCCAGAAAATCTGCAATAAAGAATGGTCAAGCACAAAGTGACAGAAGGCAGGCAGCACAGGGGACTGGGTGCAGCTCTCAGTGGAAGCTAGAACAATTTGATGTTGTGGCAACGCAATGCTGTTGAAACCGGTGGATCCTGGAGAATAGCAATGAGTGGACTCCAACTCTCCCGGGAGTTGAACGACTGACTGTGAGTCAGGTTCCTTGGAGGTTAGGGATTGTCCTTGTGTGCCTTTTTTCGTTGATGTGATCATCATGATCAGGAGTAACTTGGGGAGGAAAGGGTTTGTTTCCTCTTACACTTTACAGCTCAGTGAGGGGAGCAAGACAGGAACTCAAGGCAGGTACCTAAGTAGCAACCATGGAGGAGTGCTGCTCACTGGCTTGCTCAGCTGTCTCTCTTATGCAGCCCAAGCCTAGCTGCTCAGCTGTGACACCATCCCCAGTGGGCTACTCCTACATCAGTCAACAGGCAAGAAAACGACTCACAAACATGCCCACACACCGGTCTGATGGAGGCAATTCTTCAGCTGAGATTCCTCTTCTGAGGCAGGTCAGGCTTATTATGTCAAGCTCACAAAAACTAACCAGCACATGGGTAATAAAAAAAAAAAAAAAAAAAAAAGGCAGAAAAAAATGAAGCTAAAGAGAAAGAAAAGAAATCAATTAAACAGTCTTGAAGATGAAAGCAGCCACCACTGCCCATGTTTCGGTAAGCCACCACCTCTATTATTAGCAAATGCACACCACACAGCCATCTGCTCCTTTCTTAAAATACTTGGAGACTCGGCCCGGTTTTGGGTGTGGAGTTAAGCTTCATCTTTTCCTCAAGACACATTGACCAGAGGGAGAGAAGAGGCGAGGTAAGGGTTGGGACTCAGGGAAAACAAAGAAAGGCTGGGCAGCTCCCCTGGCTGATCAGAGTCCACAGCCTGATCTGTTAATCTGCCTGCCGCCGCAGCAGAGCCCTTCACAACAGCTGTTATCATGAAAAATTAGCCCTGACACTGAGATGGGGGGGTGGGGGGGGGGGAGAATGAAACTCCTGTTCTTGGTCTGCGGATTTTGACCACACACAGTTCTCGCTCCTTTGAGTTTAGCTTACTCTGCAGTTTTACTTCCCTTTTGTCACCGATTTCCACGTCACTGGAAACAGTGCACTTTCTTTTAATCCTGAGGCTCCAGATGGGATGAAACAAAGCAGAGTACAGATGTAGGAAAGCAATGCTTTCTGTACTTGACAATGCTTGCTATTGAAATGTCGTATTCTTCCTAGGCAAATGGATGGACCTGGAGGGCATCATCCTGAGCGAGGTAATCCAATCACAAAGGAACTCGCACAATATGTACTCACTGTTAAGTGGATATTAGCCCAGAAACTTAGGATACCCAAGATATAAGATACAATTTGCTAAACGCATGAAACTCAAGAAGAACGAAGACCAAAGTGTGGACACTTTGCCCCTTCTTAGAAATGGGAACAAAACACCCATGGAAGAAGTTACAGAGACAAAATTTGGAGCTGTGACGAAAGGATGGACCATCTAGTGAATGCCATATCCGGGGATCCATCCCATAATCAGCTTCCAAACGCTGACACCATTGCATACACTAGCAAGATTTTGCTGAAAGGACCCAGATATAGCTGTCTCTTGTGAGACTATGCCGGGGCCTAGCAAACACATAAGTGGATGCTCACAGTCAACTATTGGATGGATCACAGGGCCCCCAATGGAGGAGCTAGAGAAAGTACCCAAGGAGCTAAAGGGAACTGCAACCCTATAGGTGGAACAACAATATGAACTAACCAGTACCCCGGAGCTCTTGTCTCTAGCTGCATATGTATCAAAAGATGGCCTAGTCAGCCATCACTGCAAAGAGAGGCCCATTGGACTTGCAAACTTTATATGCCCCAGTACAGGGGAATGCCAGGGCCAAAAAGGGGGAGTGGGTGGGTAGGGAAGTGGGGGGGTGGGTATGGGGGACTTTTGGGATAGCATTGGAAATGTAAACGAGGAAAATACCTAATAAAAAATTAAAAACAAAAAGAAATGTCATATTCACAGATGCTTGATGGCTATGAAGAGTTGACTTAACTAGCAGTCACTATCAACAAGAAGATCAAATGATGGGGCTGAAGAGATGTCTCACTGGGTAAGACCACAGGCTGCTCTTCTAGAGGACCCAGGTTCAATTCCCAGCACCTACATATTGGTTCACAATTCCAGTTCCAGGGGATCTGATGCCCTCATTGGCCCTAGATAGGTACAAGCCAAACACATGATATGAAGACATACATGCATCCATAAAATAAAATAATAAAATAGAATGTTTTTTAAATCATTAAACGTTGTATTATAAAGCTGATGTTGATAAAAATGAAATTCAAATTGCAGGCCTTGCATGCCATTCTCGGGAGATGCTGGTAAGCACAGCTATGCTGTTCTACATTAAACTCTCTGTGCAAACTTTTCTTAAGATGATGCCCAGTGGTTACACCTGACCAATGGGAGAGGAGGTCATAGCTATTGCAGTTTATGTTTATCTGAGTACAGTGGTACAGAACATGAATGTTGAAATCCAAGAGTCCTGCAAGAGACATTACTGTTCTCCAGTGACCTGATGCTAGAAAAGTTGCATGCACACCATCTTGTAAGTGTTGGGTTCCTAATGTGAAAAATGGGGGAAATGGCAGTGTCGTGTGTGTGTGTGTGTGTGTGTGTGTGTGTGTTATAAAAATTAAATCAGGAGAACAGAGAGGTAGCTCAGCTGTAAAAAGGGCATGTCGCTCTCACAGAGGATTGGAGTTGGTTCCCTGGACCCAGGTGGTGGCTCACAACCATCTCTACCTCTTGTTCCAGGTGATCTGATGATCTTTGACCTCATCAGGCATCCAGAATGCAAATGGTGCATATACAAACAAGCAGACAAAATACTCACACATAAAGTAAAAGTAAGTGTAAAACATGAAATTAAACTAGTAGGTGGAGAGACAGCTTAGTCAGTACTATATACAGTGCAAGCATGAGGATCGGAGTTAAATTTGCAGCACACACAGAAAAACCCAGATTTGGTGGAGCGCATCTGTATCTGTCAGTGGGGCGGCTCTCCTGCCAGTTAGATGCTCTTAAAAACAGCGGGGAGGCCTTGTCTGGTGGATAGATGGCTTCTGGGGACCAGCACCCGAGAGCTTGGCCTCTGGCCTATATGTATGTGGGCAGCCATGTATCTCCTGCCAGGATTAAGGAGAGCAGAGAGTGTGAAAAGGACCTGATACATTGCTTCTTAAGATACAAAGTAACGACAGGCTGATACAAAAGCTGACCTCTCTTTTCCTTGACTGCCTGGGACAATACGGGAAAACTAGTTACTTACTTTCTTGGAAGGTGAGCCACATTAGCCTTTTTCACCTGTTGCCTAGGAGTCTTTCAGCTTTCAGCTAAAGCAGCCTGGCTAAAGCACCAGAGAGCTGCAGCCACCTTGGCGCTTCCTATCCTCATGACTGGCAACATTTTTGCAAGACCTGGGCCTGGTCCAGTTTTATAGCTTGGTTGCTGTCTTAGTTACCTTTCTTCCTGTTGCTACAATAAAATATCCTAACAAAAGTAACTCGAGGAAAGAAAGGAGGAATGATTTGGGCCCAGAATTCTAGGTACAGTCCATCACGGAGGGCAAGACAAGGCAACTGGTCACACTCAACCCACAGTCAAGAGGCAGACGCTGATGAATGAAATGGGTGAACTGGGTTCAGTTCGTTCCTCCTTTGTCTACAGCCCATAATCCCAGACCAGGGAATGGTGCCAGCCACAGAGGGCGAGTTTCCCACATCAATTAACCAAATACAGATAATCACTCACCGGAATGTCCCTTTTAAGAATAGCCGAGACTATATACTTATTTCTGTATTTGGAGTTGAGTCTGACCTCTGTGTACATAGATATCCCACTGAAATGTTCCGGAGTTTCTTATCGGGCTTTAAGGAGTTCAGGGTAAGTGTCCTTTCTTTGAAATGCTTTTGTCAGGAGTCTTTCAGGTTTCATTCTTAAACGGGAGCTAGAGTGTGAGTGTGTAGATTTTAATAGGCGGACATCCATAATTGAAAAACTCTGAACTATGAAATGCACCAAACTCTGAAACGTCTTAGGTGCTGACATAAATGTGAAATTTTGGAATATTTCAGATTTTCTGATAAGAGATGTCCAACAGGACTGGTGACTAACATCTAGCTAAACATATATTATATTAGTTGCTTTTCTGTTTCTGTGATAGAACGCCATGACCAAGTGTGTTTATTTGGGCTGATGGTTCTAACGGGGCCAAAGGCTGCCATGGTGGGGGAGCATGGCACTGATTAGCAGGTACGGGCATGGCAGCTCAAGCAAGATGCTGAGTGCTCACACCCTTTACCATAAGCAGAAAGCAGACTAGAGGTAGGTGAGGCTTCTCTCTCTCTCTCTCTCTCTCTCTCTCTCTCTCTGAAGTTAAACCATTTTATTTGAGAAAAGAGGGCAGACACATGAACCCTGCCATTCTTGTGGGGGAGGCGGCAGCAATGTCCATATCCAGGGGAACCTGAACATGCAAACAGCACCACGAATTCATGGACACTGGATAAAAACTCTCAAAGCCTGTTTCCAGTGACACGCACACCTCCTAAACCTTCCCAAACACTGCTCCCATCTATGGACCAAATGTTCAGATGCCTAAGACCCGGGGGCTACGTCTCATCCCACCACACATATCATCGATAACACATTATTAAGTGCTATCTTGCAGTTTTCAAATTAATTTTATTTCATGTTCAGTAGCCACATGGGGATGGTGGTTAATGTGTTTAAAACAGTTTATCTGGATGTGGTCATGACTGTCCATGACCAAAGCATTCCAGGAGCTACAGAGGTGGCTTAGATGTTTAAAGCACTTGTTGCTCTTGCAAAGACACTGGATTCAATTCCTAGCACCCACATGGCAGCTCAAAACTATTCATGACTCTAGTTCCAAGGCACACATCTGCCCTCTGCACACACCAGGCATGCAAGAGGTACACATAGAGATAGGTGGGCAAAGCACTCATACACTAAAATAAATCTAATAATGTTTTAACTAAACTAAACCCACAGAACTCCAGGCAATGACAAAGGAGGATTGAAAGATTCAAGGCTAGCCTGGGAAACAGAGCAAGAAACCATGCCTCAAATGGCAAAACAATACAAAGGCAGCAGTAGACAGCAAGATGTGGATCGAAACACTGCGGCATGGTGTAGAGTTCTTAGTGGTTATATTGGGTCTGGGCATGGATATATTTAGGAAGTCCACTTCAACAGTAGCAGGGAACTCAATGAACAGGCTTTGCCATGTAGATCTTTTAAGATCTTGAACGTCTCCTGTGTTGGATGTCGACTTAGAACACAGATAAAATTACTGCTGTCTAGAAAGCAGTGAGGTGTGAATTTTAAAAAGTGTTGAAATGATATATCATCGCACAACTTTGGTATGAAAATTTGATAGGTGCGCACTATGAAAAAAGGTATCTGCAATTGTATTTGCGATCATGGGCTTCGAAGGAAAAAAGATAAACGCAGAAAGAGAAGTTTGAAGGTCTACCTTGAACTTGACACCCTTTCAAAAATGTTGAGGGGGTGGGGAGCCAGGTAACTTAACAGAAGTCTCTGGAAAGATGAGCCAAGTCTTCCTACTCATCCCGATTCTTGTCTCTAGTTCTAGCATCTTAAGAAGAGTGACAACTTTATGCAAATCTCACTAAGGGAAATGAGGAAGCAGCACAGAGGCTGGCAGGTGGAAACACAGGAAAGGGTGGGATACGATGATATGGGCAGGTGGACTGGCAGATAATGAAAGGCTGGGACACAGAGGAGGAGGAGGAGGAGGAGGAGGAGGAGGAGGAGGAGGAGGAGGAGGAGGAGGAGGAGGAGAGAAGAGCAAAACCAACCATTCAAACCTGGAAATGATTTCTGCAAGAGAAGGCTTATGGGAAGAATACAGTTTCTCCACTTCAGGATGCGTTCAGAGGCAGGGAATTTTCCACTACAGGGGACGGAGGCAGTTCATGTTACCTAAGCTCCTTTCACCTCTGAGAATCCATTTATTTGGTTCCAAATATTAAATAGAGAGGCAGTGTCAAGGGTTTAGTAGTTTGATGACCTGGGTGTTACAGTCTGGGGCCAAATCTCGGCTCAACCTTTTGGATGAACCTCACCTTGATTTAGTCACTTAGGAACTCTGGGTCAGCCTTTTTTACCAAATAGAAATAGGACCGCCCACACCTAGTTCTGGCAATACTCTAAGGGTCTGTAACATATACAAAGCCACGTAAGCACATGCTTTTATTACCCTGGGATAGGCCAAGGGCATCTTGTTTTGTTTTTCATTGTTGTTTTTTCCCCTTTCCACTCTACTTCAGGTCTCATCTTTCCAAGCAAGCCATTTCTGGCTGCTCACAGGCACTTTTATTTCACTGGGACAGTGTGGGAAAGCCTTCCTAAGGAAAAATCTAGTCGTCTCCAGTAACACAAATGGGTCAGTCGGCCAAAAAGTCAAGTCTGTAGAAACCATTTTACATGTTTTTCATCCCAAAACCTCCATCTATGAAACGATTCAACCACAGACGGGGTCCCTGAGAAATTCCAGTTCCAGGGTTGCTACACAATAATAATATTAGGCTCACCAGAGCATTTAAACCTAGAACTGTGTGTCCATACAAGTTTTTTTCCCCCCACAGAATCACGTTTTAGAGGGTAGTCTGCCCCTCTCACATCTTAGATGAGACACCGTCTGTTGCTCAGAGCTCTGACACAATTGTCATCTGTAACTTTGTTTCATTCTGATACTGTCACTCTCCTGAGTTCCCCTCTTCATATAGTTTCAGTGAGTTCCTATCCAGAGAGCAGTTCTTGAGTCAACTTACTTGAGCTCAAATACTAAGTCTACTACTGTGGAACTACACATCAATTTATTATCTGAAAATAGAGGATAATCCCTATCTCAGACGGCTGCAAGTTAATTGACCTTAAGTAGTTGGCCAATTAAATCCTGGCTCTGGGATCAGAGGTCCAGGAAGGCAGCAGTGTTAACTGTCCCAACACTTCACCCGCAAAGGCCTTTGACCTCTGAGGCTTCGGTCTCCATTATCTCCCTGAACACTCAAAACTTAAATCCGCGTTCAGGGTGTGTCAGTAGCGAGTAAAAGTTATGCCCACGATGCAGCTAAACCAGAGATGCGCACTGAGGCTTTCGACGGCTTCGTGGATGCGCCAGGACACTGAAGACTAGGGCTAGGTAACAGAGCTGCTCCTTTGCAGAGTTACAGTAGCCAATGCCAGCGTCTGGCTGAGAGGCGTGTCTCCAGGGATTCAGGGGGCGTGGCCTCTCGGACCGCTCCAGGGGGCGTGGCGCCTCGCCTTCTGCTTGGGCCAAGGCTCTCTTTCGCTAAGCGCACGCGTACTTCCCGAGAGGCGGAACGGCGGGCGGCGCGCACGCGGCGCTTCCCGGAAGACGGCGAATGGGCCACCGAGGGAGGGAGCACAGTGCTCCCGAGGGCGGGGCGCGAGGCGGAAGCGCCGAGGTCAGCTGACAGGGTCTCGTGACGGCCGGGGCGGCGGCCACGCACGCGCGTTAGGGTTCAGCGCTCGCAAGCCTGGTGGAAGATGGCGGCGTCCAGGGCGAGCCTCTGAGAGGCAGAGGGAGGAGCGGAGGGGTGGGGGCCGCGGCGCAGGAACCCGCGGCGACAGGCCCCGGCGGGGAAAAGGAAAGCGAGAGGGGACGGGGCCGGCGGCGCCTCCATCCTACTCAAGACGTGGAGCCGGCGGCGGGCGGAGCTCGGGCTGGAGCGCCTCCAGCCTCCTGCGAAGGTAAAGCCGCCTCCGGCTCTGGGTTTCTGCGATGCCGCTTCCCACCTTCGGGGACCCGGGGGCTCCGGGCAGGGACCCCAGAGCGGGCGGCGTTAAGCTGCTGTGTGTGGCTCGAACCTGCTGAAGCCGCGATCCTCCGTCCAGGGATCCCTGCGCTCGGACCCTCCCCTCCCCCGGCTCTGAGTGACATTTGCCCGGGGCACTGCCCGGCAGCCCCACCCCTCTCTCTGCCTGGCCGTCTTTTCTCCCATCACTATCCCTGTCCCCCACTTCTCTCGGCAACTCTCCCCGACTCAACTCCACACCTCCTTCCCCTGTGGGCTCCGCCCTCGGGATTCCCTCCTGGATGCCGGCGCCTCCGGTTTTCTTAGGTTAGCGGTCCTGCTTCCTTCCTCTGGGGTCCCGCGTAGACTCGATTTTTTTTTTTTTTTCTTTCTT
The DNA here is from genome assembly GCF_000001635.26 of Mus musculus. NCBI lineage: Eukaryota > Metazoa > Chordata > Mammalia > Rodentia > Muridae > Mus > Mus musculus. The sequence goes on along the minus strand of NC_000075.6, from coordinate 104,262,260 downwards.
TTTTCCTCGTCTCAGTTTTGTTTCGATTTGATGGGAAAGGAGGGGCAGCTGCTGTTCTCTTCCTCAAGTCCTTTATCAAACACCAAGTTTTCCCCCCAAGGCTTTTCCTTCTTGTAAAGTAGCCTGGCCTGTTCACTGTTGCCCGTGCTGGGCTGTGATTTCACCTCTGAACGCGGCTTTTGGTGTAGGTGAAGCAGCACTTTGGACGCCCAATGAAGTGGGTGTTGAGAGTACACCTGCGTGCCCCCGCCCCCCAAAAAACCCCTATTGTAAGATGCTAAATTAGCCACTCTTACCTTGAAACCGTTTCCCTAATCACTTGGTGGAAGGATGATGTAAATAAAAATCGCCCCCTAACACAGAGATGAACTCCCAAAGTAGTGATTTTTTACTTCCACGATCTGCTTTTCCCGTTTATTCTATAGTTTAGTTTTTTTTTTTGTTGTTGTTGTTTCTAGTGCCTCATTGTTTAACTTAATTTAGCTTACAGCATAAAAGCCCCTTTAATTTTCATATATAGTATAAACCAATGTTTAAGTTGCAATATCGCAAATGGTGGCTCTGGCTGTTAATACCACATTACGTTCAGGGACGGGACCGCCAGTCCTAGTTGAGAAAACACTGAGTTCACATTTGTTTGGAAACAGGAAGTACAAACAAATTAAAGGAGAAAAAGAGGAGCCAGAGTTAAGAAACAGGGATGTAAAGACCTTAAAGCTAGCTTGAGTCCTGGGCCAATACCAGCATTCGTATTCCCCCGAGAAACTATGGATATTCTTTTCTAATGCAGTAGTAGTAGTGTAAATCATACTAGCAAGCGTGACTGCAAACAAACCAAGTTCTAAAACGTGAATGTGCACAGTAATAAAGTTGCACACTGGTGGAGAGCATGAATTATTTGGTTACCCAGGCAGATGGTAATAACCTGTTTTTCTTAAACTTAGAAGAAAGGTTAATAGTGGAACCTAGTTCCCAATAGATACTAAGGTAGAGTTGAAATCAAAAGATCATGTTATACCTTTGTTGGCCCCATTCCTCCAGCACTTGTAATTACACGGGTGAGTTTGCAATGTCCCTTTCAGACTTCTCTCCTGCTTCTCTGAGGAAAGTGTAAACAGAATTATGCAGCTACATGGCAGCCCAGTTTTGCTTGTTGCTAAGGCTTTGGTCTAATATCTGGTGGGAGTTAAAGTGCAGTTTTTAGTTCATTATGTTTGTTTTAGTCTTCACATATTAGGATCATTTTTTTGCACTTAGAATGTTGTTTGTATTTATTCTGTGTGTTTGGGTCCATGTGCCATGTAGCTGTGTGAAGGTCAGAACAACTTGCAGAAGTGCAGTGTGTTTCTTCACGGTGTGGAGCCTGAGGCTTGAACTCAGGTAGTGAGCTGTAATGGTGTCTCCATCAGTGTGGGACAGGAGGATTGAGCTCGGGTTGTTAGGCTCATCGGGAGGCCTTGTAAAACCTTCTCCTCAGCCTTTTTATATAAGATAATTGCTAACATGCTCTTTGCTAGCCTGAAGTCGTTTGTACTGTTTAGCTTTGATTCTAAGACGCAAAGCTTTGCTCTAAGCTTTACAGCATGGAGGAGGGGAGGTGTGAGAAACAAAACCAACCAACCAAACAAACAAAAACTAGACGAACCAAGGTGATCACTTAGAGACAGCTTAGAGGGCTGAGGACTTAGAGAATCACTAGCTCAGCTCAGACCTGAAGGAGGAGCTGAAGAGGGAGGGGTGAAAACGAGAGGAGGGCTTTTGGACAGTGGTTAAGAGTTCAGCTAGAACAGCTGAAAAAGGGATGCAAGTGAGTGTGCCAACTTAGAAGCTGTTTACACACAAACTGCACTGAGAACGCTCCTAGGAAAAAGTCTTGCTGAAAGTCTGTCATTCAGACCCAGTGGAGGGGAACAGCAGCATAGCTTTTAAGAAGGTTGAGAAATTGCTCTCATTCTCTCCTTGGATAACAAAGTTTAATGTATATGTGTGGGCCATATTACCAGCACTATTGATAATAAATTATATTGAGCTTAGTGGAATATGGAGAAGGTAAGAGTATAATACTCAGAACAGAGACTGCATCCTCAAAAGCACAAGGTCACAGGAGCACAACACAAGGGTCAGAGGGACATTTCTCTAGTTAAATCACTCTCTCCACAGATACACAGTATTTTGCAAAAAGAATGAAGCCAGTGGTACCCTGCTGTTAACTGTTGCAAGAACGTAGCTGAGCTCAACTCCTAACAAAGTTACTGTAATCTCTGCACTTGGCCTCACAAAGAAAAGGGAGATGCTCATCTGGTCAGGAAATTACTCACCTTAGTTCCACTACTCTATACATGTCCAGCTTCCCTGAGATAAGGCACAGATGGAAAGCTAAAAGGAGAAAAGCAATTCCTAAGAGAGCCGTTATCATAGCTACACTCAGGTTGATGGAGGTAGATGATGTTATCCAATAGGCAGTACTCAAATGCTGGATTCAATGCGTAATTTCAAAAACATAGGCACTGAAGGAATCGAACTGAAGTGCTGGAAACAAGATCACAGCAGAGAGATGCCGAGTGCTTTTGGGCTTACCTGTTGTGTCACCTCGAGGAAAAACCCACGACCTGTATGTAATGTCAATCGAGACTACTCATTCTGTCTCCCTAAAACACAGATGAAACCGCTCTAAGACTTGGAAATACAGGTGGAGAGGTGGCTCAGTGCATAACAGAACTTGTTGCTGTTTTTAGAGACCTGAGTTTGGTTCTCAGGACTCACCTGTAACCAGCTAGAGAGGCTCCAGCTTCCTCTTCTTATATATCTATAAGATATATACACAGAGATAGTGTGCAAGAACCCCTCTCTGAAGGAGAGATTAAAATAAAAGGGACACACCATGAAACCAAAAGATAACTACATTAATAGACAGAACTGACTTTATGGCACATTGTATTGATGATTACAGGCAAGCTCGACACAAAAATAGACCTAGTTGTAAAATATAAAACTAAAACATTTTTAGAAGACAAGAAAACAAATGTTGGGACTTTAGTATTTAGATAGGATATCAAAAATATTCATAAAGGGAAAAATCCAGTGTTGAAGTTAGGCCCTGGTTCTTCCTCCCAGCCCCACGCTCCCCAAAATAAGACTCAGACTCAAAGTATATTTACTCAAAGTATTATATTACAAGATACCTTGGCCATATAGCTAGGCTCCTCTCTGACAGATAAAACTTAAAATATCCCATTTATTCCAGCCTACATTTTGCCATGTGTCTGCTTACCTGTACTCAGGTATCATGCATCAGTCTTGTCACATCTTCCTGGGCGGATCTCCTGCCTGGCTCTGTCCCAGAATCCTTTATCTCTCTCCCAAATGTCCCACCTTTGTTTCCTGCCTAATTTCGCAGGGCATGGACTTTTTAATTGACAGGTGGTATATCAATACAGTACACAAGATATTCTCTCTACCAGACAGATTTAGCAAAAAAAATTTAAAAATGCAAACATGCTGTATGTTAAGAAAATAAACACTCCTCTCTGGTGGTACATAAAGGCATTTCATGTGCTTTCCCTAAAATCGCTTTGCTATGTAAAATTGAATAAAAACAAGACTTTTATGAAAAATAGGTTAGGGCCACAGAACTGTGAGCTTTACAGTAACAGCTCAAGCAGTGGGCACTTGGAAGCAGCACTGTTTGCATGGATCAGTACTCTGGCATTTTGTTAGTTGCTTGTGGACATGAGCATGGGAAGGAGTCAACAGTGTATTGAGTTTCTGTGAAGTTTTTGAAAGGAAATGTAATGTGTTGTGAAGTTGTGTGGTATACGCATGGATTGAAGCTCTTTGATTTGTGCATGTACATGCTTTGAGAATTTCTACATAGCTGTTCAGCTGAGTACTTATCTACATTCATCTTATGTTTCCCAGTGATTTATGAACTAGCACATCAGTAAATGTGAAGTTGGAATCCCACTCTTCCAAGTGTTGAGTATATGCTGGGCAGACACTCTACTTCCAACCTATAGCCCCAGCCCAGTGTGCCAGCCATGTTGAAATAAGTTAAGAATAAATTATCAAAATGGCATTGTGGTAAAACTGACTGTGCATTTCAGTATGCAAAGAAGTTTGCCACACCACAGTAAGTAATAAATTGTCAGAAATATGCACCTTTGTATAGAATCAGTTTGTGACAGAAACATGAAAAGGCACAATTTTGTCATCTTGGTGACTTAAATACCACAAGTGGAATAATTGTTAGCATTGTTTTCCAAACTGAAAAGGTAAGTATAATCTCTCAGTTTGTAGCAGCTCTAGTGGTGGGAAGTTGATGTAGCAGAGAGTTTGTTTTTTACATTTAGATTGATTAGGCTGTGGGGCTAGTTTATTATGACTAGGCTTTCCCTATGCAAATGAGCACTTGGACATTGAGGACAGGCTTTCCACTTTGTGTGTGTCTGTGACTGTGTGGGTGCAGTTGACTGGAAGGACCTATGGAGGCCAGAAGAGGGTATTGGATCCCCTGGATTTGGAGTTTCAGGCAGCTGTGGATTCCTTGATACAAGTACATGAAACTGAACTCAGGCCAGTCTTGTAGACCAGTGGTTCTCAGCCTGTGGGTCCTAACCCTTTTGGGAGTTGAATGACCCTTTCACAGGGGCCACCGAAGGCCATCAGAAAACACAGATATTATGTTACCGTTCATAACAGTAGCAAAGTTAGAGTTATGGAGTAGCAAAGCAATAATTTTATGGTTGTGGAGGTCAGTACATGGTGAACAGTTTTAAAGGGTCGCAGCATTAGGGAGGTTGAGAGCCACTATTCTGGATTATCAGTTCATGCTTTTAACCACTGAGCCATTTCTCCAGGCCCTGGTTCAAAATTTTAATATCTTCAACACATTTTCCTTCTGGAGCAGTGTACTTCTGCTGAGTACATGCCAGCCATAATCCCTCTTGTTACAGAAACTGATTCATCGTCATGGGAACTCCCCAGAGTCACTGAATTAGGGAATATTCTTTCAGCAACTAGCTGAAGCCAGGCTATGGTAATGGTCATGTTCATTGACAGAAGACAGACACAGTTACCTGTGAGAGGTTCATTCAGTGTGGCAATACTTACACTTATTTCTGTGTGCTCTTAACTTCATTCAGCAGCCCATACACTGTCATGGACTGCTCATGAAACATGTGATTTGTAAAACAGGGTCAAAAAACAGAGGGCTTTCTTGTTTTGCCTTTGGTAGATCACGCCCTCTGAGTAGTAAGTAGCTCATGTATGTAACTGAGGACTGGTTTGCACTTGATTAGCAGGTAGGAAAGCAAACACCTAAAGCAGTCTGTAGTAATTATTCTAACGCTCTGCCTTTACCTGTAGGTGTCAGAGCCTAAAGAGCTGCTCAGGTCCGTTCATCTCACGTTTTGCAGGGAGCAGGCTTTCTCTAATAGATCTAAGATTCTATACTAACTTTATTGCAAGTTAGACTTTTATAGGCATTTCTGATTTGTGTTCCTTTGGTATTTTTTGCTGTAGAATTCCTCTCCCTCAAACTTTTAAGTCATGCATGATTCAGAGTGTATTTTGAATATTTATCAAATCTTAGGGCAGATTTCTTCCAGACCTTTAAGTCATTGATTTTATTTTTAAAAGTGGAATATTCTTCTTTAAAGATAATGTAAAGGTGTTGTGTAGGTTATAAGCCCCTTGGCAGAGGTAGAAATAATACAAGCATTTCAGAAAGAACAAACATGAAACTTGGTCCTGTTGCTTACTGTCGAGTGAGAGGAAATGTTTGCCACTGACATGGCCTGTGTCTATTATTAATAAACACTATTATAGTGTTTATTAGGCATGGGGTGCTAACTGTAAAGTGTATTCAAACTATATTTGCTGCAGGACCAAGGAGATTATCCCCTGCTGGTAACAGAAAACAAGTTTCATCACAGCCAGTAACGATCTCTGTTGCCCACGAGGACCTCATCATGGTAGAGCTAAACTTGGAAGTGCCTGCTACTGAGATGAGCTTGCTCAACTAGAGTGTGTTGTTCTTGCAAAATCAATATTCTCATTTGAGATACAATGAAATAGAAATGAGGTCTAAAGAAGTCTAAAAAATATGTAGGAACTAGAATATATAAATAGCAGCACAGATTTGAGAAAAATTGAGCACATTTCTGAAAAGATGAATATTCTTTCAGATGAAATTTTGCAGTTTGGAAAGGGCAGAGTCACAATATATCTTACATGAAAATTTTATTTTTTAAAAAATAATAGATGAATCTATCTAGAAATGAAGTGTTCTGTCAGATGGAATCAACATATGTCTGACTAAAATAGAAGAGATAGATGCTTCCGTTGGAATCAACATATGCATGATTAAAATAGATCTCCCTCAGCCCAGCATGTGATTTATACTGTTGAATAGGTAAGACAATAAGATTAACTGCTGTGGCGAGGTTGGGAGGTAGCTCAGCACAGCATGAAGTCCCAAGTTCAATACCCAGAATCTATTTTAAAAAGTCAGGTGTGGTAGCATCTGTAATTTCAATGCTGTCGAGGTGGAGACAAGTGGGTTCCTGGGCTTTCTCACAAACCAGCTTAGAGTTAACCTGTGGGTTTCAGGCCACTGAGAAACCTTGTTTCAGTTTAACAGGGGAGGGGTGCGGTTTCTGATGAACAACTATGGAGATTGACTCCCCACACACTTACTTGTATACCTGCACACACTGCTCTCGCCACTACCCTCCCCCGACCCCCATTGGGATTAACGTAGACTTGGAGTTGTATTTTAACCTCCCTTTATTTCATGAAGAAATTTCTAGTTATTTTGACTCTTTAAGAAAGAATGGGGCAGACGTGAGATTGTTAATGTTGCCGGGCATATAATGCAACAGCATACTATATCTTGTGGACAGCTATTGGGTATAGGATTGCCAGTCAAACATGGTGTTACTTCTTGCTTCCCTATTTGGTGACAGCATTTTTCTCTAGGGATTTAAGTTCTTCAGGTCAAGGTGTGTGAAGTGAGGTATCCTGAAACCATGGTGATATGTTTCTTGCTGTTTTAAGGTTATTGTAGGTATCATACACATTACACATACTGATTGGTTCTTTCTGAAGAAAATACTTTAACTTGGACTTAGTCACACATTAAAGCAAAACAAGAATGACCTGGGTACTTATGTCCCAGCTATGGGGTTGACTGAGGCTGGAGGATCGATCACCTGATTCTAAGAGTTTGAAGGCCACCTAGGTAACTTAATGAGACCCCGACTAAAAACAAAAAAAGAACAACAGCAAAGCAAAACTGGGATTAAAGTCCACTGGCAAGTTTCCTCAGTACAGCACATTTTATCTAAAACAGTTTAGATGTAGTTTTTTAATCTGGTAAAAATTAATATAGTTAGCCATTTTTTAACCTTTTGTTTTCAAACAGTTCCAAGCTAATTATCATTGATAGAGATTTCAAATCCAGTTGTGAAAATGAGATGTTTAAGAAGCCAGTGTATGGGATTCCCCCTTGAGGTAGTTGCCCCGAGTGGCAGTGGATACATGCTCAGGGGCCAGGCTGAGGTCTCTCCTATATAAGGCTGCCTCAGTGCTGACTACCTCTGACTGCCTTGTGGGATGTAGTGTGGGGGCGGAGGTGAGCACTCCGCTGTAGGGAAGCTTACTCAGGAAAGGCAGGCAGACTCGCAGCTTCTCCTCAGTGTACTGCACACCTGTCACTCCAGCCACGACACCAGGCTTTGTATCAGGCATGGCCATGCCTCCCTCAGCATGCTGCGGCTAATAAATACCTTCCTGCCATCGCTTTATCACAGTTCTGTCTTTTATCCAGCCATCCAGCCAGCCAGCCAGCCAGCTTAATGTTTGATGCATCTTAAAACAAGCTCATACTTGTAGTTCATTACCTGAGAGCAAGCGCTGTGCTTAGATTTCATAGACTCGGAATGAGGAAATTTGTTTCTTCCCTGATTATTCCAAATTGTCATATTTATATAATAATTACTTTCAGGTAGTTATGCAAAATACATGCTTTCAACAGGTGAAAAACCTTTTTACTTCAATTCCTTTGCTCATTGATTGTATTTTTTAATGTACCAATTCATCATCCTTAGCTACATAGACCTTTGAATTTGTTCACACAAGCCATGCGCATATGCTTAATTTTGCTGTACACGCAACCTTTTCCACTTACAGTCTGGTTGCAGTCTGCTCAGGCAGTGCCTGTGATGGTCACTCCAGTCTGCTTTTGTTGCGGCAGCGTACAAAAAGTTGTAGGGGCTGCTAAGTGGACTCAGTTGTTTTGTTTTTGTTGTTGTCATCACCCCTTCGTGTGTGTGTGTGTGTGTGTGTGTGTGTGTGTGTGTGTGTGTGTCTGTATCTGTGTGTGTCTGTGTCGAAGTCATCTTCTCAGGACCATTCTAATTTTATTCACAGATGTTTGCAAATGGGTGCCAGCCTTACTGCCAGTAATAAATTAAAGTGCAAGACTGTTGTTCGAAAGCACAAAGCGTAGGATTCATTGAAAAGAGAGATTTCAGCCAAAACACCATTAGAGTTGAACCTAGGGCACGCTGTGTCCCTGAGGACACCCCAGCCCTTTTTATTTTGTATTGTTTGAGGCAGGGTCTTGCTTTTCATTCGTTTACTTATTCAGACTCATTCTCCTGCCTCAGCCTCCCAAGTTCCAGGCTTATAAATACACACTACCATGTCTGCCAAGCCTGAATTTGATCTTGGTTTCAACTTTTATTACATTTCTATCAAAAGAATTACCTGAGATGATGCAAAAAAGTTCTAGTAGTGTTCTGCCCAGCTATATAGTGGAAAGCATTGAAGCTAACCTGTCAGTCAGTGGAGACACCTCAGCATCATTTAGTTACAGGGGACATGCAGATAGACTCTTCAAAGGCAAGTGTAAGTCTTGATTTGAAATTCTTGAAGGAATGAATTTAGCTGATAGTTTTAGCAGGTGGCCCACCTAATGGGCAAAGGCTGGCAAGACAGGATCCCATTCTACTGTTTATCATCCTTTAAGCTGGCAGTTATTTTTAGCACATGCCTATAAACGACTCTTCGATGCTGCTTGATGCTTCAGCCTCTCAGTACCAGGAGTTCTGCAGTTTCCTTCATGAATAATAAATAATGACTGCTTAAGTGTTTTTACCCTTTAACTCTTTAGAGCTTATTAAAAATAGAGAAGAGATAATTACTGGACATTAAATTTGTTCATGAAATTTCTTTTTTTCCCTCAGAAGTTCACAAATGGTTAAGTAAAACTTATGAATACTGATTAAATTAACAGAACACTGTACTCTTGAAGTTAGAAGTTCTAGGTGACACACAGTGATTTCTTCATCCATTGGGAATAAGGTTCCCAGACACTCAGCTGTGTTTTTCCTGTGCAGACTCACAACAGTCACATGATCCCTTTTCATCTCACCTAGTCACTTATCAGTGCAACTGTGGCTTTTGAAATTGATATGGTAGCAAAATTCAAGATGGTTCCTGAATTCACAGTCCGGGGAAGGTTTCTTTTCCCCATAGGCCTTAGGATCTTTAGTGTGCACCTCTTCCGCTCCTTTCACTGGAGGGAGTGCGTTGGAGCTTCCCCACATGTCCACAACATTCTACTTTCTCTACTCCTGAGTGGCAGGTCCACTGTGAAGTAAAGTAAGGGTTCCCTAACACCACACTGCCACGTCATAGCAGGCAGTCTGATGAGCAGAGGCTGCCAGGTGACTGCCAGTATTGTGCACAGCATGGCTTTGTAAGACAGAGAGTTAGGAGAGCGCATCACATGACTGAGACAGCGTGCAATTTAAAACTTGTGGATTGTTTGGTTCTGTATCTGACATAGCAGATAGGTTGAGGTGCTCTACGTTGAATTATAGGAAGTTTGGAATTAATTAAAGGTAGAGGAAGAACCATAAATACCCGCCTACTCCAATACCTTAATGCGCCCAAGTGCCAGTAGATACTTGGAAATAAAGGAGAAAATAGAAATTCACAAGAATGTGTGTATTTAAAGCATGATAGTCGCTAATTAATGTTCCTGAGTTGTGGGTTGGTTTTTTTTTTTTTAAGTTTTGTGAGCCAGGGTGTTCCTGAGTTTTGTTCTAAGTATCCAAATTGTTTCTTTTAGTCCATACCACAGCCCTTTGAGACAGGTATTCATCCCTGTTTTATAGATGGCTGTAACACAGAGAAATTGACATTTGTTCCGAGTTGCTCACAGCCAGTGAGTGATAGCTACTTTTTTAAGTTCACCATGGTTACCCTGGTGGTGGATGCACGTTGACATAGGGCTTATGTTATGAATGCAGATCAGCAGCCTTGGCATCTGTGCCACATCTGCCAAGGTCTTCTAAAGTGACTCACCTGACCACAGTGCTCTGAGCATCCCCAGACTTGCTGCCCCTCAGATTCTGTGCTTCGATGGAAGCTTTTCCAGCTTCCCCTGGACGGTCAACAGCCAACACATCCTCTTCACCTCTCTTGTCTGTTTTAAAGCCTGGGCTGGAACTAAATAGGTAGCCCAGGCTAGCCTCAACCTTAAGGTGATCTTCCTCCCATCATACCTGAGTGTATTTCTTGTCTTTTTCTGCTTTTTGTGAATTTCTCTTACTGTATTTTGTAAGTTCTGTGTTTACACGTATGTTGATAGTCTGAAAGAGTTAATGCTGTTTTCAGGCCACCTGTTATTCATGGGATAAATTGTCTTTAAAAAGATTTTCCTGAGAGCATGAATAAACTTGAAATTTTAGAAAAAGTTAATGTCATCCTTGCTGGGAGGTAGATCCCAGCTTCACACCAAAATCTGTTGATTTTTAAAAGGCTCACAGTTAATTAAAATTCTCTTTTTCTGAAATCTCCTTGAGAAGTACCTGACGTCCTGCTCTGGTAGATTGAGAAGTACCTGACGTCCTGCTCTGGTAGATTGCTGTCACGTGCTTGTCTGGAACACTTGGAAAGTTCAAAGGGTAGCTAGTTTAGGTGGAAGTGCTTCATGGTTTGTACTCGCAGGCTGTAAAATGGCAGTGTTAGAGCCTTTGTCTTGCATTTACTGCGGTCGTTTGTTTGGGTCTGCGGCAAATTTGTAGTTTCAAAAGTTATTTCTTATAGGTGTTTGATTCGTTCCAGGTAAAAATAATAATTGAAGTAAGTTTTCAGTTATCCCAGGAATATGCTGTCAAACGATACAAGATCACATGGTGAAAGTGGCTTTCCTGAGGCTGAGGGAATTCAGGGAAGCTTGGGTTAAGTGTATAGAATGAAGAGTTAAGAGACTGGGCCAGAGCCTGGTCCATCCATTTAATTAGCTGTGTAACCTTAGGATGTAATTGAATTTCAACAACTCTCAGTTTTGTTGTTAACAATATGGGAGCCATCAGGGCATCAGGATTTGATAAATGTGTAGTAGACGCTTAGTGTAATCACTAACAACTGAGTACGTGGGAAGAGCCACTGTGGAATGAGTCTTAGGACATCACAGACTCCCCAGCTTTCAGATGTCCTTCAATGGGTATTATGAGTCCATTTTGAAGGCGTGCAGAGACTGATATCAACACTGAATTATGTTATTTGTAAGGTGACTTGCTCCTGCCTGCCTGCCCTCTTATCGCTCAGACATACTTACCTGACCGTGGGCAAGCCTTTGGTGCCAAGGAGCAGTTCCTGTTCATAAAGATGACATTTGCTTTACTGGCTTTGAGGACAGTTGAGCAGCAGGAGCAGTTGCCCCAGAACAGTGCCCAGAGAATGTTGAGATGGTTTTGAAATTAGTTGTCAGATTTTTATTTTTTTAGATTGATTATTTTTATCTGTTTCTCTATTTATTTGTCTGGTGCCTATGGCTGGAGTTACAGGTAGTTGTGAGCCACCGTGGAGTTCTGGAAATTGAACCTAGGTCCCTAACAAAAAACAGCCTCCAGGGTCATCCTCTGCAAAAACAGCCAGATTTCTAAACCTCTGAGCCATCTCTCTGGTCCCAGCTAGAGGAATCTTGAAATTCAAGTCCTTTCCTAGTCTATTGGTCTTTTCTGCCAGTGTGCTAATCTGCATTAGGAATGTAGTTTTAACAAGCCATCCTGGTAGCTTTTGTTGTCACTTTTTATAGCATGTGTTAGACCTGTCTATTTGCCCTTGCCTCAGAATCCTCTCCGTGTGTTCTCATCCTTCTGCAAGCTGTGTGGACCAGCCAGTGTCAGTGACTCTCCTACATTCATTCTTCAGATGTTTAAGAATTCATAAATCTCTATTGTCATTAATTGCAAAATTATTTTGCCTTTGGCCCCTTGTAGATCTATTAGGGATCATGTCTTCCTTATGGCTCATACCCTAAGTTCTATGGGGTTAATAGTTTAAAATAGTCTTATTTTTTATTAGTTAGTTTTGAGACAGGGCTGGCTATGTGGTCCTGGCTTACCTGGAAGCTAAGTAGCCAGCCTAGTGTCATTATCCTCCAGCTTGGGCCACCCAAGTGCTGGGTTCTCAGTGTGTGCCTGTCATCAGGACTTTAGGGCTTTGCTCTCGTTTTTACTTTATGATACCATAATGATACCAGTTTCTCCTCAAAAGCGTTCTTTCTTCCTTTTCAGTTTGCCCAAAACAGGGCTTAGGTACAGACTCAGACATTCTGTTTCCTCTAGTGTTGACCAAGAATCCACACCTCATTCTTCAATGTCAATTTTTCACCTTTCTGTCTGTCTTTCTCCTTTATCATTCCAGTCCTTATTTGTAGTGAATATAAGGGAAACTATAATATATATATATATATATATATAGAGAGAGAGAGAGAGACTAGGGTGGTATTTGTTTGCTTGTTTGCTTGTTTTGAGTCTTTAGAGATAATATCTCAGTTTCTCTTCAGCAATAATTATTGCAAATGATACAGAAGGAAGGGATGTTGGTAGGTTCAGTAAATCTTGGTTGGGTCTTTGAGTTATATCAAATGCAAAATACAGAAATAAAGTGTCTCTCCCATTCATGAGTTATATCAAATGCAAAGTACAGAAATAAACAAAGTGTCTCTCTCACTCAAACAACGTTCACACCAGCTTAAATAAAGGGTCACACCAATGCAGTGTCATACTAGAACAAGCAAAGAGGCCCAGCAGTGTCCAGATTGCATTTGCTTGATACATACCAGTAAGAAAATGCATGTTGATTGTAAGATAAATTTCTTGTTTTGATAAATAACGCCATGGATTAATGGTGCTTTTCCAGAAGCTGTGACTGCCCCTGTTAGAGCATCAGGCTTTAGGTGCCCATCAGGATGGCCCATGGAATTGTCACACTCACACAGATGCTTGTACAGTGTGACTGTTTTGTGTTGGTCTCTCTTGTAGACTCCAGAGATGCGTTAGTGGACTAATAGGATTATTAGATAAATAACAAACTGGGCTTTAGATTGTGAAGAGTACTGAGGGGGAAGCAGGGACTAAAGGACTAGGGAGGAGGGCAGGAACCGTCTAAAACAGTGTGGTTAGGGGTGCTCTCACTGTGAAGGAGATGAAGCTGTAAGCTCCACGTCCGTGTGGAGGGTAATCAGGTGGTGGAAAGCAAAGAGGACGAGTAAAGACTCTCCTTGTCCCTGCAGGATGTTCTGACAGAAGTGACAGCATTCCCACAAGAGCTCACACGTGTGTCATAGTAGCACCATGTGTACTAGCCAGAGGGTAGAAACTACACAAATGGCCCTCAGTGGGTGAGTGAACAGAAGACATAGCCACACAGTAGAGCATTACTGGCAAGGAAAGCCCCTTACGTGGGGAAAAACACACTAGCAGAAAGTCTGTCCGTCACTGCGGGGTGCTGGGGGTGAGGAGCTCAAGGGTGGGACTGGCAGTGGGGGTCAGTTTTGGTCTTTCTTTGTTTTTGAGACAAAATCTCACTGTGTCACTTGGAACTCTGTAGATAAGGCGGGTCTCAAACTCAGATGTCCCATGTCCTGAGTGCTGGGAGCACTGCCTGCTTTCTTGTTGGCTAATGAGAAGAGTTTTGAGTTGGTGATGGCTGTGGAAGGTTTGTGACAAGACTAAGGGAGTCCTATACTTAGAAGGGTGAATTTATGGTTCATGAACTAGTTTCAAAAAAGGAATTGCCATATGTAAAGATGTAAAGCAGGCCTAAGCAAACTCTAATTCCTGTTTGAATTATTTACATTTTGCTCAGTATCCTACAGTAATTTTTAGTAGGGTCAGAGAGAAGGGCCTACATGACAGCTGAGAAGTCAGGCTCCACAAAACGCAGGTTTTGTAAAAGTAAGTTATGCTTTATCTCTAAAACATCACCAGCCTTTCGTTAGGAGTCACCTAAATACCATCTTTCAAAGCTACCTGGATTTAAATGTTCCTCCCTGTGAAATAAGTGGTTTCTGGGTTTGTGTGTTGTTAGGTTACAATAAAAAAAAATACAGCACAGCTGCCTTCTCTGTCCTGCACTGAGTCACCACAGATTCAGCAGCCCTGTTCCACTAAACAGGCTGCTGTAAACGTCTCTAAACTCTCAGCTTCAATCTCTTTATTGCCGTGATAAGTCTGGTAATAAACAGTTTACAGAAGTAGTGCTGTCCTCACATAGCTAGGAAATGGAATATATTCAGCTTAAATATTTTCTCAATGAATATTCAATTCTCTGGGGAAAGGCACTTCCTTCTGTGGAGGTGCATGATGGTCTTCTGGTGGGTTTGTTTTGAGACACGGTCTCCCTGTATACCTCTGGCTAACTTGGAACTCACAGAGATCTGCCTGTCTCTACTTCCTGAATGCTGAGATCAAAGGTTTGCATCACCATGCCCAGCTTGCTTGCTTGGTTGTTTTGAGAAGATTATTTTTCGAAATATAAGAAGGAAGGCCACAGTGCATGCCTTTGGATTTTAGGATGAAAGATAGCCTTATGAGCCCTTTAGATTTATGATCGTGGACATGCATTACTTTCCTAGTTTAATGAGTTCTGATTTGTAAATTCTTACTTAGGAAAAACTGTTCCCTAAAGTGCCAAGGACAACAGTGTGGCCAGCCCTTAGCTGTGCAACAGAAACCACCTGTAATTGATTTGACTCTTGATAATTAATTTTAGGTTTCATCATCTATCAAGGCACTGTCTGACAGTTTGACAGGATTGGGTGTAAAGATTAAGTTTCTTCATCTGGAAACCTTTACTAGATTTTTCTGTACTCAGGATGTTGATCAAGGACAACTTTTGACGTGAGCAGCAAAGTCTAGTGAGTCCAGGGGAAAAGAAGTGGTTGGGAAGAGGATCAGGATACAGTGCTGAGCACAGCACTGAGCAGTCCTGTGTCCTTAAACCTTACAGCAGTGCAGGGCTAGGGACCTGAGGAGTGCTGTCCCTTGCTATGAGGGAGTCAGGAAAAGTGAGACCATGCAACACTGTACTAAGGGAATGTGTACCTCTGTCTTCCAGGTTTCAGCACAAAATGAACATAATTAGGGAAAATAAGGATCTGGCATGTTTCTACACAACCAAGCACTCATGGAGGGGAAAGTAAGTATTCTTTGCTTTTACTTTTCTGAGCTTCATAAAGAATCATTTCAGTCCAGTGTCAGTTCTTTGATGGTGAGGCCCAGCCCATCAGTGCTCTTGGGCTGTCTCTGCTGGAAAGCTGTGCACACATTTTAAATGTCCGTACCACATTGGAAATGCATTGCTGTCCCTCCTCCTCCTCCTCCTCCTCCTCCTCCTCCTCCTCTTCTTCCTCCTTCTCTTCTTCTTCTTTTTTTGGTTTTTTAAGACAGGGTTTCTCTGTGCAGCCCTGGCTGTCCTGGAACTCACTCTGTAGACCAAGCTGTCCTCGAACTCAGAAATCTGCCTGCCTCTGCCTCCCAAGTGCTAGGATTAAAGGCGTGCACCACCACTGCCTGGCGTCTCCTTTTCTTTTGATCTTTCTAGGTTTTTCCTTAAAAAATTGAAAAGTTAACAAGAGAAAGTGCAGGGGTAGGGCTTGGGTTGCTCCAGTGTTCCTGCTGCATTGCCAGAGGCTGGCCTGTGAAGCAACCGTTTGCCTCTGCAATAAGCTGTGTTTATTTAATTATTTATTTGAATAAAAATTTTTATTAGAACTTTTTTCTTGGATGGAAACAATATCATTTCATGTTTATATTTGTTTTAGTTGGACCAAGATGTCCTTGTGTGTTCCCTCCCCATTGGGTGATGGCAATTCGTTCCCCATAGATTATTGTGAAGAGTTAATGAGGTGGTGTAGAGTGAATGAAGGCTATGAAATTAGGCCTTACATACATTGATAGTCACTGACTGGAGCTCCTTGACTGTTAGAAAAGCAGCATATTCTGAGAAGCACTGACCAGTGAGTCTGAGTGTCTCCCTTGGACAGACAGGTTTCTGCAGGCCACAGTTCTCTGAGGTGGGTCATGGGTAAAACACAACATGTCTGCATAGCTTTTGTTCTTACGCTTCGCTTTTCATGGTTTGGTTGATGGTGTGGTGGCTTCTTGGGTAGGCCAATGTTGGAACACTAGTGCTTCTGACTTACCTTAGCAAACTCACTAACTGTTAATTTCTTGCTTTATGAACTTATATGTTAGGGAGTATAGTTTCTACCCTTGTAGAATACTGTGTGTGTATTCTCTCATAATTTCATTGAGCATAGTTAGAGAAAACTGGTGTTTACAAGGTGGTGTGAATCTCATTCACCCATTTTTAATTAAGTTCTCTCTCCGATTGCTCAGCTATAGAAATTCTTTACTTTAAACACAAATCCTATCCTAGATCAGTGTTTGGCACGTATTGTTCCAGTGCTGAGGGATGCCTTCCAACTCTCCTGATGCCATTGTATAAAAGTACACAGTTTTTAATTTTCATGAAATCCATCTTGTCTTCTTTTGTGTCTCTTGTTCTTTTTGTCATTTGTAAGAAGCAATCTAAGGTTACAATGGATTTCCTTTTGTGACTTCTATAACTTTAATTTTAATTAATTTTATGTGGTGTGCAATGAAGATCTACATATACTTGAATCACTTGTTGAAAAGAAAAGACCATTCTTTTCCCATTGAATGTTTGACACCCTTGCCAAAATGTGAATTCTCAATTTGATTCCATTGATCTGGATACCCATCTGTGATAAAGTCCCTAATGTGTTGGTTTGATTTAATGTAGTTTTCTACCCTTTGAGACAGGGAGGTATGAGGCTGCAACCTCAGAGTAATGTTGACTATTCTGCATTTCTTGTACTGCTGTATCACTTTTTCAGAGAATTGTTAATCTCACTGCAAGTGGCTGGGGTTTTAGTGGCGTTGACTCGGCAGAGCTAATGTTTCCCACCCATAAACAGAAGACCTTCCACTTACTTGGCGGTTCCTTTCAACAGGGTTTTCTTTTCAATCCCCTTTTCTCAGTGGTTTCAGTTTGCTGTGTGCATCGTGCAGCACTAAAATCCATTGTTCTTATTTATTTTCTGACCAATTTGAATCTGAGTTTAAAATATTCTTCAACAGTCTTAACATAAAAAAATTAAAACACGAATCAAAATTTTATTATTTATTTATTATTTTTGTGGGGGGGGGGTTCAAGACAGGGTTTCTTTGTGTAGCCCTGGCTGTCCTGGAACTCACTCGGTAGACCAGGCTGTCCTGGAACTCAGAAATCCGCCTGCCTCTGCCTCCCAAGTGCTGGGATTAAAGGCGTGTGCCACCACTACCCAGCCATGAATCAAAATTTTATTTTTAATTCCTAGTTGAACCTTCTCTCTAAAAATGTATTTATACAATACATTCTCCATGTGATATTTTTTCTTTTCTTTGTTTTTTTTTTTTTTTTTAAGAATTGGGGCCTGTTTTAAGAGATTCTAGACACATACACATTGCTATTCCATCTGGGGAAATTTACTGATTGTGGCAATCAAATGAATACGTACCTCTGCTTTCTCTTCACGGGCCTCACTTAGAGATAACCTTCCAGGTTGTGCCTCAGAGATGTCACGTGACCCATTTCTGTATCTTTGTGCGGTCCCACCGGGCCTCACTTGCAGGTGCTTCCTGCTTTTATGAGTAAAGGGTTGTTGTGAGTCTAGTCCACGGGCTGGCAAAGCAGCTTTCTTCTCTACTTGTTTCTCCCACTCGGGAAGTCCATACATAATTTAATTACATGTTTCTTCTGGGAACAAGAAAGGGAGACTACAGAGAGTAAAAGCACTTTTCTTCCATGAAAAAAATGTCCTCTTTGGGTTAAGCAAGCCACTTAAGGCCGGAAGGAAGGAACAGATGTTCAGCTAAAGTGGAAGTGCAGATCCACTGTGGGAACTTCAGAGTCACATGTTGGTTTTTCTAGATGGAATCTACGAGGATGGACTTCTCCTGGATCACTCCAGTATTTGTTGGCAGAGCAGATGCTATAAATTTGAATGGGACTTTAGTATCCAAACAGGATTTTAAGCACAGTACTAGTAGAAAATTGACATTTGGCCTGTGAAATTCAGTGACAGATGCTCATATTAGAGACAGTCATGGTGACTGACCCCAGAGCAGGATGGGGGTGAGGGGAGGGGAGGAGAGGAGGACAGTGAAGCCGGTAACTTGTTATGCTTATGTTCAGGAGCAAGCTGGACAAGAGAAGAGATGCCTTTTTCTTTTCTTCACAACGTAAAAAGAAATTCTCAAATCCAAATAAAACGACCACAAAACCCCAGGTTGCTAAAGCCTCCCTGAGGGAAAAGAAAGCAAGAGGTCTTATGTAGCTTACTCCACATTGAACAAAGCTGTAGAGATTGAAGTAGCATGGCCCTGGGTAAAGCAGAGCTTTGGAGCCGAGTAGAGGCTAGTGTAGACCTAGCATCCATGGCGGTGGTGAGTTGAGGAGGGATGGCCTTTACAGTGCTAGTGCTGGGAAAGTTGGATGTACACAAAGACACAGATGATGATACTACACCCTCACCTCTCACCAGTTCGAAAAACCAATCCCAATACAGGGCCTAAACCAAAATGTTGAGAAGAAAACACAGAAATATTTTAAGGTATTGAAATGGCTAAGATTTGGGGGGGGGGGGCAGGATAGAGTAACAAGACTCTCAAGCACAGGAAAAGAAAGCAAAATAAACACATGCCATCAAACTGGAAGCCTGCTACTGAACCAGAGCAAGTGGGGACGCGCTCCAGAGTGAGAGAATGTCACCTGCAAATTATTCAGTTGACCAGGGGCTAATAGTCAGAACCTGGAAGGAACTCCAGGAGCCAAACAGACAAAAAGCTGGGGACAAAAGCACTACATAGTCATTTTAAAAACATGCAGATGACCACACGTGTGAAAAAATGCTCAGGGTCTTTAATCATCAGGGAAATGTAGTGAAACTGCAAGGTGTCACTTCACCTTATTAAGAATGGCATCACCAGGAAGACTAAAGGCAGGTCCTGGGGACGACAGATAGGAAGTGGCCTTTAGACTGTTGGTTGGAATGTAACGTAGGATACTTAAGAGAGGTCTTTAAAAACGCCAAAGCAAAACTATTATAGGATACAGATAAACTACTATTGGGTATATAAACAAAAGAGACAATTTAAAAATAAATAAATAAACATCTTCACTCTCATGCTTAATTTTACAACTATTCACACAAGCCCAGGAATGGTACATTGTAAGTACCCTGACAGATGTACAAAGTGTGGTGGTGCGTACACACAGTGGGATATCATTCAGGTGTAAAAAGAATGAAATTGTCATTTGTGACATGAATAGAACTAAGATCACAGTAAGCCAGGCATAGAAGAAAGGTGGGTACTATGTGGAGCTCAGACAGGTAGAGTCTTAAAACGTTTGTCTTGTGAAAGTTGAAAACATACTGGTACTTTACCACAGGTTTACGAGGGGGGAAGAATGAGAAACCGCCCGTCGGTGGACACTTAGGGAAAAGACATCAGTGTAGAGCACTTGTGTAGCACACATGAGGCGTGGCTTGCTCTCCCTGCCTCAGGAGTTGTAGTGCACAGCTCACAATAACAGTATTTCAAAACAACCAGGAGGATTCTCAGTGGAAAGCTATGACAGATGTTCAGGAGATGGATGTGTAGACTCTGGCTTGAGCTTTACATAATACACACATATATTGAAATATTACACAACACAAAAAATATAGACGTAAGCACTAACATCAGTTAAGATTGATGCAGAGGTTGGAAAGGGCTTGGTAAGGTAGGAAGGTGAGAAGAACACACAGAAGTAAACATTCTTAGCAGGTCCTCAGATAAAGCACACGGCAGCTGACTCTTGGGACACTTTTAGACCTGTAATTGCTGTTCTCTTCACTCACAAATGAAATCAATTTTGCAGTCTTGGTTTGTTCATGTATGTGTGCGTGCATGCATGTGCGCGCGCTTGCACGGGCATGTGCGTGTTGCCTTCTGGATTGCAGAAAGTCTGATTTTTCATACTCAAAGAAGATTCTAGAAAATAACTTTTGAATTATTTCTGTTGAACATATGATTTCATTTTATATTTCAGGTCAAATATCAGTTATAGAACCACGTGTTTCTTTTAGTTCCCATTAATTGACTAATTCTTTGCTGTTTTATGTCTAGCTGTGGAGAGAAGTCTTTGCCTACTTCACTAGTCACTGACTTCACCTTAGGGAGAAATATGTTGTTTGAAGAAAGAAGTTTTCATTCTTTAGTTTCTTGTTCTACTTTAGACTTAAACATTTTGGGGAAAAATACAGTATGAATTTTATCCATGATAAAAAATTCACATCCTATCTTTTTTTGTTTTTGTTTTGTTTTTGTTTTGTTTTGTTTTGTTTTGTTTGTTTTTTTCGAGACAGGGTTTCTCTGTGTAGCCCTGGCTGTTCTGGAACTCACTCTGTAGACCAGGCTGGCCTCGAACTCAGAAATCTGCCTGCCTCTGCCTCCCGAGTGCTGGGGCGTGTGCCACCACACCCGGCTCATTTTCTTTTTGCCCATATGGAAATAACTTTGACATTATTATTATATGGTATACTGATTAGAAAAAATGGACAATGAAGAAATTATGTTGTTTGTTTTTAATGCCCATGAAGTCCAGTTTGTGTTGTTTATATATTCTTGGATATGTGCCCTTCATTGACACTATGGTTGGTTACCAAGGGCTGTGCTCGTGAAGAAAGCTGACTCCTTTTCTCAGCAGCTATTAATTAGCAGTGGTTTCTTTGGATGGGGGTGGGGGCATCTCTGCCCCCATTGATGCCCATCTCTGCTCTCCATATTGGGATTTGGTATGGCTTGAGCTTACACAGGTCTTGTATATGTCACAATTTCTGTGAGTTGATATGTGAAGCTGACCTGTTGAATCTGGAAGACACCATTTCCTTAGAGCCATTCCCCACCTTTGGCTCTTTCTTTCCACCCCTATCCCACAATGACCGCAGGCCCTTTCGAGAAGGAGCTTTGATATACCTGTGTCATTTGGGGCTGAGCTTTCCAGTCTCCTGCTCTCAGCACCGTAATCCATTGTGGATCCTGTGTTACTCACCATCTTCTTCGAATAGAAGCTTCTCTGAGGAGGGTTGAGGGATGGCACTAATCTATCGGTGTAAGATTCCGTCATTAGGAGTCAGTTTACTAGTTTGCCCATTTAGTAGGATAACAGTAGTAGGTTCCCCTCTAGAACCTATGGCTTGGCTAGTCTCAGTTCTTGGTTTCATGTTGCAGAGTGGGTCTTAAATCCACTTAGAAGGTAGTTGTGTTACTCCTGTGACAGTTGGGCCACTCTGTTCCAGTGGGCGTTTCTTGCCCGGCCACCTCTCACTGTGGCTTACACAGTCACAGCTGGGTAAGATTGATGCTTGCTGTTTCTCCCCTGGAGTGTGTGCGGCACCTCGAGACACTCTGGAAGCTTCCGGGTCAGCACCAGCTTGATATTTCCATGTTCTATTGGCTCAAGTTCAAAGTGTCTTCAGCAAGAGGGCTTCACTGTCAGGCTGGAGGGTAGCCAAGGGCGCTGGCACAGACCCCTAAATATTGTAGGCTCTTTCAGTGCACTTGGTTACCCTGTCTCTGATGGAAGCATGATGGATTCCTCTTGAGTCTAGTAGTAGCTTTTGGTTAATGTATTGAACGTCTCTTTTTTAAAAAAGATTTATTTACTTTATGTACATGAGTACTCTGTCTTCATGCATACCAGAAGAGGGCATCAAATCCCATTACAGATGGTTGTGAGCCACCATGTGGTTGCTGGGAATTGAACTCAAGACCTCTGAAGAGCAGCCTCTTAACCGCTGAGTCATCTCTCCAGCCCTTGTACACTTTTTTAAAGTATAAAGCAGTTAAAGGCAGGAAAACTTAGAGGTCTGGAAACTATTTGATTTATTTTAGTGCCCATTTTTATCATTTGGGTATTACTGAAGTATTTTCAATAGTTATTAGTCATGAAAAATTTGGGTTTTGGGTTTTTTTTTCTTCCTAATTGAACTGTTTCTCTGAAGCTACTTGGTTGTTATTCATTTTTTGCTTTAATAACAGGCCAGTGTCTCAGTTTTCCTTGTCGTTGCAGTTTTAGTATCAGAGTTAAGATGCCTCCATTACCGTTCTCCACTTAGAGCATGGGCGTTGCCGGTTCTCCACTCTAGACTGCTGCGTCTGGGGTTTGGATGGTGTCAGTCTTTACAGCTTCTGACCTTCTTCTTTGCAATGATTGATCTTAAGTTTGAAATTTATCTGCATTGGCATGTAGCGGATTTTTTTTCCTTTAGTCCGTGTCTGTGGCAGTGAGTTTTTTTGTTCCTCGTTTTTTTTTTCTTACATTTTCTTATTCTAACTAATGTGTTGCTCATTTTTGTTTTATATCTAAAGAGCTGTCTTTATTTTTAAATGTTTTTTTCCTAATTTCTGCTTTTCTCAGTACGAGCTTCTCTTCATCAGTGTTACTGATAATTGAGGTCGGCTTTCCTGTTTGAGTATGTTTCTTTCATTAAAGGCATTGCAGTGAGAAGTGGAAGCGCTTCCTCCGTGTTCAGAGTTGCAGCACAGACACTCGACAGGCAGTTGCTTCACTTGGAACTAACGTTCCCTTATGCGCTGTGCTGAGCAGTTGCCAGCCATACTTCCCTTCCTCCTATTGTGGTTATAATGAAAGGATACTTTGAAAGAATTAGCCATTTGCAGTGTTTTGTTAAAAGAGAAATGTCGTATTTAGAATTCTTGTAGCATCCTGGCTGGTGTCTTACCACCTTAATTTGTGGTAACATCACCATGTTTGTCCAGAGGTCGGTCGTCTTTCCTTCCTTCTCCTTCTTTCCTTCTTTCATTCCTTCTTTCCTTCCTTAAAAATAAATATAACTTTTCTTTGTTTTTATTTCATGTGCATTTGTATTTTGCCTACACATGTCTGTGTGAGGGTATCGGATCCCCTGGAATTGGAGTTACACAGACAGTTGTGAGCTGCCACATGGGTGCTAGGAACTGAACACAGGTCCTCTGAAAGAGCACACAGTGCTCTTAAACCACTGAGCTATCTTTCTAGCCCCAAGGTCATACTTTTTATGCAAGAATATTAATAGTTCCCACTAAAATAAGTGGCGGATAGATTTTAATTTTGATAACATTTTAGGACATTAAATTTGAAAATATAAAAATAAACTATATTTAATCACCATTGAACTATTGATCAGCCAACATATTTCTATTTATAGAAAAATATGAAAGTGTATTCATTTTGTGTTAATATCATATGTTTTCATTTAAAAATTTGTTGCTTAATACTAAATGTAAGCATGTCTTTCCTTGTAGGTATAAACGAGTCTTTTCAGTTGGAACCCATGCAGTTACTACCTATAATCCCAATACCTTAGAAGTAACAAATCAGGTAATTTTAATAGAAGTTGTTGAGGGTTTATGTGAACCTTTAAAAGTCAAGATTGCAGCCCATCTTCCCTGCTGAAGTCAGCAGTTCAGAAGAGAAATGTCAGCCTGAAGATGAATGTGTATATATGATGCCTTGTGTTCAGACCTAGAAGTGAAGAAGTTGTGTGTGTGAGAGCGAGCGCGGGCACATGCTTTCTAGACTCTCGAGGGGATGACTTTCACATGTTACTGTTTTTAGCCATCTCTATAAAATTCGTCCCTTTCTAAAGTTGTTACTATTAATCAAGCATATTAGTTATGTCACAAGTGTTATTGTTCACAGACTTTCCAAAGAACTAGAATTACTTGTTTGTAAAGGCAAGACTAATTGAACATGAATAAATAAACATGCTTAAATATAGTTGTTTTAAATTCTAAACTAGGCATGTTTTGTAGATTGTCTTTCTTAATGAGTACAATCATGAAATGTTAGTCCCTAATTCTTTTCACTTACTTAAGTTGCTTTATATTATCAATACCATCATAGTATAGATCTTTTTGTTATTGTTTCTGATAATTAAAAACCTTTAAGAGAACTTGAATTGTAGACTTGCTAGAGGCACTTCTCCCCACCCCTCAAGCTGCAGTGTCTGTAAACTGTTGTTCCTTTAAGCAGAGAATATGGAATGCAGGAGATGAAAACCAACGGTGTACCTTATTACTTCAGAGCAAAAGTTAAAGGCTTCCTTCTTTTTGCCAGTGGCCTTATGGAGACATTTGTAGCATCAGCCCTGTTGGGAAAGGACAAGGAACAGAGTTCAACCTCACATTTCGTAAAGGCAGTGGGAAGAAGTCAGAAACGTTGAAGTTTTCTACAGAGCACAGAACAGAGCTGCTTACGGAGGCTTTGGTGAGAAGACCCTTGCCACAAACTTGCTCTCTCTTCTGAAAGTGCAGTGGCTTCCTAAGTCTCGAGACGGAGTTCCACCGCTCTGCCCACTCCTGCTTTATACTGACCTTTAACTTGACACTGAAACCTTTTCTTTCCCATAAAAAAGTCAACCCGGAAATCCTTTGTATTTCAGTGTATTACTCTTTTCAAGTGTATATGCAGGATGAAGCATTGTCTGCTTAGTCTGTTTTGTTCATCAGTAAAGTCTCACAGTCTTTACTAAATGTCGTCAAACTGTAGACTCCATAACTGTTATATCATAGTCACTGAGTTGTGGCTTTGCCTGGTCTGGGTGGGAAAGGCTGGCTCAGGCGCCTTCCTTACAGTCTGTCCTCACAAACTTGTGTTTTCTTTCAGAGATTTAGAACTGACTTTGCAGAGGGAAAAATCACAGGAAGGGTAAGAGTTGGCATTTATTGGTGTGCATTCTTATGTGAGTAAATGTTGCCTTCATTGTAGAAATCATTCCATAGCCTGTGTGTTCCTGTTACAGTAAACTAAAGGAAACACAGCCTTAAAGCCTCTCAACAGGAGAAGGACATGAGTGAGCTTTAACAGGAACCATCAAATCGAGAAACAGATTTCAGAGTGCTTTTGTCAGATAAAAACCCAGAGCATTAAAAATGGTATAAGGGCTAGAGAGCTAGCTCAGCAGTTGAGAACACCCGTTGTTCTTGCAGAGGACTGGGGTTTGGTTCCTAGCTCCTGCATAGCAACGTACAACCATCCAAAGGGTTCCAGGTTCCAAGGGATCAAATAAGCCACGTCTGACCTGCACTGGTACAAGGCACACAGGCTCGGATGCTGGCACGGTGCTCACACATGCAAATAAATAAACCTACAAGCAGGGCAGCCATTCAGGTGCTTCTTAGAGTCCTCAGCACACAGTGGCAGTGCTGAAAGCCGTGTAGCAGTTTGCTTTGTGGAGGGTTTGAGGTTTGGGAGGTTGGTGCTATTTTTCTGCATGCTCCCGCTTTGGGTCTGGCTTGTATGAAAGCCCAGCGTGATACTAGCAGCTTTGAGAAAAACCATATTGCTTAGTGCAGTCCTGACTTTCCCAGCCAGGCCTCTCCATTAAACCAGAGACTTCCAGGGAGCGGGGATGGAGGACTTTTGGGTTTTCTCATGATGCATCCCATTTCTCAACCGTGCATGGGCTTTACCATTATTTATGCTTCCTTTCCTGGCATTGGAGATTAAACCTAAGGCCTTCTCCACCACTGAGTCCAGCTGCAGTCCTCAGGTTTTAACGTTTGAAACTGAGACAAGGTCTAATTAAGATGTTCACAGACGGCCTTGAACTTCCTCAGTAGCCCAGGCAGAGGATCTCCCAGGTAATGGGGATCACAGACCTGCACCACAGCATGGCTCTTTCTCCTTCTATAATGGGGAGAAGAAAGCCTTCTACCATCACTGGTCGAAACCATTGTCTCTTGCTAAAGTTTTAGGAAGTGGACTCTGATATGCTGATAGGCATAGGCATAATTTGACAGGCCCTCTCCTGTCAAAGTCTTGCCTCCATATGGGCATTTTTCTGCTGGGTTTATGCTTCCAAAGCTTTGCTCGTTTTAATGCTAGCCCTTGGCTGGTTGCCCAGGAGCCATTTCAGCTCGTTCCATGTCAGCTGACAAGCTGCTGGCTCATTGTCGCTGAGGAGCGTCTGTGGGGTTTCTGTAAATCCCATCTTGGTGTGCCTATGGTCATTATCTCAGGGGAGTTTTCCATGTCTCTGTTTAGATGACAACAGCTTCCAAAGCTCAGCACTTTCATCTGTTAGCTCCCTTTTGTGGTGGCTGAGGTAGAACTAAGTATTACCTCTGTATGACACCTGCCTCTCCAGAATACGGCAGGGCCTCCGCCTCAGAGGCTGGACTCAGCAGCTCCATTACCTGAGTTGAATTTGGTCCTGAGTCCTGATAGCTGTCACCTGTGATATACTCCAGATCATGGTCTTTCAACCTCCCTTAGGCTTGGCCTCAACAATAGTTCTTAGAGATAATGATACATTTCCGTCAGCAGATATTATCCGCTGAGAGAAATGGAGACTGTCCTGTAGAGTGAGTTTGGATGTTTTGGCAAGCCTAATTGAAAAGCACCATTGTGCTGGAAAGATGGCTGAGTGGATAGAAGTACTTGCTGTGCGAGCCCTAGGACCTGAATTCAGAACCTTCTCTCCCACCAATACCTGAGAAGCCAAGCCAGGCGTGTGCTCAGAACCCCAGACTAGGGGTAGACAGGGGCTGCTTGGAGGTTTCTGGCCAGCCAGGGTAGTCAGTCAGGAAGCTCCAGGCTCAGGGAGAGACCCCGTCACAATTAGGTAGAGGAGAAAAAGGTGGCCAATGTTGATCTCTTGCCTCCACATGCATATACACAGGCACAGGCACATGAAGCCATCAAGCATATGAATGCAGACACACAAGATGGTGTTCTCTTATTGCCCTTCCTGCTGGAGAGGTATGGTGTTGGTCTGCCCTCTGTCACCCATCACCAGGGCCCTGATTGTCTCCTTGAGTGATGTAGACACTTTTATCTTTCTACAGAGTTCTTTCTATGAAACTATGGAACAGTGCTGAGGCCATGGGTGTGAGCTGGGCCTGTGAATGTTGTTGTTGAGTTGTTAGATGTGAGGGGAGTGTTCATGATGGTAGTGCCCTATTTCTTGCTGAACACCTATAAGACAATTTCTCTTGGTGTCAAAAAATAGTGTTTGTGAGCCACCAACCAGCTCATTTTTACTTTCAGAATGGTGCAGTGCATTCTTCGTACAGGGTAGGGAACTCTGGTGTCAGAATGTAGAAGAGGATATTCATTTTACAGCTTGCATGTTGTTTTCCTTTCTCTGTCTCCCACTTCATCTCATTTACATTTGTTTCCTTCTGTGCCACGTCATTTTCCTTAGTAACCTTCATTAAATCTTTTCTGAAAAAATGAGACTAGAAGTGGGGGAAGGAGAACCACAAAGATGGTGTTGAAACATGTCTAAGCACATTACATTGCATGCTGATTAAATAATTGAAACATAAAAAGAGAAAACTGAGGAGTGAGAGGATATCGGTCATGCTGCTCATGTGATGTCCAGCTAGTCTGATTTGCAAAGGAGTCTCCCCAGGGCGCTGTGCTTGCCAGTGCAGTGCGGTCAGCACTCAAAGATAACCTTTCAGTTAGGATTGAGAAATCATACCGCTGGTAAAATTTTGGCTTCAGAAATTTTGGGGGTATAGATAAATTGTATGTTAATGTACTGGGCCGTCTCTATTTAATGTTTCCTTTTGGGGCGGGGCTGTATATTATGTGTGATTTTAGGGCCTCCTTTTGATTGTGGGGTTTTATGCTATATATGGTTTATTGGCTGCTTTATATTTTGTTTGTTTGTTTGTTTTGTATTTTTCTGCTATTTGATTTTTAAAACTTCCTCTGGCTCTGTTACTTCTGTTGCCCTGGAACTCCTGGGCCCAAGCAATCCTCCTGCCTCATCCCCTGAGTGTCTGGCACCATGGGCACATGCTTTTGCCAGCTGAATTTCCTCGTTTCCTCTTTCCACTTAGAGGGTAGTTTAAAATTCTTTCACAACACATTGTAAACTTAGGTCTGTGCTAATTAAGAAAGAATATGGTGTCCTCAGTTAGTATGAACATTCTTAATGAAATCAACAACCCTACACTCTTCCCTTGTCTAGAAGCTGTTAAAACTTTCAGGGTTTAGATTGTTGGTCCTTTCAGCAGTGATTACATAGTCAATGTAACTTTGTTTTGTAGCAGGCTTAGATTTGAACCTGAAGGTAATGTTGTGCTTCTCTCTAGAGATATAACTGCTACAAGCATCACTGGAGCGATGCAAAGAAACCTGTGGTTTTGGAAGTAACTCCTGGAGGCTTTGACCAAATAAATCCTGTAACCAACAGAGTGCTGTGTTCCTATGACTACAGGAATATTGAAGGCTTCGTAGATCTCTCTGATTATCAGGGAGGATTTTGTATACTCTATGGAGGATTTAGTAGATTGGTAAGTAGTTTTTGTGAAAAGACATTTTTCAAAGGGATATAACTGAAGTCTGGGAAGATGGCTTAGCCAGTGAAGAACCTGAGGACCTGAGATAGATCTCCAGAGAACAGTTTAAAAATAGTAGCTGGGTGTGGTGGTACATCTGTCCCAGCACTGGAGACAGACAGGCTGGGGCTTAAGAAGTGGTCTGTGCTTGAAGAGCAGCACGTGAGGTTGTCTCTGGCCTCCACATGAACTTGGCTACACATGACTGTAGAACAGTTTGAAGAAGTTCTGTTTTCACTCGACTGTATGGGTGTCTTCTGGGAGGAAGTATGGTATTAAGAGTCTGGCAGGCTGTGGTGTCACAGATATCTAAGGTTAGTCCCTTTGCTGTCTCTAAAATGAGAATACTATGCACATTATGTGGAGTACATATGTGCGCGCGTGCACATGTACCTGCCTGATGACTTGGGGGAGGTGATTTATCTAAGATGCTCCACACCGAACACTACTGAGTATCGTTCCATGAATGGGGCTGTAGTTTCTACCAGCATCGTGTCATACCTGAAAGTTTCTAAGCTTTCTTTGAAAAATGTAATTTAGAAGTCTTAGTTCTAGGGACTGTCCTCTGTTGTGCTGTTTATACTATGAAATGTGAGTGTGCATTGACACTTCAGGTCTGGAGCCGGCAGCATGGTTTTGTTTTGTAATTTTGAGTTAATAAGCAAAGGGGAGACAGCAGACCCTGTGTAAGATGCTGAAATCCTGTTTATTGCACAGTGATGTGGATAGGATCATCTTTGTAGAGTCTCCTCCCTTGATAAAGGTTAAGCTGGCAGCCTCCCATGTAAGCACGCACACGTGTCCATAATCATCGGAAAGGCCAGCCTACAGCCTTAGCTCCTGTAGCCATCTCAGTGTCTAGGAAGCATGTTCCCAAAGTTTAGTGTTCTGTGGATGCAATACCCCAAGGGAGCAGAGCAGAGCAAAGCAGGTACAGATCACCTAGATGCATGAGATGCTAGATGGTGGCCAAAGGAGAGCAAACACAGCGATGGGCATGCAGACAATCTGATTTATAACATGCAGTTTGCTCTCAGCCCTTTCGGCCTTAGGCTTTCTGTGTTGATGGATACAATCCTGGTTTCCCTCATCTGGAACACACAGGGTGAATATTTTCTTACATCTGAGTGTAGACACAAAACATGAAAATCCAAAGAAAAAAGCTTGCTTTCCCCCATTTTAAAGTAACTTAAGGTCTCCTGTCCAAATGCTGCCTCCTCCCTGGACTGCAGACCTTCACTGTGATTGACCTCTTGATGGGAAGTGTGCCTAATTCAGCCACGTGACCGCCTGTCACAGTTACCCAGCCAGGCTGTATGGTGGAGCAATATCTGTTAGGACATTCCTTTTTTGCCAGCACGTTTTATTGCTTAATGATAGGAAGAAGAGTTCATGTAGATTATCTCCTAAGTACAGTTAACTCAATATCCATGGTTTCTCTATCCACTCATCAGCTAGGGATCAGAATATTAAGGAAAAGTTTGTACCTGCACTAAACATTGGTAGAACTTTTCAGTGGCCATTCCCTAAACAATACAGTATACTAATGTAGTGTAACACTTGTACTTAGTATTGTAAGGATTCAGAGGTGGTTTAAAGTGTACAAAGAACATGTAGATACCACTTCAGGGACTTGAGCATCTGCAGATATAGAGGTCCTGGACTCACACCTCATATACTGAGGGGGAGCACTGAATTGTTCTATAGTTTTGTAAAAGCTACTAACCAAAATGAAACATTCACTCCAAATATAATATCATAACAGATTTAGTTAGCCAATCTTTAATTCCTTTGTGTCTATGGTGACTGCTCAGTTGGTAGGATTAGACCAGGGTTTCTCAGCAAAAAGAGCTGTATAACTTTCTTTTCTGGCCAAAATAAAAATCTTAGTTGGTCATTTCCACCCTGCCCCTTTCAATGTAAATAATGCAATTCCGGTCTCCAGGCACCCAGTGCAGATCTTTTTCCTTAGCTGTGTAGCACAGCATTGACTGTTGGTCAATGTAGGCAGCAGTGCCTAATGAGTATACATATTCACATATTCTTTAACATATTTTTGCAAGAAAACCATTGTCTAAAATAGTTCAACGCAGAGCTGCCTTGATTGAAATGAAATGCTACCCCACAATGCCCACCCGCCTTCATAGGCTTGGGGTTCTTCTTTAGAAGGTGGCATGCTGTTTGGTACGAGTGGTAATTGATAACCAGACTCTGGGAAGTTACGGGATAATGCCTGCTGGCTGAGTTGGCTTATGGCTTCCTATTGCAAACTATTGTGTTCTTTAAATTTAGTATTTGCCTTTTAACTACAATATACTGTTTGTTTCCCCAGTATATTCTGTTGCCTTTATTCTTAAAATTGTTATATTAATCTTGTTCATATGTGTTAAGTAAATATGGTCATGTTTTAGTTGTTTGATTCCTGACATAGAAATTTAAAAATCTGTGCAGCATTTATTTTCGTCAGAGCAAAGAGAAGAGATCATTAAAAGTGCAATAGAACACGCTGGCAACTACATAGGTATCTCCCTGCGGATCAGGAAAGAGCCACTGGAATTTGAGCAATATTTGAATCTTCGTTTTGGGAAATACAGCACTGATGAATCTATCACATCTTTGGCAGAGTTTGTGGTCCAAAAAATATCTCCTCGACATTCGGTAAGAGATGTGTGTTGAGTATAAAAAATCGTTCTAATGTTTTGGCAGCTTTCTTTAATAACTTTTAAACACATTTTCATTTTACTGTTTGAAGGAACCTGTGAAAAGAGTTCTGGCGGTCACAGAAACATGCTTAGTGGAGCGAGATCCAGCAACCTACAACATTGCAACATTGAAGCCCCTGGGAGAAGTGAGTAAGCCCACTCCGCTTAAGTAGCCAGCTTCCTATTGATAAACTTGAATTCCTATTTTAATATTTACTGGTTTCTAAGGAATGCAAAACAGGCTGGCATGGTAACTCACACTGGTGAGCTTAGCACTTGAGGGGGCTGATGCCGGGGATCAGGAGTTCTAAGCCATCTTCATATCAAGTCCAAGGCTAGCCTGGTCTACATGAAACCCTGTCTGAAAAATCAGCTACAACAGCAAAAGTGGATGAGAAACAGGCATGATCTGTGTTTAATTATTAATCTTTTATTTACTAGTTTTAAGATGATGGCAACTATAAACATTACCTTTCTAATATACAAAGAATGGAATATTTATTTCCATAGTTGCATATGAAACTTTTAAATGATTCTTAAATTTTGATATTATAAGCAGGTTACATTTTGTGAGTAATGACTTTACAAGAAAAAAAAATGATATTTGGTTTTTACAATGAAATACTATAAAGCTAAACATTTAGGGGGTTGGGTAAACTTTTTATTTGGATTTTGTTTTTCTTAGGTATTTGCATTGGTTTGTGACTCAGAAAACCCACAACTTTTTACCATTGAGTTTATAAAAGGGCAAGTTCGGAAATACTCTTCAACAGAAAGGTAGGGTTAGGTTACCTGTGTGTGTGTGTCTTTTTATTTTATAATTTTGAGATCATAGGATGTGCAGAGCAAATAAATTGGTCAATGAAGGATAAAATCAAAGATAATCTGGAGCTTTGAAAGTATTTAATTTGGGAGAAGACATTGCTGCATATTTTAAATGACCCCAGTTAACCTGGTGTGTGTTCATATGCACATCCAGAAACAGATGTAATCCAGATGAGGCTTGTCTCGTCGGTGATTCTGGTATTGGCAAGGTGACCATCTTAGCAGAAACACTTATAGTCATGGTAACACTTCAGAATTGACAAAACCTAGGAAGATTGCATATATCATGAGTTTGAGTGGGCGCCCATAATGTCATGTTTCCACACAGTGTGTGGCTCTGCAGCAGTGCAGACCCTGGGCACTAATACATATAGCATCATGGGTGAACCATGAAGCATCGTGGGTGAACCATGAAAGCAGATAATGAACAAGACGTGATACTACATGCTCTATGGTTCTGCTCTTTGGACGTTTTAAAACAAAATCAAAAGTAGATGTGTTACATCAGCGATTGGGTGTTTCCAAATAGATCCAGAGGCACTTTTTGTGGTGGTCAGAATATGTATAAGCTGGATTATGATGATTGTCCAACTGTTTTAATTTATACAAAACTGTGAAAGATTTTACTGGAGTGTGTTTTGTGATTTGTAATTTAGGCCCAAGGAAAGCTACTAAAGATAGATAACCTGTAGACCAGCTAAACCAAGAAGCACAGAAGCCATAGTTTATGTTCCTCACAGCAAGTCATACAGCAGTAGCAGGGCAGAGGGCCGCTCTGAGCCTGGAACTTAACCCCACTGAAACCCTGGACCCCAAGAAATCCCCTAGCACATTACCTGCAGAAAGGCCTGTGCTGCACTCTAGATCCAAGGTCTCTTTAAATACCAAACCTAAAACTTTATACTTTTGGCTTTGCTTAGAGATTCCTTGTTAGCAAGCTTGCTGGATGGAGTAAGAGCCTCTGGTAACAGAGATGTTTGTGTTAAGATGGCACCGACCCACAAAGGCCAGCGATGGGGGTTACTCAGCATGCCTATAGACGAGGAAGTCGAGAGCCTTCACCTCAGATTCCTGGCTGCACCTCCTAGTAAGTACTTGCTTTAATATAATTGTATTTCCACACACCCAACAAGACAGTAGTTTAAAAACTGGGAATACAAAGCTTTAAATCTCCCCCTCGAACCTTCTCATCTCTTTGCAGATGGCAACTTTGCAGATGCTGTATTCAGGTTCAACGCTAACATTTCCTACAGTGGAGTGCTGCATGCAGTAACACAGGATGTAAGATAAGTTGTGTTGTCCTCTGCTCATTGTCACTAGCTTTTGCTATGGAACCGTACCTCAAATAATTACTCTTTGTTTACCCTAGGGTCTCTTCTCAGAAAACAAGGAAAAGCTAATCAATAATGCAATAACAGCACTGTTGTCTCAAGAGGGGGATGTTGTAGCCTCAAATGCAGAACTTGAGAGCCAGTTCCAAGCTGTGAGGAGGCTTGTAGCCTCCAAAGCTGGTTTCCTGGCCTTCACTCAGCTTCCAAAGTAAGTTAGCCTTGGTAGAGGGCTTGCTGCCGCATGTCCAGGGCTCTGGGTTTAATCTCCATGACTATTAAAAAAAAAAAATGCATGTTGCTTTTAGAACCTAGCTTTATGTAAAGATTTTGAACAACTTAAAAATAGAAAATACTGATCTTGGTCCGAGACCCGCCGAACTTAGGAAATTAGTCTGAACAGGTGAGAGGGTGCGCCAGAGAACCTGACAGCTTCTGGAACAGGCAGAAGCACAGAGGCGCTGAGGCAGCACCCTGTGTGGGCCGGGGACAGCCGGCCACCTTCCGGACCGGAGGACAGGTGCCCACCCGGCTGGGGAGGCGACCTAAGCCACAGCAGCAGCGGTCGCCATCTTGGTCCCGGGACTCCAAGGAACTTAGGAATTTAGTCTGCTTAGGTGAGAGTCTGTACCACCTGGGAACTGCCAAAGCAACACAGTGTCTGAGAAAGGTCCTGTTTTGGGCCTTCTTCTTCGGCCAGGAGGAGGTCCAAATACAAGATATCTGCGCACCTTCCCTGTAAGAGAGCTTGCCAGCAGAGAGTGCTCTGAGCACTGAAACTCAGAGGAGAGAATCTGTCTCCCAGGTCTGCTGATAGACGGTAACAGAATCACCAGAAGAACAATCTCTAAACAGAGTCAACTATAACTACTAACTCCAGAGATTACCAGATGGCGAAAGGTAAACGGAGGAATCTTACTAACAGGAACCAAGACCACTCACCATCACCAGAACCCAGCACACCCACTTCGCCCAGTCCAGGGAACCCCAACACACCTGAGAACCTAGACCTAGATTTAAAAGCATATCTCATGATGATGGTAGAGGACATCAAGAAGGACTTTAATAAATCACTTAAAGAAATACAGGAGAACACTGCTAAAGAGTTACAAGTCCTTAAAGAAAAACAGGAAAACACAATCAAACAGGTAGAAGTCCTTACAGAAAAAGAGGAAAAAACATACAAACAGGTGATGGAAATGAACAAAACCATACTAGACCTAAAAAGGGAAGTAGACACAATAAAGAAAACTCAAAGCGAGGCAACACTAGAGATAGAAACCCTAGGAAAGAAATCTGGAACCATAGATTTGAGCATCAGCAACAGAATACAAGAGATGGAAGAGAGAATCTCAGGTGCAGAAGATTCCATAGAGAACATCGGCACAACAATCAAAGAAAATGGAAAATGCAAAAAGATCCTAACTCAAAATATCCAGGAAATCCAGGACACAATAAGAAGACCAAACGTACGGATAATAGGAGTGGATGAGAATGAAGATTTTCAACTCAAAGGTCCAGCAAACATCTTCAACAAAATTATTGAAGAAAACTTCCCAAATCTAAAGAATGAGATGCATATGAACATACAAGAAGCCTACAGAACTCCAAATAGACTGGACCAGAAAAGAAATTCCTCCCGACACATAATAATCAGAACATCAAATGCACTAAATAAAGATAGAATACTAAAAGCAGTAAGGGAAAAAGGTCAAGTAACATATAAAGGCAAGCCTATCAGAATTACACCAGATTTTTCACCAGAGACTATGAAAGCCAGAAGAGCCTGGACAGATGTTATACAGACACTAAGAGAACACAAACTGCAGCCCAGGCTACTATACCCAGCCAAACTCTCAATTATCATAGAGGGAGAAACCAAAGTATTCCACGACAAAACCAAATTCACGCATTATCTCTCCACGAATCCAGCCCTTCAAAGGATAATAACAGAAAAAAACCAATACAAGAACGGGAACAATGCCCTAGAAAAAACAAGAAGGTAATCCCTCAACAAACCTAAAAGAAGACAGCCACAAGAACAGAATGCCACCTTTAACAACTAAAATAACAGGAAGCAACAATTACTTTTCCTTAATATCTCTTAACATCAATGGTCTCAACTCGCCAATAAAAAGACATAGACTAACAAACTGGCTACACAAACAAGACCCAACATTTTGCTGCTTACAGGAAACTCATCTCAGAGAAAAAGATAGACACTACCTCAGAATAAAAGGCTGGAAAACAATTTTCCAAGCAAATGGTATGAAGAAACAAGCAGGAGTAGCCATCCTAATATCTGATAAGATTGACTTCCAACCCAAAGTCATCAAAAAAGACAAGGAGGGACACTTCATTCTCATCAAAGGTAAAATCCTCCAAGAGGAACTCTCAATTCTGAATATCTATGGTCCAAATACAAGAGCAGCCACATTCACTAAAGAAACTTTAGTAAAGCTCAAAGCACACATTGCGCCTCACACAATAATAGTGGGAGACTTCAACACACCACTTTCACCAATGGACAGATCATGGAAACAGAAACTAAACAGGGACACACTGAAACTAACAGAAGTGATGAAACAAATGGATCTGACAGATATCTACAGAACATTTTTCCCTAAAACAAAAGGATATACCTTCTTCTCAGCACCTCATGGTACCTTCTCCAAAATTGACCACATAATAAGTCACAAATCAGGCCTCAACAGATTCAAAAATATTGAAATTGTCCCATGTATCCTATCAGATCACCATGCACTAAGGCTGATCTTCAATAACAAAATAAATAACAGAAAGCCAACATTCACATGGAAACTGAACAACACTCTTCTCAATGATACCTTGGTCAAGGAAGGAATAAAGAAAGAAATTAAAGACTTTTTAGAGTTTAATGAAAATGAAGCCACAACGTACCCAAACCTTTGGGACACAATGAAAGCATTTCTAAGAGGGAAACTCATAGCTATGAGTGCCTTCAAGAAAAAACGGGAGAGAGCACATACTAGCAGCTTGACAACACATCTAAAAGCTCTAGAAAAAAAGGAAGCAAATTCACCCAAGAGGAGTAGACGGCAGGAAATAATCAAACTCAGGGGTGAAATCAACCAAGTGGAAACAAGAAGAACTATTCAAAGAATTAACCAAACGAGGAGTTGGTTCTTTGAGAAAATCAACAAGATAGATAAACCCTTAGCCAGACTCACTAAAGGGCACAGGGACAAAATCCTAATTAACAAAATCAGAAATGAAAAGGGAGACATAACAACAGATCCTGAAGAAATCCAAAACACCATCAGATCCTTCTACAAAAGGCTATACTCAACAAAACTGGAAAACCTGGACGAAATGGACAAATTTCTGGACAGATACCAGGTACCAAAGTTGAATCAGGATCAAGTTGACCTTCTAAACAGTCCCATATCCCCTAAAGAAATAGAAGCAGTTATTAATAGTCTCCCAGCCAAAAAAAGCCCAGGACCAGACGGGTTTAGTGCAGAGTTCTATCAGACCTTCAAAGAAGATCTAACTCCAGTTCTGCACAAACTTTTTCACAAGATAGAAGTAGAAGGTATTCTACCCAACTCATTTTATGAAGCCACTATTACTCTGATACCTAAACCACAGAAAGATCCAACAAAGATAGAGAACTTCAGACCAAT
Source organism: Mus musculus (assembly GCF_000001635.26). Taxonomy (NCBI): domain Eukaryota; kingdom Metazoa; phylum Chordata; class Mammalia; order Rodentia; family Muridae; genus Mus; species Mus musculus. The sequence continues at coordinate 104,224,968 of NC_000075.6, read as the reverse complement.
TTCTCTTATGAACATCGATGCAAAAATCCTTAATAAAATTCTCGCTAACCGAATCCAAGAACACATTAAAGCAATCATCCATCCTGACCAAGTAGGTTTTATTCCAGGGATGCAGGGATGGTTTAATATACGAAAATCCATCAATGTAATCCATTATATAAACAAACTCAAAGACAAAAACCACATGATCATCTCGTTAGATGCAGAAAAAGCATTTGACAAGATCCAACACCCATTCATGATAAAAGTTCTGGAAAGATCAGGAATTCAAGGCCAATACCTAAACATGATAAAAGCAATCTACAGCAAACCAGTAGCCAACATCAAAGTAAATGGAGAGAAGCTGGAAGCAATCCCACTAAAATCAGGGACTAGACAAGGCTGCCCACTTTCTCCCTACCTTTTCAACATAGTACTTGAAGTATTAGCCAGAGCAATTCGACAACAAAAGGAGATCAAGGGGATACAAATTGGAAAAGAGGAAGTCAAAATATCACTTTTTGCAGATGATATGATAGTATATATAAGTGACCCTAAAAATTCCAACAGAGAACTCCTAAACCTGATAAACAGCTTCGGTGAAGTAGCTGGATATAAAATTAACTCAAACAAGTCAATGGCCTTTCTCTACACAAAGAATAAACAGGCTGAGAAAGAAATTAGGGAAACAACACCCTTCTCAATAGCCACAAATAATATAAAATATCTAGGCGTGACTCTAACGAAGGAAGTGAAAGATCTGTATGATAAAAACTTCAAGACCCTGAAGAAAGAAATTAAAGAAGATCTCAGAAGATGGAAAGATCTCCCATGCTCATGGATTGGCAGGACCAACATTGTAAAAATGGCTATCTTGCCAAAAGCAATCTACAGATTCAATGCAATCCCCATTAAAATTCCAACTCAATTCTTCAACGAATTAGAAGGAGCAATTGGCAAATTCATCTGGAATAACAAAAAACCGAGGATAGCAAAAACTCTTCTCAAGGATAAAAGAACCTCTGGTGGAATCACCATGCCTGACCTAAAGCTTTACTACAGAGCAATTGTGATAAAAACTGCATGGTACTGGTATAGAGACAGACAAGTGGACCAATGGAATAGAATTGAAGACCCAGAAATGAACCCACACACCTATGGTCACTTGATCTTCGACAAGGGAGCCAAAACCATCCAGTGGAAGAAAGACAGCATTTTCAACAATTGGTGCTGGCACAACTGGTTGTTATCATGTAGAAGAATGCAAATCGATCCATACTTATCTCCTTGTACTAAGGTCAAATCTAAGTGGATCAAGGAACTTCACATAAAACCAGAGACACTGAAACTTATAGAGGAGAAAGTGGGGAAAAGCCTTGAAGATATGGGCACAGGGGAAAAATTCCTGAACAGAACAGCAATGGCTTGTGCTGTAAGATCGAGAATTGACAAATGGGACCTAATGAAACTCCAAAGTTTCTGCAAGGCAAAAGACACTGTCTATAAGACAAAAAGACCACCAACAGACTGGGAAAGGATCTTTACCTATCCTAAATCAGATAGGGGACTAATATCCAACATATATAAAGAACTCAAGAAGGTGGACCTCAGAAAATCAAATAACCCCCTTAAAAAAATGGGGCTCAGAACTGAACAAAGAATTCTCACCTGAGGAATACCGAATGGCAGAGAAGCACCTGAAAAAATGTTCAACATCCTTAATCATCAGGGAAATGCAAATCAAAACAACCCTGAGATTCCACCTCACACCAGTGAGAATGTCTAAGATCAAAAATTCAGGTGACAGCAGATGCTGGCGAGGATGTGGAGAAAGAGGAACACTCCTCCATTGTTGGTGGGATTGCAGGCTTGTACAACCACTCTGGAAATCAGTCTGGCGGTTCCTCAGAAAATTGGACATAGTACTACCGGAGGATCCAGCAATACCTCTCCTGGGCATATATCCAGAAGAAGCCCCAACTGGTAAGAAGGACGCATGCTCCACTATGTTCATAGCAGCCTTATTTATAATAGCCAGAAACTGGAAAGAACCCAGATGCCCCTCAACAGAGGAATGGATACAGAAAATGTGGTACATCTACACAATGGAGTACTACTCAGCTATTAAAAAGAATGAATTTATGAAATTCCTAGCCAAATGGATGGACCTGGAGAGCATCATCCTGAGTGAGGTAACACAATCACAAAGGAACTCACACAATATGTACTCACTGATAAGTGGATACTAGCCCAAAACCTAGGATACCCACGATATAAGATACAATTTCCTAAACACATGAAACTCAAGAAAAATGAAGACTGAAGTGTGGACACTATGCCCCTCCTTAGAAGTGGGAACAAAACACCCATGGAAGGAGTTACAGAAACAAAGTTTGGAGCTGAGATGAAAGGATGGACCATGTAGAGACTGCCATATCCAGGGATCCACCCCATAATCAGCATCCAAACGCTGACACCATTGCATATACTAGCAAGATTTTATCGAAAGGACCCAGATGTAGCTGTCTCTTGTGAGACTATGCCGGGGCCTAGCAAACACAGAAGTGGATGCTCACAGTCAGCTAATGGATGGATCACAGGGCTCCCAATGGAGGAGCTAGAGAAAGTACCCAAGGAGCTAAAGGGATCTTCAACCCTATAGGTGGAACAACATTATGAACTAACCAGTACCCCTGAGCTCTTGACTCTAGCTGCATATGTATCAAAAGATGGCCTAGTCGGCCATCACTGGAAAGAGAGGCCCATTGGACACGCAGACTTTGTGTGCCCCGGTACAGGGGAACGCCAGGGCCAAAGGGGGGGAGTGGGTGGGTAGGGGAGTGGGGGTGGGTGGGTAAGGGGGACTTTTGGTATAGCATTGGAAATGTAAATGAGCTAAATACCTAATAAAAAATGGAAAAAAAAAATAAATAAAAAAAAAAAAAAAAAATAGAAAATACTGCCGGGCAATGGTGGTGCACGCCTTTAATACCAGCACTTGGGAGGCAGAAGCAGGCAGATTGCTGAGTTCGAGGCCAGCCTGGTCTACAAAGTGAGTTCCAGGACAGCCAGGGCTACACAGAGAAACCCTGTCTCGAAAAAAAAAAAAACAAACAAACAAACAAACAAAAAAAAACTGAATAATTTATTTCTTTTATGTGGGATAAATCTCTTCTATGTGATGGTTTAGTAGTTTTTATCCTTGAGCAGTAAAAAAGGAAGTTAGATTGGGCTGATGTGGGATATTGGCTCTGTAATCACTGGTAATATACTGACTTCTGTGTTCATGGATTCAATTAATTATTTGTGCTTTCATTAACACTAAAAAGGTTTCCTGGTAAAGCAGATAAGGTTAGGAAAGTGCATTCCAGAGGTGGGATTTTGAGCATGTAACTGATACCATGCCACTGTGGAAACTTAAGATGACCTGTACTTTTAATAAAAAAGTATGACATTCTGTCCTGTACTTGGTGTTTGTTGTGAAAGGTTTCGGGAGCGCCTAGGAATGAAGGTAGTGAAAGCACTCAAGAGAAGCAACAACGGAGTCATCCATGCGGCTGTGGATATGCTCTGTGCCCTCATGTGTGTGAGTACTCTTCTTAGGTGGACTGCAGGCTTTCCTTCCCAGGAATCCATAGTTGTGCATTTCCTAAATTGTTCTCATGGCCATTTGTTTCTTCAGTTAGCACATCCTGTGTACTAACTGGTGTTTTGTGTGCAGTTCCTTCCATCCAAACTGTTGGCAGGTAGTCTCACATGTGAGTGTGAGGCGGAGCCCATGGCACCCCTGAGGCTCTGCACTTAGTCTCGGTGTGTGCATTTCAAACCTTGAGCAGGGATCTTTCAGTTCTGGATAGGCTTTGCCTAGCATGGAAGATGGCATGTCCAAAAACATGCATGATAAGCAGGCAGTGATTGTAGGTGTGTGGGATGGCAAGGGTGGGTAATTGGGACGTGAAGCTAGAGGCATATGCAGAAATGGTCACGTAAAGCCTCCGTCAGAACAAAGACTGGGCTTGTCCTTTTTATGACATTAACTGAAAGATTTTTCGACAAGGGAGCAGTCACATGACTAGATTTCACTTTTAGAAAACCCACTCTGGTAGAACATGGAGGGGAGAGAACAGTTGGAGCCTGTAGACCCATTTGCCATGCAGAGAAAGAGATGGGGAGCTGGGGTACTGACTGGCTGAGGAAGTGGCACATGAAAGCTGAGTGACACAGTGTGGAGGGAGTGACAGCTATTCAGCACTTCCAAGTCCCTCATTTATCTCAGGGTTTCGTGTACTATCTGGGATTGTTCTGTATGTAAAGCTTTATAGGCAGTCTTAGTGATGGAGGACAAACATACATAATCCCATGTGTAGCACCTTGTATACATTCCCCAAAAAGAATTAAAGTTTATTATCTCAACTATTCCAAATAATTCTGTTAAAGAATTAAACTAGAGCATAAATTTTGTGAAACAACTGAGTTTACGCGTTGACTATGTACAGGACAGGCTACAGTTAGTTCCAGCAGGCGGGTTTTACAGGAACACATTGACTCTCAGGTAACACCTGCTTCCCTCTGCTCAGGTTAGGATCTGAGCTCGGCTCTGACCACCATGCAGGCATCCACAGTCAAAGGACAGTTGCTTTGAGGGGGAAAAAGGGTATTTGCCGCTTTGCCAATTTTAGCACTTGCTTTTAAATTCTAAGTTTCACCATTTCAAATTTAAATGATAAAGGCCTTGGGATGAGGAATTGTTTTCCTTTTGGTGAGAAGGCCTGTGGCAGAGAGAGAGAGAGAGAGAGAGAGAGAGAGAGAGAGAGAGAGAGAGAGAGAGAGAGAGAACTCTGACGAGACACGAGAATCTGTCACCTGTGTCTGCTGCTCGTCACAAGGCTTCCTTCCACCGTGGATTCAAAAGCTGTGGTTTCTAGCCACTTCCATGTGGAGCAGATGTGTCTGTGACTGCCTTCTCTGTGACACAGGACACGCCTTACGAATTTCCCTCTTCAATCCACAGCCTATGCATGATGACTATGACCTAAGACAAGAGCAGCTAAACAAAGCTTCTCTTCTCTCTTCAAAGAAGTTTCTGGAAAACTTATTGGAGAAATTTAATTCCCATGTGGTAGGTTGTAATTAATGTTTTCTTCATGGGAGATGTCATACAGAGATTTCCTAGAAGTGTGGTATAAACTTGTTTTTGTCACAGTGCCTGACCCTCAAATGGTTACAGTTCATCTTTGTCACTAGTAACAAAATACTCTTGAACTTTATTAACTATTATAGTAATTGGAGATTGCTAATAATATTAGCTAAGGAAATGTACCAGAAGTGCCTTCAGACTTTTATAAGGATATTGCAGGTGTGTGTGTGTTTGTTTGTTTGTTTTTCCTAAGACAGGGTTTCTCTGTGTAGCCCTGGCTGTCCTGGAACTCACTCTGTAGACCAGGCTGGCCTCGAACTCAGAAATCCGCCTGCCTCTGCCTCCTAAGTACTGGGATCAAAGGCGTGCATCACCACTGCCCAGCCAATATTTTAGATTTTTTTCTTTAAAAAAAAAGTGTTGTGAAATAAATTGTTCTAAGAATCAGTCTCACCATAACTGACTACCAGTCCCTCAGGCATTGAACTTCTTAGAAGATAGAAATTTTGTAAACACAATCAAATTGCCACAGTTTTACACATATTGTTAGATTGCTTCTTTTTTTTCCCCATTTTTATTAAATGTGTTTTGGGTGTTTTGCCTGCCTGTATGTCTGAGCCACATGGGTGCAGTGTCAGTGGAGGCCAAAAGAGGTCAGCAGATCCCCTGCAACTGGAATAATGAAGTTTTGAGCTTACCCATCATGTGGGTGCTGGGGATCAAACCCGGGATGGCTGGAAGCACAGCAAATGTCCTTAACTGCTGAGCCAGCTCTGCGGTCCTGTGATTGATTGATTCATCCCTCTCCTCCCCTCCCTCTCCCTTTCTGTCTGTCTGTCTGTCTGTCTCTTTCTTCTACCCTCCCTACCTTCCTCCCCCTCAGTTGCACATTAACTTTAGTTAGAATGCACATTTGAAAAATTTGGGTTATTCTCTTGAGGTTTTAATTATGCTAAATAATTAATCTTGAATTTTAATTATGTTCTTTAGAAAATAAACAGTGGGTTACTATATTAACTAATAAATAAGTACTCAAGCATCATGAACATTTGAAAAATTCAAGTCATTGTTTCTGTCTGACACCCAGAATGAAGAAAGGAGCGTGCAGTTGCTGTGTTGGGCGCTGAAACTCCTGTGTCCGTTTCTGAACAGTGTGCTGCTTTCTTTCAGGATCATGGGACCGGTGCCCTAGTAATTAGTTCACTCTTGGACTTCCTTACCTTTGCCCTCTGTGCTCCATATAGTGAGACAACTGAAGGGCAGCAGTTTGATATGCTCTTAGAGATGGTAGCCTCCAATGGAAGAACCCTTTTTAAACTCTTTCAGGTGAGCTTGCATGTCCCTGTCTAATGGCTGCACTGTCTGAAAGACGCCCTTAAGAATTGTTGCTTCCCTACCCTTCAGGATCGGTAATTCTGGGCCTTGCCTGTGCTCCAGGCAAGCACTGTGCTACTGAGCTCCATCCACAGCTGGATCCGTGTATTAAATTGTGTGAGCACATGTGTATGTATATACGTGCATGCTTCCATGTGACAGCAGAACCTTGAACATGACCATGTCAGATTTTTAACCCACAGGTTTCTTGGTGTTTTATGTAGAACTCTGATGCTATTGGCAATTGTTGTGTATACTTTGCTAGCTTAGATGTAGTGAAATGCTTGCTTTTTGCCTTGGTAGGCTTAAAGTTCACTTTCTTTACAATTGTCTACATAATCAAGGTGAGTTTTTGCCAGGTTGTTCATAAGCACTGGAAAACATTGTTATTTTATATGGTACTGCAGTGCTTATTGTATTCATATACATGTATACATATTTTAAATATTTATGATTTTAGTGCTACTAATTATATTATAATAATGTTATTCATGTTAGTGTTGCCTATTTGCTAAGCTGTCATGAACTTGACAGGCTTAAAACTAAATTCCGAGATGGATCTTTTCCTGATTCTGTTTTCCTAGTTAGTTGTTTTCCTTAACTTTGTGGCTTATCACCTTGCACAGTGTTTGTTCCTTACGTGGAACACCTAAACATGTCAGAGTAAAATTCTCTTTTATTCATTGATCTTTCCCCCTTCATTTTTAAAGCATCCTTCCATGGCGATTGTGAAGGGAGCTGGATTGGTTATGAAGGCAATAATAGAGGTGAGAGAATCATTTTGAAATCTTAAAGTTTCTGGAATGTTGATTGATTCTTTTCATTGAAGTTGACATCACTGCCATTCAGTCTTTGAGGGGAAACTTCTTATTCTCTGGTTCATAATAGTTTTAGATTTTTATTCAGAATTTGAGGGCAGAGGTCACCCTGAGAACGAACGTACACTGTCATCTCCAGATACTGCACTCACACCTTGTTTATTTGTTGTGACATAAAGTCAGCTTTTTATTCCTGTCGCTTTCCTTGATGTTGGGCATTGGGGGCACTGAGCTCGAGGTACTGAGGCTATGCAGGGATCTGCTATGGAAGAGTTAACGGGAGAACGACCACAGAAGTCCCTCCCTCTGCTGGAGTCGCTGCCGTACGGTGCTGCCTCTGCAGGCTCAGTGCTTTAGCCTTCTGTTCTTTAGAAGATAAAACCCTGGGCTGAAGAGACGCCCAGGGCTTGAGATCACTGATTCTTCTCACAGAGGAGATGGGTCAAGTCCCAGCACAGAAGTGGTGGCTCAGAGCAGTGTTCAGTTCAGTTCCTAGGGATCTGTTGCCCTCTGTCGTACAAATGTGTGCTGTACAGATAGATATGCAAGCAAAACACTCATACACATAAAATAAAGTTAAATCTTTAAAAAAAATTTGAAAGACAAA